>NC_058521.1:273210512-273810512 GCF_904849725.1 Hordeum vulgare subsp. vulgare | reverse complement strand
TTCATATCTAGGAGAGCTAGTTCTAACAGGTGAAATAGGAAATTCTACTTCAACAATCTCAGCAGTTTCAGAAGTATCATCACATCTAGCAGTAACTCTAGCAATTTGTGCATATAGGAATGCACCTAGTGGCAAAGCAGTATCAAGCAAAGCATCATCACAAGCATCATGGACAGCAGAAGTAGCATCATCAAGCACAGGCGACATATCAAAATTTCTAGCATGAGGTGGTGTTGCAAACTTACTCATAACTAAGGGTGAATCAAGTGCAGAGCTAGATGGCAGTTCCTTACCTGGTCTCGTGGTTGAGGGCAAGACTTTAGTTTTTGGATCTCTTGGATTCCACATAGTGATCAGCAGACGTAAATCCCAAGTGACTCAGAGAATATGGCTATGCCTCCCGAGCAACGGCGCTAGAAAATAGTCTTGATAACCCACAAGTATAGGGGATCGCAACAGTTTTCGAGGGTAGAGTATTCAACCCAAATTTGTTGATTCGACACAATGGGAAGCCAAAGAATATTCTCGAATATTAGCAGTTAAGTTGTCAATTCAACCACACCTGAAATACTTAGTATCTCCAGCAAAGTATCAGTAGCAAAGTGGTGTGATAGCAACAGTAGCAACGATAATGGTATCAGCAGTGACAGCAGTAGCGGTAACAGTAGCATCAGTGAAAGCAGTAGGAACAAAGTAACAGTAGCAGCAGCGACAACAATAGCGACAGAGTAACAGTACCAACAGCAACAGCAATAGCGGCAAAGTAACGTAGCAAGGATCAGTAGGAAAAACTCGTAGGCATTGCATCGGTTATGGATAATAATGCCGGATGACATTCATCATGCAACAGTTATAACATGGGGAGATATGAACTAGCTCTAGCTCGTCAATGTAATCTAGGCATGTATTCTGTATATGGTCATACGTGCTTAGGGAAAAGAACTTGCATGACATCTGTTGTCCATCCCTCCCGTGGCAGCGGGTTCCTAATGGAAACTATGGGATATTAAGGTTCTCCTTTTAATGGAGAATCGGAAGAAAGCATTAGCACTTAGTGAGTACATGAACTCCTCATACTATGGTCATCTCCAGGAGTCGTTCCGGCTATTGTCACTCCGGGGTTGCCGGGTCATAACACATAGTAGGTGACTACAACTTGCAAGATAGGATCTAGAACACACATATATTGACGAGAACATAATAGGTTCAGATCTGAAATCATGGCACTCGGGCCCTAGTGACAAGCATTAAGCATGGAAAAGTAGTAGCTACATCAATCTCAGAACATAGTGGATACTAGGGATCAATCCCCATCAAAACTAACTCGATTACAAGATAGTTCTCACCCAACCCATCACCGTCCAGCAAGCCTACGATGAGATTACTCACGAACGGTGAATAGCATCATGGAATTGGCAATGAAGGAAGGTTGGTGATGACGATGGTGACGATCTCCCCTCTCCGAAGGCCAGAACGGACTCGAGATCTGCCCTCCAGAGGAAGAACAGGTGGTGGCGGCGCCTCCGTATCGTAAAACGTGATGAACTGTCCTCCTTGATTTTTTTTCCGAACGAAAGGGACTAAATAGAGCTGGAGTTGGAGGCAGCGGAGCTCCGAGGGCCCCACAAGCCTGCTATGCGCGGCCAGGGGGCCCGCGCCTGGTGGGCTTGTGGGCTCCTCGCTCCACTCCTCTGGTTGATTCTTGCGCCAGTATTTTTTATATATTCCACAAAAAATCCTCGTAAATTTCGAGGCCATTCCGAGAACTTTTATTTCTGTGCAAAAACAACACCACGGCAATTCTGTTGAGAACAGCGTTAGTCCAGGTTAGTTCCATTTAAATCATGCAAATTAGAGTCCAATACAAGGGAAAAGAGTTTGGAAAAGTAGATACAACGGAGACGTATCAATAAGCTACCACTTTCTTGTCTTGCATGAGAACAGCACCAAGTCCTTGCAAAAATGCATCACAAAAAGCTTGGAATGGTTTTGAATCATTTGGAGGAGTTAGAACTGAGCTAAAGTGAGCTCCTCCTTGAGTGTATCGAAAGCCAAGTCACACTCAGGAGTCCAGACATATTTGACGCTCTTTTGGAGAAGATTGGACAAAGGATTAGCAATCTTGGAGAAGTTCTCCATGAATCTTATGAAGTATCTTGCAAGCCCAAGGAAGCTTTGAAGACAATGGCTTAAACCTTTTCAGGATACACCTGGATGCCCTCGGCAGATATGATATGCCCGAGGTACACCACTTCATTGAGGCGGAATTCACACTTGGATAACTTTGGGTAGAACCGATGCTCTCTTAGCTTTTCAAGCACAAGTCACAGATGTTCTGCATGTTATTCCTCAGTCTCAGAGAAGACCAGAATGTCATCAAGATACACCAAGACGAGCTCACTATTGAAGGGAGAGAAGACAAAGTTCATCATGCGAGAGAATGTTGGCGGAGCATTTGCGAGACCAAAGGAGATCACTGTGTAGTCAAAAGAGCTAAAGCTTGTCCCAAAAGCAGTCTTGGGAATATCATCTTCATGAATACGAATTTGATGATAGCCCATTCGAGCTTAGAGAAAACCTTGGACCCTTTCAAATGTTCAAACAGTTTGTTGATGTTAGGAAGTGGGTACTTCTTCCTGATTGTCTTCTTGTTCAATGGACGGTAATCGGCATAGAGTCGGTCTGTGTCATCATTTTTCTTGACAAAAAGCACTCCACAACCCCAAGGATACGAACTTTGGCTGATCAAACCCAGAAATGCTTGTTCAGCTAGCTCCTTCTTCAAATCCTTCAGCTCTTCAGGGCGAAGTTTACAAGGATGTTGCAAACCGTTCAGTTCCACGTCCAAGTTCAATCACAAACTCAACTAGCCGGTGAGGAGGTATTATTAGCAATTCTCCTGGAAAGACATCTTCATACTCACAAATGACAGGAACTTGAGAAATGGCTGAGATTTCACCCTTCTCATTGAGAGAAAAGAGACGTAACGTGTCACCACGAGCAGCGAAAATGGTCATGTCTTCGGAAGGATGAGTCAATTTGACTTCATTGGTTGCACAATCAATGTAAACCTTGTTCATCTAAAAAAAATCCATCCCAAGAATTAGATCAATATCACAATTGCTGAGGACAATTGGAAAGGCTAGAAAAGAATAATTGCCCAACTTGATGGAGACATCTAGAACCAAGCAGTTGGAATTGATTAACCTCCCATGGGAAACAACTCATACCAGCTTAAGAAAATCTTGCAAATGAACTCATGCTTTTCAAAGAATGGATGAGACATAAAACAGCGCGGTGCACCAGTATCAAACAAAACTTCTGCAGGAATAGAATTAACCTAGAGTATACCCATGATCACTTTTGAGGATTCTTCTGTTTGATTTGAGTTAACCATGTTCACTCTGACTGCCTTGGGGTTATCCTTCACCATAACATTGCGTGGGGGCCTGATTGGAGGAGGAGGCGGAAGTCATTGTTGGTTGGTGCACTTGTTGGAGTGGCAACCCTTCTGACCAGACTTGTGACAAGTAACCTCTGAGAGCAGAAGGAAGTGATTTGGAGGTGCTCCTGACTTGGGCACCTAAGGCCTCTACTTGAATCCTAGGTTGGGTGGGGTGGGAATATCCATGACCACTGTTCTGCTTCTGCTGCTGAGGACGACGTGGCGAAGGAGGAGGATGAACCCAATACTTTTGATGCTTAGGAACAATCTGAGAGGAGGAGGGAGAAGGTTGAGAGTCTCCAAACTTCTTCCTCGAATTCTCGACCTTGAGTTGGACTACTTCAAACTTTAGAGCCATGTTGTATAACTGATCAAACCCAGTGGGATCCACTAGAACGAGAGCAAGCTACATATCATGTCGAACTCCACCTCTGAATTGGTAAATCTTCCTCTTCTCATCAGTAACGTCTTGCTTAGCATATCGGTCTAGGTTATGGAACTGGTTGTTATACCGATAGACACACGATTTTCTGATAGAGGCGAAGTTGTCCCAATCTTTCAATGAGAGGGTGGCTATCATTTTTAGTGGAGTAGACTTTGACAATCTGACTACGAATGTTTGAAGATGTCGCGCCTTAGAAATCACAAAACCAACTCCGAGAGGTTATTGACCATGCCGGAGCACGATCAACCTGACCACGAGGGTATGTTTCCCGCATGCAAATGAAAAACAAGCATGAAACTAAAATTACAAATTGGATGTTGCGAATATAAGAGGAAAGCTTTATTGATGATAGTGGGGTTCTGTGACGTCTTGGTCTGGTCGTAGAACACAAACAAAGAACCCGAAGTTGCAGCTACGGCGAACTTCTAATCTATACAAAACCGAAGTCTAAACGGTTCCCTAAGGGCTGTATATATGAGGGAATAGAGATGGATTTTCGTGACCCCTTGGAGGAGGGATCCGAAAACGACCCTAAACTTGGTTTCCCCACACATCGGGACTCTAAAAACAGCCTATGTGGCAGTATTTTCAAATTACATGGGCCTGTCCCAAAAATAAGGTGACGCAACACCTATAATAGCCTACGGACGAAATTTATGAAGTGGCATCTTGTATATTTCATCCAAGCCTTCATGCTTTCCTAATGGCGGCTTCGAAGTACGAAAATCACCACTAGAAGCTCCCTTGTTCTTTCATGCATGTGCACCTTCCCCTCCATGCTTGATCCAGCTCCAATGTCCATCCTCCTTGTCCATGCTAGGTCCTTCATTCATAAGCAAAAAAACGTATCTAGTTTAGGAAGAGTCATTTGTTCATGAACATTAGAAGGATTTCCAAGAAGTGAAAGTACATGGTACTTCAAATGACGTGCGCGAGCTCTAATATCTGGTCCGGTATGTATAGCAGCATGGCATGTGGGTGTAATAATGGAATTGATGTCCTTGTCAGTTTCCTTGCTTGAGGTTTCTGAATGTCTCACTCATACTCTCGACAAAACTCATCGGAATATGATGGGCTCTAAAGTCACTTTAGAAGTCATCCCAGCTGATCACACGACCACCTCTAGAATCCTTGTACTACTTCCACCACTCTACTGCCTGTCCCTTTAGCTGGAAGGTTGCAAACTTGACATAGTCATCATGCGTGAGAGTGCTGCACTCAAAATTCTTGTTCTTGTCATGGAACCAATCGTCCGCATCAAGAGGCTAATCACAACACGTGAAGGACTTGGGCTAATTGGTAAGGGATTGATTGAGAGTTGCTAACTAAGGTTGATTGTTGAAATTCGCTTGATAGCCTTGATACCCCTAATTTTGAAAGCCTTGCAAAAGGTTGAGCAGCATCTCAGTATTGGCATTTGTTGTTGTCATCACCGCCTGCCATGCCTCCGGAGGTGGAGATGGTGGTGGTGGAGGGTTAGCATCATCCCCCTCACGACCTGAATTTCCATGACTTGATGGAGCTATCCTGGAGACAGACATGAATATTAGATCATAGACGAAAGGTGACGTTGGTAAGCTCAATCAAAGGCTCAAAATATTGCAACATTTAATCTCATCAATTTGCATTCGAACTAGAATTAGTAAGAACGCTTCCACAGATTAGTGACGATATCATGAGATTTGAAAGCCACTTGCAATTTGACAAGTCTTAAGCTAAGAAGTGCTCGGAACAAATGTATATCCCATCATACATTAGTTGGAAGAATTGATTTCTAGGTGAGTACTTGAATTCCCACTTGAGAACTCCCGAAATCTCCAGGTTATGCAATCGGGTCCACGGATACAAGGAGTAAAGACTTCACACAACTACTAACATGATACATCGCTCTAATGCAACACATCCGTCAACACATAACCAGAGTATAAGAAACTCATCTACCTCAGACCCTCATAATCACAACGATACTAAGTATGGTAGTACATTAGACGCTCTCCTAAGTACTGGGTGACGCGAAACTCCTCTCGCCACATATAGTATTGAAGAAATTTTGAACATCCTCGTCCTGTGATACTAAGGAAACCGAGCGATAACGATATGTCAAGAATCCCCTAGAGCTCTACTCCTTGGAAATAGGAGGCACCAAGTACAGAACTCCATCACATCGGCATCAAATAGATTCCAGAATACCCGCGTGATCCTAAACAATTTGAGTGAGAAAAGGGGAAGAGTTAAAATTCCTAAGTCATAATTCCACACCAGAGAATTGAAGAGGAGTAAAAAGAATCCTACTCTTTAATATAACTAGACTCCAAATAGTTTTTCACCACACTCGACTCGGTGAAGTTCAATCAAGCAAAGGGCTCCTATGGTTGGTATGGCTCTAATACCAACTTGTAATGTTCAAGATGCGGTACTATCCTTATTTGGGTCGAAGCCTTGACAGGGATAGAAGCGCATCTCGGCGTTCCGCGTGTATAGACATCATGGGAATACATGTAAAAGAGGAAATGAGTATGTGAGTTAGCTTACACTCGCCACATTCTAAATTACAAATCGATACAATCATCCATTCAAACATTCATAAGAGCATGGTCCGATTACAAACGAAATCAAACAACAAAAGAAAATGAAGTCTATCTCGCTATGCCCAGGAGACTACCAAGAATCCCTCTACTCGTCCGGATAGACGACATAATAAAGTGTGTTAAATCGGCTAGAGGGGGGTGAATAAGCGATTTTTACAAATTCATCACTTACGAATTACTCGTTCACGAATTTGGTAAGCGACGAAATACTAGCAGCGGAATAAGTACTCAACTGCATGTGAAACATAAAAGTAGCATATTCATCTTAATGAAATGAAACATACACAAAGCACAGGTAACATGTAAACAGGATAAGCACGTGAAAACAAGGTGGCTCAAGAGTTTGAGATCAGGAAATTAAGAAAGTCTTCAGTCAAAGTATTCAAAGAGTAATGATCAATTTCATCAACAAGTGCCCGTGGAAATAAAGAAGTGGAGGAAACAGAACAAAGAGATCAATGAAGACAATGATTTGATGACCCAGTTCCAACTGATGTGAGAGTCGTACGTCTGGTTTGGAGTGGCTTGGTATTTAAACCAAAGGACACACAGTCCCAGGATACATAGTGCTTACCATATTCTCCTTGAGCTAAGGTCACACAAACCTCGCCCAACACTCGTGGAAATTCTTTCGGAGAGACTTCCTAACCTTCACAAACTCGTTCACCCGGTAATCCACAATTTACTGCTGGATGCTCTAGACCATTTGACGCCTAACCGTCTGGAAGATACATAGTCTTCAAACGTAACGAGCATCGGTTCCACACAGGAACAATATCTTTAGTGATGCTCAGTCACTTTGGGTTTTGGTTTTGGTTTTGGGTTTTTCCTCGCTGCTGATTTTATCTCAAAGTCCTCGGAGGATGGGTTGCCCTCAAATAACAAGTGTCAAGTTCTCTTTCGGAGCAACCATCCATCCAGTGGTTCTAGGTGACGGAGTTATGTACCTAGGGTAGGGTCATAGGCCTGACCTAAGTGTCCAACCTAAGGGTACCTCATTATTAGCTGGAAAGTCACGAAGAAGATTCCGACTAGATGGCCATGGCATCTACAAAGTCACTCGGTAAGAAGTCACTCAGAAGATATTCCCCTTCACTCGACAACCAACTTCCACTCGGAAGATACCAGTCGACCCAAAAGACCAGAAGCCACCTCCACGGAGGCCAACGGGCGAGCGCTCAGCTGATGGTCATGAATAGCATTAATTACATACATACCTTATCATTAAAGTACACCTTTAAACCTAATTGATCAAACCCTTAGATCCTGGAGCCTTGATAAGGGGTATCGCACTCTATATAAGCCACCCCTCCCCTGCGGCACAAGGGTTCGCACCCCCTGTAACACACATTCCACACTGCAAGAGCTCCTGAGCACTGAGACGTAGGTCCATTATCTCTATGAGAGGGGCCTGAACTCATACATCTTGCATACAAGGTTGTTGTAGCTAGGACTCTGCCCTCTCCATTTGTACCCTACACCTCTAGTGTCAGGTTCATTCCCACAACAGTAGGGGAGGATATCTATATCCAGGGAGCAATCCCGACATGATAAGACATAAATTCCCCCAACGATATGACCATTATGTGGATAAGGTTTTGGGGACAGTTGGCGCAAAGCACAGCAACAGGTCGGAATTTTCAAACTATGAAAATCCTCAGATCTATCATATTCCTCAATTGTGGGAAATTCGCATCGGCGAAATCCTAACTCCTGAGCGACGACAATTTCCTCAGAGACCAAAAGAACTTCATCTCTGTTACTAAAGAAGTTGAATAATCTGCAAGAGATTTCCAAAGGCTTCACTCGAAGGATTGGTTATGTGTAGGCTTTGATATGAGCATCACTTGGAAATTTTAACTTAATAGTACCTCAACCCGCTTTAACAGTACGGTATTCATATGACGCAAAATAAAGGAAATTAAATTATGAAAACAAAAGTCTTCATGCTTCAAGGTCCTCGCATTAGTATCTTCAGGGACACTCCAATTTCCTCACTTTCAAAGTCATGAGGAAAGTATCAAGGTCTTCAGTCGAAGACATTCATTTTTAGGGATAGACAGTCTTCGAATATATCAAACTCCTCAGCGAGTTATAGAGCATGTGTACACTCACAACCATATTAGTCCCTTAACCTATAAGTCTTCAAAACACCAAAATCACTAGGGTCACTAGATGCACTTACGATCCCTCCCTTTTTGGTGATTGATGACAAATAGGTTAAGTTTTCAATGGGGATAAACATATGAAGTGTAAATACTGAATTTGAATAATTTGATTGTAAGATATAGAGGAACTCCCTTTGAAGATGTGCATATTTGAGGAATTTTCTTCTCACTGCAGATGCACATTGTAGGTTAATATCATGGAGATATCCCCTTATACGTTGTAATCCATACACACATTTAACATATATCATGAGGGAATTGAAAAGCAAGCTGGAAAGTGGTGTCTAAACAAATTCAGCATGCGTGCACTAATCAACATGAGGAATAAGCATGCAAGAGAAGCAGTTCAAAAGTGTCAGACCACCACCAGCACACATAAGTTTACAACTCATAGAACCAAGCACCTTAGAAAAACGAGAGTTGCAACTTAACAAAAAAATAGCCCATATAGGTAAACCCGCTTGAAGACTAACTCAAATTTCTCCCCCTTTGTCACCAGGTGATGAATAGGGACAAAATTGAGGACTAATGCCCATGAAGAATATCATCTTGATGTTGGTGGAGGAGCGCCAGCGTTGTTGGGGTCATTTGTAGATGAAGGGCCTACAACAGTTCATCAAGGTCCTGAGCTTCATCCTCGAGCGCGACGAAGAAAATGAGTTGGTGACTAGCTGTGGAACTTGAACTTTCTTGAATTTCTTCTTTTGCGGATAAGACAAGTCAAAGTCTTGTTGAAATTTCATCTCTGCAAGTTCTTCAGGAGAATTCAAGTGAGACAGAATGGCCCATGTGCGATCGAAGATTTCATGCAGATAGTAGTGATTCTTCCTCATAGAGTTATGTGTGTCAGTCATGTCATGAAGAATTGCACCAAATTGACGTTTAACTGATACGTCCATTTTGCATCATGCTTTTATGTTGATATTTATCGCTTCTTTGGCTGTTATTTTGCAAGGTTTACATGAAGAGGGAGAAAACCGCCAGCTGGAATTCTGTCCTGAAAAAGGAGCAAAGTTGAGATACCTATTCCGCGCAACCCCAAACGCCGTAAAATCAATGAGGATTTTTTTCCGGATTTATAAAAATTATTGGGCCGAAGAAGCGCCAAACGGGCGCCAGCAGGTGGCCACAAGCCTGCTTGGCGCGGCCAACCCCCTGGCCGCGCCCAAGGGGCTTGTGGTAGCCTGCTGGCCCACTGCCCCCCCCTCTTCTGCTATATGAAGGGTTTCGTCCAGAAAAAAATCAAGGAGGAGCTTCTTCGTGGATTCGCCGCCGCCAAGTGGCGGAACTTGAGCAGAACCAATCTAGAGCTCCGGCAGAACGATCCTGTCGGGGAAACTTCCCTCCCGGAGGGGGAAATCGTCGCCATCGTTATCACCAACACTCCTCTCACCAGAGCGGACTCGTCACCATCAACATCTTCATCAGCACCATCTCATCTCCAAACCCTAGTTCATCACTTGTAACCAATCTCTGTCTCGCGACTCCGATTGGTACTTGTAAGGTTGCTAGTAGTGTTAATTACTCTTTGTAGTTGATGCTAGTTGGATTACTTGGTGGAAGAGTTTATGTTCAGATCCTTGATGCTACTCATTACCTCTCTGGTCATGAATATGATTATGTTTTGTGAGTAGTTACTTTTGTTCCTAAGGACATGGGATAAGTCATGCTAATAGTAGTCATGTGAATTTGGTATTCGTTCGATATTTTGACATGTTGTATGTTGTTTTTCCTCTATGGTGTTATGTGAACATCGACTACATAACACTTCACCATTATTTGGGCCTAGAGTAAGGCATTGGGAAGTACTAAGTAGATGCTGGTTTGCTAGAGTGACAGAAGCTTAAACCCTAGTTTATGTGTTGCTTCGTAAGGGGCTGATTTGGATCCACTAGTTTAATGCTATGGTTAGACTTTGTCTTAATTCTTCTTTCGTAGTTGCGGATGCTTGCAAGAGGGGTTAAGCATAAGTGGGATGCTTGTCCAAGTAAGGGCAGTACCCAAGCGCCGGTCCACCCACATATCAAACTATCAAAGTAACGAACGCGAATCATATGAACATGATGAAAACTAGCATGACAGAAATTCCCGTGTGTCCTTGGGAGCGTTTATCCTCCTATAAGACTTTGTCCAGGCTTGTCCCTTGATACAAAAGGGATTGGGCAACTTTACTGCACCGTTGCTACTTTTGTTACTTGTTGCTGGCTACGAATCATCTCACCACACAATCACATGTTACCGACAATTTCAGTGCCTGCAGATTTTACCTTGCTAAAAACCACTTGCCAGATCCTTCTGCTCCTCGTTGGGTTCGACACTCTTACTTATCGGAAGGACTACAATTGATCCCCTATACTTGTGGGTCATCAAGACTCTTTTCTGGCGTCGTTGCCGGGGAGTGAAGCGCTTTTGGTAAGTGGAAATTGGTAAGGAAACATTCATATAGTGTGCTGAAATTTATTGTCACTTGTAAGTATGGAAACTAGTCCTTTAAGGGGCTTGTTCGGGGTATCTTCACCTCAAACGGAAGCACAAATAGTTTCTCCTCAACCTGCTGCACCTACTGAAAATATTTGCTTTGAATTTCCTTCGGGTATGCTTGAGAAACTGTTGGCTAATCCTTTTATAGGAGATAGAACATCACATCCAGACTTGCATCTAATCTATGTAGATGAAGTTTGTGGTTTACTTAAGATTGCAGGTTTGCCCGAGGATGAGGTCAAGAAGAAGGTCTTTCCTTTATCTTTGAAGGATAAGGCGTTGACATGGTATAGGCTATGTGATGATACTTGGTCATGGGACTACAATCTGTTGAAATTGGAATTTCATCAAAAGTTTTATCCTATGCATTTAGTACATCGTGATCAGAATTATATTTATAGTTTTTGTCCTCGTGACAGAGCAAGCATCGCTCAAGCTGGGGGGGGATAAAATCAATGTTATATTCATGCCCCAATCATGAGCTCTCGAGAGAAATTATCATTCAGAACTTGTATGCTCGGCTTTCTCATGATGATCGCACCATGCTTGACACTTCTTGTACCGGTTCTTTTATGAAGAGAGATATTGACTTCAATGGAATTTATTGGAGAGAATTAAACGCAACTCTGAAGATTGGGAGCTTGAAGAAGGTAAGGAGTCAGGTATGAATTTCAAGTTTGATTGCGTTAAATCCTTTGTTGAGACAAATACTTTTTGTGACTTTAGCACTAAGTATGGACTTGACTCTGAGATAGTAGCTTCATTGTGTGAATCATTTACTGCTCATATTGATCTCCCCAAAGAGAAGTGGTTTAAATATCATTCTCCTGTAGAAGTCAATGTAGTTAAACCCAATCCACTTGAAGAGAGAGTCATTGCCTATAATGATCCTGTTGTTCCCAGTGCTTACATTGAGAAACCACCTTTCCCTGTTAGGATAAAGGATCATTCTAAAGCTTCAAATGTGATACGTAGAGGCTACATTAGAACACCTACACCCCCCGAAAAAATTAGAGTTGAACCTAGCATTGCTATTATCAAAGATCTTCTGTCCGACGATGTTGAGGGACATGATGTTCACTTCTGTGAAGATGTTGCTAGAATTGCTAAACCTCACGCTAGAGACAAACATAGGCGTGTTGTTGGCACACATGTTCTTTCTGTTAAGATAGGAGATCATTGTTATCATGGTTTATGTGACGTGGGTGCTAGTGTTAGTGCAATACCTCAATCCTTATATGATGAAATGAAAGATGAGATTGCACCTGTTGAGATAGAACCCATTGATGTCACTATTCAGCTTGCCAATAGAGATACTATCTGCCCTGTGGGAATTGTTAGGGATGTTGAAGTCTTGTGTGGTAAAACGAAGTATCCTGCTGATTTCCTTGTTCTTGCTACCACACAAGATAGCTTCTGTCCCATCATATTTAGTAGACCTTTTCTCAATACTGTCACTGCTCATATTGATTGTGAGAAGAAAACTGTCACTGTTGGCTTTGAAGGTGTGTCACACGAGTTCAATTTCTCTAAGTTTGGTAGACAACCTCATGAAAGGAGTTGCCTAGTAGGGATGAAACTATTGCCTTAACTTCTATTGTCGTACCTCCTACTGATGCCTTAGAGCAATACTTGCTTGAGCATGAAAATAATATGCATATGGATGAAAGGGATGAGATAGATAGAGTTGTCTTAGAACAATATCCTATCCTTAAGAATAATCTGCATGTTGAACTGCTTGGGGATCCACCCCCACCAAAGGGTGATCCAGTGTTTGAGCTTAAACAGTTTCCTGATACTCTTAAGTATGCTTATCTTGATGAAAAAGAGATATATCATGTTATTATTAGTCTAGCCTCTTAGAGCACGAAGAAAAGAAGTTGCTAAAAACTCTGAGGAAGCACCGTGCTGCTATTGGATACACTCTTGATGATCTTAAGGGCATTAGTCCTACTCTATGCCAGCACAAGATTAAAACCAATCCTGATTTCAAACCAGTTGCTGATCATCAAAGGAGATTGAATCCTAAGATGAAAGGATTAGTAAGAGAAGAAATACTAAAGCTCCTGGAAGCGGGTATTATCTATCCTGTTTCTCATAGCGATTGGGTGAGTCTGGTGCACTGCGTCCCTAAGAAGGGAGGCATTACCATTGTCCCTAATGATAAGGATGAATTGATCCCACACAGGGTTATTACTGGCTATGGGATGGTGATCAATTTTAGGAAATTGAATAAATCCACTAGGAAAGATCATTACCCTTTGCCTTTTATCGACCAAATGCTCGAATGGCTGTCTAAACACACAAACTTTTGCTTTCTAGACGGTTATTCTCGTTTCTCCCAAATACCAGTTGCGCAATCTGATCAGTAGAAAACCACTTTCACATGCCCTTTCTGTAGCTTTGCTTATAGACGTATGCCTTTTGGCTTATGTAATGCACCTGCCACCTTTCAAAGATGTATGATGGCTATAATCTCTGACTTTTGTGAAAAGATTGTCGAGGTTTTCATGGATGACTTTTCCGTTTACGGGTCTTCTTTTGATGATTGCCTCAGCAACCTTGATCGAGTCTTACAGAGATGTAAAGACACCAATCTTGTCTTGAATTGGGAGAAGTGCCACTTTACGGTTAATGAAGGCATCGTCTTCGGACATAAAATTTCTAAAAGAGGTATTGAAGTCGATAAGGCTAAGTTTGATGCAATCGAGAAAATGCCATACCCCACAGATATCAAAGGTATAAGAAGTTTCCTTGGTCATGCTGGTTTCTATAGAAGTTTCATTAAAGACTTCTCTAAGATTTCTAGGCCTCTTACCAATCTCTTGCAAAAGGATATTCCTTTTGCTTTTGACGATGATTGTGGGAAAGCCTTCGAAATACTTTAGAGGGCTTTGATAACTGCACCTATTTTTCAACCACCTGATTAGAACTTAGCTTTTGAAATCATGTGTGATGCTAGTGATTATGCTGTTGGTGTTGTTCTAGGGCAAAGAGTCAATAAAAAGTTGAATGTTATTCACTACGCTAGTAAAACTCGAGACAGTGCCCAGAGAAACTATGCTACTACGGAGAAGGAATTTTTAGCAGTCGTGTTTGCATGTGAAAAGGTCAGGTCTTACATAGTAGATTCCAAAGTCACCATTCACACTGATCATGCTGTTATTAAGTACCTCATGGAGAATAAGGACGCTAAATCTAGACTTATCAGATGGGTTCTCTTGCTACAAGAATTTGATTTGCACGTTGTTGACACGAAGGGTGCTGATAACCCAGTAGCAGATAACTTGTTTAGGTTGGAGAACGTTCTTGATGACCCACAACCTATTGATGATAGTTTTCCCGATGAGAAATTGAATGTCATCAATGCTTCACGTTGTGCCCTGTGGTATGCCGATTAAGCAAACTATATCATTGCCAAACACATACCACCTAGTTTCACGTACCAGCAAAAGAAGAAATTCTTCTCTTGACTTGAGACACTACTTTTGGGATGATCCTCACCTTTATAAGGAAGGAGTAGATGGTGTTATTAGACGTTGTGTACCTAAACATGAACAGGGACAAATCCTACAGAAGTGTCACTCCGAGGCCTACGGAGGACACCATGCGGCAGATAGAACTGCACACAAGGTATTGCAATCAGGTTTCTATTGGCCCACTCTCTTCAAGGATGCCTGTAAGTTTTTCTTGTCTTGTGACGAATGTCAAAGAATAGGTAATATTAGCAAACGTCAGGAAATGCCTATGAACTATTCACTTGTCATTGAACCTTTTGATGTTTGGGTCTTTGATTATATGGGCCCTTTTTCCAAAATCCAACGGGTATACTCATATCCTAGTGGTTGTTGATTACGTCACTAAGTGGGTAGAAGCTATCCCCACTAGTAGTGTTGATCACAACACTTCTATCAGCATGCTTAAAGAAGTTATTTTCCCTAGATTTGGAGTCCCTAGATATCTAATGACTGACGGTGGTTCACATTTTATTCATGGTGCTTTCCATAAAAGGCTTGCTAAGTACAATGTCAACCAGAGAATTGCGTCTCCCTATCACCCTCAGTCCAGTAGTCAAGTAGAGCTAAGCAATAGAGAGATTAAACTGATTCTGCAAAAGGCTATCAACAGGTCTAGAAAGAATTGGTCTAAGAAGCTCGATGATGCACTGTGGGCTTATAGAACTGCCTATAAGAATCCCATGGGCATGTCTCCGTACATAATGGTGTACGGTAAAGCATGGCATTTACCTCTTGAGCTAGAGCATAAACCTTATTGGGCAATCAAAGAGCTCAACTTTGATTTCAAACTTGCCGGTGAGAAGAGGTTATTTGATATTAGCTCGCTTGATGAATGGAGAACTCAGGCATATGAGAATGCCAAGTTGTTCAAAGAGAAGGTTAAGAGGTGGCATGATAAGAGGATACAAAAGCGTGAGTTCAATGTAGGTGATTATGTCTTGCTATATAACTCTCATTTAAGATTCTTTGCAGGCAAGCTTCTCTCTAAATGGGAAGGTCCCTATGTTGTTGAGGAAGTATATCATTCCGGTGCTATCAAGATCAACAACACGGGAGGTAATTTTTCGAGAGTTGTAAATGGGTAGAGAATCAAGAATTATATCTCACGTACTCCCATAAATGTTGAAAACAATATTATCAATACCATAACTCCGAAATAATACCTAAGGGGTATTTATCAGCCTGTTGCAGACTCCAAAAATGAAGAGGTATGTGATTTGGTAAGAAAACACAGTATAAAAATTTTCCAATAGGAAATTTTCTCCGTTTTGGAATATTTGAAAAAATACAAAAATTGGAAGCAATCCGGAAAGTGCGCGAGGAGGCGACAAGCCTGCCCGGCGCGTGGCCACCCCCTGGCCGCGCCGGGAGGGCTTGTGGACACCTCATGCGCCTCCCGGACTCCGTTTTCGTGCGGGGTACTCCTTCTTGTCTGTAAAAAATCATTATATATACTCCCGTTTGGTCTGACCCCTGCATCACGCAGATTTCCTCTGTTTTTCATTTCGAGCCTGTTTTCTGCCGCAGATTTAGAGCAAGATGTCGTCTCACGAATCTGTGGGGGAGAACAAGCTCCCTCAAGTTTATGGAGAAGTAAGTGCTGATCTCAAAATGATGGAGGTCATGGAGGCTAAGGAAAGGCTACCTAAAGAAACCAAGGGCAAAACCAAGGAGAGGAATCAGGCGTGGGACGAAGTGCAATCTGTGCTCAAGAGGGAAGAAGTTGAGGAAGTGGATTTCCTCAAACCCTACCTCCACCTACTGTCTCCATCCTTGATTGAACTCTTGAGGTTTTGTGAAACAACTCGTGCTCGCAATACTTGGCTCACTCGTGAAGTTGTTTTGCTGGAAAAACATATCGCAGATCTTCAAGGTATAAATCAAAGATTAATGGCCCTCTTAGAGTCAAAGATTGCAACAACTCCTCCACCATCATCACCAAAGGAAGACAACTAAACATGGGTATGGGCAATCCCCTTTGCTTGTGCCAACCTTGGGGGAGTTGCCCCGGTATCGTATCACCATCACATCTTTTGCCTTTACCTTTGTTTTAGTTTTCCTTTTCAGATTTCTCTTTCTCTTGTAGATTAAAAGTCTTAGTGTTTTTAATCTTGAGTGTTGCTTTGTGTCACCCCCGATGTATTCGAGCTCGTGAGACATATAATAAAGAGTGTCTTAGTTGAAGGGCTTTACCTCTTGCCATGACCAAAAGACTGAGAAAAGAACAAAAGCATGAAAGATCATGTAATGATCTTATGGGAAGTGATGGCTTCACATATAAAAGGGATGTTGATTGAAACTTTTTGAGGGTAGAAAAACGTAGACCTTGGTCATTGTTGCAATTAATAGGAAGTGATAAGGAAGGAGAGGTTCACATATAAATATATCATCTCTGACACCATCTATGATTGTGAACACTCACTAAACTATTACATGCCTAGAAGTAGATGTTGGACAAGGAAGACAACATAATGAATTGTGTTTGCTTGGTTCCGAACAATGTTATATGACTAGAGATCCATTAGCATGTGACGATTGCTTCCACCTCATATTAGCCAAAACTCCCGCACCAAGTAAAGATACTACTTGTGCATCCATAAACCTTCAACCCAATTTTGCCATGAGAGTCCACCATACCTACCTATGGATTGAATAAGATCCCTCAAGGAAGTTGTCATCGGTGCAAGCAATAAAAATTGCTCCCTAATATGTATGATCTATTAATGTGTGGCAAATAAGCTTTGTACGAACCTGTGATGAGGAAGACATAAAAGCGGCAGACTGCATAATAAAGTTCTTTATCACAGGAGGCAATCTAAAGTGACGTTCCTCCGCACTAAGAGGACACACATCCCAACCTCAAAAGGGCATGACAACCTTTGCTTCCCTCTACGAAGGACATATCTTGTACCTTTCCTTTTTGCCCTTGAAAGAGTCATTGTGATCTTCACCAATTCCTTATTCCGCCTTTATCTTGGCTAATGTCATATGCCAGGGAAAGATTTATATTCGTATGTCAACTTGGAGGTAAGTATTCATGAATTATTATTGTTGAAATTACCCTTGAGGTAAGCAGTTGGGAGGCAAAACTATAAGCCCCTATCTTTCTCTGTGTCTAGCTGAAACTTTGATCTCATGAGTACCACGTGAGTTGTAGCAATTGTAGAGAATGAAAGGATGATTGAGTATGTGGATTTGCTTTACAAGCTCTTATTTGACTCTTTCTGATGTTGTGATAAATTGCAATTGCTTCAATGACTAAAGGTTATCGGTTGTTACTTCTCGGTAAGGTTCTTGATCCATGCTTTACTTTGTGAAGGAATTATCACTTTAGCATGAGAGATTATATGTTGGTATGGCTGTTCTGATCATGATCATGATGCATGCATGTTCTGATCTTGTTTTGTTGACACCTCTCTCCCAAAACATGTGGACGTATTTATTGAGCTAGGCTTTCGCTTGAGGACAAGCGAGGTCTAAGCTTGGGGGAGTTGATACATCCATTTTGCATCATGCTTTTATGTTGAGATTTATCGCTTCTTGGGCTGTTATTTCACTTCATGGTACAATACTTATGCCTTTTCTCTCTTATTTTGCAAGGTTTACATGAAGAGGGAGAATGCCGGCAGCAGGAATTCTAGCCTAAAAAAGGAGAAAAGCTGAGATACCTATTCTGCGCAACTCCAAACGCCGTAAAAATCAACGAGGATTTTTTTCCGGATTTATCAAAATTACCGGGCCGAAGAAGCACCAGAGGGGCGCCAGCAGGTGGCCACAAGCCTACTTGGAGTGGCCACCCCCCTGGCCGCGCCCAAGGGGCTTGTGGGCAGCCTGCTGGCCGACTAGCCCCCCTCTTCTGCTATATGAAGGGTTTCGTCCATAAAAAAATCAAGGAGGACCTTTTTCATGGATTCGCCGCAGCGACGAGGCGGAACTTGAGCAGAACCAATCTAGAGCTCCGACAGGACGATCCTGCCGCGGAAACTTCCCTCTCGGAGGGGGAAATTGTCGCCATCGTTATCACCAACACTCCTGTCATCGGAGGAGACTCGTAACTATCAACATCTTCATAAGCACCATCTCAACTCCAAACCCTATTTCATCACTTGTAACCAATCTCCGTCTCGCGACTCCGATTGGTACTTGTAAGGTTGCTAGTAGTGTTAATTACTCTTTGTAGTTGATGCTAGTTGGATTACTTGGTGGAAGAGTTTATTTTCAGATCATTGATGCTACTCATTACCTCTCTGGTCATGAATATGATTATGCTTTCTGACTAGTTACTTTTGTTCCTGAGGACATGGGATAAGTCATGCTAATAGTAGTCATGTGAATTTGGTATTCGTTCGGTATTTTGACGTGTTGTATGTTGTTTTTCCTCTAGTGGTGTTATGTGAACGTCGACTACATAACACTTCACCAATATTTGGGCCTAGAGGAAGGCATTGGGAAGTAGTAAGTAGATGATGGGTTGCTAGAGTGACAAAATCTTAAACCCTAGTTTTTGCGTTGCTTCGTAAGGGGCTGATTTGGATCCATTAGTTTAATGCTATGGTTAGACTTTGTCTTAATTCTTATTTTGTAGTTGCGGATGCTTGCAAGAGAGGTTAATCATAAGTGGGATGCTTGTCCAAGTAAGGGTTGTACTCAAGCGCCAGTCCACCCACATATCAAACTATCAAAGTAACGAACGCGAATCATATGAACATGATGAAAACTAGGAAGACAAAAATTCCCGTGTGTCCTCGGGAGCGTTTTTCCTCCTATAATACTTTGTCCAGGCTTGTCCCTTGCTACAAAAGGGATTGGGCCGCTTTTCTGCAACGTTTCTACTTTTGTTACTTGTTGCTTTCTACGAATCATCTCACCACACAATCATTTGTTACCGACAATTTCAGTGCCTGCAGATTTTGCCATGCTGAAAACCACTTGTCAGATCCTTCTCCTCCTCGTTGGGTTCGACACTCCTGCTTATCAAAAGGACTATGATTAATCCCCTATACTTGTGGGTCATCATTCACCCACTTGTGGTTGAAATCGAACTTCTAATGAAGACTTAGAAGAAGCTCACAATAGGTCATCGCTCGTGGCGCAATTTCTTGAGGAACTTGAGCTGAGGCTTTTTCCATAGAATCATGTGGTGTCGTATCATCATTGGTGGAGTAAGAAGGAGCTTGAAGAAATTGTCCATCCAGGGGGCGTAATCCTTCATCAATGATAGTTTTTCCCTTACCTTCCACTTAGGAGAATTTTTTTCTTGTTGACTTCAAGTGGGGGGCAGAAAACTAAAATGATTTTGAAAATCTGGTCGATAAGGGATTGAGGATCTTGCTCTGATGAACTTCATGACCGACACAGCATACGGCTTCAGTTCAAATGGTTACAAAGCAATGTTGGCCATAGTCCTCATGACTAAGTTGTCAAGGTTCATGGGGATCCCATGAATAATATTTAATAGCAGATTCTTCATGATTCGAACCACATATTCTTCTTCAGAGTTGTGACCCTTGATAGGACTAAGGGTTTCGGTCAAGACGCAATATACCGTTTTGGGCACATAAAGCAATTCCTTCACTAGGAAGGTGGTTCTGGGATCTTGGCCAGGTGCCAAAGGGTTCATTATCACCTGCATCATATGATTTAGCAATTTAGGTTCATCATGGATACATCTTGCACCTTGTGAGGGAATACCTACTGTCACGAAGCAATTCAATTGCTGGAGCAGTGTAGTGTGTGTCTTCAGTCATCCAGTCAAGTATCCAGGTATTGATATCCTATGCTTGCAAAGAAATGTCCATAGTCGCATAAAACTAAAGAATTAGTTCTTCATCTAGTCACGGATATCAACACAGAAAGGCAAGAGTCCAGCTTCATGAAGAACATTGAGTACTCGGGAGAACCACGGAATGAACTCCATATCTACTTGAGGAATTTGACGGTGCTGGAAGATTTTGTTTTTGTCAAAGAGTACAACATCGTAATAGTTGATTTGAGTTGATGTCCAGAGCTCTTGCGCCTTATCCTCGAAGAGTCATAGGGATTTCCCACCATGAAGAAATGATGCTCATCATAGAAATTATCCTTGAGGATTTGGTTCACTTTGTGCCTTTGTATGGCTGAATAGGCTTGGTCTGAAGATTTGGCTTGTATCTCCCTACAAGTCCTCTTGACACAATAGTTGTTTGAGGAGCTTGTGCCACAAAACCTGCTGAATGGGGATTCTGAACAATGGGCTCATTAGCAGTAGTCTCAGTATTGATGATATCAACCTCTGGTTCCTCAACTGTTGGCAGAGGAATTTGAGGAGCTATTTCTTCAGCCACTATCTCTTGAGAATGAGGAATTTATGGAGCAGATTCTTCAGCCACATGTTCATTTGGAGTGGACTAAGGAATATGTGCAACAATATCTTGAGACATGTTTAATGTTGTCTAAGTAGTTTGATTGACAAAGTCTTCAGCTAATGCAGCTAGTATTTCCTCGAGAATAGACTGCATTCGAGTAGGATAGCCGTGAGATCCTGTAATAATTTTGTCAGTTTGAAAAGGCGACTAGGGAATTAGTTGGAGAGGGGTGGCCAATGGTGATTTTGAGTGTGTAGTTTCCCAATATTCATCACTTATCACTCGGGTGGTGCACCCAATGTCCACCTCTTCTTCAGTTTCTTCAACTCCAGCCTCTTCAACAGTTAACTGAGGCTAGCTAGGGTGATGGTATGTCAGGGGGTGAAGTGTTTACATCCACCTCAATTTCTTCATTGATCGGCTTTGAATAAGCAGCAAACCAATTTTCGTAATCCTCTTCAGGGATGACATATTGTTGCGACCAGTTTTTTAGAAAATAATTTCTAGAAAACAGGTATTGTGTTCACCAGCCCCAGGACTACTGTTAGCCGGTGGACACTCACTTGATACAAAAAACCAAGAAAAATACAAAATATGGGTTACAAGACCATGAAGGTCTACTCGTTTGGACAAAAGTCTGAGGCTGACAGAGGAAGTGACTCGAGGAATCTCCAGTGCCCATGGAACTCCATTCCCACAGGAACAGCTGGTCTGGATAAATTCCTAACTCACAAGGCTGCTATCCTTGACTCCTAGGTTCCGGGTTGGTGGCATCGTGCTCCTCTCCCAACGTAATCTAGCTAAGACAATAGCGAGGGGCAAGCCAGTGAGTACTTTGAATGTACACGCAAACATCAAGAAGACAGATAAGTTAAATAGGTGAGATGCATGCATAGCTCCATTAATAACTACTATGACAATGCCCGTGCGTTGCTACGGGGGCACATATATTCTCTCAGCTCTCTAATATGTCTGATGAATAGGTTTCCGAATTCATGCTACCTTGGAAAATGAATGTTGGAAATTCTGATTCTGTCATAACCCTTCAACAGTTGTGTACTGCTTAGATTCAGGACACAACAACTAACTCAAATCCCCCACCATCCCTACTCTGAACCATCTCCCTACTAATAAACATTATCAGAATTCAGACCAACACCAACAATTTCAATTCCAGTGAGACGGTGCTGGAATCCACAAAAATCAAGTAGATAATTTGCAATGATTTCTCTGTTCCTAACAAACTTGTTGCCATGCTTGTGTTTTACAGTCTGTACAGCATCTGAAAGTAATGCATTTTAGCTTTGTATATGGTGAACAATGTATCCACCGGGATCTAAAAAATCAATCTAATCACATAGTATAACCATCCAAGTACGCACCCATGCATCATCATGAAGTAGTGGAATAAGACACACACGTGAGAGTTGGAGGGATCGTACTTGCTTTGCTGAATTACCACCACAACCAAGCCTGTTCGTAGGTGTTGGTCACCATGGTGAAGTGGACTAAATCCGTCTGGATCCAGGTAGCCAACACCGGATCCTTTCCACCCCAGCATGGGTGGAAGAATCTCGTGCCCATGTCATTGTCAGCGACGCATGGAGGTTGGGAAGATAGGGCGCCTACGACGCTAGTAGCAGGAGGAGAGATGGTTAGCGGATGGGGACATGGACGGGACTGCAGAGGACAAGGGGTGCGGCGAGATGGAGATCCTAGTGCATGGGGCTCGCGGATATGGAGGGGAAGGAAAAGAGGGCGTCGAACGGGCCGAGAAGAAAGGCAGCCGGCGAAGAACGGCAATCGGCGACCAGCGGCGGCATATAGAATATGGAGGGGAAGGACCGGATAAGATACACAACGGGTTGAATATTCCAAATGATATGGGGTTTTGTACCAAAACAAATAGTTTCTCACACATCCACTTAAAAAGGGAGTGCGGGTTAATTACACAAAATCATAGGGGCTCTTTTGAAAAATGTCCGCGACGGGTTTTCCGACAGAAGCGATAGCCTCTTTATTATTAGGTAAAGATATCACGACATAGCAATAAATTCACGGATGCATTCAAGCAGATAAACCATTTCCATCAATGTTGTATAAGAAAGCAAGGAATGGTAATAATAAATTATAAGCTTGTCGGTCGGGCGTCTGAGGCAACCCTTCGAAAGGACAAGCAAATACAAGCCATAGTCGGACGTCTTGGAGACACCGCATAAAGGTACTTGTAAAACGAAAATTTCTATACATGCCAAAGTCAGGCGTCAGAGCGACACCACATAAGGGGCTTATATGCAAGTAGTAACAGTTGCCACAGTCGGACGTCTAAGCGACACCACAGATAGTGCACAATAAAATAAATAATTGCCATAGTCGAGCATCTAAGCCCCAGAGAAAGGGCATGATAAAATAAAAATGATATCGAGCATCCAGGAGGAAGAACCGTCCAAAGGATACTCTAAGAAATCCATATATCACACATGATTAGTCCACATCAGAATTCATAATAGTAATAATACTTATCATCCCGGTTCATTTCTATCATCGTGTTCCCAATTTAATTCCTCTGAAGATCGGCACTCGGACCGACATTTGACTATACAACCAATCGTCCTTGACTGTGGACACGGCTACTTGAATAGTTTTGGCTCTGTAGAGGGTGTACTCTTTACCCACAACCCACGGGTTTCAATAGTCACTTGGACTAATCCCGTGTACGGTATTTTAGAAGTGAACATTCAAGACCAGCACACACCCATTTTTCCCCCTAAGACCGGCCTCACCTGGGCTACGCTGCCAGGGAAAAACCATAAGACGGGGTGGCTCCATCCTCCACTAGCATGGCATCAAATTTATACCGCGCGCTACAAGGGAAGGGCCATTCCCTCTCGGTCCCAGACCGAAAACACACATGCCTTCTGACCGGATGACTGGATTTAGTCCGGGCCCCAGATACGTTCATCTCGGCTCCTCTACTTGGTGTGTAGCTGGTAATAGGTTTACGACCTACTAAACTATATTCCCTTTTGGGAAGACCTGTGGTAGCACGAAATGTAAGGTGACATACTTAGAAGACTCGATCTATGGTCGACTTAGGAGGTTTAAGATTTCTTGCAAAGTTAGTATCGCACATTTTTTCTTGGATGATATATGTCACTGTCACCACCATCACACACTGTCATGGCTTCACTGACCACTCTTGTTCCACGAGATGTCAGCCCATGGTCTCATCTCTCCCACGATAATCCTCCTCCCGAGGTTACCTAGACCAACATGGCATACAAGGCATGAGGTAGCACTCCCTCATCCAGCACATCACATAATATTGAGCAACAACAAAATGTTCATCACATGCAAGCATGATTTTATGTGGGGTGTTTATCAACATAACATAACCACAGGGTCCAGTCACCATATCAAACATCACACAACAAAACAAACAAGGGTTTAAGATGCTTGTCTTTGGAGTGGAGTAGGATGGTGTACACTGAAAATCATGAAGGAAGATACTCACTCGCCAAATCCTATTTCGGAAATAATACCGTTCAACATGCAATTCCAAAACAACTCATAAATATTGTTTGATTTTTTTGAATTAAATCTGTAAATAAAGTAGAGGAAATTTTAGAGAGGTAGGAAAAATAATCAACTCATTTGGAGTTTTGTTTAACTAGTTATAGCCAGTCAACTTTCTGGTCAAAGTCTATTTTTAAGAAGGAAAAAAGAAAAAGAAAATGTTTTGCTTAGAGTGCGCTAACAGAACAGGGGAAGCGTACTCACATTGATACGCTTTCTAGGGGGGAGACACACTGCATGGGTAGGCATCAATAGGCCAGCACTGGACTAGCCGACAGGCGGGGCCCGCCTGTCGGGTTACTCTCCTTCCTAACACGCTCGCACTAGACAGATGGGAGGGCGGACGCCGATGGCGATTGCGGACGCAAGGGGCGCCGTCCTCGGAGCTGAGCACGCCGGGGTGTTTGAGAGGGAGGGGTCGTCACTTAGAGGGCACGTGAGTAGCAGGGTAGCTCGGGGTTGAGCACAACTCTGGTCATAGCGGACGGAGAGCTCCGGCGCACCGGCAACTCCACCACAGCCCGACATGGATTGATTTGGCAGTGGGAATGGTATCGGTGGGGCTTGGAGAGGTTCGCCAAGGTCAAGGGGAAACAGGAGGGGCTCGGAACTGCCGCAATTTTGCTGGAGGTCGGCGATGGCGCTGTAGCCAGGGCGAGCGGGGTAGTCGGCTCAGGACAAATTGATGCGAGGGGAAGGGCTATGCCTCGGCGCTGATTGATGGTCTGCACCTCCACGGGCTCACGACCACCATTTATATGCGAGCAGTGGGCCGGTTCATGGCGGCAGGGTATAAGAATGTCGGTGACCCGCTCTGCGGCAGCACAGGAATGACAGGAGCATGCTGGCGGCATGGGCATCACGAGGATGAGGGCAGGGGTGGTCCAAGGGGCAGGTTGCGCTCGGGGGTGGCTTGGATGGTGCTGGCTATGGGAGGGGCAAAAACGGCCGATGACTACCCGCCAAGGGGCTCACTGCGAAAGCAGTGCTTCGGCACGGCAAGGGTGTAGCAAGCGCAGCAGAGAGAAGGGGGGACCTCTCGGGGCTATCCCGAAGGGCAAGGGTGGGGGGCTTGGTGAAGCGGCAGTTCGGGTGCGTGCGTGCATGAAGCGCGCTCTCGGCACATCCAGAGCACACACACCAGGTGTTTGGCCAAGTGCGTCGTGCCTCTAGCTACCTCCAAAGTTGTCCCAAAGTGACATAATTAGGCTAGAGACTAAGGCAAAGCTACTAGAAAAGAATCTAGGGTTAGGGGGAACTCAACAATGCACACACAATGCATGCCAAATTAGTACATGAACTCAAGGTGTTCGACAGAATGCCAAGGGCACCTAGGGAGCTCCTCAGGCCACCAAAATTACCATATGAGGGTCTCCTTAGGTGTTAGTCATGGTGGTCAAGTTAGTTTGGCAAAAGGTTAAACTTGTTAATGCAAAGTTTTGAGAAAATAAATTTTGTCTAGAAAATGCAAGGGACAATTTTGCCAACTTAAAATATGACTATAAGGTCATAGATCAAATTGTCGATTCGACTGCGGGGTGTGAGCGCTTATCTTTTCTTGATGCTTATTTTGGTTACGATCAGATCCGCCTATTTGGCCCAGATGAAATAAAAACGGCCTTCAGCACCTCTTTCTGGTGTTTCTGTTATATCACCTTGACTTTTGGTCTCAGGAATGCTGGCGCCACTTTCATGCATATGATCCACAAGTGCCTGCTCGATCACATCAGTCGGAACATTGAAGCATAGATGGATGATATTGTGATCAAGTCACACAAAGGTTTCAACCTATTGACTGACCTAGCAGAGAAATTCGCCAACCTGAGGAAGTATGATATCAAGCTGAACCCAGCTAAGTGCACTTTCGGAGTCCCTGGCGGCAAGTTACTCGGTTTAGTCTTTTTCGAACATGGGATCGATGTTAACCCCGAGAAGATCAGCCCCATCGTCCAGATGCAAAGCCGTGTGCGGGTGCACGATGTCCAGAAACTCATAGGCTGTCTGGCTGCATTGAGGCGGTTCATCTCTCGCCTCGGTGAGAAGGCATTGCCTTTATACCGACTGATGAAAAATTTGATGTGTTCGAGTGGAATGATGAAGCAGAAGCACCATTTGTCGAGCTCAAAGCTCTGCTTTCCACCCAGTCGGTGCTTGCTGCTCCGCACAGCAAAGAACCACTACTCTTATACATCGCAACTACCTACCAAGTCGTCAGCACGGTCCTGACCATCGAGAGAGAAGAAGAAGGAAAATCTTACAAGGTGCAGCGCCCGGTCTATTACATTTCTAAAGTATTGACCCCTTCAAAGAAAATGTATCCCCATTACGAGAAGCTCCTTTATGGAATACTTGTCAGCGATGAACGTGGCGCATTACTTTCAAGATCATTCTATATCAGTCATCAGCGATGCTCCACTATCAGAGATTCTTCGCAGTTGAGACGTATCAGGTCGAGTGGCTAAATGGGCCATTGAGCTGTTATACTTTGACATCAAATTTGAGGCAAAGAAATCTATCAGGTCTTAGGCCCTTGCTGATTTCATGGCCGAGTGGGTGGAACAACAGCAGCCAGCTCAGATTCACTCGGCACACTAAACTATGTTCTTCGATGGCTCCAAAATGTTAAATGGGTTCGGTGCTGGTGTGGTATTGGTGTCTCCAAAGGGCGACAAGCTTAATTATGTCCTCCAGATTCATTTTGATTCATCCAACAATGAGGCTGAAAATGAAGCCCTCCTCTATGGGTTGCGTATGGCCATCTCACTCGGTGTCTGACGCCTGATGGTATACAGCGACTCAGATTTGGTGCTGAATCAAGTGATGAAGGAGTGGGATGTTAGGAACCCCGCTATGAATGAATAGTGCAATGAGGAAACTCGAGAAGAAGTTTGAAGGTCTGGAGCTCCATCATGTTCCTCGACTGAAAAACCAAGTAGCTGATGAACTGGCCAAGATTGGATCCACTCGGAAGTCTGTCCCAAGCAATGTGTTCTTGGAGCATTTGCATACTCCTTCGGTGCAAGAGGATCCTTTTACTGAAGAGCTCCCACAACCGGTGAGCACCTCCAATCCAACTTAGATTGACGTCCCAGCAGTGGTTCTTCTAGTTATGGAAATCTTGGTGATCACACCCGAGTGGACACTACCATACATCGCATACATTCTGAGAACAGAACTCCCTAAAGATGAAGCCGAAGCCAAGCAAATTGTCCGTAGATCGAAAGCTTTTACTGTGATGGGAGATCAGTTGTACAAAGAAAGTATTACCAGCGTAGCTCAACGGTGCATCTCCCGTGAGGCGGGCGGACTGATCCTGGAAGAAATCCACTCGGGCAACTGTGGCCATCATGCGTCCTCTCGGACCATTGTTGCCAAAGCATACCGAGTTGGGTTCTTCTCGCCACGTGCTAATGAGATGTCCAAAGAAATCGTTGATCCCTGCGAAGATTGCTAATTCTATTCCAATCTGTCCCATAAGCCTGCGTCTGCCTTAAAGACCATTCTACTCGTGTGGCCATTTGTTGTTTGGGGTCTGGATATGGTCGGACCTTTCTGAAAAGGTCAGAGTGGATTTACACACTTGCTTGTTGCAGTCGACAAGTTTACCAAATGGGTCGAAGCCAAGCCGATAAAGAAGTTGGACTCGCGCACCGCCATCAAGTTTATGAGAGATATAATATTTCGGTACTGAGTTCCTCACAGTATCATAACAGACAATGGCTCCAATTTCGATTCGGAAGAGTTCAGGAACTTTTTCTCTTCTCCAGGCACTCGGGTGGATTATGCGTACGTCGCACACCCGCAAACCAATGGACAAGCTGAGCGGGTAAACGGCCTTATCCTTCAAGGGCTGAAACCGAGACTCATGCGGGACTTGGAACATGCAGCTGGAGCTTGGGTAACTGAACTGCCATCTGTTTTGTGGGGCTTGAAAACAACCCCTAACGTGTCGACTGGACGCACACCCTTCTTCCCGGTGTATGGAGCTGAAGTTGTCCTTGCAAGTGATATCCTTCATAACTCTCCTCATGTGGATTTATGCTCAGAAGTTGAAGCTGAACAGGCGCGGCAAGATGGAGTGGATCTCTTGGAGGAAGAGCGTCAGATGGCTTTGATTCGGTCGACTGCATATCAATAGGATCTTCGTCGCTTCCATGCAAGACATGTCAGGAGTCGGGCGTTCCACGAAGGCGATCTGGTGCTCCGGGTGGATCAGCAAAGACATCACAACTTGGCCCCTACATGGGAGGGACCATTCGTCATCACCAAGGTACTGAACAATGGAGCTTATCATCTCTACAACCTCAAGAAGAGATCCGATGATCCCCGAGCTTGGAATGCAGACCTGCACCATGTTTTTATGCTTGAGAACCAGTCGGATTGATGTAATAAGAGAGTTTACTGAACAATGTTGCTTATTGAAGTCATAATTTCTTCAATATTGTGTCGATTCCGATCGAGCAGTTTCTCACCCAAAACATACTCCGAGTGAAGAGCAATCCTCTCATTCGGGGGCTTAGCTGCGAACATGTTTCGCCTAAGTTACAAAACCCTTCCGAGTGAATAACAAACTATTCACTCGAATGCTTAGCTGCGAACCAGTCTTTGCCTAAGTATAGAAATTACTCCGAGTGAAGAGCAATCCTCTCACTCGAGAGCTTAGCTGGGAACATGTTTCGCCTAAGTTAAAAAATCCTTCCGAGTGAATAACAAACTATTCAATCGGATGCTTAACTGCGAACCAGTCTTCGCCTAAGTATAGAAATTACTCCGAGTGAAGAGCAATTCTCTCACTCGGAGGCTTAGCTGCGAACATGTTTCGCCTAAGTAAAAAAAAACCTTCCGAGTGAATAACAAATTGTTCACTCGGTGCTTAGCTATGAACCAGTCTTCGCCTACATAGAGAAATTACTCCGAGTGAAGAGCAATCCTCTCACTCGGAGGCTTAGCTGCGAACATGGTTCACCTAAGTTAAACAATCCTTCCTAGTGAATAACAAACTATTCACTCGGTGCTTAGCTGTGAACAGGTTTTCGCCTAAGTATAGAAATTACTCCGAGTGAAGAGCAATCCTCTCACTCGGGGGCTTAGCTGCGAACATGTTTCGCCTAAGTTGAAAACCCCTTCCGAGTGAATAAAAAACTATTCACTCGGATGCTTAGCTATGAACCAGTCTGCGCCGAAGTATAGAAACTACTCCGAGTGAAGAGCAATCCTCTCACTCGGGGTCTTAGCTGCAAACATATTTTTTCCTAAGTTAAAATCCCTTCCGAGCGAATAACAACGTACTCACTCGGATGCTTAGCTGCGAACAAGTATTCTCCTTAGTAAAACATATACTCCGATTGAAGGGCGATCCTTTCAATCGGGGGCTTAGCCGCAAGTAAATCGCCTAAGTTAAAAAACTTTTCCGAATGAATAGCAACCTATTCACTCGAGAACATTCAAAAATCAAGAAAATCTCCAATGCATATAAATTCAAAGGAATCCGGCACGGATGAAAGTCATCCGTGCAGACGGAAAGTACTCGGTTTCCACACCGGAACGTAGTTTTAATGATACAGAAACACTCAGCATACCGAGGTGAATTAATGTTTTGTCAGTGACCATAGTTTCATCTCAAGGCTCCCCAGGACCTGCAGGCTCGACGAAGGTATCAAGATCGATCCCATCAGTAATGCGAGTCACTGCGTTGATGAATGTCTCCATAAAATTTTCAAACCGGAGCTTCTTCATATTCGTCACTCGGAGTGCCTTCAACTTGTCTTCTCTTCCTTCCTCAGAATGGACTCTGACGAGTGAAAGGGTGACATCAGCTCCAAATAGCGAAGCGGATTTCTTCCATGCCTACACCTTGTCGGGAATCTGACCCAGGCGGCTCATCGCAGCTTCTAGATCAGTCTGGAAAGTATCTTCATGCCACAACTCCTTGTCAATCTTTCCCACAGTAGCTCGTAGCCGGGCAATGTACCCTTGAACCTTCAAGAGGCGAGCGTTGAGACGAAACATGTCTACAACCATAGCGTCTGGAACAGGTGACTTGGTGGGATGCAGATACGGCTCCACCTCGTGAGTCTACTTCTCAAAGTCCGGGCAGAATTCTGTGCGAGGGGAAAACGAAGAATCAGTCACAATTCATTCGGTAAAGTTCGTAAATATTCACTCGGTGAAGGAAGCATACCAATAAGCGTCGCAAGCATCTTGGTGAGGAAGTCTTTCACAAACTTTTCCATGGCGTTTCCCATCTTCGCCATTTGATCAAGCTTTTTTTCCCATTCGAGTCGTTCTTTCTTTAACTTCGCATTTTCCTCTTCCAACTCACCAATGTTTGAAAGCTTGTTCTCAGCAGCCTCGGACCTTTCCTTCAGCTCTACAAGGACCCTGTCCTTGTCCTCAAGTGTCTTCTTCAAGGCATCAAAGTCATTGGTCTTTACCTCCAAATCCAGCTGAAGCTGGTTCTTCTCTGGTTCCACCTTGGTGTACTTAGATCCAATCTCACAGTCTCTCTGAAAAACATCAAGGGAATAATTCAGCCGACACTAGTATTTTTTATACTTGGTAGTGGAGAAGTAAAGTTCATTCGACCAAATAGCGGCCCGACACACCCATCCAAGTTCTTAAAGCTAATGCCCTTCGTAAACGATCGACATTAGTCTCGGGGACTACACCCAGTGGGTGCACTTAGCGTGCCCCCACTAGATATGAAACCACTCGACCAGGTCCGTCCTGGACGAGTCATGAAAAAAGAAAAAGATCGTGTTTTCTAATTAGACCCCTACCGAGGCAAGCACTCGACAGCGTTCTCGGGGACTACACGTAGTGGGTGCACTCAGCATGCCCCAATTGGATACAAAACCACCCAACCAGGTCTGGCTGGGTCGAGTCAAAAAAAGAGAGAATAACTTTCCAAATCAGACCCGTACCGATGCAAGCATTCGACAGCGGTCTCGGGGACTACACCCAGTGGGTTCACTCAACGTGTCGCCGCTGTAATAAAGACAAACTACCATACAGCGTACCCCCAGTGGGTGTGAAAGCAAGATTGACAAGACCCAATCGGAAAGCAAGATTGACAAGATCCAATCAGAAATTAAATTACAATGGCACTTACTCACATGTTTGCTTGAAGCACCGAGCCGGCATTATATACCAACTTACTAGCCTCGTACGCCTCTTTGGTCTGCTGCATCATCAGTCCGGCTTGGATCATAGCCTCTTTCGCGGCTCCAGACTGATCCTTCGGGACATGTTGCATAGAATATGCAAGTTTCGAAGGAGTCAGTATCGCAACGGTGATAACACGAGTTACCCTAGGAGGTATAGTCAGCACAATTGTCACAACAGTCGAACCAGTCGGAGGAGCTGTAATCAAAGCAGTCGAATTGGTGGAGGAACACTTGACATAGGCGCTATAGGCGTGCCCTGAGTCTGTTCCGCAACCGTACGCTACGTTTCTTGTTCATCATCAAAGAGAATGACATCTTACGCTCTCAATCGACAGTGTTGGTTAGTTCAGTCAATGTATTCACTCTAGCAAATAGAGTAAAACAAATACTTATCATACCTTGTTGAGGAGGAGGCATATCCACAACTTCCAAGTCCATGGGATCTTGTTTGGCTCCAACATGCGTCGTCACCGAGGTAGCAACTCTAGCAGGTAAATTTCACTCGGTCATCAGAAATACGGAAAGTCACAACGACAAAACAAAGAAAGAGATGAATACTCACGCTGAAGCAACTGGCACGACAATCCTCATTCGGGGCAGAGCCTTTCGAGGCTTGGGGAGACATGACGTGTGGCGATAATGATGGTGCGATAAGTGGGGCAACTCGACAGCGGTCTCGGGGACTACAGTTTTGTCATTTTATCGTTTCCCCACTTGCCCTGGCAGTTGCGTCATCACCGCGCAGGAGTCATTACCGCCCCACTTATTGCACCATTGTTATCGCCACACGTCACGTCTCCCCAAGCCTCGGAAGGCTCTACCCCGTATGAGGATTATCGTGCCAGTCGCTTCAGCGTGAGTATTCGTCTCTTTCTTTGTTTTGTCGTTGTGACTTTCTGTATTTATGATGACCGAGTGAAATTTACATGCCAGAGTTGCTACCTCAGTGACGACGCCTGTTGGAGCCGAACAAGATCCCATGGACTTGGACGCTGTGGACATGCCTGCTCGTCAACAAGGTATGATAAGTATTTGTTTTACTCTGTTTTCTAGACTGATTTCGTTGACTGAACTAACCGACATTGTCGATTGACAGCCTCAGATGTCATTCTCTTGGATGATGAACAAGAAACGCAGCGTACGGCTGCGGAACAAACTCAGTGCACGCCTGTAGCGCCTATGTCGAGTGTTCCTGCAGCCAGTTCGACTCCTCTGATTATGCCTCCACCGACTGGTTCGACTGTTGTGACAACTGTGCCGGTTGTACCTCCTCTAGTAACTCGCGTTATCACCGTTGCAATACCGACTCCATCGAGACTTGCATATTCTATGCAACATGTCCAGGAGGATCAGACTGGAGCCGCGGAAGAGCCTATGATCCAAGCCGGACTGATGATGCAGCAAACCAATGAGGCTTACGAGGCTAATAAGTTGGCATATGATGTCGGCTCGGTGCTTCAAGCGAACATCCGAGTAAGTGCCATTGTAAGTTATTTTTTCGATTGAATCTTGTCAATCTTGCTTTCCGATTGAGTCTTTTCAATCTTGCTTTTACACCCACTGGGGGTTCGTTGTATGGTAGTTTGTCTTTATTCTAGTGGGGGCACACTGAGTGAACCCACTGGGTGTAGTCCCTGAGAACGTTGTCGAATGCTTGCATCGGCAAGGGTCTGATCTGGAAAGTGATTCTCTCTTTTTTTGACTCGGCCAGAACGGACTTGGTCGGGTGGCTTTGTGTCGAGTACAGCCACACTGTGTGCACCCACTGGGTGTAGTCCGTGAGACTGTCATCGAGTGCTTGCCTCGGTAGGGGTCTAATTGGAAAACATGATCTTTTTCTTTTTTTCATGACTCGGCCAGGACGGACCTGGTCGATTGGTTTATTATCTAGTGGGGGCACGCTAAGTGCACCCACTGGGTGTAGTTCCCGAGACTAATGTCGATCGTTTACGAAGAGCATTAGTCTTAAGAACTTAGGTGGGTGCGGCGGGCCGCTATTTGGTCGAATGAACTATATTTCTCCACTCAGAAGAAGAAAAACTACTAGTGTCGACAGAATTATTCCCTTGATGTTTTCAAGAAAGCCTGTGAGATTGGATCTAAGTACACCAAGGTGGAATCAAAGAAGAACCAGCTTCAGCAGGATTTGGAGGTGAAGACCAATGACTTTGATGCATTGGCGAAGACACTCGACGACAAGGACAGGGTCCTTCCAGAGCTTAAGGAAAGGTTCGAGGCTGCTGAGAAGAATATTTCGAACATTGGTAAGTTGGAAGAGGAAAACGCGAAGTTAAAGAAAGAACGACTCAAATGGGGAAAAAGCTTGATCAAATGGCGAAGAGGGGGAACGCCATGGAAAATTTTGTGAAGGACTTCCTGACCAAGATGCTTACGACACTTATTTGTATGCTTCCTTCATTGAGTGAATATTTATGAACTTTGCTGAATGAATTGTGACTTATTCTTCGTTTTCCCCTAGCACAGAATTCTTCCCGGACTTCGAGAAGGAGACTCACGAGGAGGAGCCGTATCTGGATCCCACCAAGTCACCTGTTCCAGACTCTATGGTCGTAGACATGTTATGTCTCAACGCTCGCCTCTTGAAGGTTCAGGGGTACATTGCCCGGATACAAACTACTGTGGGGAAGATTGACAAGGATTTGTGGCCTAAAGATACTTTCCAGACTGATCTGGAAGTTGTGATGAGCCGCCTGGGTCAGATTCCCGACAGGGTGCAGGCGTGGAAGAAGTCTGTTGCGCGATGCGGAGCTGATGTCACCCTTTCACTCGTGAGAGTCCATTGTAAGGAACAAATAGAAGACAAGTTGAAAGCACTCCAGCTGGCGAATACGAAGAAGCTTCGGTTTGAAAATTTTATGAAGACCTTCATCAGCGCAGCGACTCGCATTGCTGATGGGATCGATCTTGATACCTTCGTCGAGCCTGCAAGTCCTGGGGAGCCTTGAGATGAAACTATGGTCACTGCCAAAACTTTAATTCGCCTCGGTATGCCGAGTGTTTCTGTATCGTTAAAACTTTGTTAGGGTGTGGAAACCGAGTACTTTCCATGTGCATGGATGATTTTGATTTGTGCCGGATTCCTTGGAATTTATCGGCATTTGAGATTTGCTTGATTTTTGAATTTTCTCTAGTGAATAGGTTGCTATTCATTCGGAAAAGTTTTTTAACTTATGCAATTTACTTGCGGCTAAGCCCGTGAGTGAAAGGATTGCTCTTCACTCGGAGTATATGTTTTACTTAGGCGATGACTTGTTCGCAGCAAAGCATCTGAGTGAGTACGTTGTTATTCGCTCGGAAGGGGTATTAACTTAGGCAAAAATATGTTCGAACCAAAGCCCCCGAGTGAGAGGATTGCTCTTCACTCGGGGTAGTTTCTATACTTAGGTGAAGACTCGTTCGTAGCTAAGCATCTGATACGTCCCAAACGTATCAATAATATATGCTTGTTCCATGATCTTTTGTGTGACATTGTTACATGTTTTTCTACACTTTTATATCATTTTACAAATATTTGAACTAACCTACTAACTCAATGCACCCAATGCCATTTTGTGGGTGCTGATGTCTTTGTTGCACGGGCTTCTACCCTATTTTCCGAAGCCCAAAAAAATCCATAAAAATATATTAAAAAATCAGTGAAATAGAAGCTTCGGGATAAACGAAGGAGGACCAGAGAGGGGCCAGGGTCCTTCTAGGTGGCCTGCTGGCGCGGCCAGGCCCTAGGTTGCGCCAGGAGGTCGCCTGGGTGGGTCCCACCTCCTCTAGTGCCCTCCTTTGTCCTATATTTAGTGTTCCATGAGGAAACCCTCACAGAATTTCTGGGATCACGAATTTCTCCATCGTTCCGCCGTTGCAGCACTTCCAAGATTGGGAGCGTCAGGAGCCCTCTTCCCGGCACCCTGCCGGAGGGAGGATTGACCTCCGGAAGCTTCTTCACTGTCATGGACGCTTCCCGGACGTGTCGTGAGTAGTCTTCCTTTGACCATGAGTCCATGGCCAGTATCTATGTGATGTCTTCTCTCCAATCTTGTGCTTCAATGGTTAGTCCTTGTGAGCTGCCCTACATGATCAAGGCATATATGTAATTCTCTTGCTATTGTTATGCTCGGTTTGTTGGGATCCGATGGATTATGAGATTATGTTCAGATTGTTATGAGTTATATATTTGATTATCCTTTTATATTATGTTCCTTAGTGATTCATTCATGTTCTCCGTTGCTTTTTATTGCTTTGGCCAAGTAGTAGATCGTAACTCCAAGAGGGAGTGTTATACATGATTGTGCGTTCGGGCCCCTCGGTGTCTAGCTTGAGTGACAAACATGAGACTAGGGGATGTGCTTGTTGCCACCAGGGAGAACACAACGGTGCTTGTGACCATGGTTGCAAGGATTGTTTAACTTACACATAGTTTGTTAATGCAGTTGTCTATTGCTTTGAGTTTACACTGATGGTGGGGCTCACAACTTAATACCGGAGAGATGTTCTGGATAGATATCTCAAGGTGGATGGTTAGTAAGTAGATGTTAATGAATAAGCGGTCTACTAGTCTTGGTGTACTGCCCATTACTAGTGAACCTCTATCTATCAAGGAGCATAATTAGCATTGCGGTGCGATCATAATTATGTCAATTTCCCAACTATGATTTGTTTAGCTTAGCATAGTTGTTTATCGTCCTTTGGGAGAGAGACATCACTAGTGAACATCATGTGATTCCGGTCCATATCACCATCATTGCTTACACCTCCACTATTTACCGCTTTCTTTACTTTTCCGTTGCACTCACTATTACCTTCCCTCTTGTGTTTTGATCCTTTGCAAACTACAAGGCTGAAGAGATTGACAACCTCTCTGTACTCGTTGGGAGCAAAGTTATTTGTTGTGTGTGCAGGTCCACGTATTGTGCTGACCAGGACAAGAGACACCTACTTGTTGAGCCTAGGAGTCCTCCTAGTTCGATAAACCTTATAGTTTCCGTGTAAGGGAAATTTGCTGCTGACTGCTTCTCAACCTTCCACTTAGGGTAACCAACGAGGGGCGAGAAGTATATACATCATCTCATCATCAAGCGAATTTTGGGCGCCGTTGTCGGGGAGTCCACTCTTCAAGATAGGGGAGTTGCACACTATCCTTTACCTTTGTTTTTTAGTCTTGTTAGTTTGCTTTCTAGTTTTTGCTTTAGAGTCCTTTACCAAAAACCCAAAAAAATAGTTACTTTGCTTTTAGTCGTCAAGCATGTTAAGGTTTGATTCCTCAAAGGAATCTGAGGTCCTAGACTTCCATCAATGGAATGGATAAAATTGAGGGAAGCATGGGATAGAATTTCTGAAGCACACAAAAGAATTATGGCTTGGATGCATATTAAATTTGTGCTTAGAAATTTTTATCATGGTCTCTTTATATGGTGCAAACACTCTCTTGATATTATAGCTAAAGGAGATTTCTTAGAGTGTGATGAGGTTAGAGCACTTGATATTATACATGGTCTATCTAATAATCTTGTTTATAATCATGGTTATGACACTATTATAGATAGACTTGCTACTATTGAAGGGAAAATAGATGCTATAGACTTAAGAGAAAGAGAGAAACCCATGGTTGATAAGAAACAAATTTTGAAAATAGACGATGACTGGGAACCTTTTGTTAGAATTAACATCTCTAACCAGGACTTCCTTGCTTATTGTGATATTGGATCCATGGTTTCTACTATACCAAAAGTTGTTTATGATTCTCTTTGGTTAGACATGGAAATTTTTTCATCTTATCATGAACATGCTAATGGTGATATTTCTGAAATCCAGGGAAAGGTAAGAGATGTCGAGGTTACATTCTCTAAAAGGAATGCAACGGTTTATTTCTTCATCATGGAACCCAACAAAGGGAATATAGTGCTTGGAAGGGACTTCCTCCGAGCCATGAGAGGTTTCATTGATGTAGGTAAGGGACACATACGCTTACATGGGAAAGTGAAAGGTACGTACCCGTTCCCTAGGAAAAATATGGATGAACTTGTTGAGGATTCGTTTGAAGGTTTTTATAATTCCGATGTCTTCAGAGAATCTTAATCCTCCTTCTTGCATTTTGCCTAGCTCAAAGGCATAAAAGAAAGCGCTTGTTGGGAGGTAACCCAATATGTTTTTACTTTCTGTCTTAGTGGTCTTGATGTGTGTTACTACTGTAGCAACACCATTGTATCTTTATTTTTAAGCTTTGTGCCAAGTTATAGCCTTCGATTGCAAGAAAGTTCAAAAATTGTGACATGCTATCCAGAAATAGATTCTGTTTGCTTGACGGAAAAATTCTCCAAAAATCACCAGATCATCTTTTTGATCTGAATTTTTTTGAGAGCATGATCTATATAATTGAATTTCTGGCATATGTTCTCAGTGTTTATATTTGAGTTGAAGAAGTGCCCCGAATAAATTATTTACTACCTGTTGTTCTGTTTTTCACAGATTCTGCCATGTTTTGTGTTTTCATTGTTTTGCGAATCCTAAGCTTGCTTTTTGTTTGAAAAAACCCTTTGGAATTCATGAGTAGCAGTAGATTTTCATGAAAATCTTTATTTCCAGCACGTATTGAATTATTTTATTAAGGGAACTAACCACTCTAATCAGCTTATGATGAGTTTTGTATGAAGGGAGTTTTCAAGTATTGTGATGGGAGAGATGATGAAAGAAGATAAAGGAGTGTCAAACGCTCAAGCTTGGGGATGCCCCCATGCATGCCAAGAAATATTCAAGGAGACTCAAGCATCCAAGCTTGGGGATGCCCCCGTGCATCCTCTTCTCTATCAACAATCATCAGGTCATCCATCTCCATGCTATATTTTTATCACTTCATATGATATGTGCTATGCTTGGAGCGTCCCGCTATTTCCTTTTTCGTTTTGTTTTAGTTTATTTTTATGGTCATCACAAGTCAGAACCTAGCCTACATTGTTTTGGGAGAGAGACACGCTCCATCCCTCTCTAGAACATAACATAGCTTTTCATGCTTATCCTTTTTTGTGTGCTCTTCATCTTTTCGTAGCTACTGTCATACTTAGCTCTTAGTTTTCATGCTTATCTTTTTAAGAGCTTTTACTTAGGTTGATTTTGTAACTCTCTTGAGTTATCATGCTTATCTTGTTTATGGAGTTGGCTTGTTGCACTGAGTTGTGTGTCTTGCATGAGTAGGTAATTGAGGTTGCTATTTAAGTATAGTAGTAACTTGCAATAGTTTTGAGGTATTGATTTGAGTAATGTTTGTACTATTGGTGCCAAGATCTTGAGCCTATTAGTGATAGGTGTCGTATTTTGGGAAATCCGTGTGTTTTTCAAAAACTAAAATTAGTTGAGAACTCTAGCTACTAAATTGATCGCTAACCTCTGGAGGGGTTGGAATATATATAGTACCCTCACATTACCATGAGTCGAGGATGCGCAAGGATAACCAAACCCCCAAACATTCCTCCTCGGGGTACTTGCCTCTTTGTAAATTTCCTAACTAGATAGAGAGTTACCGATAATAAGTGTATGAGTTCTTCGGACTAATGTGAGTATTCGATTGTTGACACTTCCACTATCCATATTTTGCTAGCCTCTTCGGTACCGTGCATTGCCATTTCTCACATTGAGAGTTGGTGCAAACTCCGCCGGTGTATCCAAACCCATGACATGATACGCTCTGTCATACATAAGCCTCATTATATATTTCCTCAAAGCAGCCACCATACCTACCTATTCAGGCATTTCCATAGCCTTCCTGAGATACATTGCCATGTAACATCCATCATCTCATGACTTGATATTCATGTCATACATGCTTTTGCTTGATCATAGAGCCGCATGCTAGTTGGGCCCTGCCCTCATTGCTACTACATGATGCGCTAGTATCATTGCATATCCTGCTACACTAGCAGAGGCATACATTTGCATACATCATGATAGTTTTCACTTGTCTTCATGTTGAGTACTTTTTATAAAGTGTGATGATTTTTCTTTCTATTTATGTGAAACATAGAGTGTTGCCCTTAAGTGAGGAAACGATCCCAAAGAGGACAAAACAAAAGATCCCAAAGAGGAAAAATGAGAGATAAAAAGAAAGAGCCAAAGAGGCCACAAAAAAAAAAGAGAGAAGGCGGCAACACTACTATTCCTTTTGAAATATCCACACTCGTACACCATTACTATATTGGTACTACATAGAGATTATCATTCATGCATAACTATGTGGGGACCCCTACACTATAGAACTTGGTTTGCATATTCCAATGATGAGCCTACTCAAATGAGCTCTAGGTCTTCATGAGTAAACAAGTTCGATGCACCCCCACTAGTTCCATTGGAGAGCTTACCTTAGCTCATATGTGCATCCGTTACATGGCAATCCCAACTCCTCACATCATATCTATCATTTGGCTTTCTCTCGCCTATGGTTGTCCTCATTGATGTGAGCCTTTCACAAAACTTTTGTCTTCCTTCCCCATCAATATTCTATTTTCCATCCTAAGTGCCAACATATCTTGCTTACGCTCATTCATTGCATGAGTGCTTCAAATCAAAAGGGAGAGGATCATTTTGACTTGTGCCTCACAAGTGGTCTAGGGATGAGTCAAAATAAGATTTCGAAGGAAACTAAGTGTGAGGTTTAGTAGATTGATTTCTCAATTAAAAAATAGTTTATCTCTTACACCGTCTCCCACTTCTTGCATGCAAACACCATTTGGAGACATTCTAGTCACGGACAGCGAGAGCTGTGGCATCTTTATGTTCTTACTCTGCTAAGTTCGATATTAGATATAGACACTTGCTTGTTATTGTCTTGACTTGAATTGCATATCTCACTTGCTTTACTTTGAAGTTCTTATATGTGTGTTAGCATGTCACCACAGAAATTATTGTGTTATCATTTATCTAATCGAGGACGAGCAGAAATTAAGCTTGGGGATGTTGATACGTCCCAAACATATCTATAATTTCTGCTTGTTCCATGATCTTTTGGGTGACACTGTTACATGTTTCGCTACACTTTTATATCATTTTACACATATTTGGACTAACCTACTAACTCAGTGCACCCAGCGGCAGTTTGTGTCTGCTGGTGTCTTTTTTGCCGGGGCTTTTACCCAATTTTCCAAAGCCCGAAAAAATCCAGAAAAATATATAAAACATCAGCAAAAGCCTCGCCTGGGTGGGTCCCACATCCTCCGGTGCCCTCCTTGGGCCTATATTTAGTGTTCTGTGAGGAAACCCTCGCAGACTTTCTGGAATTGCGAATTTCTCCATCGTTCCGCCGCCGCAGCGCTTCCAAGATCGGGAGCGTCAGGAGACCTCTTCCCGGCACCCTGTCAGAGGGAGGATTGACCTCCGGGAGCTTCTCCACCGCCATGGACGCTTCCCGGACGTGCCGTGAGTAGTCTCCCTTGGACCATTAGTCCATGACCAGTAGCTATGTGATGTCTTCTCTCCAATCTTGTGCTTCAATGGTTAGTCCTTGTGAGTTGCCCTACATTATCAAGGCATCTATGTAATTCTCTTGTTATTGCTATGCTCGGTTTGTTGGGATCCAATGGATTATGAGATTATGTTCAGATTGTTTTGAGTTATATATTTGATTATCCGTTTATATTATGTTCCTTAGTGATTCATGCATGTTCTCCATTGCTTTTTATTGCTTTGGCCAAGTAGTAGATCGTAACTCTAAGAGGGAGTGTTATGCATGATTGTGGGTTCGCGCCCCTCGATGTCTAGCTTGAGTGAGAGAAACATGAGACTAGGGGATGTGCTTGTTGCCACGAGGGAGAAAACAATGATGCTTGTGATAATGGTTGCAAGGATTGTTTACCTTACGCATAGTTCGTTAATGCAGTTGTCCGTTGCTTTGAGTTTACACTTTGGGTGGGGCTCACAACTTAATACCGGAGGGATGTTCTTGATAGATATCTCAAGGTGGATAATTAGTAAGTAGATGTTGATGAATAAACGGTCTACTTGTCTTGGCGTACTACCCATTACTAGTGAACCTCTAACTATCAAGGAGCATAATTAGCATTGCGGCGCGATCGTAATTCTGTCAATTGCCCAACTATGATTTGTTTACCCTAGCATAGTTGTTTATCGTCTTTTGGGAGAGATACATCACTAGTGAACATCATGTGACTGCGGTCCATATCACCATCATTTCTTACGCCTTCACTATTTACCGCTTTCTTTACTTTTCCATTGCAATGAGTATTAACTTCCCGCTTGTGTGTTGATCCTTTGCAAACAACAAGGCCAGAGAGATTGACAACCTCTGTGTACACGTTGGGAGCAAAGTTATTTGTTCTGTGTGCAGGTCCACGTCTTCTGCTGACCAGGACAGTAGACACCTACTTGTTGAGCCTAGGAGTCCTCCTGGTTTGATAAACCTTAAAGTCTCCGTGTAAGGGAAATTTGTTGCTGACTACATCTCCACCTTCCACTTGGGGTAACCAACGAGGGGCGAGAAGTATATACATCATCTCGTCGTCACCATCCGAGTGAGTAGTTTTTCATTCACAAGGAAGGGTTTTTTTTAACTTAGGCAAAACATGTTCGCAGCTAAGCCCCCGAGTGAGAGGATTGCTCTACACTCGGAGTAATTTCTATACTTAGGCGAAGACTAGTTCGCACCTAAGCGCAGAGTGAATAGTTTGTTATTCACTCGGAAGGGTTTTTTAACTTAGGTGAAACATGTTCGCAGCTAAGCCCTCGAGTGAGAGGATTGCTCTTCACTCGGAGTAATTTCTATACTTAGGCGAAGAATGGTTCGTAGCTAAGCACCGAGTGAATAGTTTGTTATTCACTCGTAAGGGTTTTTTAACTTAGGCGAAACATGTTTGCAGCTAACCCTCCGAGTGAGGGGATTTCTCTTCACTCGCTGTAATTTATATACTTAGGCGAAGACTGGTTCGCAGCTAAGCATCCGAGTGAATAGTTTGTTATCCACTCGGAAGGATTTTTTAACTTGTGCGAAACATGTTCGCAACTAAGCCCCCGAGGGAGAGGATTGCTCTTCACTCGAAGTAATTTCTATACTTAGGCAAAGACTGGTTCGCGGCTAAGCATCTGAGTGAATAGTTTGTTATTCACTCGGAAGGCTTTTTTAACTTAGGTGAAACATGTTCGCAGGTAAGCCCCCGTGTGAGAGGATTGCTCTTCACTCGGAGTATGTTTTGGGTGAGAAACTGCTCGATCGGAATCGACATAGTATTGAAGAAATTATGACTTCAATAAGCAACATTGTTCACTAAACTCTCTTATTACATGAATTCGACTGGTTGTCAAGTATAAAACATCGGAGCAGGTCTACATTCCAAGCTCGGGGTTCGTCGGCTCTCTTCTTGAGGTTGTAGAGATGATAAGCTCCGTTGTTTAGTACCTTAGTAATGATGAATGGTCCATCCCACATAGGGGCTAACTTGTGAGGTCTTTGCGATCCACCCGGAGCACCAGATCGCCTTCGTGGAACGCCCGACTCCTGACATGTCTTGCATGGAAGCGACTAAGATCTTGTTGATATGTAGTCGACCGAATCAAATCCATCTCACGCTCTTCCTCCAAGAGATCCACTCCATCTTGCCGCGCCTATTCAGCTTCAGCTTCTGAGTACAAATCCACACGAGGAGATTTATGAAGGATATCACTCGTCAGGGCAGCTTCAGCTTCATACACCAGAAAGAAGGGTGTGCGTCTAGTCGACCGGTTACGGGTTGTTCTCAAGCCCCACAAAACAGATCGCAGTTCACTTACCCACGCTCAATTGCATGTTCCAAGTCCCTCATGAGTTGCGGTTTCAGCCCTTGAAGGATCAGGTCGTTTGCCCGCTCAGCTTGTCCATTGGTTTGGGGGTGTTCGACGTACGCATAATCCACCCGATTGCCTTGAGCAGAGCAAAAGCACCTCAACTCTTCCGAATCGAAATTGGAGCCATTGTTTGTTATGATATTGTGAGGAACTCTGTACCGAAATGTTATATCTCTCATAAACTTGATGGCAATGTGCGAGTCCAACTTCTTTATCGGCTTGGCTTCGATCCGTTTGGTAAACTTGTCGACTGCAACAAGCAAGTGTGTAAATCCACTCTCACCTGTTCGGAAAGGGCCGACTAGATGTAGACCCCCAAACAGAAAATGGCTGGACGAGTGGAATGGTCTTCAAGGCAGACGCGGGCTGGTGGGACAGATTGGAATAGAATTGGCAACCTTCGCAGTGATCAACGATATCTTCGGCCATCTCATTAGCATGTGGCCAAAAGAACCCAGCTCGGTATGCTTTGGTAACAATGGTCCGAGAGGACGCATGATGGCTACAGGTCCCCGAGTGGATTTCTTCCACGATCAGTCGGCCCTCCTCAAGGGAGATGCTCCGTTCAGCTACGCCGGTCATACTTTCTCTGTACAGCTGATCGCCCATCATAGTAAAAGTTTTCAATCTACGGACAATCTACGTGTCTTTAGCTTCATCTTCACGGAGTTCTCTTCTCAGGATGTATGCGATGTATGGTATTGTCCACTCGGGTATGATCAACAAGATTTCCATAACTAGATCAAGCACTACTAGGACGTCAATCTCAGTCCGATTGGAGGTGCTCACCGGTTGTTGGGGCTCTTCAGTAAAAGGATCCTCTTGCATCGAAGGAGTATGCAAATGCTCCAGGAACACATTGCTGGGGACAGACTTCCGAGTGGTTCCAATCTTGGCCAGTTCATCAACTGCTTGGTTTTTCAGTCATGGAACATGATGGAGCACCAGATCTTCAAACTTCTTATCGAGTTTCCTCACTGCATTGCAGTATCCAGTCATAGTGGGGTCCCCGACATCCCATTCCTTCATCACTTGATTGACCACTAAATCTGAGGTGATGTATACCATCAGGCGTCGAACGCCGAGTGAGATGGCCATACATAACCAGTAGAGGATGGCTTCATATTCCGCCTCATTGTTGGAGGAATCAAAATGAATTTGGAGGACATAATTAAGCTTGTCACCCTTTGGAGACACCAATACCACACCAGCACCGGAACCATTTAACATTTTGGAGCCATCAAAGAACATAGTCCGGTGTGTCGAGTGAATCTGAGCTAGCTGATGTTGTTCTACCCACTCGGCCATGACATCAGCAAGGGCCTTAGACCAGATAGCTTTCTTTGCCTCAAGTTTGATGTCAAATATAACAGCTCAATGGCCCATTTAGCCACTTGACCTGATGTGTCTCGATTGTTAAGAATCTCTAATAGTGGAGCATCGCTGACGACTAATATAGAATGATCTTGAAAGTAATGCGCCACCTTCTTCGTTGACAAGTATATTCCATAAAGGAGCTTCTCGTAATGGGGATACCTTTGCTTCGAAGGGGTCAATACTTCAGAAATGTAATAGACTGGGCGCTGGACCTTGTAGGCTTTTCCTTCTTCTTCTCTCTCGACGGTCAGGACCGTGCTGACGACTTGGTTGGTAGTTGCGATGTATAAAAGTAGTGGTTCTTTGCTATCCGGAGCAGCAAGCACCGGCTGGTTGGAAATCACAGCTTTGAGTTCGACAAACGCTGCTTCTGCTTCATCATTCCAGTCGAACACATCAAATTTTTTCATTAGTCGCTATAAAGGCAATGCCTTCTCACCGAGGCGAGAGATGAACCGACTCAACGCAGCCACACATCCTGCGAGTTTCTGGACATCGTGCACCCGCACATGGCTTTGCATCCGGATGATGGCGCCGATCTTCTCGGGGTTAACATCGATCGCACGTTCAGAAAGGAGGAAACCGAGTAACTTGCCGCTAGGGACTCCAAAAGTGCAATTAGCTGGGTTTAGCTTGATATCATACTTCCTCACGTTAGCGAATTTCTCTACTAGGTCAGTCAACAAGTCGAAACCTTTGTGTCACTTGACCACAATATCATCCATGTATGCTTCAACGTTTCGATTGATCTGATCGAGCACGCACTTCTGGAGCATATGAATGAATGTGGCACCGGCATTCTTCAGACCAAAAGGCATGGTGATATAACAGAAACACCCGAATTAGGTGATGAAGGCCGTTTTTATTTCATCCGGGCCAAACAGACGGATCTGATGGTAACCATAATAAGCATCAAGAAAAGATAAGCGCTCACACCCCGCAGTCAAATTGACAATTCAGACCTTATTGATGTTCTTGAAGTCAATACACATATGAATTGACTTGTCCTTCTTGGGTACCATGACGAAATTCAAGACCCACTCGGAGTGGTAAACCTCGCGTATGAACTTCTCCTCCAAGAGTCGCGCCACCTCCTGGCCGATTGATTTTCGCTTTTCTGCTGAGGACGACACAAATGCTCTCTGACAGGCTTTTCCTTCAGATCTACTCTAAGTCGGTGCTCAGCCAGTTCCCTGGGTACACCCGGCATGTCAGCAGGCTTCCATGCAAAGATGTCCCAGTTCTCACAGAGGAACTGGATGAGCTCGGCTTCCTATTTACTGTCAAGTGTTGTGGATATGTTCGTCGGAGCAGCATTGGGATCCGTCGGGTGGACGTTCACTAGTTTGACCTTGCCTGTCGACTTAAAAGTGGACTCAGAAGCGGGCTTCTTGGAGCGCATTAGGTCAGTAGGGTTGGCATTCTTCCGATATTCTTACAGTTTGACCACAGCCATCTGTTGGTTAGCAATTTTAGAGCCTTGTTGCAAGCACTCTTCAGCTCTTTGTCGATTGCCTGAGACAGTGATGACTTCTTTGGGCCCTAGCATCTTCATCTTCAGATACACGTAACATGGTCGGCCCAAGAAACGAGCATAAGCAGGACAACCCAGAATGGCATGATATGCACTCTAGAAATCCACCACCTCGAATGTCAACTTCTCTTTCCGAAAATTCTTATCGGAGCCAAAAACAACATCCAATGCAATATGGTCGAGCGAATTGGCCTTCTTTCCTGGAATGACTCCATGAAACTGTATGGTGGTCTAGCTGAGTCGGGACATTGGAATGCCCATTCCCTTGAGAGTTTCTGCATACAATATATTCAGCCTGCTTCCTCCATCTATCAGTACCTTGCGAAGCCGAACACCCTCTACAACTGGATCAACCACCAGAGCCTGTCGACGCGGAGTAGGGACATGAGCTGGGTGATCCAACTAATCAAACGTTATGGGGGTCTGCGACCACTTGAGGTACGTGGTGGTGGAGGGTACTGCCATGTTGACTTCTCTGTTGATGACCTTCAGTCGACTTTTTCTCTCTATGTCAGCAAAAATCATCGGAGTTGCATGGACTTCAGGGAAATCATCTTTTTCTTCATCCTTCTCCTTTTCAGGATCCTTTCCACTTGACTGACCCTCTTTAAATTGTTGGATCAACAGTCTACACTGACGAGTGGTGTGTTTAGGCAAAATCAAATTGCCATCTTCGTCTTTCTTCGTGTGGAGTACACACGGATGATCGAGAACATCCGACTGACCCTTGGACTTCTTGGGGGGAACGGTCCTTTGGACTTTCCTTTGAATTTTCCTTGTGATGCGAGGGCGGCTGCTTCTGCTGGAGTGGGACCATCAGCCTTGCGCTTCTGCTTCCGATTGGAAATGCCATCGGCATCATTGTCGACTGATTTCCCTTTACCGCTGCGGATGCGGTCTTCTTCTTCGCCGTTGGCGTATCGGGCAGAAATCTCCATCATCTTACTCATGGACATGTCGCTTGTACGACCAAACTTCAAGTATCTCTCTGTACCTGAAGCCAGCTTTGAAGGCACAGACTGCCTGGTGCTCAGAAACATTCTCGACCGTGTGATGAAGGGTGGTCCACCGCTGAATGTGGTCTCTCAAAGACTCATTTTACTTTTGCACACAAAGCTGCAAGTCGGACAGACCGGCTGGTCGCTTGCATGTGCCTTCGAATGTCTTGATGAGCACTCGGGCCAGATCCTCCCAGAAGTAGATGTTAGAAGGAGCCAACTGATTCAGCTACGCCCTAGCCGAACCATCCAACATCAGAGGAAAATGCTTCATGGCGGCACTGTCATTGCCTCCGCCAATCTGCACAGCCACTCGGTAGTCATCAACCATGTTTCAGGCTTGGATTCTCCTGTGAACTTGCTAATTCCTGCCGCCAACCTAAAGTTGGGGGAATAAAAGCAGAACGCATTGCTCTGTTGAAGCACTCGAGACCAGAAACTACAGTACCACTTCCACTCGGACGATCTCTCATCACCGAACGAGCGCCGGTCATCGTACGGGACACATATGTACCATCCTCGGATGAGAATGCACCCGACGGCGGTCATCACGGTGATAACAAGGAGGGAACTGGTTCCGCCCCTGGTCTCTGTGCTGATTCTCATGGTAACCCCCGTCTCTGCGACGCTGGGGCAACCCTGGACTATAAACTGAATGGGATGTATCTTCTCTGGGTGAATTGTTGTGTAACCTATTTAGCGACTGCGATACATCTAAATTCTATTGTTGTGTTGCTTGAAGCAAAGTGTGAATCTGCTCTAAGCCTCTACCAACCTCTGAATCTGATGGTCGAATAGAATCTGCTATCATAGCTACAGCTGCAATATTAACCACCGGATTACGATATACCTCAATGTTGTCCTGTCGACTGCTCGAGAAGAGTTGTCGCTGACGCGGACTAGAAGTTAGAGGACGACGACGTTCGTGTCTAGTCGAAGGTTCGTCGACCTCGTATTCGCCGTGACCGAACCCGGGTGGGCTCTCCGCTGAACCCGCCATGAAGACATCTGCTGCTGGATTGCAACTTTCGCACTTGGAAGGAACATCAGACTGATCTGACACTGAGTGGATAGGGTCCCAAAGAGGTTCAGCAGGCTCGATGGCAACAACCTGTAGATTCAACGGAGATGATGCTTGGCAAGCCACAGCGTGCTTCACCCATCGCTGAAGTCGTGAGCGACCGGATTGCTTATGACAACGAACAGTGGAGTGAACGGTCGAAAACGGAGTCGGTGGATGCCGAAGGAGTACGCCAAAGGAGCTTGCACGGAAGTGCGTTGCTCCAGGGATCGAGAGTGCCTCGATGTCGAGAGGTGCCTCCTGAAGCCATGCCGACTCATCGGTGACGAAGCTGAGCGCGCCGAAGCGGATCTCGCCACCCATGAACGAATCGCAGTCGGAATACATGACTGAGAGTGAAGGTTGCAAACTTGTCGGAAGTCACTTAGACGCTTGCCCGACGGTGGGTGCCCACTGTCGTGGGAGTGAACCTGACAATAGAGGTGTAGGGTATGAATGGAGAGGGCAGAGTCCTAGCTACTGCAAGCTTGTACGCAAGATGTATAAGTTCATGCCCCTCTCGTAGAGGAAATAGCCCTACGTCTCAGTGCTCGGGAGCTCTTGCAGTGTGGAATGTGTGTTAGAGGGGGTGCAAACTTTTTTAACGGAGGGGAGGGCTGGCTTATATAGAGTGCGCTACGCCTCATCAAGGCTCCAGGATCTAAGGGTTAGATCAATTGGATTTAAAGGTGTACGTTACTGATAACGTATGTATGTAATTAATGCTATTCATGACCATCAGCTGAGTGCTCACCTGTTGGCCTCCCTGGAGGTGGCTTCTGGTCTTCTGCGTCGACTCATGTCTTCCGACTGGAAGTTGGCTGTCGAGTGAAGGGGAATATCATCCGTGTAACTTCTTACCGAGTGACGTTGTAGATGCCATGGCCATCCAGTCGGGATCTTCTTCGTGACCTTCTATCTAATAATGAGGTACCCTTAGGTAGGAAACTTAGGTCAGGCATGTGACCCTACCCTAGGTACATATCCCCATCAATCCCCATTTTATCAAATAAACAAAAAAGATCCCAAGCAAGGACTCAAGCACTCAATGATCTTTTGTAACAATGCCACTCGAAAGGAAAAGTTTTTGCAAAGAGGCTTTGAAAATATCCATGAAGCAAATTATTCCTCAAAACATTTATGCTAGGCAATATTTTAATTCATAAAAATATGATTAAATTTTTGGGGTGTGAAAAACCCTACCCCCCTTAAAAATAAATCTCATCTTTGAGATTTTCTAGGGAAGAAAATAATTCACACATGAAAACTCAATGCATGATCATACAAGTGCAAGCACAAACAAAGCAATCATATAGCACATAGTCACTCATACACACGATCAAGCAAGACAGACATATAGTACCTCGTCACTCACCTAGCATCAGGAAAACATAATGGCGGTCTACCGTACACTTCGATGATGGTCAACATGGCATGAGCGACGGGGCTCCAAGAAAAGTATTCCCGATCGGGGAAAAGAACACATTCCACATCTCCTAGAAGGAGTTCGGAGATTATTCAGAATTTTATATGGTGCGTTTGTTGGGATCCGATGAATTGTTGGTTTACGTTTAGATTATTCATGAATAATATTTGAGTCCTCTCTGAGTTTTATGATTCTTATTTGCATGATCATCATAGCTTCATAATTCTCTCGGCTCTATTGAATTTCTTTGGCCATGTAGTTTGGTATTTCTTCAGTGAGAGCGGTGCGTTGTAGTGGGTCCAACCTGGCGAGTTTCTATATCCCAGTAATAGAAGAGGACAAGTTGCGTCTTTGTGTTTCTGCCACTAACGATAAAACGATGGGGTTTAATCATATTGATTGAGTTTACTTTGTCTACATCATGTCATCATACTCCAAGCATTACTCTGTTTTACTTAATACTCTAGATGCATGTTGGATAGTGGTAGATGGGTGGAGTAATAGTAGTAGGTGCAGGCAGGAGTCGGCCTATTTTCTTATGGACGTGATGATTATATACAGATGATCATTGCCGTGAAAATCACATAACTATATGTCGTTCTGTCAATTGCCAAACAGTAATTTGTGTATCCACCATATGTTGCTTTCATGAGAGATGCCACTAGAGAACACTACGGCCCCGAGGTATACTCACTTATATATTTAGAAAACTTATAATTTCCTTGCTATTATTACTTGTCTTTTATTTTATTTTGCAAGTCACAACTATCTACATGGCTCATTTACTTGCAAATAATAATACCAAGGCGATTGACAATCCTCTTGCCCGCGTTGGGTGCAAGTTGTTTGCTCTTTTGTGTGCAGCCTCTAAAGACGGTTGAGGGTTGGTATCCTATTGGTTCGATAAACCTTGGTTTCTAATCTAAAGAAATACTTACCTGCATTGTGCTGCGATAACCCGTTCCTCTTCATGGAAAATCCAACGCATATCACAAGTATCACTTCCCCTGTTTTCTGCCCTGCTTAAAGAGATCACCCTCGAGGATGAGATTACTCGAAAGGAGGTGCCTGCCTCTCTGCGTTATGAAAGACTGCCAAATTTTTGCTTGTTTTTTGGCTTCATAGGGCATATGGAAGCTAGGTGTAACCTTACAAATGATGAAAAGAAACTGAGGTACTCCAAGGATAAAAGAGTGTGTGTCGTCCACTTTGATGACCCACATGCTTGGTTCCTGTCGGGCAAGATGGGGAAGCCCAGGCTCGCCCAAGTGGCTAGTTCTCCTTGGCGTGCTCCCATGCCATCTAGCAGTTCTGAAGATAACATCCCAGTCAAGCCTGTTGAGATGAGGATGGTTGAGAAAGTGAGTGAAGTCGTCGCGCGTCTATTGGTTGGTGAAAAAATGGTAATCGGACTCACCTAGGAAGGCACGAACACCATCTCAGACATGGTTGCTGCTACCCTGACGTATGTTATGGCAAACATTGTGGATATTGTCACGGGCTTGTCCCCTGACGTGAAGAATGATGGAGTGAAGGTACAGACACAGAATGATCTCTAGGGTTCGTTTGTTGGACAAGAAGGAAAAATCCATCGCTCGTGAGACAAAAGAAATAATCGGCACCACAACGCATGCTAGTGTGATTAACTAGATGATGTTTATTTCCGAGCATGCCCCCGATTGTAGAAGGATCCTCGCTTGGTGCCAATGATGGTACAGTGGCTACAAAAAACAAAATGCCTAACACTATCAAAACCATTGTTGGCATCCTAGATACTGATGTTACAGAAGGAGGTAAACTTGGTTGTAATAGGAGGGGTCGCTCTGAATCTAATTTAATGGGTGATGATAGTAGGACGGGGTTACTAGCATCTTCTTCTCTAGGAAAGAGGTGGGACAGGGCCCTAGAGGGTGAGGTTTTGGGTAAGAAAAACTTCACCAAATAATATGTTAGCAGGAATAAAGTGTGTCGTGTAGAAGGGGAGAGGAAGAACATTGGACAGAAAGGTGGAAAGGGGGCAACCTATCATGGGGCCATCGGTACACTGACGGGCATGATTTACGTCGCCCGTCACGAGCCATGAGTATCCTAAGGTGGAATTGTCTGGGTTTGGGGCAACTCCGGTCAGTTCATGAGCTTGTGGGCCTGGTGCATGCCCATCGCCTAGGGATCATTTTTCTGTCTGAAACTCGGCAATGTGAGGATAAGGTGAAGAGAATAAAATGGTGACTAGGTCGAAGCACTGCCTTGCTCATGATGGTAAGAGAAAAGGTGCGTGTATTGCTTCGTACTGGGATGAATTAATAAAAATAAAGTGTTTATCGTATGGTCCCCGTTATTTCTATGTTTTGGTGACTGATGATTCCCATGGCCCTACGTGTCGTGCAACTTTTGTCTATAGTGAACCTAGAGAGCAGGACAGGCACCATATGTGGTCCTTGGTAAAAAGGATCAAGCCAAATGCAAGTGAACCATGGATGTTAATCGGGGGCATTAATGAGACGATGTGGCAATCTGAACACTTCTTGATAACTAAAAGATTTGAAGGACAGGTGGCAAGCTTCCGTACTATGTTAAATTTATGTAACTTGCATGACCTGGGTTTCAAAGGGAATCCTTGGACCTATAATAACAACCAACATGGTGATAAAAGTGGCAAGGCTAGGATTGACCGTGCAGTGGCTTCTCCAAATTGGCAGGATTGTTTCAAGCAAGCTACTCTTACCCACATAACCAGACCATTTTCCGCTCATGTTAATCTATTCTGGTCAGGCATATGTGTGCAGTGGTCGGATGCCTTTCCAATACGATTATATGTGGGAAAGAGAACCTTCCCTGGGGGATGAAATGAAGAATTCCTGGAATAGCAACAACTGATATGGCTCTGGGTTGGTTAGAGTGATGCAGAATTTGAAAAGAGTTAACCTTCATTTACAAGGATGGAGCGGGAGGAATGGTTAAGTACAAAATTCAAAGACTTCGACAAAAACTTGATAAAATTTGGAACATGGCTCCTTCAACCAACAGGGATGTTCTAATTCAGGAATGTTCATGTGAGCTAGACGAATACTTGTACAGGAAGGAGATGATATGGCACCAACGCTCGCGGGTTACTAGTATTTGTGGGGGAGAACAAAATTCTAAGTATTTTCAGCATAAGGCTACATGGCGGTAGAAGAAAAACAACACTAACAAACTAAAAACTCCACATGGTTTTTTGGTTCAGGATAACCAGAACACTGTATCAGTGGCAACAAATTTCTTCAAGGAACTTTATGAGGCTGACGGTAAAGTGGAACCAGAAGCCTTACTTGACCTCTTTGATGACAAAGTGTCTCGGCAGATGAATGACGCCTTATGTAGGGAATTTACAAGTAGAGAGATAAGTGATGCTTTGTTCCAAATTGGTCTGCTAAAAGCCCCGGACAGGGACGGTTTCCTCCTAGATTTTCCCAAAGAAATTGGGGCAAGTTGAAACAAGACATGATTGCTGCATTGAAAATCTTCTTTGCCAATGGGATCATGCCAGAGGGCATAAATGATAATGTGATCGTCCTCATCCCAAAAGGAAAATATTCAGAGAAATTACAAGACTTCATGTTGATTAGCCTCTGCAACATGATCTACAAAATTCTATCAAAGTTCTTGGCTAATCGACTCAGACCATTCCTCGAGGAACTCATTTCGGAGTCTCAAATGCCTTCATTCCTGGGAGATTAATCTCGGATAATGCATCGATTGCTTTTGAATGTTTCTACAAGATCCAATAGAGTAGGAATGTTAGGGAAAATTATTGTGCATATAAATTAGACCTTACTAAAGCTTACGACCAAGTAGAATGTAATTTCCTTGAAGGGGTTTTGTTAAAATATGGTTTCTGCCAAAAATGGGTGTCATGCATTATGACGTGTGTCCGGTCAATGAGATATGTTGTCAAGATGAATGGTGAAATTCTTGATTCCTTCTACCCTTCGAGGGGGTTGAATTAGGGTGATCCTTTGAGCATGTATCTCCTTTTGTTTGTGGCTGAAGGATTGTCTCAGGCGCTTGATGCTGGATGTTCTATTTTGAACATTACTCCTCTAAAGGTTGAGAGGGGTGCTCCGGGAATTTCTCATCTTCTATCTGCTGACGTTAGTTTACTGTTTTTCAAGGCAACTGGGGATCAAGCTAAGAGCGTTAAGTCAGACCTCACTGTTTTCCAGATAGGCATGGTACAATTGTTGAGCTCAAGCAAATGTTCCATCTTATTCAAAAGTGTGTGTCCGTTTCAGGTCCAGGAGTAGATTATGCATATTATGGACCTCTCCTCTTCTACCTTTGAGGAAAAGTACCTCGGTCTGCCAACCCCTAAAGGTCAAATGAAATATTCTCATTTCCAATCCATGTTTGAGAGGTTCACTAAAAGACTTATGGACTAGGCAGAAAGATACATGTCCTATGGAGAAAAAGACATTTTGGTCAAGTCTATTGCTCAAGACCTTCCTACTCATACAATGAGCATCTTCAAAATGAGTGCTTGCTTTTGTGAAAAATATGAGAAGCTGGTGTGTGACTTCTGGTGGGGGATGAAGAGAACAAAAGAAGATTTCAATGGATGTCGTGGGAGAAGATGACAAAACCTTAGCGTGAGTATGGGCTTGGGTTTCATGATATGCGTATTTTCAACCAAGCTCTTCTCAGAAAACAAGCATGGGGACTTGTCCAAAGACCTGACAGTCTGTATGCTAGGGTTGTGAAAGAAAAAACATTTACCCAAATGGTAACTTGCTGGACACGGTCTTCACTTCTGATGCTTCTCCCGTGTGGTGAGGAATTGAATTTCGGCTTGAATTCCTGAAAAAAAAGAGTGGTACGGAGAGTGGGTAATGGAAAGAGTATCCAAATCCTTTGAGACAAGTGGATACCTCGATAGTCCGGTCTTGCCATACATTCTATGAATAATAGATTTCAGCTAAGATGGGTAAACCAATTGCTACTTCCTCATTCTAATGAGTGGAACAAGCAGATCATACACAAGTTGTTCTATAATTTTGATGCGGATGAAATATACAAGATCAAACTTCCCCAAAGTCCAATTGTAGACATTCTCGCTTGGAATTATGAAAAGAACGGGACATTCATGGTTAGGAGTGCTTATCAAATTGGAGTTTCTTTGCAGGCTAAATTCAGCGAAGGATCCTCAAAAAATCCCATTAATGGTAGGGACAACTCACGGAATCTAAGATGGAAAGCAAAGGTACCACATAAAGTCCGTATCTTGATCTGGAGAGCTGCCATTGATTCCCTCCCTACGAAGGGCAACAAACATAAGAGGACTCTTGAATTGGATGGTATATGCAACTTATGTGGAGATGTTGTTGGAAACGCACATCATGATCTTGTTGTATGCACAAAAAAAGAGCTCTTCGTGAGGAAATGAGTAAAATATGGAAACTGTCAGAAGACAAAGCTATCATGTCCTTCTCACCGGATTGGCTTTTGCAAAACTTGAGTTCCTGCCCGCGTGAAATGAAGGAAAAGCTTATGTTGGTCCTGTGGAGGGCTTGGAATCTGAGAGATGAGGTCATTCATAACAAAGGTGAGTCTACTATACAAGACTCTCTGATGTTCTTTAGGAATTACTTGGAGTGTTTATCAAGCCCAAATCCGGTACCAAATGATGTTAAGGGGAAGCAAAACTTGCATGAAGTTAATATGCAATCTTCTAGCCATATCGATGTGGTAGGCTGGACTAAGTCGCCCGAGAATCAAATAAATATCAATGTTGATGCTTCTTTCATTGCAGCCACGGGATTGACTGCGCTGGAAGCGATTAGGAGGGATTGTGTTAGTGACATTGTCTTCTCAACGGGTTGCCGTTTTCATGGATGCTCGTATGTAGACGAAGCTGAAGACCAAGCCCTATATTTTGGCCTCTACCAGGCTCGTAATCTGAATTTCAACAAAGTGCAGATAAAGACCAATTGCAGCACGGTGGTGGCTGCTGCAAATGGTAGCAATGTTAACAGGGCTAGCTGGTGGGCTTGCTATGAAAACTCTAAGGTTATGATAAAGGAGTTTGGAGACTGTTTTGTTTCCAAAGTCCATAGGGAGAGCAATATGGTCGCGCTTGAGCTTCCTGCTTATGCTAGAGTGAATGGGGATTTATTTCTATTAGCTGATGTGCCACAAGCTTTGAAACATGTAATTGATTTTGATTGTAACCCTTGTTTATTGATATGAAGGAAGTTCTCCCTTTCCTCAAAAAAGTAATGATAACAAATCACGAAGAGCCAATGAGCATCTTGCATCAAATCACCAACTTGGATCTAGACCTCCCTTTTCTGTTTGTTTTCGTTAGTCGATGGATTGTCGGTGCACAGAAGTTGGTCCTTTTGTGCCCCTTTACTTGTGCATGGGCAGTTGTAGCTACACCCGCGGCATGGCTTGTCGAGAGACTGCAGAAGACAACCACGAAGATGCTCAAGTCAACGACCCAGAATATTGAAGAATGCAGGCAGAGCCCCCCCCCCCCACCCCAGCAAGATCCTTGCCTGGAGAGGTTAGCGAAGCCCCGGAAAGATCCTTGCCGGGGGAGTTAGCGAAGCTCCAATGGGACCCTCTCCCGGGAAGGTCCCAACTCATCTCTGCGCAAGCGCAGCGGCCAGCTGCCCCTCGCCACTTGATATGTGTCGATCCGCGATACGCTTGTCGTGCGGTATCTGGGGAAAACAGTGCCGACGGGACGCATCCATGTTCCATGTCTGGATCACCTGACAAAGCATTTAAAGCGTCTGCTTAGATGCCAGAGACAGTGTACCTAGCCGCACACCCCGTGAGTGCATTGTTTCACGGTGCACCCCGTGGGAGTCCTGTGCTGCCACTGTTGGACACCCCTTTAACCTATAAGAGGAGGCCCAGGGTATGCACTTGGGGACACTTCGGAAATTAGTCATCCAACACTTACAAAGGGAATCATCCGACCCTTGAACACATCAAATACACACAAAGCAGGAGTAGGGTATTACGCTTCTGAGCGGCCCGAACCTGGGTAAATCTCCCCTTTGCTGACAGTTAGTTCTTCTCTTGGTGCATCCCTCTCCCCGACCGAACCACATGGGATCATCTCGGTCCCATAGGCGTCGTTCGCCCCGACACCTCTGGCACGCCAGGTAGCGGGTAGAAGGTGCACTAATCTGACCCAACAGGCAGTACTTCAATTCCATCATCATCATCGCCATGGCTCCCAAGAGAAGGGGCGCAACGGTGGCTGACCCACCCTCACCCGGGATGCCTGCGGCCGTGCAGACAGGCAACGGGGCGGAAATGGCCGGAGGAAGTGGAGTTCGTGACCCTCCACGACACTCCGGCTAGCAAACCTAAGCGAGTGTCACTGTTCGCACCCACGACGGCGACCCGCGCACAGGCGCGTCTAGGGATTGATCTGCGCAGCCTACGTGCAGCGTGGAGAACTCCAAGGATGGGCGAGCGCCTTCTCAGGCACCCACGCCGACACACACACCACGGCCTTCCCAGGCCATACACGATGAGCAGCGCCGCCGATGAAAATCTCCTGTGCATCACACTCGGGATGCCCAAGGCCACCACGCACGTCGAGAGCCTGGTGGAAGTGGCGGGCAGTCACCAGATCGTGACAGTGCTCCTTCTAACTCCGTTAGAAGTAAGAGCACCTCACGCCCCACACACCTCACGCCGATGCTTATGCCAGTGGAAGCACTGGCCAGAGCACAGATGCTCCTAGACTATCCCCCTGCAGCAGATAGGTAGGAGGAATGGAGGGCTATGATCTAGAGCCTCATCACCCATGCACACGGCGATGGACCGCAGAAGGAAGGGCCCTTGGGGAAACCATCCACCGGGCCAATTCGCACCCATGGAGAGAAGGTTTGGGGTGGTGCATCCACGGTGCACTCCCCTCCACGGCAGCAGCAACATTCGCCACCTCCACGGGTCAATGTCTCCGATGATTCGACGGCGTCGTCCGACCCACGGACCCGTCGTGACCAGCGGCAAGTCCTCAAGGAAATACGTAAAGAAGACGCAAGCGTGCCGCCAATCTAATAAGCGCACTGGGACCACTATCGACGCATCCGCGCGAACGTATTGTGGTGACGTGCCTTACAAGGTAGGTTGTCCAATGTTTACTCGTGAGCTGCAGCGAGTCCAGTGGCCCACTTATCGCACCTTCAAGCCGGAGATTCCGGAAAAGTACAAGGCAAGACCCATTCATCAGAGTTCCTGAGCATCTACATCATTGCGGTGCAGGCTACCAGGGGCCGCGACGACAAGATACTAGCCAAGTACTTCCAGTTGGTGCTCAAGCCCAACGTCGGGTCATGGTTGATGCATCTACCCAAGGACTCCATCTCTTCTTGGGCAGAACTGTGTCAGGACTTCGTTGGTGCCTTTACCGGTGGCCATCGAGCTCCTAGACAAGAAAGTGATCTCCGCCTCATTACCCAGAAGGAAGGAGACGCTCTGTGCAAATACATCCAAAGGTTCAGCCGCATTCAGCACAACGTCCCAGATGTTCATCATGCCGCTATCATCAGCGCGTTCCACCAGAACGTGCGGAACCGCAAGATGCGGGAAGATATGGTAATGAACAAGATCAGGGATGTCATCAAGCTCTATGCTCTGGCTGTCAAGTGTGCGAGGGCTGAAGAGGGGCAAATGATCCCCGGAGAGGAGGCTGGCGCGGAAACCAACTCTGAAGAAGAGGGCGCCGCCACCCCGGCAAAGAAGAGCCGACGCAAGAATCGCAAGAGCAAAGCTGTATTTGCTGTCGAGGGGTCCGGCAACCCTGACACCGCCAAGAAGGCCAGGGCCGATGCCCCCAACATGGACGTTGTTCGGTGCGCACCCTGCCAAGCCTTCGTAGCTGCCGACAAGCCGGAGGGCTCCGACAAGCAATACTGCAAGATTCATCACACCAAGGGCCACGATCTCCAGAACTGCCGGTAAGTGGAGTAGCTTGTCGAGAAGCAGAAAGTTGAATACGAGAAGCGGGACAAGGAGAAAGCCCAGGAAGGTGCTGAGGGGTCCGGCAAGAAGCATGGCGGCCGCCGTAGCAAGTCCAAGTAGAAGAAAGAGAAGCCTGCCCGTGGCCGCGACAAGGAAGAGGAGGAGGAGGACGACGGGTCAAGTGACCAGGAGTTCCAGAAGGCTATGGACATGATGTGCGTTGACGGAGGCGCCTTGCTACGTTCTTCCCACAGTCGCCTTAAAAAGTGGGCTCATGAAGTGAATGCGTCAGAGCCCTCTGTCGATGCCTGCAAGCCATTGAAGTGGTCCCACACGCCCATCATCTTTGACGCAAAGGACCACTCTGATCGCACAACTACGGTCGGGTGTTTGTCGTTATTGGTTTCTCCAACAATCTGCAACCTCAAGGTGACAAAGATGTTGGTTGATGGTGGGGTCTATATGAACATGATCTCGCACGACGTGATCGAGATGTTGTAGATCCCCGATAAAGATCTCGAAGAAACTGGCTCGTTTCAAGGGATCGGTCCTCGGAAGATCCAGCTGAAAGGAAAAATCACGCCGCGGGTAACATTCGACAGTGACGTGAACTACATGACTAAGAGGGTCGTCTTCGACGTGGCCGAGATTCCATTTGGATACAATGGGATCCTTGGCCGCCCAGCACTGGCCATGTTTATGGCGGCATCACACTATGCCTACAACACGCTGAAGATGCCCAGCCCGATGAGCGTCATCGTCGTCAACTCCGACAAGAAGGACTCGGTCATCTGCACCAACCAGCTCTCCCGGCAAGCAGTCACGAGACCTGCTACCAAGGCATCCGATCCTGCCGCTGGAGCTGGCGGGAAGAAGACCGCAAAGAAGGCCTTTGACGCACCCTCCGGCAAATTCACCTCCCTGGAGTATTGTGTAGCCGTCGATGATGTGCCGGAGAGTTCCAATGCCAGGAGCAAGAAGTCCAAGGAAGCTCCACCAGAGACCAAGAAGGTGCGTGATGACCCACAAGTATAGGGGATCAATCGTAGTCCTTTCGATAAGTAAGAGTGTCGAACCCAACGAGGAGCAGAAGGATCTGACAAGTGGTTTTCAGCAAGGTAATATCTGCAAGCACTGAAATTATCGGTAACAAGTGATTATATGGTGAGGTGATTCGTAGCAAGCAACAAGTAACAAAAGTAGCAACGGTGCAGCAATGTGGCCCAATCCCTTTTGTAGCAAGGGACAAGCCTGGGCAAAGTCTTATAGAAGGAAAGACACTCCCGAGGACACACGGGAATTTTTGTCATGCTAGTTTTCATCATGTTCATATGATTCACGTTCGTTACTTTAATAGTTTGATATGTGGGTGGACCGGCGCTTGGGTAGTGCCCTTACTTGGACAAGCACCCCACTTATGATTAACCCCTCTCGCAAGCATCCGCAACTACGAAAGAAGAATTAAGACAAAGTCTAACCATAGCATTAAACTAGTGGATCCAAATCAGCCCCTTACAAAGCAACGCATAAACTAGGGTTTAAGCTTCTGTCACTCTAGCAACCCATCATCTACTTACTACTTCCCAATGCCTTCCTCTAGGCCCAAATAATGGTGAAGTGTTATGTAGTCGATGTTCACATAACACCACTAGATGAAAAACAACATACAACACATCAAAATATCAAACGAATACGAGTTTCACATGACTACTATTACCATGACTTATCCCATGTCCTCAGGAACAAAAGTAACTAATCACAAAGCATAATCATATTCATGATCAGAGAGGTAATGAGTAGCATCAAGGATCTGAACATAAACCCTTCCACCAAATAATCCAACTAGCATCAACTACAAGGAGTAATTAACACTACTAGCAACCTTACAAGTACCAATCGGAGTTGTCAAACGGAGATTGGTTACAAGTGATGAACTAGGGTATGGAGATGAGATGGTGCTGATGAAGATGTTGATGGTGACGAGTCCCCTCCGTTGAGAGGAGTGTTGGTGATGACGATGGCGACGATTTCCCCCTCCGGGAGGGAAGTTTCCCCGGCAGGATCGTCCTGTCGGAGCTCTAGATTGCTTCTCCTCAAGTTCCGCCTCGTGGCGGCCGCGAATCCTCCGAAAAGCTCCCTTCTGATTTTTTTCCGACGAAACCCTTCATATATTAAAAGATGAGCTCCGGAGGGGCCACAGGGGGCCCACAAGTCCCCCTGGCCCGGCCAGGGGGGTAGGCCGGGCCTGGTAGGCTTGTGGCCTCCAGGTGGCGCCCCTCTGGTACTTCTTTCGCCCAGTATTTTTTATATATTCCCAAAACATTCCACATAGATTTTCCTGGCTTTTGGAGTTGCGCAGAATAGGCATCTCAAACTTGCTCCTTTTTTAGGCCAGAATTCCACCTGCCGGCATTCTCCCTCTTCATGTAAACCTTGCAAAATAAGAGAGAAAAGGCATAAGTATTGTACCTCAAAGTGTAATAACAGCCCAAAAAGCAATAAATATCAACATGAAAGCATGATGCAAAATGGACGTATCAACTCCCCCAAGCTTAGACCTTGCTTGTCCTCAAGCGAAAGCCTAGCTCAATAAATATGTCCACATGTTTAGGGAGAGAGGCGTCGACAAAACAAGATACGAACATGCAGGCATCATGATCATGATTAGAACAGCAATACCAACATTGCTAAAGTGACAAATTCTTCACAAAGTAAAGCATGGATCAAGAACCTTACCGAGAATCAACAACCGATAGCCTTTAGTCATTGAAGCAATTGCAATTTATCACAACATCAGAAAGAGTCAAATAAGAGCTTGTAAAGCAAATCCACATACTCAATCATCTTTTTGTCTTCTACAATTCCTACAACTCACGTGGTACTCATGAGATCAAAGTTTCAGCTGGACATAGAGAAAGATAGGGGCTTATAGTTTTGCCTCCCAACTGCTTACCTCAAGGGTAATGTCAACAATAATAATTCATGAATACTTACCTCCAAGTTGACAAATGAATAAAGATCTTTCCCTAGCATATGACGTTACCCAAGATAAAGGCGAAACAAGGAATTGGTGAGGATCACCATGACTCTATCAAGGGCAAAAAGTAAAGGTACAAGATAGGCCCTTCGCGGAGGGCAGCAAAGGTTGTCATGCGCTTTTGAGGTTTGGATGCGTGTCGTCTTAGTGCGGAGGAACGTCACTTTATATTGCCTCCTGTGATGAAGAACTTTATTATGTAGTCCGTCGCTTTTATGTCTTCCACATCACAGGTTCGTACAAAGCTTATTTTCCACACACTAATAGATCATACATATTAGGGAGTATTTTGTATTGCTTGCACCGATGACAACTTACTTGAGGGATCTTATTCAATCCATAGGTAGGTATGGTGGACACTCATGGCAAAACTGGGTTGAAGGTTTATGGATGCACAAGTAGTATCTCTACTTGGTGCGGGAGTTTTGGCTAATATGAGGTGGAAGAAATCGTCACATGCTAGGGGATCTCTAATCATATAACATTATTCGGAACCAAGCAAACACAATTCATTATGTTGCCTTCCTTGTCCAACATCTACTTCTAAGCATGTAGTAGTTTCGTGAGAGTTCACAATCATAGATGGTGTCAAGGATGATATATTTATATGTGAACCTCTCCTTCTTTATCACTTCCTATTAATTGCAACAATGACCAAGGTCTATGTTTGTCTACCTCAACAAGTTTCAATCATCATCCTTTTTATATGTGAAGCCATCACTTCCCATAAGATCACTATATGATCTTTCATGCTTTTGTTCTTTCTCAATCTTTTGATCATGGCAAGAGGCAAAGCCCTTCAACTAAGATACTCTTTATTATATGGATCACAAGCTTGAATACATCAGGGGTGACACAAAGCAAAACTCAAGCCTAAAACACAAAGACTTTTATTCTACTAGAGAAAGAGAAAACTTAAAAGGAACAAACTAAAACAAAGGTAAAGGCAAAAGATGTGATGGTGATACGATACCAGGGCAACTCCCCCAAGCTTGGCACAAGCCAAGGGGATTGCCCATACCCATGCTCAGTTATCTTCTTTTGGAGGTGATGGTGGTGGAGTTGTTGCAACATGAGTTTGATCCTTCGTCTTCCAAGGCATAGGTGCTCCATCATGGAAAGATGAACGAGTCTCCGGAATCCTCAAATCTGCAGCCAACCGTATTGATTTAAATCTATACTCATACTCACAGTTTTGGTTTTGCAGGTCATAGATCTGGGCTTGGAGGTGATCAATCCTATCATAGAGCCTGGAGAGGTGCTTCCCAATGTCATTGGCATCAATCTTGTGCTTGTTGGTGAACTCCGTGATCATCATGTGGTTGGTGTTGAGTCCACGCTCCACCATCCCTTGGCACTTGAAGACCTGTTGTTCCATTACTTCGAGCCTCGCCTCCATGCTTCCGGTCTTCTTGGGCCCCTCAACATCGAGGATGTGCAACATCCCATCACACATCTTGATAGATTGAGGCTGTTGCAGCACTCCCGCTAGGTAAGGATTGATGACCTTCTCGAAGATCTTGTCCTTCGGAGCTTTTGGGGATGTCATAGCGATCTAGATCTGCAGCAGAAACAAGCTCGAAACGAAAACAGAGGGAATTTGCGTGATACAGAGGTCAGACCTTTCGGGAGAATATATAATGATTTTGTCCACACCAGAAAGAGTACTCCGCACGAAAACGGAGTTCGGGAGGCGCACGAGGTGGCCACAAGCCCTCCAGGCCCGGCCAGGGGGTAGGCCGGGCCTAGGAGGCTTGTCGCCTCCTCGTGCACTTTCCGGACTGCTTTAAATTTTTCTAATTTTTCAAATACTCCAAAACGGAGGAAAATTGCTACGGGAAAAGTTTTGGAGTCGGTTTACTTACCGAGTCACATACCTCCTCATTTTCGGAGTCTGAAACAGGCTGATAAATATCCCTTATGTACTCCTCCGGAGTTATTGTATTGATAATGTTGCTCTCAACATTTATGCGAGTACCTGAGATGTAATGCTTGATTCTCTGTCTGTTTACCACACTCGGACTATTACCTTCTGTGTTTTTGATTTTCATAGCACCGGAACGATATACTTCCTCAACAATATAGGGACCTTCCCATTTAGAGAGAAGCTTGCCAGCAAAAAATCTTAAATGAGAATTATATAGCAAGACATAATCACCTACATTGAACTCACTCTTTTCTATCCTCTTATCATGCCAGCTCTTAACCTTTTCTTTGAATAACTTGGCATTTTCGTATGCCTGAGTTCTTCATTCAACAAGTGAGCTTATGTCAAATAACCTCTTCTCACCAGCAAGTTTGAAATCAAAGTTGAGTTCTTTGATTGCCCAATAAGCTTTATTCTCTAGCTCAAGAGGTAGATGACATGCTTTACCATACACCATTTTGTACGAAGACATGCCCATGGGATTCTTATAGGCGTTCTATAAGCCCACAGTGCATCATCGAGCTTCTTAGACCAATTATTTCTAGACCTGTTGACACTCTTTTGCAGAATCAATTTAATCTCTCTATTGCTTAGCTCTACTTGACCACTGGACTGAGGGTGATAGGGAGACGCAATCCTATGGTTGACATCATACTTAGCAAGCATTTTATGGAAAGCACCATGAATGAAATGTGAACCACCGTCGGTCATTAGATATCTAGGGACTCCAAATCTAGGGAAGATAACTTCCTTAAGCATCCTGATAGAGGTGTTGTGATCAGCACTACTAGTGGGGATAGCTTCTACACACTTCGTGACATAATCAACAGCAACTAGGATATGAGTATACCCATTGGATTTTGGAAAAGGTCCCATATAATCAAAGCCCCAAAAATCAAATGGTTCAATGACAAGTTAATAGTTCATAGGCATTTCCTGACGTTTACTAATATTACCTATTCTTTGACATTTGTCACAAGACAAGACAAACTTACGGGCATCCTTGAAGAGAGTGGGCCAATAGAAACCTCATTGCAATACCTTGTGTGCAGTTCTATCTCCCGCATGGTGTCCTCCGTAGGCCTCGAAGTGACACCTTTGTAGGATATGTCCATCTTCATGTTCAGGTACACAACGTCTAATAACACCATCTACTCCTTCCTTATAAAGGTGAGGATCATCCCAAAAGTAATGTCTCAAGTCAAAGAAGAATTTCTTCTTTTGCTGATATGTGAAACTAGGTGGTATAAATTTGGCAACGATATAGTTTGCATAATCAGCATACCACGGTGCACTATGTGAAGCATTGATGACATTCAGTTGCTCATCGAGAAAGCTATCATCAATAGGTTGTGGGTCATCAAGAATGTTTCCAACCTAGACAAGTTATCTGCTACTGGGTTATCAGCACCCTTCCTGTTGACAACGTGCAAATCAAATTCTTGTAGCAAGAGAACCCATCTGAAAAGTCTAGGTTTAGCGTCTTTCTTCTCCATGAGGTACTTAATAGCAGCATGATCAATGTGAATAGTGACTTTCGAATCAACTATGTAAGACCTGAACTTCTCACATGCAAACACGACTGCTAAAAATTCCTTTTCCGTAGTAGCATAGTTTCTTTGGATAATGTCTAGAGTTTTACTAGCGTAGTGAATAACATTCAACTTCTTATCAACTCTTTGCCCTAGGACAGCACCAACAACATAATCACTAGCATCACACATGATTTCAAAAGGCAAGTTCCAATCAGGTGGTTGAACAATAGGTGCAGTTATCAAGGCCTTCTTAAGTATTTCGAAGGCTTCCTCATAATCATCGTCAAAAACAAAAGGAATATCCTGTTGCAAGAGATTGGTAAGAGGCCAAGAAATCTTAGAGAAGTCTTTAATGAACCTTCTATAGAAACCAGCATGACCAAGGAAACTTTGTATACCTTTCATATCTGTGGGGTATAACATTTTCTCTATTGCATCAACCTTAGCCTTATCGGCTTCAATACCTCTTTCAGAATTTTTATGTCCTAAGACAATGCCTTCATTAACCATAAAGTGGCATTTCTCCCAATTCAAGACAAGATTGGCGTCTTTACATCTCTGCAAGACTCGATTAAGGTTGCTGAGGCAATCATCAAAATAAGACATGTAAACGGAGAAGTCATCCATGAAAACCTCAACAATCTTTTCACAAAAGTCAGAGAATATAGCCATCATACATCTTTGAAAGGTGGCAGGTGCATTACATAAGCCAAAAGGCATACGTCTATAAGCAAAGGTACCGAAAGGGCAGGTGAAAGTGGTTTTCTCCTGATCAGATTGTGCAACTGGTATTTTGAGAAACCAGAATAACCGTCTAGAAAGCAGAAGTGTGTGTGTTTAGACAGTCTTTCTAGCATTTGATCAATAAAAGGCAAAGGTTAATGATCTTTCCTAGTGGCTTTATTCAATCTCCTAAAATCGATCACCATCCTATAGCCAGTAATAATCCTCTACGGCATCAATTCATCCTTATCATTAGGGACAACGGTAATGCCTCCCTTCTTAGGGACGCAATGCACTGGACTCACCCAATTGCTATGAGCAACAGGATAAATAATACATGCCTCCAGGAGCTTTAGTATTTCTTTTCTTACTACTTCTTTCATCTTAGGATTTAATCTCCTTTGATGATCAACAACTGGTTTGGAATCAGGATCAGTTTTCATCTTGTGCTGGCATAGAGTGGGACTAATGCCCTTAAGATCATCAAGAGTATATCCAATAGCAGCACGGTGCTTCCTCCGAGTTTTTAGTAATTTCTTTTCTTCATGCTCTGAGAGGCTAGCACTAATAATAACAGGATATATCTCTTTTTCATCAAGATAAGCATACTTAAGAGTATCAGGCCACTGTTTAAGCTCGAACACAGGATCACCCTTTGGTGGGGGCGGATGCCCAAGCAGTTCAACGGACAGATTATTCTTAAGGATAGGATATTGTTCTAAGACAACTCTATCTACCTCATCCCTTTCATCCATATGCATATCATTTTCATGCTCTAGAAAGTATTGCTCTAAGGGATCAGTAAGAGGAACGGCAATAGAAGCTAAGGGAATAGTTTCATCCCTCCTGGGAAACTCTTTTTCATGAGGTTGTCAACCAAACTTGGAGAAATTGAACTCGTGTGACACACCCTCAAAGCCAACAGTGATAGTTTGCTTCTCACAATCAATATGAGCATTGACAGTATTGAGAAAAGGTCTGCCAAATATGATGGGACAAAAGCTATCTTGAGTGGTAGCAAGAATGAGGAAATCAGCAGGATACTTCATTTTACCACACAGGACTTCAACATCCCTAACAATTCCCACAGGGCAGATTGTATCTCTATTGGCAAGCTGAATACTGACATCAATAGGTTCTATTTCAATAGGTGCAATCTCATCTTTGATTTCATCGTATAAGGATTGAGGTATTGCACTAACACTAGCACCCACATCACATAAACCATGATAGCAATGATCTCCTATCTTAACAGAAACAACAGGCCTATGTTTGTCTCTAGCGTGAGGTTTAGCAATTCTAGCAGCATCTTCACAGAAGTGAATATTATGTCCCTCAACATCGTTGGACAAAAGATCTTTGGTAATAGCAATGCTAGGTTCAACTCTAATTTGCTCAGGGGGTGTAGATGTTCTAATGTAGCCTCTACATATCACAGTTGAAGCTTTAGAATGATCATTTATCCTGACAGGGAAAGGTGGTTTCTCAATGTAAGCACTGGGAACAACAGGATCATTATAGGCAATGACTCTCTCTTCAACTGGATTGGGTTTAAGTACATTGAATTCTAAAGGAGGATGATATTTAAACCACTTCTCTTTGGGGATATCAACATGAGCAGCAAATGATTCACACAATGAAGCTACTATCTCAGAGTCAAGTACATACTTAGCGCTAAAGTCACAAAAAGTATTTGTTTCAACAAAGGATTTAACGCAATCAAACTGGAAATTCATACCTGACTCCTTACCATCTTCAAGATCCCAATCTTTAGAGTTGCATTTAATTCTCTCCAATAAATTCCATTTGAAGTCAATATCTCTCTTCATAAAAGAACCGGTACAAGAAGTATCAAGCATGGTGCGATCATCATGAGAAAGCCGAGCATAGAAGTTCTGAATGATAATTTCTCTCGAGAGCTCATGATTGGGCTAGAATATAACATTGATTTAGGCCTCCCCCAAGCTTGAGCGATGCTTTCTCTGTCACGAGGCCAAAAATTATAAATATAACTCCGATCACGATGTACTAAATGCATAGGATAAAACTTTTGATGAAATTCCAATTTCAACCGATTGTAGTCCCATGATCCAGTATCATCACATAGCCTATACCATCTCAACGCCTTACCCTTCAAAGATAAAAGAAAGACCTTCTTCTTGACCTCATCCTCGGGCAAACCTGCAAGCTTAAATAAACCACAAACTTCATCTACATAGATTAGATGCAAGTCTAGATGTGATGTTCCATCTCGTGTAAAAGGATTAGCCAGCAGTTTCTCAAGCATACCCGAAGGAAATTCAAAGCAAATATTTTCAGTAGGTTCAGCTGGTTGAGGAGCAACTCTTTGTTCTCCTGTTTGAGGTGAAGATACCCCGAACAAGCCCCTCAAAGGATTAGTATCCACAGTGACAAGTGACAACAAATTTCAGCACACTATATGAATGTTTCCTTACCAAGTTCCACTTACCAAAGGGGCTTCACTCCCCGGCAACGACGCCAGAAAAGAGTCTTGATGACCCACAAGTATAGGGGATCAATCGTAGTCCTTTCGATAAGATTGTCGAACCCAACGAGGAGCTGAAGGATCTGACAAGTGGTTTTCAGCAAGGTAATATCTGCAAGCACTGAAATTATCGGTAACAAGTGATTGTATGGTGAGGTGATTCGTAGCAAGCAACAAGTAACAAAAGTAGCAACGGTGCAGCAAAGTGGCCCAATCCCTTTTGTAGCAAGGGGCAAGCCTGGACAAAGTCTTATAGGAGGAAAAACGCTCCCGAGGACACACGGGAATTTCTGTCATGCTAGTTTTCATCATGTTCATATGATTCACATTCGTTACTTTGATAGTTTGATATGTGGGCGGACCAGTGCTTGGGTACTGCCTTACTTGAACAAGAATCCCACTTATGATTAACCCCTCTCCCAAGCATCCGCAACTATGAAAGAAGAATTAAGACAAAGTCTAACCATAGCATTAAACTAGTGGATCCAAATCAGCCCCTTACAAAGCAATGCATAAACTAGGGTTTAACCTTCTGTCACTGTAGCAACCCATCATATACTTACTACTTTCCAATGCCTTCCTCTAGTCCCAAATAATGGTGAAGTGTTATGTAGTCGACGTTCACATAACACCACTAGAGGAAAAACAACATACAACACATCAAAATATCGAACGAATACGAGATTCACATGACTACTATTAGCATGACTTATCCCATGTCCTCAGGAACAAAAGTAACTACTCACAAAGCATAATCATATTCATGACCAGAGAGGTAATGAGTGGCATCAAGGATCTGAACATAAACCCTTCCACCAAATAATCCAACTAGCATCAACTACAAGGAGTAATTAACACTACTAGCAACCTTACAAGTACCAATCGGAGTCGTGAGACGAAGATTGGTTACAAGTGATAAACTAGGGTTTGGAGATGAGATGGTGTTGAGGAAGATGTTGATGGTGACGAGTCCCCTCCGATGAGAGGAGTGTTGGTGATGACGATGGCGACGGTTGCCCCCTTCGGGAGGGAAGTTTCCCTCGCAGGATCGTCCTACCGGAGTTCTAAATTGGTTCTGCTCAAGTTTCACCTCGTGGCGGCATCGAATCCTCCGATAAGCTCCCTTCTGATTTTTTTTCTGGAGGAAACCCTTCATATAGCAAAAGATGAGCGTTGGAGGGGCAACAGGGGGCCAACAAGCCCCCCAGGCCCGGCCAGGGGGGGTAGGCCGAGCCTAGCAGGCTTGTGGCCTCAAGTTGGCGCCCCTCTCGTACATCTTTCGCCCAGTATTTTTTATATATTCCCAAAAAATCCCACGTTGATTTTCACGGCTTTTGGAGTTGCGCAGAATAGGCATCTCAAACTTGCTCCTTTTTCAGGCCAGAATTCGAGCTGCAGGCATTCTCCCTCTTCATGTAAACCTTGCAAAAGAAGAAAGAAAAGGCATAAGTATTGTACCTCTAAGTGTAATAACAGCCCAAAAAGCAATAAATATCAACATGAAAGCATGATGCAAAATGGACGTATCAGTGCCCACCAAGGAGGATGGCATGGGGGGAACTTTCACCATAAGTTCCACCCTTCACAGCAAATAAGAAAGCACACTCATTACCTTCCTACGGGAAAATCTTGATGTATTTGCATGGAAACCATCTGATATCCCCGGATTTCCTAGGATGGTGATTGAGCACCACCTTGTCATCCGCCCTCATGCGTGGCCCATCAAGCAGAAGGTAAGGAAGCAAGCTTTGGAGCGGCAAGAGTTCATTGTCGAGGAGATCAAGAAGCTAGAGGCGACAGGCTTGGTTAGAGGAGTCATCCATCCTACATGGTTGGCTAATCCAGTTGTAGTGCACAAGGCGAATGGGAAGTGGAGGCTATGTATCAACTTTACATATGTCAATAAAGCCTATCCTAAAGACCCTTTTCCCTTGTCGTGCCTCGACCAGATTGTAGACTCCACTACCGGTTGTGACCTGCTGCCATTCCTTGATGCATATTCAGGATATCATCAAATCTTCATGGCCAAGGAAGAAAAGACCACGTTTATCACCCCTTGAGGCACGTACCATTTCGTACGTATGCCTTTCGGGTTGAAGAACGCTCGGTCAACATTTGCAAGAGAAATCCAGATTGGTTTTCAGCCACAGCTCCATAGAAATATGGAAGCTTACATGGATGATATAGTGATTGTCGGCGTTCTGGGAATGGGGGTACCCAGACCTGTCTACCTGTGGCACAGGGCTGGCCGACTTCATCGACCTAAAACCAATGGGCCCGCATCACTCAGGAAAAGCCCTCGCGAGGGGCCAAACCTCGCGAGGAGGAGGAGCATCAAGACCCGCAGGGGGCCTCCTTAGGACCCCTCCGGAAAGGCGGATATTCCGAGGTGAGGCCCGGCCTCAGGAGTCAAGGGTGACGCAAGCGAAGGACAAGCAAGTAGCAGACAACAGAGCGGAGCAGTTTCCCCTTTGGTGCAAAGGGGGGAAGGAAGAACGCGGGTTCCCAAGGCATCTTCTACAGGTTTCCATTCTGGTGCAACAAGACCCTGGCCGCCCCCCGGTAGGACGAACGTCATCCCCGAGCGAGCCCGTGCAATGCTGGCAGCTACTTTCCAGGCGAAGACCACCTTTGGACAGGGGAAGCATGTTCCCGTGTCCCCTCCGAAATTGGCCGTTGTTGGATCCCTTCAGGCCGAAACTATGAGGGAACAGGACAAGGGCCGCCGCTATAAATAGAGGTTAGGTTGCTTCATAGAGGGGGATCCGATCGACTCTGACCCACGAACCCACACACCGCTAAGGCCACCTAGCCTCAGGAGGCCGAAGAACACTATACTAGTTCATACACCAGTCCCCACGAGAGGCAATCCACCAAAGCAGGAGTAGGGTTTTACGCTTCGCAGCGGCCCGAACCTGGGTAAACTGTTGTGTTATGTGTTTCCCTCACCATCGAGTGAGTTCTCCGCCGCTCCCATCGAGTAGAGAGATAGGCGAGGTTAGGTCGTGAGAGATCTTCATACACGCCCCTGAGTTCGTATCCTTAGGGTTTTGCGGAGCCTGAAATCCGACATTTGGCGTGCCAGGTAGGGGGCGTGTTAAGGTCATCTCCGAGCTTCACCTTTCCTAGGCCCGCTACTCCGATGGCCCGCGCCCAACCAGCTTCTTCGAGCCTCATCGAGATGGCCTACAACCACTACGTCACTGCGGCCGGAAGCATGCACGCCGGTGTCATGGTACCGGGTGGCTCGTACCACATCGTCAACGTCGTCTCCACCGTCACAACCACCCACGCCACTCGGGCGCACGGTGGCTGGGTGGTGCCCCGACACCCACGATGCGCCGCATCAACTTGGGAGACCTCGGCGCGCAGGACACGTTGCAGATGGCAAGCGAGATGCTCCGTCAACGACCGACGCGAGGGGGCTTCGACGCCTGGGCAGACCACATCATGGAGCTGATCGCCATCACCTAGAAGGCCGTCCAACCCAGCTTTTCTTCAAGGCCGCAAGCGTCGGGCGCCGGGGGCTCGCACCTCATGCCGGCCCCGGGGGCTGCGAGCAATAGCCCCCCCCCTATGTTGGGCGAGGCCAAGAGAGACACGCCTCATCTAGCCCTCCTCCTCCTCCAGGTTCGAGCGGCCAGCCCCGATGCGCATCATGCTGACAACCTCCAGGGGCACGAGGAGAATGACGGAACGATCGATGCACACACCAGTGTGCATCACCAAGACCAGGTCGACCCTCGATAGCCCGGGGAGTCCAGACAGGAGCGCTCCCTCCGGCATAGCCAGCAGAGGGCGGAAGAATCAGCGAGGGTGAACTAGGACAACGGAGACATGCCGAGTCACCAAGGGGGAAATCAGCATCGAGCGGTGCCGGGACCAACCAACAGCACCAACAGGAACAAGCGACTTCGCGTAGAGGCTTATCGCAGGAAGATCTCTGAGAAGTACAGCTGGGGGGATCCCCCACCACCATCGAGAGGGACTACCATCGTTGCGCTGCTAAGCGGACACGGAGGACGATCCAACGCCTACATGGAGCCGTACATGCGAGAGTATGCAACATCACCTGACCCTCCTCACGAGGAAGAGCTTCACGCATCCTCCCCGGGCGCCTATCTTCCTCAGGAGTGAGGAGCACTTTGAGGCCCTGATAACCCACAAGTATAGGGGATCGCAACAGTTTTCGAGGGTAGAGTATTCAACCCAAATTTGTTGATTTGACACAAGAGGAAGCCAAAGAATATTCTCGAGTATTAGCAGTTGAGTTGTCAATTCAACCACACCTGAAAGACTTAGTACCTGCAGCAAAGTTTCAGTAGCAAAGTAGTGTGATAGTAACGGCAGCAGCGGTAACAGTAGCAGTAGTGACTTGTATAGCAATTGTGACAGCAGTAGCGGTAAAGTAACTTAGCAAGGACCAGTAGGAAAAACTCGTAGGCATTGGATCGGTGATGGATAATTATGTCGGATAACATTCATCATGTAACAGTTATAACATGGGGAGATATGTAACTAGCTCCATTTCGTCAATGTAATGCAGCCATGTATTCCGTATTTAGTCATACGTGCTTATGGAAAAGAACTTGCATGACATCTATTGTCCATCCCTCCCGTGGCAGCGGGGTCCTAATGGAAACTAAGGGATATTAAGGTCTCCTTTTAATAGAGAACCGGAACAAAGCATTAGCACATAGTGAATACATGAACTCCTCATACTATGGTCATCTCCGGGAGTGGTTCTGGTTATTGTCACTCCGGGGTTGCCGGGTCATAACACATAGTAGGTGACTACAACTTGCAAGATAGGATCAAGAACACACATATATTGATGAAAACATAATAGGTTCAGATTTGAAATCATGGCACTCGGGCCCTAGTGACAAGCATTAAGCATAGCAAAGTAGTAGCAACATCAATCTTACAACATAGTGGATACTAGGGACCAAACCCCATCAAAACTAACTCGATTACATGATAGGTCTCATCCAACCCATTACCGTCCAGCAAGCCTACGATGAGATTACTCACGAAGGATGAAGAGCATCATGGAATTGGCGATGAAGGATGGTTGGTGATGACGTCGGCGTCGATTTCCCCTCTCCGGAGCCCAGAACGGACTCCAGATCTGCCCTCCAGAGGAAGAACAGGTGGTGGCGGCAGCTCCGTGTCGTGAAACGCGATGAACTCGTCTCTCCTAATTTTTTCCAGGCGAGAGAGAATATATAGAGCTAGAGTTGGAGGCTGCGGAGTCACGAGGGCCTCACAAGCCTGCCAGGCCCGGCCAGGGGCGGCGGGGCCTCCTCGGCTTGTGGGCTCCTGGCTCCGTGTCTCCAGGTGATTCTTGCGCCAGTATATTCTATATATTCCACACAAAAAATCCTCGTAAATTTCCAGATCATTCCGATAACTTTTATTTCCGCGCAAAATCAACACAATGGCAATTCTGCTGAAAACAGCGTCAGTCCGGGTTAGTTCCATTCAAATCATGCAAATTAGAGTCCAAAACAAGGGCAAAAGAATTTGCAAAAGTAGATACGATGAAGACGTATCAACTCCCCCAAGCTTAAAGCCTTGCTTGTCCTCATGAAATTCAGTTGACAAACTGAAAGAGACAAAAGAAGAACTTTTACGAACTCTGTTTGACCTTGCTGTTGTAATTATGTCTAACTCATATTCAAATTTTCAGCAAGATCATAAGCTAACCACATAAGCAATGACATTGAGGTCACAAGATGTACTCGTATCAATGGCATAATCAACTAGCGAGAAATAATAATAAGCTTCAAACGTCAACACTTCAATCAAAACAATCATGAAGCAATATGAACAGATGGTATCTCGCTTGCCCTTTCTGAGACCGCAAAACATAAATGCAGAGCACCTTCAAAGACCAAGGGCTCACTAAACATTGTAATTCATGGCAAAGACGATCCAGTCACAGTCATACTCAATATCAATTAATAGGAAAGCATAAAAATGACGGAGGTGCTCTCTAACTCGTGCCTTTTATAAGAAGAGGATGACTCAATAGAAACGTAAATAGATAGGCCCTTCGCAGAGGGAATTATTGATTTGCAGAGGTGCCAGAGCTCAAGCTTTTAAAACGGAGATAAATAATTTTGGGTGGCATGCTTTCATTGTCAACGCGATGACCAAGAGTTTTCACCATCTTCCATGCTACACAAATTATAGGCGGTTCCCAAACAGAAAAGTAAAGTTTTGACTCCCCCACCACCGATCAGTCACACTCCACGACTAGCCGAATCCTCGGGTGCCGTCCATACCAACAACAATCGAGGGGGAGTTTTGTTTGCAATTATATTTTCGATTTGGGCATGGAACTGGGCATTCCGATTACCGGCCCCTTTCTCGTGAGTGATAGTGTATAAACACGTATCGAGGATAACACGCCTGGCATGGAAGATACTGACCGCCCCTTGTCAGCACATGAGCGTTTCGGGAATCCGAAATAGATTATCACTTGAAGATTTAGAGAGTGGCACATGCAAATTTACTTGGAACAGCAGGTAGATACTGCAAATAGGTAGGTATGGTGGACTCATATGGAACAACTTTGGGTTTATGGAACTGGATGCACAAGTAGTATTCCCGCTTAGTACAAGTGAAGGCTAGCAAAAGACTAGGAAGCGACCAACTAGAGAGCGACAATAGTCATCAATATGCATTGAAATTAACCAACATTGAGTGCAAGCATGAGTAGGATATAAATCACCATAAACATGAATGTCATAGAGGCTATGTTGATTTTGTTTGAACTACATGCGTGAACATGTGCCAAGTCAAGCCACTTGAATCACTCAAAGGAGGATACCATCCTATCATACTACATCATAATCATCTTGAAATTCATGTTGGCATCCAAGACAAACCATTATAAGCTCCTAGCTAATGAAGCATGGCATCAGAAACTATGATCTCTAAGTTGTCATTGCAAACATGTTTCTCTCATAACAATGCTGAATTAGGAATGATGAGCTAGTCATATTTACAAAAACAAAATAGGTCGAGTTCATACCAGTTTTTCCAGGCTCAGTCACTTCATCATATATCGTCATTATTGCCTTTCACTTGCACGACCGAATGATGTGAATAAAAATAAGAGTGTTCATGCAGTGGACTAAGCTAGAATCTGCAAGCAAACTCAGAGGAGAAGACAAAGTAATATGGCTCTTCAATGGATAAACAATTATGCATGTGAGAGCGAGTAAACATTTTAATCATGGTCTTCTACCTTGACCCAAAGAAAAAGAAAACTATTTACACGGGAAAGCTCCCAACAAGCAAAAGATGAATGGGAAATCATTTTGGGTTTTCCTTTTTTTAAAACCACTAAGCAAGCGGGAAAGTAAACTTACAACTATTTTTTTTGTTTTTCTCAATTTAAACAAACACATGAGAAGAAAGCAAGAAAAAGAAATAAACTAGCATGGATGATACAATGGCAAGGTGTGAACACCGACTAACAAAGTGAATGTCTGAGCATGAATATAAAGTCGGTGAGGAACACATACTCCCGCAAGCTTAGGCTTTTGGCCTAAGTTGGTCTACTCCCACGGCTGGTCCGGGCGATATCCAAAATCATAATGGGGGTTTTATGGGATCGCGGCAGCTACCGCCTGAATAGCTGCCTCACGAAGGCGAGCAGCCTTCGCCCCCTCTCATACTCCTCTGCCTCTCCTCTGGTTATGTAATATCTTCGTTTTACCTGAAAGTCAAACAAGGCAGGAGTAGGAAGGGTAATATGGAAAACACATTGTCGGTTAAATATTAACCGGTATAGGAGGGATTCATTATCCCTCTCAAGGAACTGATAACGTATCATAGCGGCGCGATCAAGGAAAGTAGTATGGAGCGGGGGATCTCCTGTGTGCATGGGTATTCCAAGAAAATTCGCTATACGAGTGGCATAGATCCCACCAAAGAAATCCCCTTCATTAGCATTATTATTTAGCCTCCTCGCGGTTATAACTCCCATGTTGAAACTTCTATCACCCGTTACTGCACTCTTAAGAGTACTAAGGTCAGGTGCGCAGAGGTGACAATGATGAATCTTGCCGCTAATGCATCTACCTATGAAGAGGGCAAAATAATGTAAGGCAGGGAAATGAATGCTCCCCCTCGTAGCCTCCTTAATATCTCTAGTTTCTCCAACAGTGATACTAGAAATAAAATCTATAACCGAAGACTTAGGAGGATCATTGGGACTACCCAATCAAGTATCTTGCAAATTCTATTGAAATCCTCTAAATCCATGGTATAGGATTTGTCATAAAGATCAAACAGTATGGATGAGTCACGGCCAACTGAAAATTTGAATCTACGAACAAAAGAGGCAGTGAGTGTAGTATACTGTTCGCATTTGTTGGAGATGAATTCTTTGAGCCCGACGTTGTGAACAAATGTATCAAACTCGTTCTTGAAACCTGCATCAATCATGAATTCATTGGAAGGCCATACACATGGTTGTACCTGTGCGTTCCTCGGCTGATAAGGATCGGGCTCCCGAATTGAGAGACGGGGACCCCTTTTGCTTGAGGAACCACCATGGTAGTTTCCCCTGAACATCTTCTTTTTTCCTGAAATTTTTAGTGACTCAAAAGAAAAGTGAACAAGGCTCAACAAAACTCATAGCAGCTACTCCTACAAGTGCCTAGAGCCCAAATCATGCTTCAAAACTACTTGGGACCAACTAAAATTAACATGCAAAGCTCAAGAACAGGGTCACCAAGACAGCAAAACTACGCAACGAATAAAGAACTAGAGAAAAAACTAATTGGACCAATCACTACTGGAATCTGCTGGTTTGCCGACAGCCAGAGCTGACGGCAATGGACAGTTTAACGAACGGCAAAGGATTTTCCGTCAGTGTGTGGTCGGCAAAGGAACCGGCCAAGATTTTATCGGCAATCACCTTCTTTGCCGTCAGCTGAAGGTCGACCGATGGCAAAGACTTTGCCATCAGCTTTGTGGCATGGGCTGACGGAAAAGAGCAATGGCGACAATGGCGCAGGCCGAGCCCCGTTAGAAGGTTAACGGCAGGCTTTGCCCACAGCCGTAGCAAAGCTGACGGCAAAGCCGAAACCCTGGTTCCCTGGGTCACCTCTTTGCCCACAGCCGTAGCAAAGCTGACGGCAACGCCGAAAACCTGGGTCCCCTTGGTCCACTCTTTGCCGCAAGCTGGAGCACAGCTGACGGCAAAGCCGAAAATCTGGGAAAATTTGGTATTCCGAGAGTTGCCAGGTTACACAGGCTGTCGCCTCGTGTCTTCTTTGCCGTCAGTCCACCAACGGCAAAGCAGTTGCCGTTAGTAAGTTGTAGGCAAAGACCCTCTCTGCTTTTTTTTCATATTTGTTTTCAGTTAATTCCCTGCATTTGCAAAACATAGATACAAACAGCAACATATATATTTTTGACCAGGCCCTAAACAGCGCCACAAGTGCATCACAGAGTGCAAACAACACAATACAAGTGCATCACAAAGTGCAAACAGCACGAATATATGTAATTAAAGTGCAAACAAGATCACAAAGTATTACAAAGCATCACAAGTGCATCCGCAAATACAAGTGCATTACAAAGTTCATCTAAAACTACACAAGTGCATTACAAAGTCCCTGGAGCATCCATCCATATGCCATGCTGCTTTATCAAAATCTGCATAATGAGAAAGAAGTTAGAAGAAGAATACAATAAGAAAGAAGTTATCTAAATTAAGCTAAGCAATTAGAAGAAGAAGTGGAAGAAGAAGAACAACAAGAATAAGAACAAGAAGAAGAAGAACAAGAAGAAGAAGAAGATGGAGAAAAACAAAGAAGAGAAGTTATCTTTTTCTCCTCTGTCTTCTTCTCTTATTTCTTCATCTCTTGTTTGTTCTTCTCTTCTAGTTTTTTTTAGAACTTATCAACTAGAACTTTCTAAGCTAACTAAAGCATGGCTAATATCAACTAGAATTTACTAAGCTAACTAAAGCATGGCATAATCTAAGTTGATCTAAACAATAAGAAGAATAAGAAGGAGAGGAATAACTTACCGAATGCCAAGAAACGGAGGAGAAGATCCATCTCCATTGGTCGCTGGGTTGTTTGGGCTCTCACCAGGAAAAGTAAAGAGATCGTGGGATTCAACTCTGGAATAATGCTGCAACAAGGCAAGAGTTAAAATATGTGGTTAGCACGGCGACAGACAATGGTATAAGACCGTGCAAGGTTGGTCATTGAAAGGGAACTCACCGTTCCCTCCGGAGAAGGCATCGGCGGAGGGGGCGACAAACCTTGCTTTTCACACATAGCCTGCAAATTAGTTTTCGAGGAGTCAAAGAAATAGCCTTGTTGCATCTCACACATAGCCTTGCTTCTGACACAACTGACTTACCGCAATGAAGTCGTGCATGGCCTTCGCATGGGCATTATTGTGTGCCCTCTCCTCCTACAGCAACCTCCGCGTATTCTGGTCCCTCTCCTCCAACAAGAGCCTGGTGGCCTCCCTCTCCTTCATAAGTGCGGCCTGCAACCACTCCTCAAAATGAATTTTCATCATCCATCCAGGAACAAATGAACGAAAGAAATAATGAAGAAAACTAACTTTGATGGCAAGATCAACTGGCCTCGCGCATTGCCATATTACAGGAGCGGAGCTCGTTTGCCTCGCCTTGATCTGCGATAGAGTCTCAGTGATAGGGACGAAGCCATCACACATGGCCAGCGTGCCATGACTCTTACCACCACCAGAGATCATCAATTCCTCTGGATCGATAGGATACTGGCTCGGGTCAAAGTCAGGCCCACGCAGCTGTTTGACCACCTCAGAATAAGACGTCGTCTTGTTGTAGGCGGACATGCTTGTGTATGCTGACGGCCCGTCCCCCTCAGGATATGCCTTCGCTGTCTTGTACGAGCCCTTATGGGCATGCTAAACGCGGCGTATCCTTGAGGCTCGGGCTGGTTATTGTGTTTGGCCTACACGAAAAGACAAAGAATTAGTACAACAAATATCATGAACGAATGAATTATTGATGAAACAAAACAAGGCACACATACCCATTTTTTGGCGTATTGCTTGATGTTGGCATTGCCTTGGTGGTGTGGCACACCAACCAATTGGGCACTACGGTCTTTGGCCATAGTGTGGGTGCTCAACCAAGCTTCTGTGCACCACCTATCCACTATCATCTCCCAACAATCCATCTTATCGGCCAACCATCTCGGGGACACCTATGAATGTAAGTTGATGAAGAATGAAACTAAGTATTATAACTAAATAGACCTAACTAGCCCTAAGAATTGATCTTTGGAATGTACATACCTCCCTGTACTTGGTCTTATCAAGGTAAATCTTTCGACATTTAGTCTTTGTCTTCAGCTCCCCTTGCTTGGCATACCAATCCCAAACAGCCTGAACACGCAGCTCATGCCTCGTGTTATTCAATAAACTCTTGCACTCTTTCACGAGGTTCTTCTTGGCCGCGTTCTCCATCCCCTCCTCGACCCTAAAGTAACTCTGTAATTATGCCCAATAGATGCACAGATGAATAGTGAAATGATTTGGAAGGAAATAACAATATATAACATTGTATACTTTTTATTGGGTAAAATAACAGTTACCCAAAAATCAGCCAACACCTTGTCGACCATGCTCACGCAAACAACACCATTCACATGTGTGTTTTTCGGGAGCAGAGCGGCTTGGTAGTGCTCCCACTTGAGTCCTAGCTCGGGAACCATACCCTCACCGGGCAACTGCACTATCCCGGGGAAGTGCTCCCTAAGTAAAGCACCAAGGAGGCAGTTTGGATTCCGGGTATTCTTCGGGTAATCCCACCCCCTACATAATGATAGGGCAAAGACATTAGCTACTTGGTGAAATATAATGATATAAGGTACACAATATATATCAACTTACTTCTCGCCATCTGGCTTAATGAACGCCCTGTGCTGCAACTCCAATCGGTCTGGAACTCGTGTCATACCACGTTGGTAGACCGACTTGCTAGGAGCCCCCTCAGCCTCCGCCTCGGCCCCCTCCGCCTCTGCCTCCGCCTCAGCCCCCTCCGCCTCAGCCTCCTCCTCAGCCTCCGCCTCAGCCTCCACCCCAGCCTCCGCCTCAGCCTCCACCTCAGCCCCCTGCATCGGTGTCTTCACCTGGACGGGAGGATCCCGCACCGGTGACACCCTCGTCTGCAAGGGTGAAGTGGCTGAGACAGAAGTAACCAAGGGTGGTGGCGACTAGCTTATATCATGCAGCCTCCCTCTCCCACGACCACGTCATCTGCCTCGCTTCTTTCCTCCGCCTCTCCCACGGGGCTCCTCGGCAAAGCTCTTCAACAAAGTTCTCAGTAGCTGCCCAGGTGCTATCCTCAACTTATCCCCGCATGCCATGTCTCACCACCTGTAACGATAAATAGTTAAATAATTAGTACAAATTCAAGGACAATAATTAAACGAGCAATAATAAATACGTGAATAATTCAACTAATAATTGAGTAATTAAACAACAATGTTTGGATGCATACAAAGTACTAATAGTCTGGATCATCTGTCTCTTCTCCATGGTCAATTGAAGCAAAATCATCATCAGTATCACACGTGTCGTCATGACTGATATCGTCATCGGGTTCAGGGACATCATGTGGAAGGCCTTTTTGTAACCGATCAAGCATTGATAGCTCATCAGCATTGGTAACCTCTTCTACTTCCACTTCTTCCTCATCATCACGTGAGTCTTGTTCCTCCGTGTTCCGGGTGGACGTAGAGCAGTTTCGGGTACGACGTCTCACGCCACGTGATTCTTGGAAGAATTCTCCATCATATGTTATTGGGTCAATTTGAGGTTCATAATCGTCTTCATTTGGGGGAGGTGGTCTAAGATGTGGCGGCACATCGAACACGACATAACAACCTTCGAGGTTCTTAACACTTTGACAACAGTATGGCAGATAGAAAACTTGGGTGGCCTGTTGAGCCACAATATAGACATCGGCACTGCTTAACAGCCTGTCTTGTCGAATTTCGACAATCCCAAGATGTTCATGAGTCCGTCTTGTCTTAGTAGGATCGAACCAATGACATTTGAACACAACAACGTTCGGAGGATTTTCACCATAATAATGAAGTTCGTAGACTTCTTCAAGTCTTCCATAATACTCGACACCTCCCTCGCCTATAGCAGAGACACCGGAATTGTTTGTTTTTCGACCGGGCATTGAAAGCTCTTCGCTAGCAGTACGAAAGCGATACCCGTTGATGTCGTACTTCAGAAATGTACGGACCTTAAAGTCAAAACCATTAGCTATTTGTCTCAATTCATCGTCGACTTGCTCATCTGAATTAGCCTACAAGTTAAGAAAAGATAAAATTTTGTGTGTTACTCATGAGTAATAGCAACAAAGGAAATCAGCTATTATATATAAGGGAGGTACCGTTTTTTTGAACGAAGAGATGAAACCGGGATAGCCGCCTCCTGTCTTTTCAAGAAGTTCATACTCGAGAATGGATTGTTTTTCGATTGCAACAGTATTTGAGAATTGTTCGACGTATCGACTGTATCAATTAATAATAGTTGTTAGACACAAAACTTGTTAAAAGTTGCGAAACAATGTATAGAGCACTTACTCGATGTATGGCCGAACTTCTGTTAAGTTGTTCAATATATACATCGTTAGTGTGCGCCACTCCTCGATGCACAGCAACTTTGGTTTGCCCACACCAGAAGGTGCGAGCTTCCCTTTGAAGAGGCTGAGATTGGATTCACGTCGTTTGGGGTCGCCTAGATGTACCGAGGCTTTGGATTATGCAAGCTGTGCATAGTGGCATCATAGTGTGTTGTTACGAAGTTTGCCGCCTCCTCGGTAATGAACGCCTCGGCCATCGATGCTTCAATTCTACGTTTATTTTTACATTTTCCTCGAAGTGTCTTCTGCATTCTTTCAGTTGTGTAGCACCAACGATTTTGCACAGGGCCACCCAATCTTTGCCTCGTAGTGTGCTGTTACGAAAATGCGAAGACATAAACTAAATTTACAGGAAGGGGCGGCGGATGACCTCTCACAGATGAGCTTGCTGCCTGAATGAACGGGAAGGGGCGGAGGCGGATGGCGACCTGCGGGGAGGCTCGAACCGGTCGGTCTCCTCGCTCACGGTGGGGCGGGAATGGAGTGGAGATCGACGGCGACGACGACAGGTGAGGGCGGGGACCACCGGTAGGGCAGCAGCAGCGACCGAGGAGGTCGGCGGCAGTGGGGAACCCTACTGCGAGAGGTGAGGTCACAAGAGAAAGGTGGGCACGGGGAGATGCTCTCGATCAGATGCGGCTGGATAAGGCACGTGGCTTTGCCCTCAGCTAGCTGTCGGCAAAGACAGTCGTTAGTCTTTGCCCTCAGCTGGCTGTTGGCAAAGACAGTCGTTAGGCTTTGCCGTGAGCTAGCTGTCGGCAAAGCGGTGCCCCGTTAAGCACTGGTCGGACGTGGGACCGGGTTAGCTCCCTATGCCGTCAGTGTTTTCTCCTTTGCCATCAGCTGGCTGACGGCTTAGATAAAGCGGACGACATAGATTATCTATGCCGTTAGCCTCTCCTATGCCGTTAGCATTTATTTTGGCTGAGGGCAAAGTCTCTTTGCCGTCAGCCCCGTGAAATTGCTGACGGCAAAGCTAAAAGTTGTCGGCAAATTATGTTTTTCCAGTAGTGAATGGAGGAGTCACATACCAAGGAACAATTCCCCAAAACAGTTTGGTGAATGGGGCTTTGCACAAGGAGATCGAAAAATGCAGCAAGAAGAGCAAGAACACGGGTTTAAATTGTGGAATGATTTTTTCTGGAGGTAGAAGAAGGAGATGGGAGCTGGAATAAGTGGAGGGGCCACGTGGGACCCACAAGCCTACCAGGCACGGCCAGGGGGGTGGCCGGGCCTCCTCGGCTTGTGGCCCACTCGTGCATCCCCCTGACTAGCTTTCTATCTCAGAAATTTTCAAAAATTCCAGAAAAATCATACTTGAATTTCAGGGAATTTGAAGAACTTCTATTTTCGGGACACTTTTCTAAGGGACGGAAAAAGCAGAAAACAGGAAAATAAAGCTAAATTTATCATTATTCTTCTAAGCAACAGAAAGTAAAAGTTGGGAACAGAGGGTTGTGACTCCTAGATTCATCCATCTCATGGTCATCAAAAGAAATCCGTCAATGAGGTTGATCAAGTCTCCTTGACAAACTTTTTTCGAATCGTATAAAACCGGAGAATTTTCGAATAATCACTAGGTTACCTCAATGGGTATGTGCATATCCCCAACAAGTAAATCATACTTCATCTTGACAGTAGGTATAGGGCATTCAAAGCTTCCAATAAGAATTGATGAAGATTTTTTAATAGCATTGATGCAATGAACTCGATATTGTTTCTTCGGAAAGTGCACCGTATGCTCATTACCATTAACATGGAAAGTGACATTGCCTTTATTGCAATCAATAACAGCCCCTCCAGTGTTTAAAAAGGGTCTTCCAAGGATGACCGCCATGGCATCATCCTCGGGAATATCCAAAATAACAAAGTCTGTTAAGATAGTAATGTTAACAACCACAGCAGGCACATCCTCGCAAATGCCGATAGGAAAAGCAGTTGATTTGTCGGCCATTTGCAAAGACATTTTAGTAGGCGTCAACTTATCCAATTCAAGTCTACGGTATAAAGAAAGAGGCATAACACTAACACCAGCTCCAAGATTGCATAAAGCAGTTCTAACATAATTTCCATTAATGGAGCAAGGTATAGTGGGCACTCCGGGATCACCTAGTTTCTTATGAGTCCCGCCCTTGAAAGTGTAATTAGCAAGCATGGTGGAAATCTCAACCTCAGGTATCTTCCTTTTATTAGTCACAATATCTTTCACGTACTTAGCATAAGGATACATTTTGAGCATATTTGTCAAACGCATTTGCAAAAAGACAGGTCTAATCATTTCAACAAAGCACTCAAAATCCTCATCATCCTTTTTCTTGGATGGTTTGGGAGGAAAGGGCATGGGTTTCTGAACCCATGGTTCTCTTTCTTTACCATGCTTCCTAGCAATAAAGTCGTTCTTATCGTATCTCTTGTTCTTAGGTTGTGGGTTATCAAGATCAATAACAGGTTCAATCTCCACATCCTTATCATTACTAGGTGGAGCATCATCATGAACACTACTATCAATATTATCACTAGGCTCATGTTCATCACCATATTGTGTTTTGGAATCAGAAACACAGACATCAGGTGTAACAGTAGCAGGTTTGCTAGCATGCAAGTTCCTATCATCTTTCCTTTTCTTCCTATTACCAGGATGACTAGGTGCATCAGTGATAACTCCTTGAGAATCTTGTTCAATTCTCCTAGGATGGCCCTCAGGATACAAAGGCTCCTGAGTCATTCTACCACCTCTAGTGACAACTCTAACAGAATTGTCATTCAACTCATTCAGCAAGTCATTTTGGGCCTTAAGTACTTGTTCTACTTGACTAGTGACCATAGAGGCATGTTTACTCAAAAGCTTGAGACCATTGACATTTCTATCCACACAAGCACTTATATGATTAATCATACGAGCATTTTGTTCCAATTGTCTGCTAACATAATCATTAAAACTTTGTTGTTTGGCAACGAAGTTATCAAATTCATCTAAGCATAAGCTAGCAGGTTTACCATAAGGAATATCACTCTCATTGAATCTACGAAGAGAATTTAACTCTACAACCTGTGTCGGGTAATCAAGACCATGTATTTCTTCAATAGGTGGTAGATTCTTAACATCCTCATATTTAATACCTTTCTCCTGCATAGATTTCATGGCTTCTTGCATATCTTTAGGACTGAGGAATAGAATACCTCTTTTCTTCGTAGTTGGCTTCGGAGGTGGTTTGGGAATAGTCCAAGCATTATCATTGCTCAAGATATTATTCAATAGAATTTCAGCTTGTTCCACAGTTCTTTCCCTGAAAACACAACCAGTACAACTATCTAGGTGGTCCCTAGAAGCATCGGTTAGTCCATTATAAAAGATATCAAGTATTTCATTCTTCTCAATAGGGTGATCAGGCAAAGCATTCAGTAACTCGACAAGCCTCCCCCAAGCTTGTGGGAGACTCTCTTCTTCAACTTGCACAAAGTTATATATATCCTGCAAGGCAGCTTGTTTCTTATGAGCAGGAAAATATTTCTTAGAGAAATAGTAGATCATATCCTGGGGACTACGCACACAACCAGGAGCAAGAGAAGTAAACCAAGTCTTAGCATCACCCTTTAGTGAGAAAGGAAACAACTTAAGGATATAGTAATGGCGAATTTTTTTCCTCATTCGTGAATAGGGTGGCTATATCATTCAGCTTAGTAAGATGTGCTACAACCGTTTCAGACTCATAACCATGAAAAGGATCAGATTCAACCGAAGTGATCAACTCAGGATCAACAGAGAGTTCATAATCCTTATCGGTAACAAAGATGGGTGAAGTAGAAAACTTAGGATCGTATTTCATTCTAGCATTCAGAGATTTTTCTTTCCACTTGCGCAAGAAATTCTCAAGATCATAGCTATCCTTACAAGCAAGAAAGTATTTAGCTACCTCTCCCTCCATAACATAACCCTGAGGTATCTTAGGCAATTCATATCTAGGAGAGCTAGGCCTAACAGGTGGAACAGCAGGTTCTACTTCAATAATTTCATCAGTTTCAGAAGTATCATCACATTCAGCAGTAACTCTAGCAATTTGTGCATCAAGAAATGCACCCAGTGGCAAATCATTATCAAGCAAAGCATCATGGATAGCAGAAGTAGCATCATCAAGCACAGGAGACATATCAGAATTTCTTGTAGGCGGTGGTGTCGCAAACTTACTCATAACTTAAGGTGAATCAAGTGCAGACCTAGATGGCAGTTCCTTACCTGTCCTCGTAGTTGAGGGCAAGACTTTAGTTTTTGGATCTCTCGGATTCCTCATAGTGATCAATAGACGTAAATCCCAAGTGACTCAGAGAATAGAGCTATGCCTCACCAGCAACGGTGCCAGAAAATAGTCTTGATAACCCACAAGTATAGGGGATCGCAACAGTTTTCGAGGGTAGAGTATTCAACCCAAATTTGTTGATTCGACACAAGGGGAAGCCAACGAATATTCTCGAGTATTAGCAGTTGAGTTGTCAATTCAACCACACCTAAAAGACTTAGTATCTGCAACAAAGTTTCAGTAGCAAAGTAGTGTGATAGTAACGGTAGCAGCGGTAACAGTAGCAGTAGTGACTTGTATAGCAATTGTGACAGCAGTAGCGGTAAAGTAACTTAGCAAGGACCAGTAGGAAAAACTCGTAGGCATTGGATCGGTGATGGATAATTATGTCGGATAACATTCATCATGTAACAGTTATAACATGGGGAGACATGTAACTAGCTCCAGTTCGTCAATGTAATGCAGGCATGTATTCCGTATTTAGTCATACGTGCTTATGGAAAAGAACTTGCATGACATCTATTGTCCATCCCTCCCATGGCAGCGGGGTCCTAATGGAAACTAAGAGATATTAAGGTCTCCTTTTAATAGAGAACCGGAACACAGCATTAGCACATAGTGAATACATTAACTCCTCATACTATGGTCATCTCCGGGAGTGGTTCCGGTTATTGTCACTCCGGGGTTGCCGGGTCATAACACATAGTAGGTGACTACAACTTGCACGATAGGATCAAGAACACACATATGTTGATGAAAACATAATAGGTTCAGATCTGAAATCATGGCACTCGGGCCCTAGTGACAAGCATTAAGCATAGCAAAGTAGTAGCAACATCAATCTTAGAACATAGTGGATACTAGGGATCAAACCCCATCAAAACTAACTCGATTACATGATAGATCTCATCCAACCCATCACCGTCCAGCAAGCCTATGATGAGATTACTCACGAACGATGAAGAACATCATGGAATTGGAGATGAAGGATGGTTGGTGATGACGACGGCATCGATTTCCCCTCTCCGGAGCCCAGAACGTACTCCGGATCTGCCCTCGAGAGGAAGAACAGGTGGTGGCGGCGGCTCCATGTCGTGAAAAGCGATGAACTCTTCTCTCCTAATTTTTTTCGGGCGAGAGAGAATATATAGAGCTGGTGTTGGAGGTTGTGGAGCCACGAGGGCCTCACAAGCCTGCCAGGCCAGGCCAAGGGGGGCAGGCCTCCTGGGCTTGTGGGCTCCTCGCTTCGTGTCTCCACGTAATTCTTGCACGAGTATTTTCTATATATTCCACAAAAAATCATCGTAAATTTCCAAGTCATTCCGAGAACTTTTATTTCTCCGCAAAAACAACACCATGGCACGGGTAGGGAGGCACCCTCAAGCCGTGGGACGCGGCGCCAGCCACCTTCCCCACGGAAAAACTACGAAGGGCCGAGCTCCAGGCCTCAGGAGGACGAGTCAAATGCTGCGACGAGACAGAAGTGGCACGGGTCACCCATGGCAACCACGATGCAGGCCGGGGAACCAAGGGCCAGGCCTCGCTCGGCGTTCCTCCGGCATAAGGAAGCTATTCGCGGTAATTTTTTGGATTTACTACCTTAGGAAGTGTCTGGTAACCGCATGGACTTCAAATATTCACGGCATGTTTCTGCCCATCGTATCGTTTGCGCAATCTGCTATAATTTCTGCTGCATTCACTTGGCGACCTAACACATTGCCTTGCTTGCATCATCGGGCGATCTATCGCCCTCGCTCGGGGGCTCCGGCCGGTGCGCGTCACCCCGATGCAAGGAATGGGGAAGCCCCCGGCTCCCCAAGGCCACAATCGACAGGATAAAATCAGAATCACTTGAGTGTCAAAAGGGGGCTCCTGAGCATCATGCCTTAGGGGCCTTACCGGTCACAAGGCCACGTGCCGCCCTTGATATCGTCCTCGGATATCCGGTCGTTATCAGCGGTGGCAGGGCTTGACCCCGTAGTTGAGATCGTTCATTCGGTCGCAAGCAGTGGTGGTTGGGAAATGTGCGGGACCAGGTCCTCGCAACGCAGAGTCGCTTTAACGTCAAAAGGGGGCTCCTAAGCATCGCGCCTCAGGGGCCTTACCAGTCATAGGGCCACCTGCCGCCCTTGATATCGTCCTCGGATATCTGGTCGTTATCAGTGGTGGCAGGGCTTGACCCTGTAGCTTCATCCGTTCACTCGGTCACACGTAACGGAGGTTGGGAAATGTGCGGGTGTAAGTGCATCTAGTGTCCCTTAGTGATTTTGGTGGTTTGAAGACTTATAGGTTAAGTATCTAATGTATTCATTAGTTTACACAGGATCTATAAGTCTCTGAGGAGTTTGAAATATACGATGAATATCGACCCCTAAAAATGTATATCTTGGGCTGAAGAAATTGGTCTTCTGCTGAAGACTTCGATCGCGAAGAAACTGCGATGAAATTGATATTCCTCATGAAGATATTGAAGATGAGGAATTTGGTGTGTCCTGAAGAAAAACGATCCAAAGACTTTGAAGCGTGAAGATTTATTCTTTATGTTTCCATCTCTTCACTCTTGAGTCATAGGAACACTGTACTGTTAAAGGGGGTCGAGGTAACACTACAGAATGAATTTCCTCATGATGCTCAACCCAAGCCTAATCCTACCAAAAGCCTCGAGTGAGGAATAAGAGAGACATGAGGACTCTCACAGTTGAGGGTCCCGACCGTTGCCTTAATTTGCGCCACATCAACGATCTTATCCACACCAACGGTCATATTATTTAAGGGCATTAATGTCAAATCATGTCGGGATGCTCCGAGGCTATAAATAGCCGCCCCCCACAACCATTAGCTGGTTGGCTGCTCCGCAAGAAACTAACACTTGTCATTTAGATCAACCCAAATTCCTTAGAGAGTTCAAGAGCAAATCATCAGTGAGGAAATACCCCAAACACCAAACCACAAACCCAAAACCAAGTGATTGAACATCACTAAAGAGTTTGTTCCTGTGTGGAACTCAAGACTTTTACCTTTGAGGACTGTGCATCCTCCAAACGGTTCGGCGTCCTGGTCTACAGCAATCCAACAGTGAATTTTGGATCACCGGGTGACCAAGTTTGTGAGGGTTTGGAATTCTGCCCTGAAGACTTACCGCGAGTGTTGGGTGAGGACTGTGTGTCCTTTGCTGAAGGAGAATACGGTAGGGACTGTGTGTCTTTTGGTTTCAATACCAAACCGCTCGAAACCAGATGTACAACTATCACAGCAGTTGGAACTGGGTCATCAATCACTGTCTTCACTGTGATACGGGTTCTATTTCTTCAACTCTTTCAATTCCTCAATATTGTATGTTGAAGATTTTCATTGTCTCTGTTTGAAGAATTTGCTGAAGACTTTCTCTGAATTTCCTTAACCTCAAATTCTTCACGCGAGTTAATCATCACCTGCTTACTCTATGCCTCTATACTGTGCAAACTGTTTTTCATATTCCTCATCTTGAAAACTGTTGTAGTGATACTTTGCACCCGTGATCCTTTGTTGTTCCGCTGCAAGTTATTCATCAGTTAGGAATTTCCTCAAAAGGAATTTCCTCAGTGATGAAATTCTAAAAATCTCCTATTCACCCCCTCTAGTCAATATAACACACTTCCAATTGGTATCAGAGCAAGGTACTCCCTTGTTCTGTGTGATTTTGGTTTAACCACCTGGAGTTTTAGTTATGTCAACTGCAGGCATGATCAAGGTTACTGCAGGATGTCCTACCTTCAAAGGAAAGGACTTTCCCTTCTGGAAGACCAAGATGTAGATGCATCTACAAGCTATTGACAATGATCTCTGGTATATTGTGGAACATGATGTTCCCCTCATCACTTCTACTGTCTCTGTCGCTGATGTGAAGAAATTCAAGCAACTTGATTCTCAACCGAAGAATATCATTTGTGGCCATCTGGGCAAAGGTTAGTATGGCAGAGTGAGTGATTCGGGCTCAGCAAAACTAATCTGGGAAAGGTTGTCCGAAGTCAATGAAGGAGTATCAACTCAGTGTGACTCTCGTGTTGATGTTCTTCGCAATCTCTTCAATCGCTTCAAGAGGCTTCACAATGAAAGCTGCCAAGATACCTTTGATCGCCTCACTGACATATCAAATGAACTGCAAGCACTAGGAGCTCGAGACATTACTGACCCTGAAGTTGTTAAGAAACTGCTAAGATATTTGGATTCATCATTTGATACTTTGGTTGTGATGATTCAAGAAATACCAAACTACAAGATGCTTGATCCTGCTGATATACTCGAAAGACTCAATACTCATGAATTCCAACATGAAGAAAAGAAAGATCTATATGGACCAAGCTATTCTAAACCTCGTGCACTGAAGGCCAAAGAAATTTCCTCATCTAAAGAAGAAGACTCAGATTGCAGCATTGGTGATCCTGAAGAACTTGGACAGGAGCTTGCAATGCTCATGAGGAAATTCCAGAAGTTTACAAGACGTGGCCAGTTTGGTAAATCTTCAAGAAGAGATAGGAGGAAATCAGAATCTTCATCTCAGGACTACAAGAAAAGAACCTGCCACAAATGCAAGAAATCAGGTCACTACATTGCTGATTGTCCTCGTTGGGTGAAGGAATCAAAGAAGAAGAAATACAAGGATGAAAGTTCTAATGACTCGAAGAAAAAGATGAAATCTTCAAAATCCTCATCCTCAAAGTCCTCATCGCACAAGAAGACTAGTTTCAGAAAGGCTCGGGCACTTATTGGCAAGGAAATGGATTCTGAGGCAGAATCTAAGGAATGTGATGAAGAGGAGGGTTCTGAAGAAGACTCAGAATCTGGACAGGCTAGTCTTGCACTAGCTACCACATTCATCAGCAAGTCAATCTTCAACCTTGAAGAAAACGACAACGCCATCCACACTGATGACTATGCTGATGACTTCGCTCCAACCTATTGCTTCATGGCAAAAGGTTCAAAGGTACCGAATGATACTTCCTCCTCTGATTCAAGTGACTGTGAACCTGATGATTATAAAAAAACTGAGTTACAGTAAACTTGATATCATTGCAAGTAAACAACAAACTGCCCTTGAAAAGCTTCAGAAACTGCTAGACAGAAGCGATGACCTGTTGAATGATGAAATGAATCTTACCCAAATCCTCATTGAAGATATGAAAAGTATTCAGTCCAGATTTCATAATCTTGAAGATTGTCATGGCACACTCCTCGCTGATTATGAGAAACTTTCCTATGAATTCCTGCAAAGGAAACTTGATCTTGAGAAGCTGAGGATGTCTCATGATGATCTTCGAATGGAAAATGATTCATTACTCGCTCAACAGATTAGTGCCGCTCAGGTTGAATTCATTCCTCCATGTATTAAATGCATCAAACGTGAAACTGCCAATTCATCACCAAAATAATCAAATGCCTCTATTGCTAGAAATTCTTCAACTCCTCATGTGGTATCAAATTCCTCACTTGAGGAAACCAAAAATGTCACCGACGAAAATGCAGGGCTGAAGGAATTGTATGTGACAGGCATGTACAAAAGTCTCATAGGGCACCAAACCCTTTGTGATGTGCTCAAAAAGCATATTTTGAACAGGAACCAAGGAAAGAATGAATTGCCATTGAGAGGAAATTGAATGCTGATGGATCATACTAGAAACCTAGTTAGTACCCCAAAACCTCATGGGTTGCTGCTAAAGGGCCTCCTGTTGATCCATCCAATCTAACATGCTTTCCATGTGAATTATCCTATTCCTCACATGAGTCATTTGACTCCAACTATAAATTGTTCAAAAATCAATCTGGTGAAGTATTTGCTCGATATGTTGGAACTAACTGTAGGAATGGACCACCCCTGTAACGACTAAGATGCAGTCCTTTCCAATTTAGGGAACGAGGCCCCAAAATGGAAAGAAACACATCTAAGCGTTTCGCAAGCACGATAACATAGCACATACATAGTAATAGAATGACAAATGGGGAATCGTTTGCCATCTCATAGATAATATCAGAGTTTACATCACACTTTTATTCAGACAAGGTAGTTCCGCTACAGACTACATAACATGAGAAAAGGCTATGCTACCCTGCATGCTTGCCCAGATCACGACCACGCCTCAGTCTTTTGGATATTTCACGTACAGGCGGTCGTTCTCCTCATCGTACTGCCACGCCAGCTACGTGCCATCGGGATCACCTGTGTCGGGCGTACCTGTACCTGTTGGGGTGTTGAAGTAATCTGTGAGCCACAGGGACTCAGCAATCTATGACCTCGGTGCCAGAACTAGTCAAGTTATTAGGTAAGGTAGGTTCAGTGTTTAGGTTGCAGCATCCTAAGCATTTATGGTGGCTAACTTACGTAGAACAAGTTATTGATGGTGGTCTATTCTAGAGGGAGAATACTAGCTGATCAATAAGTGATCCTGAACACCTACTTACGTCAATCATAACCCCGCCGTGTTCCCGATCGAAGAGAGGTCTTCGAAGGGGACAGTCACGGTTACGCACACAGTTGGCAATTTTATTAGATTAGGTTCAAGTTATCTATAACCAGATGTTAACAAATATTCCAAGTTGACACATAACCGCGGGCACGTCTTTCCGAAAGATTAAACCCTGTAGGGATGCTCCAACTAGTCCATCACAAATGGTCACGGGCCGCAAAGTAATCCTCTATCACGAATCTAGTGATCTCGTCGGATTCCTTAGAGGAAAACCTCAACTCTCGGGAGAACCAAAGCTTCACCAGGATTCCTATACGCAACATATATCGCTAAGGTAAGACAAGACTAGCAGGACCTCCCGACGTGTCGACGACCCCGATAAGAGCCGCGTATCTCAGTCTCAGGACACGCCGAATGAGCACAGCATACAGTGGCCTGATAGACATCTCCCGAGTTGCCCCGGGTTGGCCCCACACACGACTCTAGTTTGGACCAACACTCATGAGGAGCACTGGCCTGGGTTGTTGATTAATTCCTCGGGGTAGCTATTCCCTATGCAGATTATTATTAAGTGATTAGCAAATTAACACCAATGTTGGGTCCTGCCGGACAAGTCTTAACACTACACGATTTATCAAGGGGGTCCCCATAAGAACCCCGAACGTGTTAGGAGCGATCAGTTATGGAATCAAACACCGGTAGCCGGAAACTATGGCGGCAATAACGGAACAAAACACCCGGCAAAAGGCTAGGCCTTCCGTTATTTACCAAGTATATAGGTGAGTTAATTAAATAACAGATTTAACATAATGATATCAAACTCATGTTATCACATGAGACAATTGCACCTGTTCGTCTTGCTTGTGCTGTCTTCAGCTTGGAACTGCTCTTGTTCGTCTTGCACGTACTCTCCCGAATCCACGTAATCGCTCTCCAATCCCGGTGCTACCCAACATAAAAATAGCATCCAATGAACGACAACACAACAAGATGCAACGAGCACATGATGCATGAGATGAGAATGAACATGCATCTCTATTCTAGTCACTAGCACAAGCATGAGAAGAAACTACAAACTTCTGGACTGAACTGCACTCTAAGCTATCTTGACATGCATGAGGATGACATGAACAGATTCATCATGTGAAAACGATGCAAAAACATATAAAGACCGTTACGAACGGAGCTACGGATCAACCGGAAACAACGAAACAAGAAATGGAGTCATACGGATCAAATCCAACACAACACACTCCAATGGCAAACTTCTGGTATTCCCAGGATGCCAAATCACAAAACAAACAAGTATGGATGGGTTGGTGCAAGGAATCTCACGACACCATCAACTATGCACTCACAAGCATCAAAACATCAAAACTATACATTCTGTCCTAAACAGCGTCATAGCAGTTTGAGAGCTACATGCAAAGCACCTACAGCCACCCAATTGTGCCAAATAAAATATGTGGCAGAAGCTATTCAAAAGCTCTACAAGAATGAGCAAAAATATAATACAAAGAAGTTTCACACAGGAAGTTCTACAGCTGCTAACTTGGACAAAAATATCAGTTTTCACGGACTTGGTGAAATTCTCAGATTCTCACTAGTTGTTTATGCTCTGAAGCATTTTGACAGCACCCAAAACAATATACAGGAAATCAAATGGAATGAAAATTGACAGAGAGCTAGACAAACACAAAAGCTACAACTTTCCAGTTGATTGGAGGGGCTGATTCCCAACATATGAACTTTTGCAAGCACAACTACAAGGGAAGAAAATAACAGCAGTTTCTCAGACTTGGTGAAAATCACAGATTTTCACTAAGCTGAAATTTTCAGCCACATGCCTACTTTGACAAAGCACAACTTGCACATATGAACTCCTAAGCATGAAACAACAACACCATGCGGTAGAGGGGTTCACCCTCTACTGCCACAACAAGGAACCGATCTCTTGAACTCATCACATAACATGGAACCAAGCTCTAAACATTGAACAAAACAGAAATATGACATTCCCAGAAAGTGTTCCAAAGTGAAATCTGATTCCACCAAAGGATTCCAGGGAAGATTCTACCCCAAAAACATATATAATACATAGGCACTTGCATAGAACAAATGGGCACAAAGCTAAGGTGAAATTCTACATGGAATCACATAGAGATAAATAGTGCTTTATCACATGTGTTCCCACTAGCTCTTCACCTACACAGGCACTTGCACATACTCACAAATCCAATGGTGCTCATGAGGCGTAGACCTCATGTTCATGTGCCTTAGCACACCACCACACACACACATACATCAAGCACCACATAATGAGCACCTACACATGCTAGTTTTAACACACACACTAGCTTAAACTCACTTCATGCATTCCTACACGTACACATACAAGCTTGCACATAGTCCACTAAGGCTATGCCATGCCTTGGGCATGTGTGTGACACACGCACACATGCACACACACACATATACACCACAAGATCGCATACACTACACACAAAGTATGTGGGGGGGAACCCACACCTACACACACACCACACACTTGCAAACACTAGTGCTTGAGCTCACACCCATGCACAAGAGTAACACACACACACATCATTATCCTAGTGCAGAACACACATACTAACACACTCATGCATCTATGGTAGCTTGCTCCACCTACACTAGCACACCCACAAGCACAAGCACCAAGTGCTAGTATCTACAACAAGAAGAATCCTAGTGGAAAAATTATTTGGCACCCAAACCTTGCTATCCAAAATTTTCCTACGCGCACGAAGACCTATCATGGTGATGTCCATCTACGAGAGGGGATGAGTGATCTACGTACCCTTGTAGATCGTACAGCAGAAGCGTTAGAGAACGCGGTTGATGTAGTGGAACGTCCTCACGTCCCTCGATCCGCCCCGCGAACAATCCCGCGATCAGTCCCACGATCTAGTACCGAACGGACGGCACCTCCGCGTTCAGCACACGTACAGCTCGACGATGATCTCGGCCTTCTTGATCCAGCAAGAGAGACGGAGAGGTAGAAGAGTTCTCCGGCAGCGTGACGGCGCTCCGGAGGTTGGTGATGATCTTGTCTCAGCAGGGCTCCGCCCGAGCTCCGCAGAAACGCGATCTAGAGGAAAAACTATGGAGGTATGTGGTCGGGCAGCCGTGAGAAGGTCGTCTCAAATCAGCCCTAATTGCTCCATATATATAGGACGAGGGAGGGGGACCTTGCCTTGGGGTCCAAGGGACCCTCAAGGGGTCGGCCGAGCCAAGGGGGGAGGACTCCCCCCCAAACCGAGTTGGACTTGGTTTGGTGGGAGGAGTCCCCCTCCCTTCCCACTTCCTCCCTCCTTTTTTTTATTTTCCTTTGATTATTTGTTCTTGGCGCATAGGCCCCCTTGGGGCTGTCCCACCAGCCCACTAAGGGCTGGTGTGCCACCCTCAAGGCCTATGGGCTTCCCCGGGGTGGGTTGCCCCCCCCGGTGAACTCCCGGAACCCATTCGTCATTCCCGGTACATTCCCGGTAACTCCGAAAACCTTCCGGTAATCAAATGAGGTCATCCTATATATCAGTCTTCGTTTCCGGACCATTCCGGAAACCCTCGTGACGCCCGTGGTCTCATCCGGGACTCCGAACAACATTCCGTAACCAACCATATAACTCAAATACGCATAAAACAACATCGAACCTTAAGTGTGCAGACCCTGCGGGTTCGAGAACTATGTAGACATGACCCGAGAGACTCCTCGGTCAATATCCAATAGCGGGACCTGGATGCCCATATTGGATCCTACATATTCTACGAAGATCTTATCGTTTGAACCTCAGTGCCAAGGATTCATATAATCCCGTATGTCATTCCCTTTGTCCTTCGGTATGTTACTTGCCCGAGATTCGATCGTCAGTATCCGTATACCTATTTCAATCTCGTTTACCGGCAAGTCTCTTTACTCGTTCCGTAATACAAGATCCCGCAACTTACACTAAGTCACATTGCTTGCAAGGCTTGTGTGTGATGTTGTATTACCGAGTGGGCCCCGAGATACCTTTCCGTCACACGGAGTGACAAATCCCAGTCTCGATCCATACTAACTCAACGAACACCTTTGGAGATACCTGTAGAGCATCTTTATAGTCACCCAGTTACGTTGCGACGTTTGATACACACAAAGCATTCCTCCGGTGTCCGTGAGTTATATGATCTCATGGTCATAGGAACAAATACTTGACACGCAGAAAACAGTAGCAACAAAATGACACGGTCAACATGCTACGTCTATTAGTTTGGGTCTAGTCCATCACATGATTCTCCTAATGATGTGATCCCGTTATCAAGTGACAACACTTTCCTATGGCCAGGAAACCTTGACCATCTTTGATCAACGAGCTAGTCAACTAGAGGCTTACTAGGGACAGTGTTTTGTCTATGTATCCACACAAGTATTGTGTTTCCAATCAATACAATTATAGCATGGATAATAAATGATTATCACGAACCAAGAAATATAATAATAACTAATTTATTATTGCCTCTAGGGCATATTTCCAACAGTCTCCCACTTGCACTAGAGTCAATAATCTAGTTCACATCACCATGTGATTCCAACGAATCCAACACCCATATAGTTATGGGGTCTGATCACGTCTTGCTCGTGAGAGAGGTTTTAGTCAACGGTTCTGAAACTTTCAGATCCGTGCGTTCTTTACAAATCTTTATGTCATCTTATAGATGTTGCTACTACGTGCTATTCGGAAATGCTCCAAATATCTACTCTACTATACGAATCCGTTTCACTACTCATAGTTATTCGGATTAGTGTCAAAGCTTGTATCGACGTAACCCTTTACGACGAACTTTTTAACCACCTCCATAATCGAGAAAAATTCCTTAGTCCATTAGTTATTACTAAGGATAAATTTTGACCACTGCTAGTGATTCAATCATGGATCACTCTCTGTACCTCTCAACAGATTTTGAGTCAAGGCACACATCAGGTGCGGTACACAGCATGGCATACTTTAGATTCTATGGCTAAGGCATAGAAGACGACCTTCGTCTATTCTCTTTATTCTGCCGGGGTCGGGTTTTGAGTCTTACTCAAATTCACACCTCACAACGCAACCAAGAACTCCTTCTTTGCTGATCTTATTTTGAACTCTTTCAAAACTTGTCAAGGCATGCATCTTATTGAAACTTTCATTAAGCGCTTTTGATCTATCTCCATAGATCTTTGATGCTCAACATTCAAGTAGCGTAATCCAGGTACTCCTTTGAAAACTTCTTTCAAACAACCTTGTATGCTTTACAGAAATTCTACGTTACTTCTGATCCACAATATGTCAACCACATATACCTATCAGAAATTCTATAGTGCTCCCACTCACTTCTTTGGAAATACAAGTTTCTCATAAACCTTGTACAAACCCAAAATCTTTGATCATCTCATCAAAGTGTATATTCCAACTCCGAGATGCTTGCACCAGTCCATTGAAGGATCACTGGAGCTCGCATACTTGCTAGTATCTTTAGGATCGACGAAACCTTCTGGTTGTATCACATACAATGTTTGCTCAAGGAAACTGTCGAGGAAACAATGTTTTGACATCCTACATGCAATATTTCATAAATAATGCATCAACAACTAACATAATTCTAACAGACCTTTAGCATCGCTACGAGTGAGAAAGTCTCATCATAGTCAACTGTTTGATCTTGTCGAAAACATCTTTGCGACAAGTCGAGCTTTTCTTAATAGTGACTTATCACCATCATCGTCTGTCTTTTTTTTTAATGATCCATTTTACTCAATAGTCCTATGACCATCAAGTAGTTCTACCAAAGTCTACACTTTGTTTTCACACATGGATCCTCTCTCGGATTTCATGGCTTCCAGCCATTTGTCGGAATCCGGGCCCACCATTGCTTTCTCCATAACTCGTAGGTTCACTGTTGCTCAACAACATGACCTCCAAGACAGGGTTACCGTACCACTCTGCAGTAGTACGCGACCTTGTCGACCTACGAGGCTTGTAGTAACTTGATCCGATGCTTGATGATCACCATCATCAGCTTCCAATTCAATTGGTGTAGGCGCCACAGGAACAACTTCTTGCGCCCTGCTACACACTGGTTGAAGTGATGGTTCAATAACCTCATCAAGTTCTACTACCTTCCCACTCAATTCTTTCGAGAGAAACCTTTCCTCGAGAAAGGATCTGTTTCTACAAACAAACACTTTGCTTTCGGATCTGAGATAGGAGATGTACCCAACTGCTTTGGATATCCTATGAAGATGCATTTATCCGCTTTGGGTTCGAGCTTATCAGACTGAAACTTTTTCACATAAGTGTCGAAGCCCCAAACTTTCAAGAAACGACAATTTAGATTACTCTAAACCTCAGTCTTTGCTGTGTCATCTCAACGGAAATACGCGGTGCCCTATTTAAAATGAGTGCGGTTGTCTCTAATGCATAACCCATAAACGATAGTGGTAATTCGATAAGAGACATCATAGTATGCACCATACCAAATAGTGTGTGGCTATGACGTACAGACACATCATCACACTATGATGTTCCAGGTGGCATGAACTGCGAAACAATTTCCACATTGTCTTTAACTGCATACCAAAACTCGTAACTTAGATATTCATTTCCATGATCATATCATAGACAGTTTATCCTCTTGTTACGACGAACTTCACTCTGAAACGGAATTGAACTTTTCAACATTTCAGACTTGTGATTCATTAAGTAAATACTCTTGTATCTACTCAAATCGTCAGTGAAGTAAGAACATAATGATATTCACTGCGTGCCTCAGCACCCATTGGACTGCATACATCAAAATGTATCACTTCCAACAAGTTACTATCTTATTTCATCTCAATGAAAACAAGGCCTTGCTCATGTGGTATGATTTGCATGTCACTAGTGATTCGAAATCAGGTGAGTACAAAGATCCATCAGCATGGAGCCTCTTCATGCAATTTATACTAACATGACTCAAGCGGCAGTGCCACAAGTAAGTGGTACTATCATCATTAACTCGTATCTTTTGGCACCAATATCATAAACATGTGTAACACTATGATCGAGATTCAATAAACCATTGAAGGTGAATATTCAAGAAAATAGAGTAACCATTATTCTCTTTAAATGAATAATCGTATTGCAATAAACATGATCCAATCATGTTCATGCTTAACGCAAGCACCAAATAACAATTATTTAGGTTTAACACCAATCCCGATGGTAGAGGGAGCGTGCGGCGTTTGATCATATCAACCTTGGAAATACTTCCAACACGTATCGTCACCTCGCCTTTAGCTAGTCTCCGTTTATGCCGTAGCTTTCATTTCGTGTTATTAATCACTTAGCAACCGAACCGGTATCCAATACCCTCATGCTACTAGGACTACTAGTAAAGTACACATCAACATCATGTATCAAATACAATTCTTTCGACTTTTGCCAGCCTTCTTATCTACCAAGTATCTAGAGTTGCTCCGCCTCAGTGACTGTTCCCCTCATTACAGAAGCACTTAGTCTCGGGTTTGGGTTTAATCTTGGGTCTCTTCATTACTGCAGCAACTGTTTTGCCGTTTCACGAAGTATCCCTCCTAGCCCTTGCCTTTCTTGAAACTTAGTGGTTTTACAAACCATCAACTATTGATGCTCCTTCTTGATTTCTACTTTCGCAGTGTCAAACATCGCGAATCGCTCAAGGATCATTGTATCTATCCTTGATATGTTATACTTCATCACGAAGCTCTCACAGCTTGGTGGCAGTGACTTTGGAGAACCATCACTATCTCATCTGGAAGATTAACTCCCACTTGATTCAAGTGATTGTCGTACTCAGACAATCTGAGCACACGCTCAACGATTGAGCTTTTCTCCTTTACTTTGTGGACAAAGAATCTTGTCGGAGGTCTCGTACCTCTTAACAAGGGCACAAGCATGAAATCATAATTTCATCTCTTTAGAACATCACTTATGTTCCGTGACGTTTTAAAACATTTTCGGTGCCTTGCTTCTAAGCCATTAAGTATTTTGCACTGAACTATCGTGTAGTCATCAGAAACGTGTATGTCGGATGTTCACAGCATCCACAGACAACGCTCGAGGTGCAGCACACCGAGTGGTGCATTAAGGACATAAGCCTTCTGTGCAGCAACGAGGACAATCCTCGGTTTTACAGACTTAGTCTGCAAAGTTTGCTACTATCAACTTTCAACTAAATTTTCTCTAGGAACATATAATAAAAACAGTAGAGCTATAGCGCAAGCTACATCGCAATTCGCAAAGACCATTGGACTATGTTCATGACAATTAGTTCAATTAATCATATTACTTAAGAACTCCCACTCAAAAAGTACATCTTTCTAGTTATTTGAGTGGTACATGATCCAAATCCACTATCTCAAGTCCGATCATCACGTGAGTCAAGAATAGTTTCAGTGGTAAGCATCTCTATGCTAATCATATCAACTATACGATTCATGCTCGACCTTTCGGTCTCATGTGTTCCTAGGCCATGTCTGCACATGCTAGGCTCGTCAAGCTTAACCCGAGTGTTCCGCGTGCGCAACTGTTTTGCACCCGTTGTATGTGAACGTTGAGTCTATCACACCCGATCATCACGTGGTGTCTCGAAACGACGAACTGTAGCAACGGTGCACAGTCGGGGAGAACACAATTTCGTCTTGAAATTTTAGTGAGAGATCACCTCATAATGCTACCGTCGTTCTAAGCAAAATAAGGTGCATAAAAGGATTAACATCACATGCAATTCATAAGTGACATGATATGGCCATCATCACGTGCTTCTTGATCTCCATCACCAAAGCACCGGCACGATCTTCTTGTCACCGGCGCCACACCATGATCTCCATCAACGTGTTGCCATCGGGGTTGTCGTGCTACTCATGCTATTACTACTAAAGCTACATCCTAGCAAAATAGTAAACGCATTTGCAAGCACAAACGTTAGTATAAAGACAACCCTATGGCTCCTGCCGGTTGCCGTACCATCGACGTGCAAGTCGATATTTCTATTACAACATGATCATCTCATACATCCAATATATCACATCACATCATTGGCCATATCACATCACAATCATACCCTGCAAAAACAAGTTAGACGTCCTCTAATTTTGTTGTTGCATGTTTTACGTGGTGACCAAGGGTATCTAGTAGGATCGCATCTTACTTACGCAAGCACCACAACGGAGATATATGAGTTGCTATTTAACCTCATCCAAGGACCTCCTTGGTCAAATCCGATTCAACTAAAGTTGGAGAAACCGTCACTTGCCAGTCATCTTTGAGCAAAGGGGGTTACTCGTAACGATGAAACCAGTCTCTCGTAAGCGTACGAGTAATGTCGGTCCAAGCCGCTTCAAACCAACAATACCGCGGAATCAAGATAAGACTAAGGAGGGAAGCAAAACGCACATCACCGCCCACAAAAACTTTTGTGTTCTACTCGAGAAGACATCTACGCATGAACCTAGCTCATGATGCCACTTTTGGGGAACGTCGCATGGGAAACAAATATTTTCCTACGCGCACGAAGACCTATCATGGTGATGTCCATCTACGAGAGGGGATGAGTGATCTACGTACCCTTGTAGATCGTACAGCAGAAGCGTTAGAGAACGCGGTTGATGTAGTGGAACGTCCTCACGTCCCTCGATCCGCCCCGCGAACAATCCCGCGATCAGTCCCACGATCTAGTACCGAACGGACGGCACCTCCGCGTTCAGCACACGTACAGCTCGACGATGATCTCGGCCTTCTTGATCCAGCAAGAGAGACGGAGAGGTAGAAGAGTTCTCCGGCAGCGTGACGGCGCTCCGGAGGTTGGTGATGATCTTGTCTCAGCAGGGCTCCGCCCGAGCTCCGCAGAAACGCGATCTAGAGGAAAAACTATGGAGGTATGTGGTCGGGCAGCCGTGAGAAGGTCGTCTCAAATCAGCCCTAATTGCTCCATATATATAGGAGGGAGGGGGACCTTTCCTTGGGGTCCAAGGGACCCTCAAGGGGTCGGCCGAGCCAAAGGGGGGAGGACTCCCCCCCCCCAAACCGAGTTGGACTTGGTTTGGTGGGAGGAGTCCCCCTCCCTTCCCACTTCCTCCCTCCTTTTATTTTCTTTTCCTTTGATTCTTTGTTCTTGGCGCATAGGCCCCCTTGGGGCTGTCCCACCAGCCCACTAAGGTCTGGTGTGCCACCCTCAAGGCCTATGGGCTTCCCCGGGGTGGGTTGCCCCCCCGGTGAACTCCCGGAACCCATTCGTCATTCCCGGTACATTCCCGGTAACTCCGAAAACCTTCCGGTAATCAAATGAGGTCATCCTATATATCAATCTTCGTTTCCGGACCATTCCGGAAACCCTCGTGACGTCCGTGATCTCATCCGGGACTCCGAACAACATTCGGTAACCAACCATATAACTCAAATACACATAAAACAACGTCGAACCTTAAGTGTGCAGACCCTGCGGGTTCGAGAACTATGTAGACATGACCCGAGAGACTCCTCGGTCAATATCCAATAGCGGGACCTGGATGCCCATATTGGATCCTACATATTCTACGAAGGTCTTATCGTTTGAACCTCAGTGCCAAGGATTCATATAATCCCGTATGTCATTCCCTTTGTCCTTCGGTATGTTACTTGCCCGAGATTCGATCGTCAGTATCCGTATACCTATTTCAATCTCGTTTACCGGCAAGTCTCTTTACTCGTTCCGTAATACAAGATCCCTCAACTTACACTAAGTCACATTGCTTGCAAGGCTTGTGTGTGATGTTGTATTACCGAGTGGGCCCCGAGATACCTTTCCGTCACACGGAGTGACAAATCCCAGTCTCGATCCATACTAACTCAACGAACACCTTTGGAGATACCTGTAGAGCATCTTTATAGTCACCCAGTTACATTGCGACGTTTGATACACACAAAGCATTCCTCCGGTGTCCGTGAGTTATATGATCTCATGGTCATAGGAACAAATACTTAACAAGCAGAAAACAGTAGCAACAAAATGACACGATCAACATGCTACGTCTATTAGTTTGGGTCTAGTCCATCACATGATTCTCCTAATGATGTGATCCCGTTATCAAGTGACAACACTTGCCTATGGCCAGGAAACCTTGACCATCTTTGATCAACGAGCTAGTCAACTAGAGGCTTACTAGGGACAGTGTTTTGTCTATGTATCCACACAAGTATTGTGTTTCCAATCAATACAATTATAGCATGGATAATAAATGATTATCACGAACCAAGAAATATAATAATAACTAATTTATTATTGCCTCTAGGGCATATTTCCAACAACTAGCACACCCACAAGCACAAGCACCAAGTGCTAGTATCTACAACAAGAAGAATCCTACTGGAAAAATTATTTGGCACCCAAACCTTGCTGTCCAAGCAAGCTGCGGCAACATTCTAGCAAGCAAAAGAGAATCAGCAAAGGAAATAAGCAAAAGAATATGACAGGCTTGGGGGGAATCGAACCCAAGAGCCCCTGGTTCACCACCAGCTACTAATACCACTCGGCTAGCAGCCCTCCTTCGACAAAGAAGGGGAACAGGCACAAGAAGGTCTTCCCTGTCGAGCTACTGCCCAAAACCAAGAATTAAAAAGGGGTGCTGCACTAGGACTCGAACCCACACCCTCAAATCAACACACACACACGGAAAACCACTAGGCTACGAACAGGGACTCGACAGAACAAAGGGATTTAACAGGATAATCTACGCAAGAGCCTACTAGTCTAATTTGCACAGCGAGGACGGCAGCGACGCTCACCGGAGCGCCTCCTACTTCTACTGCTGCGCCAGCGGGGTTCATCAACGGCTACCACTACTATCACGTGGGTAGTCGTTGCCCTGAGCACCAACTCGCCCAGGCACACACACACAACGAACAACACCTGCACTGTCGTACTCCTCACCGACTAGAGAGGCCCGGCCATGAGCACCTACGTCGCATCTAACGAGGGGGAAGGGAGGAAGGAGCTAGGATCACCGAGGGGAAGGAGTGGACAGGGTGCCGATCGGAGGAAGAAGCCTGAAGACGAGCTGACACCAATCTGATGCAGAACCGAAGCAGGGGTACGGGTCCGCCAGGAACTCGCCCGAGACGAGGTCCTGCCCATCGATGTGGTCGCGCCCCGACCTCAACGACAACGGGAATGGAATGCGGAGACTTCCCCCGAGCTCCTGAACATGCGTGCCGGCGCCGGAGGCGAGGGATGCACGATGGACGACGGCGGCGCTCTACTGTTTTCTCTCTGTTACCTCCTATAGATCTTACCTTGGGGGAGGAAGAGAGAGATGGAGGGGAAGGTGGCGGTGCTAGGAGGGGGATGCAGAACCCTAGGCAATAGGGCACAAACGCCGAGGATATATGGCCGCGGATGGGACGCAGGCCATCAACTCCTTCGCTCTCTCTCTGATACTTCCGATGGAAAGCATGCGCGGGGACGACGCCGTCAGGAGGAAGGGGATGGAGCGCGCGGTGGGCTGACGCTGGGTTAACACAGAGGGAAAGATGGGCCTCGGGAAAGAAATGAGGCCCATGCTGGTGGCACGTAAGGGAGAAAAGAACCCCTGGGGTTTTCTATTTAAAAACAACACCAGCAAATAAATAATCTCCTGAGGAAACCTATGGCACCAAAATTAAAATTAAAATGCCCCTGGTCATAAGGGAATTATGACCCATTTAAATAAAATATAAAAGGAATTTTTGGAGCATATAAATATTTACAAAACAAAATTTAATTGATCTGTTTTGTGAATATTTGCACCACTAAAACATAGTTTCAAAACAACAAATACAGAGCATCACATCCACCACAATTCATACTAAAGCATGGGCATTTTTGAAACAGGGATGGAGCAAGTGAATCGAGTGCTTAAGATAAATAGAGAAGGGGAAAGTTTTGAATCCTATTGCAATCCACATAGTGCTCCTTACTTTCAAATGCACTACTCCACATCATTTCACTTATCAACACACATCATCGCACATCTTCAACTATGGAACCACAACAACAACAAACAAGAGACATGGAATGAACGGATGCATGAATGCAAGGGTAGGCAAGGTAACAACACATGAAATGACACAAGCATATAACTCTCATATCAATGACAAGATGGACCCACATACAAAAGGTTCCAAATATGGCAAGTTACACTCTTGGGGCATTACAACCCCTAAGGGAAATCTGGGTCCCCAAAAGTTGCCTTGAAAATCTTCAGGTGAATGTCCTCATGACACCACCTGTGAAGAATTTGAACCCCTGATCAAATTCCTCAGGTGGACCAAAGTCTTCAAGAGGATCAAAATCCTCAACTGGTCAAAACTATGCTCATACCCATGCTAATGCTTCTAAAATGCAGGGAAATTACAAGGGATATGAATATGAGCATTACTCTTCAAATCATTATGTTCATAAATCCTCAAATAACTTCTCTGCCTATTCATTTGAGTACTCTAACCCCCTACTGTAAAGAGAAGTGCATTACCTTCAATGCCCCTTTCTCATATGGTGCTCGCAGGATGATCAACTCTTTACCACCCCTTTAGACGTGGGTGGTGAAGAAATTGAACTAATCACTTCTGCAGGACAGGTCTCTAGATGAAAATCATCATCTAAAGAATTTGCTGGAGACCTAAGGAAAATGCTTGATAGGACGCAAGCTAACATTGATGAAATGAAAACATTTCACACGTCCTCCAATTTACTGCTTATGATGAAATTCCTATATGATGAAACTAATATCATATTCTTCAAGTCTGAAGCATATGAGATGGTAAGATGTACTAATTCATCTACAGGATGGCAAACCCAAGAGTACTGAGTGGGTTCTTGATAGTGGCTGCACACACCACATAACTGGTGACAAAAGTTTGTTGATGAATATGCCACAAACTCCATCACCACTCAAGCAAATCACTTATGGTGACAAAGGTAAAAGCAAGGTATTGGGACTTGGCAAAGTGGCTATTTCCAAGGACATGCACATGGACAAAGTGATGCTAGTTGAATCCCTTGGGTTTAGCCTCATGTCAGTCTCAATGCTTTGTCCATGATATGGTTGTTATCTTTGGAAAATATAGATGTGTTGTCATCATGGAATCTGACAGATCCAAAGTCTTCGAAAGTGTTAGAAGAGGAGATTTGTACATTGTTGATTTCTCTACAGGTCCTCAACCAGCCACTTGCTTATTAGTAAAAACCTCAAAAGGTTGGCTATGGCATCGAAGACTTGGTCATGCGGGCATGAGGAATTTGCACACGCTGGTGAAGAAGAAGCATGTCATTGGCATCGAATCAGTCAAATTCCTCAAGGATCACCTGTGCGGTGCTTGTGAGTCTGGAAAATGACCAGATCCAAACACCCCTCGAAGACTATCATGAGCACTACTTGTCCATTTGAATTGCTTCACATGGATCTATTTGGACCTACTCATTATGCCACTCTAACAAATTCAGCATCCCTATACGGCTTTGTTATAGTTGATGATTACTCTAGATATACTTGGGTGCACATCATTCTGTTTAAAACAGAAGTGCAAGAAGTCTTCAAACGATTTTCCTTAAGGGCCTCGACGAACTCAGGAGTGATAATGGAACATCATTCAAAAACACTCGTCTTGATGATTATCTTGATGAACTTGGTATTACTCACGAATTGTCTTCTCCTTATACTCCTCAGCAGAATGGCATCGTCGAAAGAAAGAACGGGACTCTAGATGAAATGGCATGGACCATGCTTGAAGAATATCAGACTCCTCGTCGTCTTTGGCCGGAAGCAATCAACACAGCTTGCCATATCATCAACAGGGTATATCTTCACAAATTCCTCAAGAAAACCTCATATGAACTCCTCACTGACAAGAAACCCAATGTAAGTTATTTCAAAGTCTTCGGTGCAAAATGCTGGATTAGAGATCCTCACCATAGCTCAAAGTTTGCACCTAAGGCATATGCGGGTTTTATGCTTGGTTACGGAAAGGACTCGCACACCTACAGGGTCTTCAACACCTATCACAACAAAGTTTCTGAAACTGTAGATGTGCGGTTCGATGAAACTAATGGCTCGCAAAGAGAGCAATTGCCTCCTGATCCAGATAAATTGTCTCCTGAGGAAGCAATCAAGCACAAAGCTACTGAAGACATTGTTCCTACTGAGGAAATTGCTGAAGAAATCTGTCCCAATACTGATGAAAATCAAGAAGACGCTCCTGAGGAAATTGCTCTAGAACAAATTCCTCAGCCCAGACGAAATCCTCAACCAACTCATCCGAGGATTGCAAATGAAGTAGAACTTGACAGAATCATCGATGACATCAACGCGTCAGGTCCTCTCACTCGCTCAAAAGCTTCACACTTAGTTAACTTTTGTGGGCATTCTTCTTTTTTGTCTATCACAGAACCTTCAAAAGTAGTTGAGGCTTTCATGGAACCTCAGTGGATTCAAACCATGCAAGATGAACTTCTTCAATTCAAGCTAAATGACGTGTGGGAGCTCGTCAAACGACCAGATCCTCGCAAGCATAATATCATCGGTACTAAGTGGATTTTTCGAAACAAGCAAGATGAGGATGGTCAAGTGGTGAGGAATAAGGCACGGCTTGTAGCCCAAGGCTACACACAGGTTGAAGGAATTGACTTCGATGAAACTTTTGCACCTATTGCTAGACTTGAAGCTATTCGAATACTACTTGCTTATGCTAATCATCATAACATTACCTTATATCTAATGGATGTGAAAAGTGCATTCCTCAATGGTAAGCTTGAGGAAGAAGTATATGTTGCTCACCCCGCAGGTTTTGAGGATCCGAAGAATCCAGACAAAGTATTCAGACTCAAACAGGCGCTCTATGGTCTCAAGCAAGCCCCTCGGGCGTTGTACGATATATTGAAGGAATTCCTCATGAAGAAAGGCTTCAAACATGGTTCACTCGATCCAACTCTTTTCACTAAATCCTATGACAATGAACTATTTGTGTGTCAACTATATGTCGATGACACCATATTTGGCTGTACTAACAAACGTTACAGTGATGAATTTGCTTACATGATGAATGAAGAATATAAGATGTCTATGATGGGGGAGCTGAAATTCTTCTTAGATCTTCAAATTCGTCAACAACGCAATGGCATCTTCATATCACAGGATAAATACCTCAAGGATGTTATGAGGAAATTCGAGATGCATGAATGCAAAGGCGTCAAAACTCCCATGCCTACCAACGGCCACCTCTGCACTGACGAAAATGGTAAAGAATTCGATCAGCACGTATATTGCTCAATGATTGGCTCTTTACTATATTTATGTGCATATAGGCCAGATATAATGCTTCGTGTTTGCATGTGTGCACGTTTTCAAGCAAAACCGAAGGAATGACACCATAAGGCTGTGAAGCATATTCTTCGATACTTAGCTCACACACCAATACTAGGATTATGGTACCCCAAGGGCTCAAATCTTCATCTTGTGGGATATTCTGATTCTGACTATGCTGGTGACCGTGTGGATCGCAAGTCAACCTCTGGCACTTGTCATTTCCTCGGAAGATCATTAGTCTGTTGGTCCTCAAAGAAGCAAAATTGTGTTTCTCTCTCTACTGCCGAAGCTGAGTACATTGCTGCTGGATCATGCTGTGCTCAATTGCTATGGATGAAGCAAACCCTCAAGGACTACGGCATCAACATGAAGAATGTGCCTCTCTATTGTGACAACGAGAGTGCAATCAAGATTGCATACAAGCCAGTACAACACTCAAAGACTAAGCACATCCAGATTCGTCACCATTTTCTTTGGGACCATGTCCTCAAGGGTAATATCATCATCGACGGACAACTAGCTCGTATCTTCACTAAGCCCTTGGATGAGAAAAGGTTTTACAAGTTGTGGTGTGAGCTAAATATCTTAGAATCTTCAAATGTTTTGTCAAAACATGCACACATCCTAACACTTATGCAAAATTGATGACTTAGATGTGCAACACACGAAGAATCGATTTTCTTCAACCAATGAAGAATATCACTCTTAGTGTGAGGAAATTAATGAAGAATTTGGTTCTCAGGGCCCTACGACAATTGTACGCGGCGCCTGAAATCATCATTCTTATATGGTGGGTCACGCCACCACCCAACTTGAAATTCCTCAAGTTGTTTTTCTTCAAAGTTGTTTTTCCTCAAACTTGAAATTCATCAACCTAACGCTTTGTCACAAAATCCTCAAGTTTTTCAAAATCTTCAAAATCTTCAAAACACTTGATGATTTTCATTTGCCTACATATATATATAGACTATGATTTCAGAGTCCTCAATAGCATTCACTTATAGCTATTTCTTCAACTTGATATCTCATCTAAGTGAATGTGATCGGACCCTACTCCCCTCTATGCTATACTCACCCAGCCTATTCAATTCTTCATATGCGTTCTACTTGAAACTTTTGTTCAAAATCCTCACTGTGTCCTTTTCAGCTGAGGATTTGCAACGAAATCCTCAAATCTTCAAAAATAATTTTTATATTGTTACACTGTAACTGAACCCCACTTCCCACGATCAGATAAGCATGATCTCCACCGCTTTAAACTCTGGCTACACGTGTCGTGCGGAGACGAATGGGCAAGGGCAGTTCGGTCCGAAAGTATCGGCCGGACAGTTTTCACCTGAGCTATAAATACGCCCTTACCCCTTCTGTCCAAAATCTTTGTTCTCTCTCGACCTTCTCTCGGCCACAAGCAAAACCTAGCGCCACCGCTAGAAACCTCGTCGCCGGCGAGGAACAGCTTCACTGCCTCGAGCTCTCCATCGCCGAGCTCACGCCGGAAGCGGAACATCTTCATCCGACGCCGCCATAGCCGTCTTCTGCCGCCAAGTTAGGGCGCAGCGGACTCGAACCGAAGAGCATCTACTCTTGCTGCCTCTGTTCTTCGTGCTTGCCATATAGGGTAAATAAAATCCTATATTTACTGTCCCTTTCGATCTACTATTTTACCTTAGATTCGAGAAATCTGTTTTTCCTCACTGTCTATCAGCTTCGCACACTCTATTCCTCAAACACTTGAGGAATTTTACTAAGCCACTAAAATTCTTCACGTGATTTTTCAATTGTGCAAATTTTCGAATATGTACAACTATGGAACCCAAGATTAGAGTGCTTAGACAAATTCCTCAACCCACTGGTCAAATTGCTCAACTTTTAAAATTTCAATTTCTTCAAATCTGAGAACGCATATGACCTCTCCAAATTCCTCGCACCTATACTCTGTTCACAGGTACAAAATGCCAGCTGATGAATCTCTAGGTTCTAATCAACTTAACTCATTTGCAACATTCCTCGAAGAAAGTTTGCCAGTGTCATCAAAATCCACAAGAGTGCAAATTCCTCAGCAAAAGCCTCAGTCGAAGAAAATGTAAGATGACAGAAAGAAAAAAGGTGGCAAGAAACTTGAACAGAACACTACAATTGATATCCCTGAGGACATATACCTAGACTATTGTACGCGAGATGAGCAAGAACCTATGGCGAAAAGGAAAATCAGGCTTCAAAAGATAGAACGCAGGTGGGCTAAGGAGTGGAAGGAATATCGCTTCGTCACTCCAAAGTATGCAAAGAAATTTGCCCTCAAGCCACCTGGCAAAAGGCCTCCTCTCGGTGATCATCGGGTAGCACATCCTTCAAGCATCAAAACTGTTGATGATTATCTTGAGGAAAAAGACAAACACTTGTCTAAGCTTCAGAAGAAAGCAGAAGCTGCAGTGAGGAAATTCAATGAGGAATCTGCTGCTGCCACTGCAGCCACCTCTTCTGTTGCTGAAGCTTCTGGTACAGCTATTCCTCAAGTGAAGACTGTGCCACAGAAACCAAAGACTTCAAATCCTAAAGAGCAATTGCTTCAGAAGGTTACGCCTGCGCGAAAACCATCAACAGCTACACAGGCTTCAAAGACTGAACACAAGCAGATTGTCAAGAAAACGGCCTGCTCACTCCAGCTCCTCTGTACCTTCTGCCATGAGCTCAGAGACAAAGTCTTCACCAACACCATTGAAGACTAAAATGACTGCTGGAAGAGGCATCAGACCCAGCCCAAGCAAAGTCATCAGAGTTCCTTCTGCATCAGAAGGATGTGATGAATTTGATGATGAAACTCTTCAAGCCATCATCAGAAACAAGCAGCAACGCGTCGCACAAGCCTCAGGAAACGCTATTCCTCTTGCCATGGACCCAAAGGTCCTGCTGGACTACATCAATGTCTGGTATGATGATCCAAACACAACCATTGATGACTTGAAGCTTCCCCCAGGTATTAGCCATATGGTGGCCACATTCTCAATGAGGCCAAATGGAAAGAGACGCAAGCCAAGCAAGCAAAGGTTGCAAAGTTGAAGAAGGAGAAATTCCTCATGCAGAATCTCCTCAACTTGTCACGTGATGATCTTGTGTCAACCTAGGCTGAACTGAATATTTTAACCGACAAGTACACCAAACTATCTGATCGTCAAAGTCTCAAGTCAAATTTCATCAAGTTTGCAACTCATGATGTTGATGAATATAACAAGAAAATGCTCCTGCAGCAAAACTAAAGCAGCCTCAGCCCAGCTATTCTGTTCAACTCACTGAGGAAGATGAAGAAGAAGAATCTCCTGCTGAGGAAATGCCTCAAGACAGTCGAGCTGATGAACCTCTGATTGAGGAAATACCTCAAGGAACTCTAGCTGATGAATCTACTCCAGCTGAAGAAAATGCTTCAGTTGAGGAAACTACCAGGACTGACAATCCACCAACTCCTAAAGAGAAAATACCTTCACATCAATCCTCAACGGTGAAGAAAATGGTTCCGTATGCATCAGACGTGAAGAAAACCAAGGCTGCTGAGAAAGAAGTGAAGAAAAGAAAAGCTTCTTTAACCCAGAATCATCAGAGGCCAAGCGCCTCAAAACACTTGATGAAACTGCTCCACTGGATGTTGTGCCTCTGAAGGTAGCTCCATCATATACTTTGATTCCCTTCGAAATTGACTATGTCATTCCAGAAGAAGATAAGGGAATTCCAATTGATGAGGAAATGAAAGATGTTGATTCTGAAGAAACCGTGGATGAGGAAATACAAATTGATGATATTCCTCAGTCATTCATTCCTCTCAAAATGTCTGATGAACCTGCTCAAGGATCAGCTGCAACAGCTGAAGATTTTGACTCCTCCACCAAGAAAATTCCTCAAGCTGAAGAACACCGTCAACCCGAGGAAAATCCTCAACCAGAGGAGAATCCTCAACCGGAGGAAAATCCTCAACCAAAGGAAAACGCTCAACTTGAAGAAAATCCTCAACCTGAGGAACATACTGAAGAAAATGCTCCTGCACCCAATACAGAACTGCTATTGTTGTGGTAAACTCTGAAACAGAAATGATATTATCTCCTCAAGAAAAGCAGCATAATCTTCAGCCAATGCAAAATCATCATTTTTCAAAGAGGCCAAAGTTTCAGATGGAAGCATTATATGAAGAACGGATGTATTTCATCGGCGACAATCCATATGACAAGCTTCGCATGAGGCATAGGAAGTTTTGGACAAGGACTCAGCTCAACTATAATGCCTTTGTGCTCTATGGAAGAAAAAAATATTTCAGCACACGCATATTCCTCATGTTGAGTTGGAAGAAATTCCTTGCTTCGCCCCAGTCCTCAACGTTCCTCATTAAGACGGACTGCTGCCTCTCTACACGGATATCTGTGATTGGAACAGTGATATCATTCTTCAGTTTTATGCAACTTTGCACATCTCTGGAGACCCGAAGGATATCAACACCTGGGTGCTGGATTGGATGACTCAACACACACATTACAAAGCCCCTGCTACTGAACTGTTGCGAGTGCTTCCAGTTTCAATTCCCTTAGAACAAGCTGTGATGATGTATGATAAACGGGAGTTGCCCAACAAACTGATGGAAGTCCTCATGAAGCCTTTGGCCAAGGGTCACCCACCAAGTACGACTTTTTTGGTTCAAGACTTGAAGTATGAACCCAGGACTGTCTACAGGATTCTATGCAGTGTCATCACTCCAATTAAGAGCCATGATGATGAAGAAGATGTTGTAGGCATCATGAAGAATATCCTCTTCAACATCATTCATGGCATCCAAATAAACCTTCACGACTTCTTCCTGAGGACTCTGGCTAACAACGCTATGTCACCCTTCGACCTGACGATTTACGCTCCATGGATCATGAGATTCATCAGACACAGGTCAGGCATCAACTATCATGTTGATTTCAACAATCACATTGGATATATGCCTCCTAACATAGTCAACAAGAAGACTTTCGAGCCTGTTGAAGGAAAAGGAAAATCAGTCATCGATGAAGGAAGTATGCCCCTTGATGGCCAGTTTCGTGAACCACATGCATCTTATTCATGGGATGAGACTGAAACTCAGGAGCCGCCTAGATCTGTTGCCCCAAGGGTGATGACTAACCGAGAAGTACTCCTCGGTCTTAATCAGATGGTCAATCGGAATCACAAATGGGTAAAACATCAATTCAGTGCCATTGTGAAAACCCTCAACGAGACCCAAAATATAGTGAAGAAAAATCACTACTATCATCATGAGGTTTTTGATCGCACCTGGGCCACTCTATCTCATCTGAAGACTCACGAAGAACTTGATGAATTGGAGTTTACTCGGGACTTCGACTGGTCGTGGCCTCCCAAGAAGAAATTCAAGCCAATTCTAGTTCTAGACCTTAAGGACGGCTCTTTTTCTTCATTCCGCACTACTGAATCTGATGAAGAACAAGAAGACACTGCCACTGGCCCAAGGAGGACGCACGTCGCCAAGAATCCTCACACCTCTTCTTCATCAGCCAAGAAGTGAAAGTCTTCATGGGGCGTTAGTCCTCAGTTTTGTCCCGTTTCGTCACTTGATGACAAAGGAGGAGAAATCTGATAGTTAGTCTTTACGCGGAATATATTTTGGGGCTTATGAACTTTATTAAGTTACAAACTCTTGGCTCTTCTGAAGTGTTTTATGTAATGAGTTGTAACTTAAGCCCGATGGTACTCTGCCACTTTTGAACGTTTTTCTTCGCATGCTTATTCTTCAAAATAATAATGCACGCATGCTAAAATTCGCCAGATAGCATTTCTCATCATGCATTCTCAAATTCTTCATATTATATGTCATATGTATGCATGATTTACAAGACTCAGGGGAAGATCTCCATGATATAAATCATCAATGTGCATTTGGTGTCAAAAGCAAAATCCTCAAGATATGCACATCTTCAGGGGGAGTCTCTCTGTATCTTGATTTCAAATTCCTCAAATGAGTATTTACACTTCATTTTTTTTATCTCCATTGAAGACTTAACCTAATTGGCATCAACCACCAAAAAGGGGGAGATTGTAAGTGCATCTAGTGCCCCTTAGTGATTTTGGTTGTTTGAAGACTTATAGGTTAAGTCTCTAATGTATTCATGAGTGTACACATTATCTATAAGTCGCTGAGGAGTTTGAAATATACGATGAATATCAACCCCTAAAAATGTATATCTTCGGCTGAAGAAATTGGTCTTCTGCTGAAGACTTTGATCGCGAAGAAATTGCGATGAAATTGATATTCCTCATGAAGATATTGAAAATGAGGAATTCATGTGTCCAGAACAAAAACGATTCGAAGACTTTGAAGCGTGAAGATTTATTCTTTCTGTTTCATTTTCTTCACTTCAGTCATAGGAACACCGTAATGTTAAAGGGGGTCGAGGTAACACTACAGAATGAATTTCCTCATGATGCTCAACCCAAGCCTAATCCTACCAAAAGCCTCAAGTGAGGAATAAGAGAGACATGAGGACTCACAATTGAGGGTCCCGGCCGTTGCTGCAATTCGCGCCACATCAACGATCTTATCCACACCAACAGTCATATTATTTAAGGGAATTAATGTCAAATCATGTCGGGATGCTCCCAGGCTATAAATAGCCGCCCCCACAACCATTAGCTGGTTGGCTGCTCCGCGAGAAACTGACACTTGTCATTTAGAGCAACCCAAATTCCTCAGAGAGTTCGAGAGCAAATCATCAGTGAGGAAATACCCCAAACACCAAACCACAAACCCAAAACCAAGTGATTGAGAATGACTGAAGAATTTGTTCTTGTGTGGAAATGAAGCCTTTTACCTTTGAGGAGTGTGCATCCTCCAGACGATTAGGCGTCATGGTCTAGAGCAATCCAGCAGTGAACTGTCGATCGTCGGGTGACCAAGTTTTGAGGGCTTGGAAGTCTGCCCTGAAGACTTACCACGAGTGTTGGGTGAGGACAATGTGTCCTTTGCTCAAGGAGAATACGGTAGGGACTGTGTGTCCTTTGGTTTCACTCCCAAGCCCCTCCAAACCAGATGTGCAACTGTCACAGCAGTTGGAACTGGGTCATCAACCACTGTCTCCACTGTGATACGGGTTCTATTTCTTCAACTCTTTCAATTCCTCAATATTGTATGTTGAAGATTTTCATTGTCTATGTTTGAAGAATTTGCTGAAGACTTTCTCTGAATTTCCTCAACCTCAAATTCTTCACGTGAGTTAATCATTACCTGCTTACTCTGTGCCTGTGTACTGTGCAAACTGTTTTTCATATTCCTCATCTTGAAAACTGATGTAGTGATACTTTGCACCCCTGATCCTTTGTTGTTCCGCTGCAAGTTATTCATCAGTGAGGAATTTCCTCAAAAGGAATTTTCTCGGTGATGAAATTCTAAAAATCTCCTATTCACCCCCCCCCCCCCTCTAGTCGATATAACGCACTTTCAGCGGGACTCCATCCTAGTGATGTAGAGACGCTCGAACGTTAAGGGGGGCTCCTGAGCATCGCGCCTCAGGAGCCTTACCGGTCACAAAGCCACTTGACCACCCTGGTGTTGTCCAGTTTTGGTCGGTATCGGGGGATGTCGGGGCCTTGCCTCGTGAGGTGCCTCAAGACGGCAGGGAAATGTGCGGGACTGGGACCTGTTGATGTAGAGCCATAGAAAAGACGTTAACTGGCCTCCGGATAAGGACCGCGCAGGACGTGCATTGACCCGTCGCACCTCTGCATCGTCCTTCAATCCTTCCGAAACCTACTTCATCCCGTGACACTCTCACATAATAATGAGCCGAGTCTGTATACGCCCAGGGGCCCCTGAGGACGCTGAAGGTGTCCACCCCACGCCTAGTGGAAGACCTATGCTCCACGCTGGGTACAAACGGAGGAAATCAACACAGTCCACCAATGACTTCCGGGGGTAGGGACACTCACGAGGCCAAAGCGTCCTCACGAGCTCCCATATACAGCCCCACCGTGACACTCTCACGTAATAACAAGCAGAGGATGTATATGCCCAGGGGGCCCCGAGGACGTGGAAGGGGTCCACCCCACGCCTAGTGGAAGACCTATGCTCCGCGTTGGGTGTAGATGGAGGCAATCAACTTAGTCAACCAATGACTATTCCCTCAGCTGGCAAGGAAGACCATATAGTCCACCAATGACTATGCCAACCTCAGTGTCGGACGGGGCGTTTGCTTGCTTTTCTTGGATTTCAAACTATCTTCCGCTAAACTTAAACTTGTCGATTTCAGAAGTTGGTCTTCAATTCTGAGTGCCTGACGTTTGAAAAACAAAAAGGGGGGAACTTTCTCTGGCGCTTTCTCATTTCACTGGCTTTAAAGCCTCCCATCCGGAGGCATTTTCGGAGATGAATGCTCTGTTGGAAGTATGCCCTAGAGGAAATAATAAAAGGGTTATTATCATATTTCCTTGTTCATGATAATCGTCTATTGTTCATGCTATAATTGTATTAACATGGAACAGTAATACATGTGTGAATAAATAGATCACAATGTCACGGTTTCCTGATCATGGGCATTATATGTCACTGATAACGGGATCACATCATTGGGAGAATGATGTGATGGACAAGACCCAATCCTAAGCATACCACTAGATCGTATTGTTCGTATGCTAAAGCTTTTCTAATGTCAAGTGTCTTTTCCTTCGACCGTGACATTGTGCAACTCCCGGACACCATAGGAGTGCTTTGGGTGTATCAAACGTCACAACGTAACTGGGTGACTATAAAGGTGCACTATGGGTACCTCCGAAAGTGTTTGTTGGGTTGGTACGAATCGAGAGGTATCTCTGGGCCCACTCGGTAGAACATCATCATGAGCTCAATGTGACTAAGGAGTTAGTCATAGGATGACGTGCTACGGAATGAGTAAAGAGACTTACCGGTAACGAGATTGAACAAGGTATAGGTATACCGACGATCGAATCTCGGGCAAGTTTTATACCGACAGACAAAGGGAATTGTATACGGGGTTGATTGAATCCTTGACATCGTGGTTCATCCGATGAGATCATTGTGGAACATGTGGGAGCCACCATGGGTATCCAGATCCCGCTGATGGTTATTAGCCACAGAGCGTCTCGGTCATGTGTGCATGCTTCCCGAACCCGTAGGGTCTACACAATTAAGGTTCGATGACGCTGGGGTTATAGGGAAATGTTATACGAGGTTAACGAAAGTTGTTTGGAGTCCCGCATGAGATCCCGGACGTCACGAGGAGCTCTGGAATGGTCCGGAGGTAAAGATTGATATATAGGATGGATGGTTTTGGATGCCAGAAATGTTTCGGGCGTCACCGGTAGCGTACCGGGACCATCGGAAATGGTCCCGGGGGTCCACCGGGAGGGGCCACCAGCCCCAAGAGGTAGCATGGGCCAAAAGGTGGAGGGCAACCACCCCAAAGTGGGCTGGTGCGCATCCCACAAAGGAGCCCAAGGCGCAAGAGGTGGAGAGGGGGGGAAACCCTAGGCGCTGGTGGGCCTAAGGCCCACCTAGGGGTGCGCCACCCCCTCCCCGTGCCCTGGTCGCTGCACCTCCCATCTGGGGGGGTTGCCGCACCACCTAGGGTGGGAACCCTAGGGGTGGCACCCCCCCTCCCCTCCTCCTATATATACCTAGTGGTTTGGGGCTGTTTTGCACACCGTTTCTTCTCTCCCTCGGCGCAGCCCTACTCCCCTCCTTCCTCCTCCTCCCACGGTGCTTGGCGAAGCCCTGCCGGGAGACCTCGTCTCTCCATCGACACCACGCTGTCGTGCTGCCGGAGATCTTCCCCAACCTCTCCCTCCTCCTTGCTGGATCAAAGGTGCGGGAGACGTCACCGGGATGCACGTGTGTTGAACGCGGAGGTGTCGTGGTTCTGCACTAGATCGGAATCACACCGCAATCTGAATCGCCGCGAGTACGACTCCATCAACCGCGTTCTAGCAATGCTTCCGCTTAGCGATCTTCAAAGGTATGAAGATGCACTCACCCCTCTCTCATTGCTGGTCTCTCCATAGGAAGATCTGAATATGGTGTAGGAAAATTTTGAATTTATGCTACGTTACCCAACATGCTCTGCACCGCCCCTAGGAGTCAAGGAGCATGAAAGCAAGGACTTGCCGCCTTGGGGGTAAAAAATTTCAATAGTCAACCCCCGCTCGGGGGTCCGGACCGAAACTTAATACCACCACCAAGAGTTTCGGGTGTCCTCAGGGCCCCCTGAGGCGATTACCAAAGCAACGGAGTGCGGAATCGCTTGAGAGCCAGAAGGGGGGCTCCTGAGCACCGCCTCAGGATCCTTACCGGTCATAATGCCACTTGCCACTGTTGGCGCCGTCCGGGGGCTCTGATCGGCGTCAGGAATGGTGGGGCCCCGCCCTGTGAAGTGCGAGCCTAACGGCGGTGGGGAAATATGCGGGACCGGGGCCTGACGACGCAGAGTGGCTTAAGTGTCAAGGGGGGTGCCTGAGAAGCACGCCTCAGGGGCCTTACCGGTCACAAGGCCACCTGGACTACGGGTCAGGGCCTTGCCCCGTGAGGGACAACCTTGGTAACGTGTTGTGCCTTACGGAGGCAGGGAAATGTGCAGGACCGGGACCCACAGACATAGAGTACCGAAAGGGCCTTCACCCCGTCCCACCTACGAAACAGGAGCTACTCAGGAGGGACTACGCAAGGGACCGGCGCAAACCCACGAGCTAAGTACCCCGCAGGCCCAGACTGGGACCCTCTCGTGTCACGTCAAACTCACAATGAATTAAAAACATGCGTACTAACGAAGGGATGCAGAGCCTAAGGATTCAGCTGCGGCAAGGAAGGAGGCCATCGACCGAACGTGAGGCGACACGAGCGGTGCCTCGGAAGGACAGGACCTCTTGAGGGTCCCGACCCCCGTCACCCCCGAGCGATGGTTGGGGCGCTGACGGACCCTAAACCTCGAAGCCAAGCAACGACAACCACCGACGAGCAATCCGTCAATTCAGGAGCAAAAGGAAAAGGGAGAACGACGAAGGTAACAAACAAAAGTTTAACGCCCGACAGGGCAAGGTTCTTGATCCACAATTACACGGGAAGGAGACGGAAGCTGAGGATGCCTAAGGGGAGGGGCTGCCAACGTCTCCCACGGCGCCAGCAGAATCTGCGTCGGGGCCCTCCTCCTCACTCGAGGAGAGCACCTGGACATACCGCTCCACCAAGGCATCCACACGTGGGCGGACTTCGTCCCGGAGAAGACATCGGGTCACAGCAGGCCCTGGCTCGATGACGCGCTGCAGATCGAGCTTCGTGACGAGGCGGCGCAGGTTGGAGAACACGAGCATCAAGGCAAGGCCCGAAAGCTCGCATGCGCTGGACGCGTTCTCCTCCTCCACCGGGGAGACGCCGGCCTCCAGCGCCTGCACCACCTTCTCGAAGAAGGCGAGGTAACACCGTCCTCCTTACATTCGGCAGCATCGGGGCCTCTCCCGTGAATCGGCGTGTCGCGCAGCCGCTCGGCCGGCGATGTCCGCAAACTGCTTGGCCCGCTGTGATGTGATCAGCCAGGCATACGATGCCTCCTCCTCGGCGGCCTGAACAGCATCGGTCGCCTCCTTGACCTGTTGTTGCAGCGATGCCAACTCCGACGTGGCCTCCACCTCGCCCTGGCGGGCGTCCTGGAGGGCGGCCGCGGCGCTGTCGAGTTGGGCCCGCAGCCCCTCCACCTCCTCTTGAAACTCGCCAATCTTGGGCTTCTTGGAGGAGGGTGCGCTAAAGAAGAGAGGAAATCAACCACCAAGCAGTAGATAAGGCGACAACTAAAGGAGATACAAGCAAGGGACTTACTCGCCGGCCATAGCCCAGCGGTGACGGACACGCGAAGGACCCGAGGGCCCTCCGCTGCTACCTCCAGGGACGGATGAAGGCGCAGGAGGCGTCGCACGCTTCCCCCGGCCAAGAATGTCCCTGGGAGACGCCTTGAAGACGAGGAACGAAGGGGAGAATAGGTTCTTTCGCGATGAGCAAAGGAAACAGAGAGGAAGCTCTAGATTGCAGTACCTCCCCCTAGTGGGGGCGGGGCAGATTTATAGGCGAGACACGGCCACCAACTGACGTGGAAGCGCGAGCGTCGCGCACCCCACGAGGGTCGCGAGTTGGGCTGACGGGAGCGCTGCCGCCCACGTCGCCTCACCTGTCCACCGAGCGGTCACGTCCGCGAGGGCTGTTGGGCGTAGTCAGGCCGCACCTGTGCCATTCAATGGGAGCAATGATGGCATGTGCAGTTCTAGGAGATCGTGTCGTCATGGTCTGGTGCACTCCGGACGCCTCGAAGAGCGAGAGCGTCGCCACATGGTTGTTGGACACGTGTGCCACCTGGCCCGCCGGAAAATAGGGCCCACGATGCTTCATGCCGCCTTCCAGGCTTCGCCAGGAAGCCAACCACGGTGCGCCTTGGGCCCGGGGGCTACTGTCGGCGTTCTGGGAATGGGGGTACCCAAACCTCCCTACCTGCAGCCTAGGGCTTGCCCACTTCATCGACCCAAAACCAATGGGCACGGCATCACTCTGGACAAGACCCTTGTGAGGGGCCAAGCCTCACGAGGAGGAGCAGCATCAAGACCCGCAGGGGGGCTCCTCACGACCCCTCCGGAGCGGCGGATATTCTGAGGCGAGGCCCGGCCTCAAGAGTCAAGGGTGACGCAAGGGAAGGACAGGTGAGTAGCAGACGACAGAGTGAAGCAGTTTCCCCTTTGGTGCAAAGGGGGGAAGGACGAATGCAGGTTCCCAAGGCATCTTGAAAGTGCGTTATATCGACTAGATAGGGTGAATAGGCGATTTTTAGAATTTCATCGCTGAAGAAATTCCATTTGAGGAAATTCCTCACTGATGAATAACGTGCAGCGGAAATAGCACAGGATCAGAGGTGCAAAGATTACAACAGCAGTTTATTTGATGAAGATTATGATAATCGGTTTGCACACATGAGGCACGGAATAAGCAGGTGAAGATTAGCCGGAATAAAGAATTTGAGGTTGAGGAAATTCAGAGAAAGTCTTCAGCAAATTCTTCAAACACTGATAATGAAAGTCTTCAACATACAATATTGAGGAATTGAAAGAGTTGAATAAATAGAACCCGTATCACGATGAAGACATTTGTTGATGACCCAGTTCCAACTGTTTTGACAGTCGTACGTCTGGTTTTGGGAGGCTTGGTATTGAAACCAGAGGACACACAGTCCCTACCGTATTCTCCTTGAGCTAAGGACACACAGTCCTCGCTCATCACTCGTGGTATGTCTTCAAGGCATACTTCCAAACCCTCACAAACTCGGTCACCCGGCAATCCACAATTGACGGTTGGATGTTGTAGACCATGACGCCTAACCGTCTAGAGGATGCACAGTCCTCAAAGGTAAAAGGCTTCAGTTCCACACAGGAACAAATTCTTTAGTGATGCTCAATCACATGGTTTTTGGTTTGTAGTTTGGTGTTTGGGGTATTTCCTCATTGATGATTTACTCTTGAAGACTCTGAGGAATTTGGGTTGCTCCAAATGACAAGTGTCAGTTTCTCGCGGAGCAGCCAACCAGCTAGTGGTTGTGGGGGTGGCTATTTATAGCAAGGGAGCATCCCAACATGATTTGACATAAATGAACTTAAATATTGTGACTGTTGGTGTGGATAAGATCGGTGAGGTTGCACGAATCGTGGCAATGGTCAGAACTCTGAACTGTGAGAGTCCTCATGTCTCTCATATTCCTCACTTGAGGCTTTTGTAGGTTTAGGCTTGGGTTGAGCATCATGAGGAAATTCATTCCATAGTATTAGCTGGACCCCCTTTAACAGTACGGTGTTCCTATGATTCAACAGTAAAGAAAATGAAACAGAAAGAATAAATCTTCACGCTTCAAAGTCTTCGAACTAATTTTCTTCAGGACACACCGAATTCCTCATCTTCAATATCTTCATGAGGAGTATCAATTTCATCGCAATTTCTTCGCAATCAAAGTCTTCAGCATAAGTCCAATTTATTCAGCCGAAGACATACATTTTTAGGGGTCGATATTCATAGTATAAGTCAAAAACTTCAGCGACTTATGGAGCCTCTGTACACTTATAAACACATTAGTTACTTAACATATAAGTCTTCAAACCACCAAAATCACTAAGGCCACTAGATGCACTTACAATCTCCCCCTTTTTCGTGGTTGATGACAATTAGGTTAAGTTTTCAACGGGGATAAATATGAATTGTAAATACTGAGTTTGAGGAATTTGAAATCAAGATACTAAGAGACTCCCCCTAAAGATGTGCATATTTAGAGGAATTTTCTTTTCACAGCAGATGCACATTGATGATTTATATCATGGAGATCTCCCCCTGTATCTTGTAAATCATGCATACATTTGACAAAAAAAAATGAGGAATTTGAGAATGCATGATGATAAATGGTATCTGATGAATTTCAGCATGCCTGCATTAATATATTTTGAGGAATAAGAATGCGAAGAAAAACATTCAAAAGAGTCAGAGTACCATCGGGCTTAAGTTACAACTCATGACATAAAACACTTCAGAAGAACCAAGAGTTTGTAACTTAATAAAGTTCATAAGCCCCAAAATAGATCTCGTTTGAAGACTAACTCAGATTTCTCCCCCTTTGTCATCAAGTGACAAAAAGGGACAAAACTGAGGACTAAAGCCCCATGAAGACTTTCACTTCTTGGCTGATGAAGAGGCGTGAGGATTCTTGGCGACAGGCTTCTTCCTTGGACCAGTTGAAGTGTCTTCTGGTTCTTCATCTGACTCAGCAGTGCGGAATGAAGAAAAAGAACTGTCCTCAAGGTCAGGAACTAGAATTGGCTTGAATTTCTTCTTGGGAGGCCACGACCAGTCGAAGTCCTGAGTAAACTCCAATTCCTCAAGTTCATCTTGAGTCTTCAGATGAGCCAAGGTGGCCGATGTATGACCAAACACCTCATGTCAAAAGGCGACAGTGCAATATCAGCCAAAGTTCTCAGGAAGAAGTCATGAAGGTTTATTGGTATGCCATGGATGATATTGAAAAGGATATTCTTCATGATGCCTACGACGTCTTCTTGATCATCGTGGCCTACGACATTGGTCAGGATTGTGTAGACTGTTCGTGGTTCATACTTCAAGTCTTGAACCAGAAAGCGAGTCCTTGGAGGTTGGTCCTTGGCCAAAGGCTTGATGAGGACTTCCATCAGTCTGTTGGGCAGCTCACGTTCATCATACATCAGCACGCCATTCTCTAAGGGAGTTGAGACTGGAAGAGCTCGAAGCAATTCAGTAGCAGGCGCTTTGTAGTGCGTGTGCTGAGTCATCCAATCCAAAACCCAAGTGTTGACATCCTTTGGTTCTCCAGAGATGCGTAGTGTGGCATAGAACTAAAGAATGATGTCGCAGCTCCAGTCGCCAATGTCAGTGCAGAGAGGCAGCAATCCAGCTTCGTGAAGAACATTGAGGACTGGAGTGAAGCAAGAAATTTCTTCCATGTCAAAGTGAGGAATATGCTTGTGCTGAAATATCTTGTTCCTCCCACAGAGCACTGAAGCATAGTAGTTGAGCTGGTTCCTCGTCCAAAACTTCTGGTGCCTGAAGCGAAGCTTATCATAAGGATTTGCGCCAATGAAGTACATACGTTCTTCATAAAATGCTTCCTTTTGAAACTTTGGCCTTTTGGAGAAAGGCTGATTTTGCTGTGGTTGAAAATTATGCTGCTGTTCTTGAGGAGCTACTATCATTGCGGTTTCTGTGTTTCCCACAACAATAGCAGTTTCAGTATTTGGGGCAGGATTATTTTCTTCATTCTGAGCATTTTCATCAGATTGAGGATTTTCCTCAGCTTGAGGAATTTTCTTGTTGGAGGAGGCAGTTGTAGCACTGGTCGCTGCATTATCTTCAGCTGATGCAGCTGATTCTTGAGCAGATTCCTCACGGAAGGTTTTCCCATCAGATCCTGTGAGGATTTTTGTTGCAGCAGGAGTAGGAAGGATTTGAGTTGACTTTGGTGAGTGATGAATTTCTTCCCATAAGTCATCATGAATAACTGGAGTGGTGCACCCAGTTTCATCATCACCCACGATTTCATCAGATATCTTTTGAGGAATGGTAGGTTGAGGAATATCATCAATTTGTATTTCCTCATCCATGATTTCTTCAACTTCAGCATCCTCCATTTCCTCATCGTCTTCAGGGATGACGTAGTCAACTCCGAAGGGAACCAGTGAGTAGGATGGAGCTACATTCAGAGGCGTAGCATCCATAGGGGTAGTTGAAGACTCTGTCTGAGTGACCTTTGGGCGCTTGGCCTCTAAGGATTCTGAGATCATTGAAGCTTTTCTCTTCTTTGCTTCGTTCTCAGCAGCTTTGCTCTTCTTCACGTCTGATGCAGAAAGAATCATCTTCTTCACCTTTGAGGGTTGAGGTGAAGGACTAGTTTCATCAGGAGCTGGTGCAGACACAGTTCTGGCAGTTCCCTCAGCTGAAGCATTTTCTTCAGCTGGAACAGTTTCTTCAACTGGAGCAGATTCTTCAGCTAGAGTATCATGAGGAATTTCCTCAGCAACAGGTTCATGAGCTTCATCTTCTTCTGTCAGCTAAACTATGTAGCTAGACTCAGGTAGCTTTTTTTGCACAGGAGGAGCAGCTTTCTTGTTGTATTCATCAACTACAACTGTTGCAACCTTGATGAAATTCACCTTGACACTTTGACGATCAGATAGGCTTGTGTACTTATTTGTCAAGGTTTTCAGTTCAGCATGAGTTCATACAAGGGCTTCAGGCGTGAGATTGAGGAGATCCTTCTTTAGTTTAGCAGCCTTTGCTTGCTTGGCTTGCTGTTCTTTCCATTTTGCCTCATTGATGAAAGTGGCAACCATGTGACTAACACCAGGGGAATCTTCAAGTCATCAATGGGAGTGTTTGGATCTTCATACCAGAGGTTTATGAAGTCCAGTAGAACCTTCGGGTCCATGGCAAGAGGAATAGAGCTGTCTGAGGCTTGTGCAACTCGTTCCTGCTTGTTTCTGATGATTGCTTGAAGAATTTCATCATTAAATTCCTCACTTCCTTCTAATGCAGAAGGAACGTTGATGACTTTGCTAGGACTAGGCCTGATGCCTATTCCAGCAGTCATTTTAGTCTTCAAGAGAGGTGGTGAAGACTTTGTAGCAGAACTCGTGGCAGATGGCACTGAGGAACTAGAATGAGCACGCTGATGCTTAACTATCTTCTTCTGTTGAGGCTGTGAGGACTGTGGTGCTGTTGAAGGTTTTTGCACTGCTACAGTCTTCTGAGGCAATTTCTCTTTTGGCACTGAGGCATTTGGTTTCTTCGGCACAGTCTTCTTCTGAGGAATAGTTGTACCAGAGGCTTCAGAAGCTGAAGAGGTGGCGGTAGTGGGAGCAGCAGCAGAGCCATCGTTGAATTTCTTCACGGCTCCTTCTGCTTTCTTGTGTAGCTTAGACAAATGTTTGTCTTTCTCATCAGGGTAACTCTCAATTGTTTCAACGCTTGAGGGATGAGCAGCTTGTTGATCACCCTGAGGAGGCCTCTTGTAAGGTGGCCTGAGGGCGAATTTCTTTGCATATTTTGGAGTTACATAGCGGTATTCCTTCCACTCCTTAACCCACCTGTGTTTGATTTTCTGAAGCATTATCTTGCGCTTTGCCATGGTTTCTTTGCCATATATTTTCTCATCAGGAGTGCAGTAGTCAACATATATTTCTTCAGGAATATCAACAGCACTGTTCTGTTCAAGCTTCTTTCCTCCCTTTTGCTTCCTGTCATCTTCCATTTTCTTCAACTGAGGCTTTTGCTAAGGAATATGCACTCTTGAAGATTCTGATGACACTCGTAAAGTTTCTTCGAGGAACGCTGCAAATGAGTTAAGTTGATGAGAACCTAGTGAATCATCAGCTGACATTTTGTACATCCGAACAGAGTATGGGTGCGAAGAATTTGGACAGGTCATATGCGTTCTCAGATTTGAAGAAATTGAACAAAAATATAAGTTGAGGAATTTGACCAGTGGGTTGAGGAATTTGACTAAGCATTATGATCTTGGGTTCCAGGGTTGTGCAGGTTCAAGAATTTACACAATTGAGGAATCACATGAATAATTTGAGTGGCTTAGTGAAATTCATCAAGTGTTTGAGGACTGAGTGTGTGTGGCGGAGAGACACTCTGAGGAAAAACAGATTTCTCGATTCTAAAGTGAAATAATAGATCAATAGAGGCAGTAAAATAAGATTTTAATTTCCCTGAGCGGAGAACACGAAGAACAGGAGCACTGAAAGAGTGAAGCTCTTTGGTTCAGATCTTTTGCGCCCTAACTTGGCGGGAGAAGTCATCTACGGCAGTTGTGTAGGAGGAGATTCCTCTTCCGGCATGAGTTCAGCAACGACGAGGGTGAGGCAGTGAAGTTGTTCCTCACCGGCGACGAGATTGCTAGTGGTGGCGCTAGGGTTCAGCTCGAGCGGAGAGAAGACGGGAGGACGAAGAGTTTTAACTGAGAGGGGTAAGGGACTATTTATAGCTCAGGTAAAACATTGTTCGGCTGAAACTTTCGGACCGAACTGCCCTTGCCCATTCGTCTCCGCACGACACGTGGAGCACACGATTAAAGCGTTTGAGATCGTGGTTATCTGATCGTGGGAAGTGGGTCTAGTTACTGTGTAACGTTATAAAAATTCATTTTTGAAGTTTTGAGGATTTCGTTGGAAAGTCCTTGGCTGACAAGGACACAGTAAGGATTTTGAACAAGTTTCAAGTAGAACGCATATGAAGAAATGAATAGACTGGGTTGAGTATAGCATAGAGGGGAGTCGGGTCCGATCACATTCACTTAGATGAAATATCAAACTGAAGACAGAGCTATAAGTGAATGATGTTGAGGACTTTGAAGTCTCAGTCTATATATATCATCAAACGTTTTTAAAGAATTTGAAGATTTTGATGATTTTGGAAATCTTGAGGATTTTGTGACAAAGCGTCAGGTTGATGAATTTCAACTCTGAAGAAAAACAGCTTGAAGAATTTCAAAGTTGGGTGGTGGCATGACCCACCGTATAATGATGAGGATTTTAGGCGCCGTGTACAATTGTCGTATGGCCCTCAGAACCAAATTCTTCATTAATTTCCTCACACTAAGAGTGATATTCTTCATTGATTGAAGAAAATCGATTCTTCGTGTCTTGCACATCTAAGTCATCAATTTTGCATAAGTGTTAGGATGTGTGCATGTTTTCACAAAACATTTGAAGACTCTAAGATATTTAGCTCACACCGCAACTTGCAAAACCTTCTCTCATCCAAGGGCTTAGTGAAAATATCCTCTAGTTGATTGTCAGTCTACACATGCTCAATGATGATATTGCCCTTGAGCACATGGTCCCGAAGAAAATGATGAAGAATCTGGATGTGCTTAGTCTTCGAGTGTTGTACTGGGTTGTAGGCGATCTTGATTGCACTCTGATTGTCGTAGTAGAGAGGCACATTCTTCATGTTGATGCCAGTCTTTGAGGGGTTGCTTCATCCATAGTAGTTGAGCACAACAGGATCCAACAGCAATGTACTCAGCTTCGGCAGTGGAGAGAGAAACACAGTTTTGCTTCTTTGAGGACCAGCACACTAATGATCTTCCGAGGAAATGGCAAGTGCTAGAAGTTGACTTGCGATCCACACGGTCACCAGCAAAATCAAAATCAAAATGTCCAACATGATGAAGATTTGAGCCCTTGGGGTACCATAATCCTAGTGTTGGTGTGTGAGCTAAGTATCAAAGAATATGCTTCACAGCCTTATGGTGTGATTCCTTCGGTTTTGCTTGAAAACGAGCACACATGCAAACACTAAGCATTATATCTGGTCTAGATGCACATAGATACAATAAAGAGCCAATCATCGAGCGATATACCTGCTGATCGAAATATTTACCATTTTAGTCAGTGCAGATGTGGCCATTGGTAGGCATGGGAGTCTTGACGCCTTTGCATTCATGCATGTCGAATTTCCTCAAAACAGCCTTGAGGTATTTCTCCTGTGATATGAAGATGCCATTGCGTTGTTGACGAATTTGAAGACCTAAGAAGAATTTCAGCTCCCCCATCATAGACATCTGATATTCTTCACTCATCATGTAAGCAAATTCATCACTATAACGTTTGTAAGTACAACCAAATATGATGTCGTCGACATATATTTGGCACACAAATAGTTCATTATCATAGGATTTAGTGAAAAGAGTTGGATTGAGTGAACCAGGTTTGAAGCCTTTCTTCATGAGGAATTCCTTCAACGTATCATACCACGCCCGAGGGGCTTGCTTGAGGCCATAGAGTGCGTTTTTTGAGTCTGAAGACTTTGTCTCAATGTTTCGGAACCTCAAAACCTGGGGGGTGAGCAACATATACTTCTTCCTCAATCTTACCATTGAGGAATGCACTTTTCACATCCATTTGATATTGAGTAATGTTATGATGATCAGCATAAGCAAGTAGAATTCGAATAGCTTCAAGTTTAGCAACGGGTGCAAAAGTTTCATCAAAACCAATTCCTTCAACCTGTGTGTAGCCTTGGGCTACAAGTCGTGCCTTATTCCTCACCACTTGACCATCCTCATCTTGCTTGTTTCAGAAAATCCACTTGGTGTCGATAATATTGTGCTTGCGAGGATCTGTTCGTTTGACGAGTTCCCACATGTCATTTAGCTTGAATTGAAGAAGTTCATCTTGCATGGCTTGAATCCACTCAGGTTCCATGAAAGCCTCAGCAACTTTTGAGGGTTCTGTGACTGACACAAAGGAGGAATGCCCACAAAAGTTAACTAAATGTGAAGCTTTTGAGCAAGTGAGGGGACCTAGCGCGTTGATGTCATCGAGGATTTTGTCAAGTTCTACTTCATTTGCAATCCTTGGATGAGCTGGTTGAGGATTTTGTCTGGGCTGAGGAATTTTCTCTGGAGCAATTTCCTGAGGAGCACCTTCTTGAATTTCATCAGTGTCGGGGACGATTTCTTAAGCAATTTCCTTAGTAGGAACAATGTCTTCAGTAGCTTTGAACTTGATTGCTTCCTCACGACATAATTTATCTAGCACAGGAGGCAATTGCTCTCTTTGCGAGCCATTAGTTTCATCGAACCACACATCTACAGTTTCAACAACCTTGTTGTGATAGGTGTTGAAGACTCTGTAGGTGTGCGAGTCCTTTCCGTAACCAAGCATAAAACCCTCATGTGCTTTAGGTGCAAATTTTGAGCTATGGTGAGGATCTCTAATCCAACATCTTGCATCGAAGACTTTAAAATAACTTACATTGAGTTTCTTGTCAGTGAGGAGTTAATACGAGGTTTTCTTGAGGAATTTGTGACGATATACCCTGTTGATGATGTGGCAAGCGGTGTTGATAGCTTCAGGCCCGAGACGACGAGGAGTCTGATATTCTTCAAGCATGGTCCGTGCCATTTCCACCAGAGTCATGTTCTTGCGTTCAACGACGCCATTCTGTTGAGGAGTATAAGGAGCAGATAATTTGTGAGTAATACCAAGTTCATCAAGATAATCATCAAGACCAGTATTTTTAAATTCTGTCCCGTTGTCACTCCTGATGTGTTTGATCTTGACGTCGAAGTTTGTCGAGGCCCTTGAGGAAAATTGTTTGAAGACTTCCTGCACTTGAGTTTTATACAGAATGATATACACCCAAGTATATCGAGAATAGTCATCAACAATGACAAAGCCATATAAGGATGCTGCATTGGTTAGAGTGGCATAATGAGTAGGTCCAAATTGATCAATGTGAAGCAATTCAAATGGACGAGTAGTAGTCATGATGGTCTTCGAGGGGTGTTTGGATCTGGTCAACTTTCCAAACTCACAGGCACCCAGAGGTGGTCCTTGAGGAATTTGACTGATTCAATGCAAATGACATGCTTCTTCTTCGCCAGCGTGTGCAAATTCCTCATGCCTGCATGACCAAGTCTTCGATGCCATAGCTAGCCTTCTGAGGTTTTCGCTAGTAAGCATGTGGCTGGTTGAGGACCTGTCAAAAAATCAACAATGTACAAATCTCTTCTCCTAAAGCCTTCGAAGACTTTGGATTTGTTAAATTCCATGATGACTACACATCTATATTTTCCAAAGATAACAACCATTTCAAGATCACAAAGCATTGAGACTGACATGAGTTAAACCGAAGGGATTCGATAAGCATCACTTTGTCCATGTGCGTGTCCTTGGAAATAGCCACTTTTCCAAGTCCCAATACCTTGCTTTTACGTTTGTCAGCATAAGTCATTTGCTTCACTCGTGATGGAGTCAGTGGCATATTCATTAGCAAGCTTTTATCACCACTCATGTGGTTTGTGCAACCACTATCAAGAACCCATTCAGTACTCTTGGGTTTGTCATCCTGCAGATGAATTAGTATAGCTTACCATCTCATATGCTTCAGACTTGAAGAATATGATATCAGTTTCATCATAAACAGTAAATTTTGAGGACGTGTGAAATGTTATCATTTCATCAGTTTTAGCTTGCGTCCAATCAAGCATTTTCCTCAAGTCTCCAGCAAATTCTTCACATGATGGTTTCATATGGAGACCTAACCTGCAGAAGTGATTAGTTCAAATTCTTCACCACCCACATCTGAAGGGGTGGCAACGAGTTCATCATCCTGCGAGCACCATATGAGAAAGGGGGCATTGAAGCTAATGCACTTCTCTTCATAGTAGGGGGGTTAGAGTACTCAAATGAGTAGGCAGAGAAATTCTTTGGGGATTTATGAACATAATTATTTGAGGTATAATGCTCATATTCATATCCCTTGTAACTTCCCTGCATATTAGAAACATTAGCACGAGTACGATCATAGTTTCATCTAGTTGAGGATTTTGATCCTCTTGAAGACTGTAATCCACCTAAGGAATTTGATATGGGGTTCAGGTTCTTCACTAGTGGTGTCATGAGGACATTCACCTGAAGATTTTCCAAGCAACTTTTGGGGACCCGGATTTTCCTCAGGGGTGGTCCATTCCTATAGTTAGTTCCAACATATCAAGCAAATACTTCACCAGACTGATTTTTTAACAATTTATAGTTGGAGTCAAATGACTCGTCTCAGGAATAGGATAATTCACATGCAAAGCCTGTTAGATTGGATGGATCAACAGGAGGTCCTTTAGTAGCAACCCATGAGGTTTTGGGATACTACTCAGGTTTCCATTATGATCCATCAGCATTCAGTTTCCTTTCAAAGGCAATTCCTTCATTCCTCGGGTTCCTGTTCAAATTTTTCTTTTTGAGCACATCGCAAAGGGTTTGATGCCCTTTGAGACTTTTGTACATGTGTGTCACATTCAATTCCTTCAGACCTGCATTTTCGTCAGTAATATTTGTGGTTTCCTCAAGTGAGGAATTTGTTACCACAGGAGCAGTTGAAGAATTTGTAGCAATACAAGCATTTGATGATTCTGGTGAAGAATTTGTAGTTTCACGCTCGATGTATTTGAGACATGGTGAAGTGAATTAAACCTGAGCGGCACTGATCTATTGAGCAAGTAATGAATCATTTACCATTCGAAGATCATCATGGGACATCTTGAACTTCTCAAGATCAAGTTTCCTTTAAAGAAATTCATAGGAAAGTTTCTCATGATCATCCAAGAGTGTTCCATAACGATCTTGAAGACTATTAAATCTGGACTGAAGACTTTTCACATCTTCAGTGAGGATTTGGGTATGATTCATTTCATCATTCCACAGGTCATCGCTTATGTCTAGCAATTTTTGAAGCTTTTCAATGGCACTTTGTTGTTTAGTTGCAATGTTGGCAAGTTTACTGTAACTGGGTTTTTACAATCATGAGGTTCACAGTCACTTGAATCAGAGGAGGAAGTGTCATTCGGTACCTTTGAACCTTTTGCCATGAAGCAATAGGTTGGAGCGAAGTCATCAGCACAGTCATCAGTGTAGATACCGTTGTCATTTTCTTCAAGGTTGAAGATTGACTTGCTGACGAATGTGGTAGCCAATGCAAGACATGCCACACGAGCCTCTGAGTCTTCCTCAGAACCTTCCTCTTCATCACATTCCTCATATTCTTCCTCAGAATTCATTTCCTTGCCAATGAGTGCCCGAGCCTTTTCTCAAACTAGTCTTTTTGTGCGATGAGGACTTTGAGGATGAGGATTTTGAAGATTTCTTCTTTTTCTTCGAGTCATCAGAACTTTCATCATTGTATTTCTTCTTCCTTGATTCCTTCACCAAGTGAGGACAATCAACAATATAGTGACCAGATTTCTTGCATTTGTGGCAAGTTCTTTTCTTGTAGTCCTCAGATGAAGATTCTGATTTCCTCATATCTCTTCTTGAAAATTTACCAAACTGGCCATGCCTTGTAAACTTCTGGAATTTCCTCACGAGCATTGCAAGCTCATGTCCAAGTTCTTCAGGATCACCAATGCTACAGATGAGGATATTACTTTGGCCTTCAGTGCACGAGGTCTAGAGTAGCTTGGTCCATACAGATCTCTCTTTTCTTCTTGTTGGAATTCATGAGTATTGTGTCTTTCGAGTATATCAGCAGGATCAAGCATCTTATAGTCTGCTCTTTCTGGAATCATCAGAACCAATGTATAAAATGAAGGATCGAGAGATCTTAGCAGTTTCTTCACAACTTCATGGTCAGTGATGTCTCGAGCTCCCAGTGCTTGCAGTTCATTTGAGATGTTAGTGAGGTGATCAAAGGTATCTTGGCAGCTTTCATTGTCAAGCCTCTTGAAGCAATTGAAGAGATTGCGAAGAACATCATCACGAGAGTCATGCTCAGTTGAAATTCCTTCATTAACTTTGGACAGCCTATCCCAGATAAGCTTCGATGTGCCTAAAGCACTCACTCTGCCATACTGACCTTTGCTCATATGGCCACAGATGAAATTCTTCGCTTGAGAATCAAGTTGATTGAATTTCTTCACATCGGCGGCAAAGACAGTAGCACCGATGGAGGGAATGCCATGTTCCACAATGTACCAGAGATCATTGTCAATAGCCTGAAGATGCATCTGCATCTTGGTCTTCCAATAGGGAAAGTCCTTTCCTTCGAAGGTAGGACATCCTGCAGTAACCTTGATCATACATGTAGCCGACATAACTAAAACTCCAGGTGGTTAAACCAAAATCACACAGAACAAAGGAGTATCTTGCTCTGATACCAATTGAAAGTGCGTTATATCGAATAGATGGGGGTGAATAGGAGATTTTAGAATTTCATCGCTCAGGAAATTCCTTTTGAGTAATTTCCTCACTAATGAATAACGTGCAGCGGAAATAGTGCAGGATCAGAGGTGCAAAGATTACAATAGAAGTTTACTTGATGAAGATTATGAGAATCGGTTTGCACAACATGCAGGCACAGAATATGCAGGTGAAGATTAACTGGTATGCAGAATTTGAGGTTGAGGAAATTTAATGGAAGTCTTCAACATACAATATTGAGGAATTGAAAGAGTTGAAGAAATAGAACCCGTATCACGATGAAGACAGTTGTTGATGACCCAGTTCCAACTGTTGTGACACTCGTACGTCTGGTTTGGAGTGGCTTGGTATTGAAACCAAAGGACACATAGTCCCTACCGTATTCTCCTTGAGCTAAGGACACACAGTCCTCGCTCAACACTCGTGGTAAGTCTTCAGGGCAGACTTCCAAACCCTCACAAACTCGGTCACCCGGCGATCCAGAATTGACTGTTGGATGCTCTAGACCAGGACGCCTAACCGTCTGGAGGATGCACAATCCTCAAACTTTAAAGGCTTCAGTTCCACACAGGAACAAATTCTTAAGTGATGCTCAATCACTTGGTTTTTGGTTTGTAGTTTGGTGTTTGGGGTATTTCCTCACTGATGATTTACTCTCGAAGACTCTAAGGAATTTGGGTTGCTCTAAATGACAAGTGTCAATTTCTCGCGGAGCAGCCAACCAGCTAGTGGTTGTGGGGTGGCTATTTATACCCAGGGAGCATCCTGACATGATTTGACATAAATGCCCTTAAATATTGTGACCGTTAGTGTGGATAAGATTGGTGAGGTGGCGCGAATCGCGGCAACGGTCGGAACTCTCAACTATGAGAGTCCTCATGTCTCTCATATTCCTCACTTGAGGCTTTTGTAGGTTTAGGCTTGGGTTGAGCATCATGAGGAAATTCATTCCGTAGAATTACCTCGACCCCATTTAATAGTACGATGTTCCTATGACTCAAGAGTAAAGAAAATGAAACAGAAAGAATAAATCTTCACGCTTCAAAGTCTTGGAACTGATTTTCTTCACGATACACCGAATTTCTCATCTTCAATATATTCATGAGGAATATCAATTTCTTTGCAATTTCTTCGCGATCAAAGTCTTCACCATAAGACCAATTTCTTCAGCCGAAGACATACATTTTTAGGGGTTGATATTCATCATATAACTCAAACTCCTCAGCGACTTATAGAGCATGTGTACACTTATAAACACATTAGTTACTTAACCTATAAGTCTTAAAACGACCAAAATCAGTAAGGGCACTAATGCACTTACACATCTTCTAAAGGTTTCCATTCTGGTGCAACAAGATCCTGTCCGCCCGCCGAAAGGACGGACTTCATCCCCGAGCCAGCCCCTGCAACGCTGGCAGCTATTTTCCAAGCGAAGACCACCTTTGGAAACGGGAAGCATGTTCTCCTATCCCCCTTCAAAATTGGCCGTTGTTGGGTCCCTTCCCGCCGAAACTGTGAGGGAAGAGTACCAGGGCCGCCCCTATAAATAGAGGTTAGGTTGCTTCGTAAAGGGGGGTCCGATCGACTCTAACCCATGAACCCACACACCACTAAGGCCACCTAGCCTCGGGAGGCCGAAGAACATTGTACTAGTTCATCCACGAGTCCCCACGAGAGGCAATCCACCAAAGCAGGAGTAGGGTTTCACGCTTCGCAACGGCCCGAACCTGGGTAAACTGATGTGTTTTGTGTTTCCCTCACCATCAAGTGAGTGCTTCGTCGTTCCCATCGAGTAGAGAGCTAGGCAAGGTTAGGCCGTGAGAGATTGCTACTTCTCAAACAACAGCGCCAGAATTTGACACGTCGACGGAGACTTGCTTGCGTTGGTTTTTCCCTTGAAGAGGAAACGGTGATGCAGCACAGGAGCAGTAAGTATTTCCCTCAGTTTGAGAACCAAGGTATCAGTCCAGTAGGAGAATCTCGTCAAGTCCAGAGTACCTGTGCAAACACTAAAGAGCTTGCACCCAACACTATAAAGGGGTTGTCAATCCCTTCAAGATTGATTGCAAAGTGAGATCTGAAGGAGGAAAGTGCAACGAAGAAAAAGAGTAAGGCTGAAAATATGGTGTGGAATAGACCCGGGGGCCATAGTGTTCACTAGAGGCTTCTCTCAAAATAGCAAATATTACGGTGGGTGAACAAATTACTATCGAGCAATTGATAGAACCGCGCAAAGTCATGACAATATCTAAGGCAATGATCATACATATAGGCATCATGTCCGAGACAAGTAGACCGATACTTTCTGCATCTGCTACTATTATTCCACACATCGACCGCTATCCAGCATGCATCTAGTGTATTGAGTTCCTGACAATCAGAGTAACGCCTTAAGCAAGATGACATGATGTAGAGGGATAAACTCAAACCAATGATGAAAACCCCATCTTTTTACCCTTGATGGCAACAACACGATGCGTGCCACACTACCCCTTCTGTCGCTGGGTGAGGTCACCGCACGGTATGAACCCAAAATCAAGCACTTCTCCCATTACAAGAATCATAGATCAAGCTGGCCAAACAAAACCCACAACTCGAAGAGAATTACAAGGATATGAAATCATGCATATAAGAGATCAGAAGAAACTCAAATAACATTCATAGATAATCTGATCATAAATCCACAATTCATCGGATCTCGACAAACACACCGCAAAAGAAGATAACATCGAATAGATCTCCACGAAGATCATGGAGAACTTTGTATTGAAGATCCAAGAGAGAGAAGAAGCCATCTAGCTACTAGCTATGGACCCGTAGGTCTATGGTGAACTACTCACGCATCATCGGAGAGGTCATGGTGTTGATGAAGAAGCCCTCCGTATCCGAATCCCCCCTCCGGCAGGGCACGAGAACGTGCCCCAGATGGGATCTTGCGGAGACAGAAGCTTGCGGCGGCGGAAAAATACTTTCGATGATCTCCTGATTTTTTTAGGGATTTTAGGGAATTTATAGGCGAAGGAGCTAGGGAAGGGGAGGCCTAGGGAGCCCACAAGCCTGGGAGGCGCGGGCCCCCCTGGCCACGCCATGGGGGCTTGTCGCCTCCCCCGGGACTCGCTGCCTTGGTTCCCAAGCTTTTTGCGTATCTTCAGTTCCGGTAAAAATCTTTTCGGAAGTTTTATTCTGTTTGGACTCTGTTTAAAATCCTCCTCTGAAAAGGGTCAAAACACGGAAAAAACAGGAACTGGCACTCTGCATTGAGTTAATAAGTTAGTCCCAAAAAAGATATAAAAGCCATACAAAACATCCAAAGTTTGACAAGATAATAGCATGAAACCATCAAAAATTATAGATACATTAGAGACGTATCAAGCATCCCCAAGCTTAACTCCTGCTCGTCCTCGAGTAGGGAAATGATCAAGACTGAATTTTTGATGTGGTATGCTACCTAGCATAGTTGTCCTTTGTAACTTCTTTCATGTGACATGAATGTTCAGATCCGTAAGATTCAAAACAATAGTTTGCTATTGACATGAAAACGATAATACTTCAAGCAAACTAGCAAGGTAATCATGAACTTTTGAAATAACAAGGCCAAAGAAAATTATCCCTACAAAATCATATAGTCTGGCTATGCTCCATCATCCCCACACAACTAATTGAGATCATGCACAACCCCGGTATTGGCCAAGTAATTGTTTTCGCTTTCTTACTTTCTCAAACTTTTTATAACTATCACGCAATACATGAGCGTGAGCCATGGATATAGCACTATAGGTGGAATAGAGTGTGGTGGTGGTTGTGAGATAAAAAGGGAGGAGATGGTCACATTGACTCGGCGTATCAAAGGGCTATGGAGATGCCCATTAATAGATATCAATGTGAATGAGTAAGGATTGCCATACAAAGGATGCACTAGAGCTATAAGTATGTGAAAGCTCAAAAGGAGAACTAGTGGGTGTGCATCCAACTTGCTTGCTCACGAAGACCTAGGGCAATTTTGAGGAAGCCCATCATTGGAATATACAAGCCAAGTTACATAATAAAGATTCCCACTAGCATATGGTGGTGACGAAACGAGAGGCTCTCAGTCATGAAGAACATGGTGCTATTATGAAGCACAAGTGTGGAAAAAGATAGTAGCATTGTCCCTTCTCTCTTTTTCTCTCTTTATTTTTATTTTTATTTGGGCTCTTTGGCCTCTTCTATTTATTTTTTGGGGGGGCTCTTTGGCCTCTTTTTTTTATTTCCTCACATGGTACAATGCTCTAATAATGATGATCATCACACTTTTATTTACTCACAACTCAAAGCTTAGAATGATGATGACTCTATAGGAAATGCCTCCGGTAGTGTACCGAGATGTGCAACGATCTAGCTTGGCGTATGACGTTGAAACATCTTGCTAGCTATATTACGATCATGCAATGGTAATATGAGAGTGACAGCACAAGTCATGCGACGGAACGGTGGGAGTTGCATGGCAATATATCTTGGAATGGCTATGAAAATGCCATAGTAGGTAGGTACGGTGGCTGTTTTGAGGAAGGCATATGGGTGGTTTGTGTACCGGCGAGAATTGCGTGGCACTAGAGAGGCTAGAAATGGTGGAAGGTGAAAGTGCATCTATACCATGGACTCACATTAGTCATGAAGAACTCATATACTTGTTGCGGAAGTTTTTATTAGTAATCGAAACAAAGTGCTAAACGCATACTCCTAGGGGAAAGGTTGGTAGGTGTTAACCATCGCGCGATCCCGACCTCAACACAAAGGATGACAATCAATAGATCAATTATGCTCTGACTTCCTAACATAGCGTTTCACCATACGTGCATGTTACGGGAATCACTAACTTCAACACAAGTATTTCTAGATTCACAACACCCTATTAACATGACTCTTAATATTACCAAATCCACGTCTCGAAACTAATTGAGAGGAATCAAGACTTCTCTTTCTACTCAATGCACATGAAGATGGAGGGTTTTTTATCCTCTTAGGTTACCTATCACCTTTGGGACTACTTTTATAGCATAACCCAACTACCAAGTCACGCATCGTCGTGCTCTAAAATATCTAAGTGAAGCACATAGAGCAAACTTGTCTAGCTCAACAAATATAAGTGAAGCACTATGAGCATTCTAGCAAAATCACGATGAGTGCATGTCTCTCTCTAAAGGTGTGCAGCAAGGATGATTGTGACACAACTAAAATAAAAAAACTCCTACGATACAAGACGCTCCAAGCAAAACACATATCATGTGGTGAATAAAAATATAGCTCCAAGTAATGTTACCGATGGATTGAAGACGAAAGAGGGGATGCCTTCCCGGGGCATCCCCAAGCTTAGGCTTTTTGGTGTCCTTGAATTTGGCTTGGGATGCTTTGGGCATCCCCAAGCTTGAGATCTTTCAACTCCTTATCTCTTTGTCCATGAGAACATCACCCAAAACTTGAAAACTTCACAACACAAAACTTAAACAGAAACTCGTGATAACATTAGCACAAGAAAACAAACTACCACCACTTTAGGTACTGTAGCAATCTTGATTTCTATTTATATTGGTGTTAGATTACTGTATTCTCACTTTTCCATGGCTAGTAGCCCCCCGATACTATCCATAGTTTCATAAAAACAAGCAACCAACTCAACAAAACCAGAATCTGTCAAAAACAGACCAGTCTTTAGGAATCTGTATACTTCGTATACTTCTCGTACCTAAAAATTCTCAAAAATTACGAATGCTTGGGAAAAAGGCATATCAACCAGCATAGAAAAGAATCAACTCAAAATCTCTTTATGAATAAAAAAGAAAAACAATCTCGTGAGCGAAAAGTTTTTGTCTTTTTCCAGCAGGATCAAACAACCATCACCAAGACTAGTCATAAAGGTTTTGCTTGGCTCAAACACAAAAAGAAACACAAAAGACACAATCATAACATAATTATGATGGTGTGGACACAACAAAACAGAAAGGAAAAGATAAATTCATTGGGTTGCCTCCCAACAAGCGCTATTGTTTAACGCCCTTAGCTAAGCATTGATAATTCAATGATGCTCACACAAAAGACAAGAATTGAAGCACAACGAGAGCATCATAAAGCATGTGAAAATCACATCTAAGTCTAACATACTTCCTATGCATAGACATTTTATAGGAAAACAGATTGTCAAGACAACCAATAGTTACCAAATGCAAGGAAGAAGAAAGAGACAATAGCAATCTCAACATAACGAGAGGTAAATTGGTAACATGAAAGTTTCTACTACAATATTTTCCTCTCTCATAGAAATTACATGTGGGGTCATATTTAAATTCAACAATATAGCTATCACAAAGGATATTCTTTTCATGATCCACATGCATGCAAAGTTGACGCTCTTCAAAAATGGTGGGATTATCATCAACTAAAGTCATGACGTCTCCAAACCCACTTTCAATCTTATTGCAAACATTATAATCATCATGAGGGTTAAACAAAGTTTCAAGATCATAAGAAAAATCATTACCCCAATCATGATCATTGCAACAAGTAGTGGACAAAGCAAAACTAGCATCCCCAAGCTTAGGGTTTTGCATATTTTTAGCATGATTGTCATTAATAGAATTTCTAATGAAATCATTGCAATCATGCTTTTCATTCAAGGAGCCCTCGTGAATCACTTCATAAATTTCTTCATCACGATTTTCAGATTCACGCATCTCAAGCAAAACTTCATAGAGAAAGTCAAGTGCACTCAACTCACTAGCAATTGGTTCCACATAAGTGGATCTCTTAAAGAGATTAGCAAGTGGGTGAGGATCCATATCACTAGATTTTTAGCAAGCGAAGATGCAAGCATATTGAGGGCACATAGCACACAAGGAAAGGAAAGGCAAATAAAAAGGCAAATATTTTTGTAAATTTTTGTTTTTCAGAAGTGGGGGAGAGGAAAACGAGAGGCAAAAAAGTAAATGCAAGAGATGAGTTTGCGACACTTACTTGGATGAGTTCTTGACTTGATCCTCCCCGGCAACGGTGCCATAAATCCTTCTGCTACTTCTCGAACAACAGCGCCAGAATTTGACACGTTGTCGGAGACTTGCTTGCGTTGGTTTTTCCCTTGAAGAGGAAAGGGTGATGCAGCACAGGAGGAGTAAGTATTTCCCTCAGTTTGAGAACCAAGGTATCGATCCAGTAGGAGAATCTCGTCAAGTCCAGAATACCTGCGCAAACACAAAAGAGCTTGCACCCAACGCTATGAAGGGGTTGTCAATCCCTTCAAGATTGATTGCAAAGTGAGATCTCAAGGCGGAAAGTGCAACGAAGAAAAAGAGTAAGGCTGAAAATATGGTGTGGAGTAGACCCGGGGGCCATAGTATTCACTAGAGGCTTCTCTCAAAATAGAAAATATTACGGTGGGTGAACAAATTACTATCAAGCAATTGATAGAACCGCGCAAAGTCATGATGATATCTAAGGCAATGATCATACATATAGGCATCATGTCCGACACAAGTAGACCGATACTTTCTGCATCTACTACTATTACTCCACACATCGACCGCTATCCAGCATGCATCTAGTGTATTGAGTTCATGACGAACAGAGTAATGCCTTAAGCAAGATGACATGATGTAGAGGGACAAACTCAAACCAATGATGAAAACCCCATCTTTTTACCCTTGATGGCAACAACACGATGCATGCCTCGCTACCTCTTCTGTCACTGGGTGAGGTCACCGCACGGTATGAACCCAAAACCAAGCTCTTCTCCCATTGCAAGAATCATAGATCAAGATGGACAAACAAAACCCACAACTCGAAGAGAATTACAAGGATATGAAATCATGCATATAAGAGATCAGAAGAAACTCAAATAAGATTCATAGATAATCTAATCATAAATCCACAATTCATCGGATCTCGACAAACACACCACAAAAGAAGATTACATCGGATAGATCTCCATGAAGATCATGGAGAACTTTGTATTGAAGATCCAAGAGAGAGAAGAAGCCATCTAGCTACTAGCTATGGACCCGTAGGTCTATGGTGAACTACTCACGCATCATCAGAGAGGTCATGGTGTTTATGAAGAAGCCCTCCGTATCCGAATCCCCCTCCGGCGGGGCACGAGAACGTTCCCCAGATGGGATCTTGCGGAGACAAAAGCTTGCGGCGGCGGAAAAGTACTTTCGATGATCTCCTGATTTTTTTAGGGATTTTAGGGAATTTATAGGCAAAGGAGCTAGGGTAGGGGAGGCCCAGGGAGCCCACAAGCCTGGGAAGCGCACGCTCCCCCCCTGGCCGCGCCATGGGGGCTTGTGGCCTCTCCCGGGACTCCTTGTCTTGGTTCCCAAGCTTTCTGCATATCTTCTGTTCCGGAAAAAATCTTTTCGGAAGTTTTATTCCGTTTGGACTCCGTTTAAAATCCTCCTCTGAAAAGCGTCAAAAACACGGAAAAAACAGGAACTGGCACTTGGCACTGAGTTAATAAGTTAGTCCCAAAAAAGATATAAAAGGCATACAAAACATCCTAAGTTTGACAAGATAATAGCATGAAACCATCAAAAATTATAGATACGATGGAGACGTATCAGAGATCTTCATACACGCCCCTGAGTTCAAATCGTTAGGGTTTTGCACAGCCCGAAATCCGACTGTGGTCAAGACCAAGGACAAAGCTACACTCATACAAGATCTGGAGGAGACGTTTGCCAACCTGCTCAAGATCAATTTGAAGCTCAACCCTGAAAAGTGTGTGTTTGGCGTCCCATCTGGCAAGCTTCTCGGGTTCTTTGTGTCTCAATGTGGGATTGAGGCAAACTCCGACAAGATCAAGGCCATCGAGTAGATTGAGCCACCCAAGCGCGTCAAGGATGTGTGTCACCTTGTCCGCTGCGTTACTGCTCTAGGAAAGTTCATCTCCAAGTCTATTGAGCATGCCCTTCGCTTTTTCGAAATCATGAAGAAGGCAGGTCCCATGAAGTGGACTCCGAAAGCGGAGGCGGTGTTGCAAGACTTGAAGAGGTACCTCTCCTCTACACCAACACTTGTCGCACCTAAACCGCAAGAACCGTTGCTGCTATACTTAGCGGCGACTAATCAAGTGCTTAGTGTTGCGCTAGTGGCGCAGAGAGAAGACAGCGAATAATCAGCGGTAGAGGCAGCACAGTCAAGCGCAGGACCGCCAAACAGCCAAGCCAGGCCCGGCAGAGTCTGAGACCGGCAAAGCTGAGTCTGCCACGCCAAGCGAAACAATGCAGAAGAAGAGGGTGGTGCAGCGCCCAGTTTATTTTGTTAGCTCCCTTCTGTACAGGGCTAGGTCAAGATACTCTGGCATGCAAAAGTTTCTCTTTGGCCTCCTTATGGCCTCGAGGAAGTTGCGCCACTACTTCCAAGCACACGAGATCACCGTCGTCACCTGTTTTCCACTGCAACGGATCCTGCGGAATCCCGAAGCAACCGGAAGGATTGTGGAGTGGGCTATGCAGCTGTCAAGCTTTGATCTCAGATTTGAAAGCACTTCAACAATTTAGAGCAGAGCCTTGGCGGAGTTCATTGCAGAATGGACCCCAACGCCACACGAAGAAGTTCAAGAAACGACTCTCCCCGGCAAGGAAACAAGCCAAGAGTGGATCATGTAGTTTGATGGAGGTTTCTCACTTGTCACACCCCAAAAATTTAATAATATTTTTATAAAATAAATATTGTCTGGGATAAAATTCTTTTGAAAATAATTTGCTTCATGACTCTTCTCTAAGCCTCTTTCCAGAAACTTTTTTTTCAAGTGGCATTTTAAAGATCATTTAGTGCTTGAGCCCTTGCTTGAGACCATTTTAAATTCTTTATTTAATTAAATGGGGATATTATTTTGGCCATGTTTATTTAAAATCTGCATTTCTAGTTTTTCAATTGATTTTTGAAACACTCCTTTTTCCTTTTACAAAATTCTTCCCCAAGTAAATGTTTGTGAAAATTTATGTTGGAACCTGAGTGCTTGCATCAAGACATTTCTTTTCTTCTCGCAAATTCATGGGAGATTTTATTTTTACTATTTTTGCCAAGGTTTCTTTTATTCGAAAATGACTTTTATTTCCTTTAAGGGCTTGTTTTGCACTACAACCTTTATATATATTTTTCTAACAATTCTAACAAAAATTTATAAGTGACAAGTGATGTCCTTGGATCATGTTTTTATAAAAACATATCCAAGTGTTTTGGAAAATTTGAGTTGATTAACTCCTTTTCTATTCTGGCCAAAATTGGAAGTTTGTACTACAACCCCTAGATATATTCTTTCAAAAATTCTATAAAAATTTGGGGATGTCAAGTAATGCATGGGATTCACTTTGATGCAATGACCCAACCTTATGCTTTAAAAAAAATTAGCAAAACAACTCTTTTCTGTATTGGTCCAGTTTGGTACTTTGTATTGCAACCATGTTTTTCCTTGCTCTCATTGCCTTAAGATTTTGCATGGTTGTGTAGCACCCTAATAAAACCTTAACTCCATGAGATGAGCCCCATTGGATAATTTTAAATGCATGTGATATTAGCCTCAACTTTCTGGCCAGAGATGGTTTTCTCTAACAATTGCATTACCTAGTTTTTCCTTTTTCCCAACTGACTTGACCTTCATGACTAACACCTAGGGAGAGTATGATATGGAGTTTTTGGGTTGTCGAAAAGCTCATTTGGATCCTCTAGCATTTAATCAAGCACCTATGGAGCATGTCCAGATTTGGCATGGCTTTGAACTTGCATTGTGGAGTTTCTTCCCTGGCCAAACCTTCATGTCCAACCATCTTGCCATATCCTATAGCCTAACCCTGTTGAGTTTGAGAAGAATTGGAGTCCAGCGGTGAGGCATGGCATTTCGTCGAGCAGGTGTCGTGTGTGCCCTGGGCGTGGCCAGAGCGCACGTTTTGCATGCGCGCGCCCGAGCTGCCGCGTCCACCTGCCCGTGCCCTTGGCTAGTTTAAAGAGCTGCATCACGTCGCATCTACCTCCCCGACCAGTAGTCGCCGCCCCTGTGCGCGCGCAGTGCCTCAGCAGCGCAATAGCCGTGGCGGCTAGCCGGCATCCTCTTTGCTGCTGTAGTGGTCGGCACCGCCTGAGCCCCTCCCAAGCGACATCTGCCCCTGCACCACCTCACCTGCATCATCCCCGTGCTTCCCCTGCTGACCGCCCTGCTGCGCCTGAGCATCGCCAGAAACTGCCTCCATTGGTCTTATCCGAGAGTCGCCGCGGAACCGACCCGAGCCGGCTATACAAGGAGGCCTCAAGCCCCCTTTGAGCAACTAGCCCCTTCCCTGAACCCTCAAAAACCTCCCCCTCACTCCAATTCTGCCTGAGCTGCTCTTTGTGCTCCTCTTTAGCCGCAGCATCACCGCCGGCCTCCGGCAAAATTCAGGCAGCCTGAGCCCCGTCGTTCTCCTCTCCATCCCCTTCTAGCCTCCTCAAGCCTCACTGAACCCATTCCCACTGTTGGTTCAAGCCATAGCCGCTGTAGACCGAAGCTGCGTTCATCGGAGCCCCGGTCCACCATGGCTGAAGGAGCGCTCAGACCCGAGCTGCCCAGCAGCCCGTGTCCCCTCCAGGTGATGCGGTTCTCATCCCTGATCACGCGGATGTGCTCAGCTCCAGTAGAAGAGCCCTCTAGCATCGGCAAGCATTGAAGGAGCTCGCCTCTGTCCCTGCCAGGCACGAGCGGGAGGTGCGGGATGAATCCGACAGGTGGCCCCCACCTGTCGGTGAGAGAGAGTTGTCGCCCTGGTAGCGCTAGCCTATGGGTGCGCCTTCCTCGTAGGTAAGCGCCTTCGTGCGGGTACGTCTTCAGCTCTGGAAGGCGTATTCCTCCCCGAGTCGTGTCTTCTCTGTTTCTTCTTAAAAACAGAATCTAACAGAAACTTAAAATGGCTCTAACCTTTTATAGAAAACTCCAAATGGACTGATTCTTTTTCCTACCTCTTTCATATTCCCTCTAGTTTATTTACATATTTATTTCAAAAATATTCAAACAACTTTTGTGTGTTGTTTTGTGAATGTGTGTTAATTCAAATATTTTCAAAATAGGATTTTGGAGAGAGGAGACCTACTTCATCATTTTGGGGTACACATCACCCTCCTCAAACTCCAAAGGCAAGCATCTTGAACTCTGATTGGCATAAAGTGGTGTGATGTTTGTTGTGGTGCATCTATTGCGTGATTTTAGGTTATGTTGATAAAAATATCACATGAAATCATACCTTGCATAAGAGCATGTGATGGATTTTTTTTAAGTTTGTGGAAGGCAAGTGGTGAGTGGTTACTGCCTCATACTTCATATGCTATGTTGGTCTGGACAACCTTGGAGTAAGGTGTGTCATGGTGGAAATGAGACCATGGGCTGACATCTCGTGGGACAAGAGTGGTCAGTGAAAGCATGTCGGTGTGTGATGGTACTAACCCCGGGATAATTTCTTTCAGCAAGATTATGTGGTACTAACCCTTGCAGGAAAATATTAAACCTCCTAAGTTGACCGTAAATCGAGTCTTGTATGTGTGTCACCTTACCTTTCGTGCTTCCGCGGGTCTTTCCGAAATGGAATACGGTCTAGTAGGTCGTAAATATATTACGAGATACACACCAAGTAGAGAGGTCGAGATGAAGGTATCCATGGCCCTGGACTAAATCCAGTCATCCGGTCAGGGGGCATGGGTGTTCCCGGTGTGGGACCGAGAGGGAACAACCGTTCCTTGTAGCGCACGGTATAAATTTGATCCATGCTAGTCGAGGTTGGAGCCTCCCCGTCTTATGGTTTTTCTCTGGCAGCGTAGTCCGAGTGATGTCGCTCTTCGCGGGAGAAAAATGGGTGTGTGCTGGTTCTGAGAGTCTACTTTTGAAATACCGTACATGGGATTAGTCCGAGTGACTATTGAAACAGGTTGTGGGTAAAGAGTACACCCTGTGCAGAGTCAAAACTATTATTACTTGCATGTGAGCCCTTTAGGCGGTGTCGCTCTAACACCCGACTATGGCACGCATGATATTACTTATTCATTATGACCTTCCTTGCTTTGTTTATACAGCATTGATGGAAATTTCTTATCTGCATGAATGCATCCATGAATTAAATTCTAATGGCATCGTAGAGTTATTTAGTGGATTGTGCCTGCATCTCACCTGCTTTAACTTATTTGTTTTCTTGATGTTCGCAAGTACATTCAAAGTACTCACTGACTTGTCCCTAGCTATTGTCTTGGACAGATTGCGTACGAAGAGGAACATGATGCCGTCAACCCCGGAACCTAGGAGTCCAGGATAGCAACCTTGTGAGATAGGAATTTATCCAGGTCAGTTGTTCCTCTGGGAATGGGGTCCCATGGACACTTGAGATTCCTCGAGTCCCTTCGGCCGTCAACCTCAGACATTTGTCCAAATTAATAGATCTTTATGGTCTTGTAACCCAAATTTTGTACTTTGCTTGGATATTCTGTATCAAGTAAGTGTCTACCAGCTAACAGCAATCGTGGGGCTAGTAAACATAAAGACCTGTTTTCTGGAAATTATTTTCTGAAAAACTGGTCGCTACATCACTGCAAGGTGCTCGGTCCGGCGTACTTCTTGTTGCACCCACCGAAGAGCACCTGAAGTACGTAATCCAAATGCACTTGAAGTCAACAAACAACACTGTCGAGTATGAAGGCCTGCTTTCTAGTCTCAGGATCGCGGCACACCTCGGAATCAAGAAGCTCATCGTTAGAGGTGATTCGCAGCTTGTTGTCCACCAAGTTAACAAAGATTATCAGAGCCCATTGATGGAAGCCTATGTATATGAAGTGAGGAAGATGGAAGAGCTCTTTGATGGTCTGCAAATATAGAACATCCCACGTGCTAAAAACACCATTGCCGATGACCTATCAAAGTGTGTTGCCCTCAAGTTACCTGTGGAACCAAGGACTTTTGTGCTCCGTCTCACTGAACCATCCATAGCACTATCAACAAGGCCTGACAAGAGAAGGAAGCTAAACTCCGGTCAATACTTTCCTACAGAGCTACCAGATGCTGCCGGCAAGAGTCTTACCGGCAAGGAAGTTGTCGGGGACAGCGCCAAGCCTGCCGAGGAGCAGGTGGCTCCGACGGGACCTCGAGTCCCTTTCGTAGAGAAAAATGCTCTCGTAGCAGAGGACATGCCTTTAGTCCTTGCCGTCGAGCCTCAGGCTCCGGCATGGGCACAGCACACCGTCCAGTTCCTTCAAACAGGAGAACTTCCCGAAGAGCAGGAAGAAGCGGAAAGAATAGCCCGTCAGTCCAACATGTACTAGTTTGTGGATAACATCTTGTGTAGAAGGTGACCCAATGGAGTGAAATTGAAGTGTATTCCCTGGGAAGATGGACTGAAGTTGTTGGCACAGATACATGGAGGCATATGTGGCTCCCACATAGGGTCAAGAGCTCTTGTTGGCAAGGCATTCTGGCAAGGTTTCTTCTGGACCACAACCCTCCAGGATGCAACGGCGCTAGTAACCAAGTGTGAAGCGTGCGAGTTCCATTCGAAGAAAGCACACCAACCAGCTCAAGCTCTCCAAACAATCCCTGTCTCCTGGCCATTTTCGATCTGGGGCTCGATATCCTCGGCCCCTTTCTCAGCGCTGCTGGGGGCTTTGAGTACTTGTCCGTTGCAATCGACAAGTTCACAAAGTAGCCAGAAGTGGAGCCAGTGAGGAAGGTGACCGCACAGTCAGCCGTCAAGTTCTTCAAAGGACTAGTCTACCACTTTGGTGTTCCCAACAGGATCATCACTGACAACAGCACACATTTCACATGCCGCACCTTCATGCAATATGTCCAAGACCTTGGCGGCAAGATCTGTTTTGCCTCTGTTGCCCACCCAGGGAGCAACGGTCAGGCAGAAATGGCAAACACTAAAGTGCTGCGAGGCCTCAAGACAAGGACTTTCGACAAGCTGAGCAACTGCGGAAGGCGTTGGATTGATGAGCTATCGGCAGATCTTTGGTCACTCAAAACGACACCAAATCGAGCCACCGACCAGACACCCTTCTCCCTAGTCTATGGGGCGGAGGCAGTTCTCCCCACGGAACACATATACGGATCACCTCGAGTGCTCGCTTATGATGAGCTTGAACAAGCGCAGTTGCGGCAAGATGACGCAACACTCCTCGAGGAACATAGTCTCCAAGTTGTTGTGCGAGCTGCTGATATGTCTCCAGCGTATCTATAATTTTTTATGGTTCCATGCTATTATCTTGTCAACTTTGGATGTTTTGTATGCATGAATATGCTATTTTATATCTTTTTTGGGACTAACCTATTAACTCAGTGCCAAGTGCTAGTTTTTGTTTTTTCCGTGTTTTTGACCTTTTTCAGAGGAGAATATTAAACGGGGTCCAAACGGAATAAAACCTGCGGAATGATTTTTTCCATAACAGAAGATACGCATGAGACTTGAGAACCAAGGCAGGGGACCTCGGGGGAGGTCACAAGCCCCCTAGCCCCGGCCTGGGGGTGGGCCTAGCAGGCTTGTGGGCCCCCGTGGCTCCTCTACCCTGCCTCTTTCGCCTATAAATTCTCTAAAAATTCAAAACCACCAGAGAGACCCACGAAAATACTTTTCCGCCACCGCAAGCTTCTGTCTCCAAAAGATCCCATCTGGGGACCGTTCTGGTGCCCTGCCGGAGGGGGGATTCGGACACGGAGGGCTTCTTCATCAACACCATTGCCTCTCTGATAATGCGTGAGTAGTTCACCACAGACCTTCGGGTACATAGCTAGTAGCTAGATGGCTCCTTCTCTCTCTTGGATCTTCAATACCAAGTTCTCCATGATCTTCATGGAGATCTATCCGATGTAACTTTCTTTTGCAGTGTGTTTGTCGAGATCCGACAAATTGTGGATTTATCATCAGATTATCTATGAATATTATTTGAGTCTCCTCTGATCTCTTATATGCATGATTTCGTATCCTTGTAATTCTCTTCGAGTTGTGGGTTTCGTTTGGCCAACTTGATCTATAATTCTTGCAATGGGATAAGTGCTTGGTTTTGGGTTCATACCGTGCGGTGTCCTCACCTAGTTACAGAAAGGGTAGCGAGGCACGCATCATGTTGTTGCCATCAAGCGTAAGAAGATGGAGTTTATATCATATTGCATGAATTTATCCCTCTACATCATGTCATCTTGCTTAAAGCGTCATTCTGTTTGTTATGAACTCAATACACTAGATGCATGTTGGATAGCGGTTGATGTGTGGAGTAATAGTAGTAGATGCAGATAGTATCGGTCTACTTGTCTCAGACGTGATGCCTATATGTATGATCATTGCCTTAGATATCATCATGACTTTGCGCGATTCTATCAATTGCTCTACAGTAATTTGTTCACCCACCGTAATACTTGCTATCATGAGAGAAGCCTCTAGTGAACACTATGGCCCCCGGGTCTACTTCACATCATAGTTTCAGATCTACACTTTTACTTTGTTGCACTTTCCACCTTCAGTTCTCACCTTGCAAATAATCGTGAAGGGATTGACAACCCCTTTATAGCGTTGGGTGCAAGTTTGTTTGTTTTTGCGCAGGTACATTGGTGCCTCATCTTGATACTCCTACTGGATCGATACCTTAGTTCTCAAACTGAGGGAAATACTTATCGCTACTGTGATGCATCACCCTTTCCTCTTCAAGGGAAAAACCAACGGCTCAAGAGGTAGCAAGAAGAATTTCTGGCGCCGTTGCCGGAGAGGATCAAGTCAAGAATAGTCTCCCGTCAACGTGCCAATTTCTGGCGTCGTTGCCGGGGAGGAGGATCAAGTCAAGAATAGTCTCCCGTCAACGTGCCAATTTCTGGCGCAGTTGTCGGGGAGTATTCAAAGTGAAGCATATCCAAGTAACTATCGCAAACTCATCTCTTGCATTTACATTATTTGCCTTTTGCCTCTCGTTTTCCTCTCCCCCACTTCTGAAAAAAATACAAAAATATTTGCCTTTTTCGTTTGCCCTTTTCTTTCGCTTGCTTTCTGTTCGCTTGTGTGCTTGTCTGCTTGCTGAGTCACCATGACTGAAAACACCAAATTGTGTGACTTCTCGAATACTAATAATAATGATTTTATTAGTACTCCGATTGCTCCCGCCACTAGTGCGAAATCATATGAAATCAATGCTGCCTTGCTAAATCTTGTTATGAAAGAGAAATTTTCCCGCCTTCCTAGTGAAGATGCCGCATCCCATCTTAATACCTTCATTGAGTTATGCGATATGCAAAAGAAGAAAGATGTGGATAGTGATGTGATTAAATTGAAGCTATTTCCGGTCTCATTACGAGATCGAGAAAAAACTTGGTTTTCATCTTTACCCAAAAATAGTATTGATTCTTGGAACAAGTGTAAAGATGCTTATATTTCCAAGTATTTTCCACCGGCTAAGACTATCTCTCTCCATAATGATATCATGAATTTTAAGCAACTAGATCATGAACATGTTGCACAATCTTGGGAGAGAATGAAATTGATGATTAGAAATTGTCCCGCTCATGGCTTGAGTCTTTGGATGATTATACAAATCTTCTATGTTGGTTTGAATTTTGCTTCTAGAAATATCTTGGATTCCGCTTTCGGTGGAACTTTCATGGAAATCACACTAGGAGAAGCCACAAAACTCCTAGATAATATCATGACAAACTATTCTCAATGGCACACTGAAAGGTCACCTACTAGTAAAAAAGTGCATGCTATAGAAGAAATTAACTCTTTGAGTGCTAAGATGGATGAGTTAATGAAATTGTTTGCTAGTAAAGGTGCTCCTCTAGATCCAAATGATATGCCTTTGTCTTCCTTGATTGAGAATAGCAATGAAAGCTTGGATTTTAATTTTGTTGGTAGGAATAATTTTGGCAAAAACAATGCTTATAGAGGTAACTTTATTCCTAGGCCTTTTCCTAGTAATCCCTCTAATAACTTTGGCAATTCCTACAACAATGCTCATGGAAATTACAATAAATTACCCTTTGATCTTGAGAGTAATATTAAAGAGTTTATCAACCCGCAAAAGATTTTCAATGCATCCATAGAAGAAAAACTACTCAAAATTGATGACTTGGCTAGGATCGTTGATAGAATGTATCTTGATATTGATGCTTTGAAATTGAGATGTGATCCTCCCAAGATTAATATGGATGAAACTTTTAAATCTATGTGTGTTTCCATGAATGAGAGTAAAGAAAGAACCGCCGAAATTCATGCTAGACATGAATGGCTTAAAAAGGCGTGTTCTCGTGATGAGAATCACGAAGATCTTAAAGTGCCTGGTGTGACTCCTATTGAATCCTTGTTTTCTAATGTCCATCCAAATGATGATGGGGCTGGATATGAATCCACTTTGGTTGAGAAACGCCCCAATGATTCGGAGTCTATTTATCTTGATGCTAAAAGCACTCAAAGTGGAGTAGAGGATATCAAAACTTTGAGTAGTAATGAAATTACTACTTTGGATTTTGAGGAATTCAAGTATGATAGTTTCTCTTTGATTGAATGTATTTCCTTGATGCAATCCATGCTAAACTCACCACATGATAATAGCCAAAATAAGGCCTTTACCGATCATATCGTTGATGCTATGATGAAATCTCTTGAAGAGAAACTTGAGTTGGAGATATCTATTACTAGAAAACTTCATGATGAATGGGAATCTACTATCAAAATCAAGATTAAAAACTATGAATGCAATGCTTTGTGTGATTTGGGTGCTAGTGTTTCCGCTATTCCAAAGTCTTTATGTGATGTTCTAGGCTTCAATGAGATTGATGAGTGCTCTCTTAATTTGCATCTTGCGGATTCTACTGTTAAGAAACCTATGGGAAGGATCAATGATTTTCTTATTATTGCAAATAGGAACTATGTACCCGTAGATTTCATTGTGCTAGATATTGATTGCAATCCGACATGTCCCATCATTCTTGGTAGACCTTTCCTTAGGACTACTAGTGCTGTCATCGATATGAAGGAAGGGAATATTAGATTTCAATTTCCATTAAAGAAGGGCATGGAACACTTTCCTAGAAAGAAAATAAGATTGCATTATGAATCCATGATGAGGGCTACTTATGGTTTCAGCACCAAAGACGGTGATACTTGATTCTATCACCTTATGCCTAGCTAAAAGGCTTTAAAGAAAAGCGCTTGTTGGGAGGCAACCCAATGAATTTATTTTTGCTTTTTGCTTTCTGTTTTGTTGTGTCCACACCATCATAATTCTGTTATGATTGTGACTTTTGTGTTTCTTTTTGTGTTTGTGCCAAGTAAAACCTTTATGATTAGTTTTGGTGATGGTTGTTTGATCATGCTGAAAAAGGCAGATACTTTGTGCTCACGAAATTATTTTTAATTCCTATCCAGAAAGAGATTTTGAGTTAATTCTTTTTTATGCTTGTTGAGATGCAAATTTCCCTAATTTTCATAGGTTTTCAGAATTTTTGGGATACCAGAAGTATACGAAGTATACATATTGCTACAGACTCGTATGTTTTTGACAGATTCTGTTTTGGTTGTGTTGATTGCTTATTTTGATGAAACTATGGATAGTATCGGGGGCACTAGCCATGAAAAAGTGAGAATACAGTAATCTAACATCAATCTAAATAGAAATCAAATCTACTACAGTAACTAAAGAGTTGGTAGTTTGTTTTCTTATGCTAATGATATCACGAGTTTCTGTTTAAGTTTTGTGTTGTGAAGTTTTTCAAGTTTTGGGTGATGTTCTCATGGACAATGGGATAAAGAGTGGGAAGAGCTTAAGCTTGGGGATGCCCAAGGCATCCCAAGCCAAATTCAAGGACACCAAAAAGCCTAAGCTTGGGGATGCCCCGGGAAGGCATCCCCTCTTTCGTCTTCAATCCATCGGTAACGTTACTTGGAGCTATATTTTTATTCACCACACGATATGTGTTTTGCTTGGAGTTCGTGTATTATAGGAGTCTTTTCTTTTTGTTTTGTCACAATCATCCTTGCTGCACACCTTTTTGAGAGGGACATGCACTCATCGTGAATTTGCTAGAATACTCATTGAGCTTCACTTATATCTTTTGAGTTAGGCAATTTAGCTCGCATGTGCTTCACTTATATCTTTTGACCTAGATAATTTTTCTCTAGTGCTTCACTTAAATCTTTGTAGAGCACGGCGGTGTCATATTTTGTAGAAATGAAAACTCTCGATCTTCACTTATATCTTTTTGAGAGTGCTCTCTCTCAGTAACTTGGTAATTGGCGTGTGCTATGAAAGTAGTCCTAAAGATGATATGCATCCAAAGAGGATATAATAAAAACTTCCATATTCAAGTGCATTGATTAGTAAGAGAAGTTTGATTCCTAACAATTAAGTTTTGAGATATGGATTTGGTAATATTAGAGTTACGTTAGTAGGGTGTTTTGAATCTAGAAATACTTGTGTTGAACTTAGTGATTCCCGTAGCATGCACGTATGGTGAACCGTTGTGTTAGGAAGTCGGAGCATAATTGATTTATTGATTGTCATCCTTTGTGTGGCGGTCGGGATCGCACGATGGTGAACACCTACCAACCCTTCCCCTAGGAGTATGCGTTTAGCACTTTGTTTCGATTACTAATAAAACTTCCGCAATAAGTATATGAGTTCTTCATGACTAATGTGAGTCAATGGTATAGATGCACTTTAACTTTCCACCATTGCTAGACTCTCTAGTGCCGCGCAACTTTCGCCAGTGCACAAACCCACCATATACCTTCCTCAAAACAGCCACCATACCTACCTATTATGGCATTTTCATAGCCATTCTGAGATATATTGCCATGCAACTCCCACCGTTCCGTCTCATGACTTGTGTCGTCACTTTCATATTGGCTTTGCATGATCATAAGATAGCTAGCGAGATGTTTCAACGTCATACGCTAAGCTAGATCGTTGCACATCTCAGTACACTGTCGGAGGCATTTCTTATAGAGTCATCATTGTTCTAAGTATTGAGTTGTGAGTAAATAAAAGTGTGATGATCATCATTATTAAAGCATTGTCCCATGTGAGGAAATAAAAAAAAGGCCAGAGATGCCCACCAAAAAAATTGAAAATAGGCCAAAGAGCCCAAACAAAAAAAGAAAAACAGAGAAGGAACAATGCTACAATCTTTTTCCACAGTTGTGCTTCAAAATAGAACCATGTTCTTCATGATAGAGAGTCTCTTGTTTTGACACTTCCATATACTAGTGGGAATTTTCATTATATAACTTGGCTTGTATATTCCAATGATGGGCTTCCTCAAAATTGCCCTAGGTCTTCGTGAGCAAGCAAATTGGGTGCACACCCACTAGTTTTCCTTTTTAGCTTTCACACACTTATAGCTCTCGTGCATCCATTGCATGGCAATCCCTACTCATTCACATTGATATCTATTGATGGGCATCTCCATAGCCCATTAATACGCCAAGCCAATGTGACCATCTCCTCCTTTTTGCCTCACAACCTCCACCACACTCTATTCCACCTATAGTGATATATCCATGGCTCACGCTCATGTATTGCGTGAGAGTTGAAGAAGTTTAAGAAAGTAAGAGTGCGAAAACAATTACTTGGCCAATACCGGGTTTGTGCATGATTTAAATTCGTTGTGTGGGGATGATGGAGCATAGCCAGACTATATGATTTTGTAGGGATAACTTTCTTTGGTCGTGTTATTTCAAAAGTTCATGATTACTTTGCTACTTTGCTTGAGGTATTATTGTTTTCATGTCAATAGTAAACTATTGATTTGAATCTTACGGATCTGAACATTCATGCCACAAGAAAGAAGTTACAAAGGACAAATATATTAGGTAGCATTCCACATCAAAAATTCAGTCTTTATCACTTCCCTACTCGAGGACGACCAGGAGTTAAGCTTGGGGATGCGTGATACGTCTCCATCGTATCAATAATTTTTGATGGTTCCATGTTATTATCTTGTCAACTTTGTATGTTTTGTATGCATGAATATGCTATTTTATATCTTTTTTGGGACTAACCTATTAACTTAGTGCCAAGTGCCAGTTTCTGTTTTTTCCATGTTTTTGACCTTTTTCACAGGAGAATATTAAACGGAGTCCAAACGGAATAAAACCTGCGGAATGCTTTTTTCTATAACAGAAGATACGCAGGAGACTTGAGAAACAAGGCAGGGGACCTCGGGGGAGGTCACAAGCCCCCTAGCCCCGGCGTGGGGGGCGGGCCTAGCAGGCTTGTGGGCCCCCCATGGCTCCTCTACCCTACCTCTTCCGCCTATAATTCTCTAAAAATCCAAAACCACCAGAGAGAGCCACGAAAATACTTTGCCGCCGCCGCAAGCTTCTGTCTCCACAAGATCCCATCTGGGGACCGTTCTGGTGCCCTGTCGGAGGGGGGATTCGGACATGGAGGGCTTCTTCATCAACACCATTGCCTCTTTGATAATGCGTGAGTAGTTCACCACAGACCTTCGGGTCCATAGCTAGTAGCTAGATAGCTTCTTCTCTCTCTTTCATCTTCAATATAAAGTTCTCCATGATCTTCATGGAGATCTATCCGATATAACGTTCTTTTGCGGTGTGTTTGTCGAGATCCGATGAATTGTGGATTTATGATCAGATTATCTATGAATATTATTTGAGTCTCCTCTGATCTCTTATATGCCTGATTTCGTATCCTTGTAATTCTCTTCGAGTTGTGGGTTTTGTTTGGCCGACTTGATATATAATTCTTGCAATGGAATAAGTGCTTGGTTTTGGGTTCATACCATGCGGTGTCCTCACGCAGTGACAGAAAGGGTAGCGAGTCACGCATCGTGTTCTTGTCATCAAGGGTAAAAAGATGGGGTTTATATCATATTGCAGGAATTTATCCCTCTACATCATGTCATCTTGCTTAAAGCATTACTCTGTTTGTTATGAACTCAATACACTAGATGCATGCTGGATAGCGGTCGATGTGTGGAGTAATAGTAGTATATGCACACAGTATCGGTCTACTTGTCTCGGACGTGATGCCTATATGTATGATCATTGCCTTAGATATCATCATGACTTTGCGCGATTCTATCAATTGCTCGACAGTAATTTGTTCACCCACCGTAATACTTGCTATCATGAGAGAAGCCTCTAGTGAACACTATGGCCCCGGGGTCTACTTCACATCATATTTTCAGATCTACACTTTTACTTTGTTGCACTTTCCACCTTCAGTTCTCACCTTGCAAATAATCGTGAAGGGATTGACAACCCCTTTGTAGAGTTGGGGGCAAGTTTGTTTGTTTTTGCGCACGTACATTGGTGCCTCATCTTGATACTCCTACTAGATCGATACCTTGGTTCTCAAACTGAGGGAAATAGTTATCGCTACTATGCTGCATCACCCTTTCCTCTTCAAGGGAAAAACCAACGCAAGCTCAAGAGGTAGCAATTGCTCGCTACCAGCAAGCCTTGTGCCACTACCATTGCCACAAGGTTCAATCCCGAAGCCTTGAGGAAGGTGACCTTGTTCTTCGGCACGTTCAGTCGGCCAAGAATTCAAACAATTTGACGCCAAAGTGGGAAGGCCTTTATCGGTAGTTCGAGTCACCAGGCATGGCGCAGTCTGCATGGAGACCTAGGATGGCATTTCGGTGAGCAACTCCTGGAACATCGAACATCTTCGTAAGTTCTAACCATAAGGCACGGTTGCCGGGGGCTCCCGGCGACCACCTTTTGTACAAGTTTTGCTGGCAAGGCATGTAATCCTTGGTGCAAAGCCAGGCGCAGACCCTGTGGACAGTTCAATAAAGCTTAGCGTTTCACATCTCTTGTCAATTTCCATGTCTATTTATGTGCATGTTTGTCAATGTTTTGTGTTACACTCATTTTCCAGCAAGGACTAACGAACCGCCAAGGTTCCCTGCCTCTATTTCTCTTCTTTCTTTTTCTTAAAAGATAGAAGATTCCATCGCATACAAGTTTGCCGGGGGATGGGGGTGTGGACACCAACATGCGATGATTCGAGCAGTGACTGTTCAAATGGAAAGAAGTACAGCAGCAAAAAAGCTAAGTTGTGAATATGTTGAGTAAATTTTGAACTCTGAAGTTACTTTCCTTAGATGATTTCGACTTTATATGGAAAACCTGCACACGAAGGAACCTTGTCACGATCGGTCGCACCCTTAATTTGTTTCGAGTTCGCTCAACAACTTAATTGGCCGCGCTAATTGCGCTAAGACACCTTGCCAGAAGCTACACCTCTAGCAGGCTGCTAAGGACATGTTCCTCGAAGCGCTCGCGACAGGGTTGTATGCACCGGCAAGGTTGATTGCGCCAAAGTATCTTCCCGGCAACGGCACTTCCAGCAGGCTGTTAAGGACCCATTCCTCAAAGCGCTCGCGGCAAGTCTGTGCGCACCGGCAAGTTTCCAGCATAGCGAAGGGTGTATACCATATGGAAATGAATCATACAAAGGAAATAGCACGCATTCATCCAAAACATAACGAGTATAATACATAGTTGCTCGCCGCGATCCTAACTTGAGATAACATTATCTTTTACATGGAAAGCACGGCAATACAAGAAGAATGGGACAATTAGTCCCTCCGCTCGCCCTCAACCCTCTTGACTTGCCCCACCTTGTCAATGATGGGCATGACCAGCGCCTCCAACGCCGCGAGATCTGCATCCTGCGGCAAGCGCTCGAACAAACTGGAGCAATTGATGTCAGGGTTCTTGTGCGCCACCTTGGTGAGCACCTTGAGGAGGACAGCCCAGCAGAGCTTGCGGGACTCGTCGGCAAGCCGGATTGCTTAGCGAGCCTGGAGCTGCTCCAGAGCCTTGACCAGGCCATCGAGGAACAAAGTGATCCTGGAACTTTGGGACGTACGTGCGTCAGAAGAATACTAGAAGTTGGGCGGGTCCATGGTGGACAGCTGCGTTGTTAGCCTTCCCGCAACATCGGCAAGGCACTCAGTCCAAGTCTCCACACCCATCACATAGTTGTCGTGGGTGGTGGCGGCATCTTTGAGATTGACCATCTTGCCCTCGAGATCTTTAGTCAAGGACCTCTCGCGGTCCTTGTCGCTCTCGAGGGCCTCCTCCAAAGTAGCCAGCTTCCGCTTCAGATCGGCGAGGGAGGCGTTGGCGAAGTCAAGTTGGGCGGACTTGTCGGAGGCGGCGATCTACATCTCCAGAGTGTCAAGATCTACTTGTCGAAGCCTTCGAGATCCAGCTCCAGCCTTGCCACCTTGCCGGCGATCTTGCTCCTCACGGACTCCACGGCAGCAGTGGCATCGGTGGCGGCCTTCAGCTTGTCGGCCTGAGACGCGAGGGCCTCTTGGTGCTTCCGCTCCAGCTCTTGGGTCCGCTGCGCGACAAGCCTCTCGACTTCTTCGTCCTTGCGGCGAAGCTTGTCAGCGACCCCCCCCCCCTTGCGGCCGACTAGGTCTTCTTCCTGAGCGTCGAGCACGACACGGAGCTGCCTCACGCGGGCTTCCTCTGCGGTGGCCTGCTTCGAGGCCTCGTCCTGTGCCTGCTCCACGTCAGATCGCTTCAGGAGGAGCTCGTCCCGCTCCTCACGCAGCTGCGCCCGGCTAGCCTATAGATCTCGATGGGCTTCGCAGAACCAAGCCTGGGTCTCCTCGAAGCTTGCTTCCGCTGCATTGGCAGCCCCTTGCCGGACGTCCAGCTTCTCCTTCCGGGCGAGATGTATCGCCTGGAGTGTTGGAAGTATGCCCTAGAGGCAATAATAAAATGGTTATTATCATATTTCCTTGTTCATGATAATCGTCTATTGTTCATGCTATAATTGTATTAATGGGAAACAGTAATACATGTGTGAATAAATAGATTACAATGTGTCCCTAGCAAGCCTCTAGATTCGCTAGCTCGTTGATCAATAGATGATCATGGTTTCCTGATCATGGACATTGGATGTCATTGATAGCGGGATCACATCATTGGGAGAATGATGTGATGGACAAGACCCATTCCTAAGCATAGCACTAGATCGTATTGTTTGTATGCTAAAGCTTTCCTAATGTCAAGTGTATTTTTCGTCGACCGTGAGATTGTGCAACTCCCGGATACCGTAGGAGTGCTTTGGGTGTATCAAACATCACAACGTAACTGGGTGACTATAAAGGTGCACTACGGGTATCTCCGAACGTGTCTGTTGGGTTGGTACGAATCGAGATCGGGATTTGTCACTCCGTGTGACGGAGAGGTATCTCTGGGCCCACTCAGTAGAACATCATCATAATGAGCTCAGTGTGACTAAGGAGTCCGTCACGGTATGACGTGCTACGGAACGAGTAAAGAGACTTACCGGTAACGAGATTGAACAAGGTATAGGTATACCGACGATCAAATCTCGGGCAAGTTCTATACCGACAGGCAAAGGGAATTGTATACGTGATTGATTGAATCCTTGACATCGTGGTTCATCCGATAAGATCATCGTGGAACATGTGGGAGCCACCATGGGTATCCAGATCCCGCTGATGGTTATTGGCCGGAGAGTGTCTCGGTCATGTCTGTATGATTCCCGAACCCGTAGGGTCTACACACTTAAGGTTCGATGATGATAGGGTTATAGGGAATTGTTATACGAGGTTACCGAAGGATGTTCGGAGTCCCGGACGTCACGAGGATCTCCAGAATGGTCCGGAGGTAAAGATTGATATATAGGATCGATGGGTTTGGACGTTGGAAATGTTTCGGGCACCACCGGCAAAGTTCCGGGACCAACGGAAGGGTTTAGGAGGCCCACTCGGAGGGGCCACAAGCCCCGGAAGGCTACATGGGCCAAGTGCGGGAGGGAACCATCCCCTAGGTGGGCTGGTGCCCCCCCCACACTCAGCCCAGGCGCACCAGAGAGGGAGGGAGGGGAAAACCTAGGCGCTGGTGGGCCAAAGGCCCACCTAGGGGTGCGCCACCCCCCTCTCCTCCCTGCCCCCCCCCCCCTCTCCCATCTAGGGCTGCCGCCCCCCTCAAGGGGGAAACCCTAAAGGGGGCGCCACCCCTCCCTTTCCCCTATATATAGTGGGGTTTTTGGCCTTTGGAGATATGGTTTTCCATCTCTCTCTCTCGGCGCATCCCTGCTCTTCTTCTTCATCCTCTCCCACGGTGCTTGGCAAAGCCCTGCCGGCAGATCTCGTCTCTCCATCGACACCATGCCGTCGTACTGCCGGAGATCTTCCACAACCTCTCCCTCCTCCTTGCTAGATCAAGGTGCAGGATACGTCACCGGGCTGCACGTTTGTTGAACACGGAGGTGCCGTGGTTCGGCACTAGATCGGAATCACACGGCGATCTGAATCGCCGCGAGAACAACTCCATCAACCGCGTTCTAGCAACGCTTCCGGTTAGCGATCTTCAAAGTTATGAAGATGCACTCAGCCTTCTCTCGTTGCTGGTCTCTCCATAGGAAGATCTTAATATGGCATCGGAAAATTTTGAATTTATGCTACGTTTCCCAACAGTGGCATCAGAGCCAGGTTTTCTATGCGTAGATTCTATGCACGAGTAGAACACAAAAGGTTGTGGGCGCTGATTTGTCAATTGCTTGCCGCTACTAGTCTTATTATTTTCCGGCGGTATTGTGGGATGAAGCGGCCCGGACCGACCTTACACGTACTCTTACGTGAGACAGGTTCCACCGGCCAACATGCACACCGTGCATAAAGGTGGCTAGTGGGTGTTTGTCTCTCCCACTCTAGTCGGATTGGATTTGATGAAAAGGGTCCTTATGAAGGGTAAATAGCTTTGGCATATCATCGTTGTGGTTGTCACGTAGGTAAGAAGGCGTTCTTGCTAGAAACCCAAATCAACCACGTAAAACTTGCAACAACAATTAGAGGACGTCTAACTTGTTTTTTGCAGGGTTTGACATGTGATGTGATATGGCCAAAGTTGTGATGTTACATGTGTGATGTATTCGACGATCATGTTATTGTAATAGGATTCACGACTTGCATGTCAATGAGTATGACAACCGGCAGGAGCCATAGGAGTTGTCTTAATTTATTGTATGAGATGCAATGCCATGTGTTTACTACTTTTACTTCATTGCTAACGGTTAGCTATAGTAGTAGTGGTAGTAGTAGTTGGCGTGACGACTTCACGGATACACGATGATGGAGATCATGGTGTCACGTCGGTGACAATGATGATCATGCGATGCCTTAAGATGGAGATCGAAGGAGCAAAGATGATAATGGCCATATCATGTCACTATATGATTGCATGTGATGTTTATCATGTTTTTCATCTTATTGCTTAGAACGACGGTAGCATAATAAGATGATCCCTCATAAAATTTTGAGAACGTATTCCCCTAAGTGTGCACCATTGCGAAGGATCGTTGTCTCGAAGCACCACGTGATAATCGGGTGTGATAGATTCTAACGTTCGCATACAACGGGTGTAAGCCAGATTTACACACGCGAAACACTTAGGTTGACTCGACGAGCTTAGCATGTACAGACACGACCTCGAATACAAGAGACCGAAAGGTCGAACATGAGTCGTATGGTTGAATACGATCAGCATGAAGTTTCTCACCATGACGACTACTCCGTCTCACGTGATGATCGAACACGGGTTAGTCAACATGGATCATGTATCACTTAGATGACTAGAGGGATGTCGACTTAAGTGGGAGTTCACACTTAATTTGATTAAATGAACTTAATTGTCATGAAATTAGTCTAAAAGTTGTCTTTACAAATATTGTAGATCCAATGGCCAACGCACATGTCAACCTCAATTTCAACGCATTCCTAGATAAGAACAAGCTGAAAGATTATGGTAGCAACTATGCGGACTGGTTCCGCAACTTGAAGCTCATCCTCGAAGCAGCTAAAAAGGCTTATGTCCTTAATGCACCGCTAGGTGACCCTCCTGCTCCCGCAGCGGCCAGGACATTCAGAACGTCTGGCAGACGCGGAGTGATGACTACTCTCTGGTTAGGTGTGGCATGTTATACAGTTTGGAAACGGGGCTCCAAAGGCGTTTTGAGCAACACGGAGCATATGAGATGTTCCACGAGCTGAATCTATTTTTTCAAGCTCATCCCCGTGTCGAGAGATATGAAGTTTCTGACAAGTTCTTTGGCTGTAAGATGGAGTAGAACAGTTTCGTTAGTGAGCATATACACACAATGTCTCGGTTACACGGTCGTCTGACTTCGCTTGGAGTCGAACTTCCGGATGACGCTGTAATTGACAGAATCCTCCAGTCTCTCCACCAAGCTACAAGGGTTTTGTGCTGAACTACAACATGCAAGGGATGGAAAAGACCATTCCCGAGTTGTACTCGATGCTGAAATCTGCAGAAGTAGAAATCAAGAAAGAGCATCAAGTGTAGATGGTCAATAAGACCACCAGTTTTAAGAAGGGCAAGGGTAAGAAGAACTTCAAGAAAGACGGCAAAGCCGTTGCCGCGCCCGGTAAGTCAGATACCGGGAAGAAGAAAAAGAATGGACCCAAGCCTGAGACTGAGTGCTTCTATTGCAAGGGAAAGGGTCACTAGAAGCGGAACTGCCCCAAGTACTTAGCGGACAAGAAGGCCGGCAACGTTAAAGGTATATATGATATACATGTTATTGATGTGTACCTTACCAGCGCTCGTAGTAGCTCTTGGGTATTTGATACCGGTGTTGTTGCTCACATTTGCAACTCAAAGCAGGAACTGCGGAATAAGTGGAGACTGGCCAAGGACGAGGTGACGATGCGCGTTGGGAATGGCTCCAAGGTCGATGTGATCGCCGTCAGCACGCTGCCTCTACATCTACCGTCGGGATTATTTTTAAACCTTAATAATTGTTATTTAGTACCAACTTTGAGCATGAATATTGTATCAGGGTCTTGCTTAATGCGAGACGGCTACTCATTTAAGTCAGAGAATAATGGTTGTTCTATTTATATGAGTGATATGTTTTATGGTCATGCTCCACTGGTGAATTGTTTATTCTTGATGAATCTCGATCGTGATGTTACACATATTCATAGTGTGAGTACCAAAATATGTAAAGTTGATAATGATAGACCCACATACTTGTGGCACTACCGCCTTGGTCATATCGGTGTTAAGCGTATGAAGAAGCTCCATACTGATGGACTATTAGAGTCTCTTGACTTTGAATCATTTGACACATGCGAACCGTGCCTCATGGGCAAGATGACTAAGACTCCATTCTCGGGAATAATGGAGAGAGTGACCGACTTATTGGAAATAATACATACTGATGTGTGAGGTCCAATGAACGTTGAAGCTCGCGCCGGCTACCGTTATGTTCTCACTCTCACCGATGACTTGAGTAGGTATGGGTATATCTACTTGATGAAGCACAAATTTGAGACGTTTGAAAAGTTCAAGGAATTTCAGAGTGAGGTTGAGAATCAACGTGACAGAAAAATTAAGTGTCTATGATCTGATCGTGGAGGAGAATATTTGAGTCACGAGTTTGGCACACACCTAAGGAAGTGTGGAATTGTTTCACAAGTGACGCCGCCTAGCACACCGCAATGCAACGGAGTGTCTGAACGTCGTAATCGCACTTTATTAGATATGTTACGATCTATGATGTCTCTTATCGACTTACCGCTATCATTTTGGGGATACGCATTAGAAACTGCAGCATTCACTTTAAATAGGGCACCGTCTAAATCTGTTGAGACGACACCGTATGAACTATGGTTTGGCAAGAAGCCTAAGTTGTCATTTCTTAAAGTTTGGGGCTGTGATGCTTATGTGAAGAAACTTCAACCAGAAAAGCTCGAACCCAAAGCGGAAAATGTGTATTCATAGGATACCTTAAGGAAACTATTGGGTATACCTTCTATCTTAGATCCGAAAGTAAAACCTTTGTTGCCAAGAACGGATCCTTTCTAGAGAAAGAGTTTCTCTTGAAAGAAGTAAGTGGGAGGAAATTAGAACTTGATGAGGTAATTACACCCCCTCTCGAACCGGAGAGTAGCGCAGCGCGGGAAATTGTTCCTGTGGCGCCTACGCCAACTGAAGAGGAAGTAAATGATAATGATCATGAAGCTTCAGATCAAGTTACTACTGAACCACGAAGGTCCACAAGGGTACGATCCGCACCAAAGTGGTACGGCAACCCTGTGATGGAAATCATGTTGTTAGAGAACGGTGAACCTTCGAACTATGAAGAAGCAATGGCGGGCCCGGATTCCAACAAATGGCTTGAGGCTATGAAATCCGAGATAGGATCCATGTATGAGAACAAAGTATGGGCTTTGGTGGACTTGCCCAATGATCGGCAATCCATAGAAAATAAATGGATCTTTAAGAAGAAGACTGATGCAAACGGTAATGTGACCATTTACAAAGCTCGACTTGTCGCAAACGGTTTTCGACAAATTCAAGGAGTTGACTACGATAAGACTTTCTCTCCCGTAGCGAAGCTGAAGTCAGTCTAAATCATGTTAGCAATTGCCTCTTTTCATGATTATGAAATTTGACAAATGGACGTCAAAACAGCGTACCTTAATGGGTATCCTAAGGAAGAGTTGTATATGATGCAACCAGAAGGTTTTGTCGACCCTAAGAGTTCTAACAAGGTATGCAAGCTCCAGCGCTCCATCTATGGGTTGGTGCAAGCATCTCGGAGTTGGAACATTCGCTTTAATGAGGTGATTAAAGCGTTTGGGTTCATACGGGTTTATGGAGAAGCCTGCCTATACAAGAAAGTGAGTGGGAGCTCTGTAGCTTTCCTCATACTATATGTGGATGACATATTATTGATGGGGAATAATATAGAGTTGTTGGAGAGCATAAAGGCCTATTTGAACAAGAGTTTTTTAATGAAGCACCTTGGAGAAGCTGCATACATATTAGGCATCAAGATCTATAGAGATAGATCAAGACGCCTCATAGGTCTTACGCAAAGTACATACCTTGACAAGATATTGAAGAAGTTCAATATGGAAAACTCAAAGAAGGGGTTCTTGCCAGTTTTGCAAGGTATGAGATTGAGTAAGACTCAGTCACCAACCACGGGAGCAGATAGAGAGAAGATGAGTAATGTCCCCAACGCTTCCGCCGAAGGCTCTCTAATGTATGCTATGCCGTGTACCACACCTGATATAAACATTGCCATAAGTTTGGTAGGGAGGTACCAAAGTGATCCCGGTATGGAACACTGGATAGCGATCAAGAATATCCTTAAGTACCTGAAGAGGACTAAGGAGATGTTTCTCGTTTATGGAGGCGATGAAGAGCTCGTCGTAAAGGGTTACGTCGATGCTAGCTTCGACACAGATCCGGATGACTCTAAGTCATAGACCGGATATGTGTATGTTTTGAATGGCGGGGCAGTGAGCTGGTGTAGCAACAAGCAAGAAGTCGTCGCGGCATCTACATGTGAAGCGGAGTACATAGCTGCTTCAGAAGCGGCTCATGAAGGGATTTGGATGAAGGAGCTCATCACCGACCTTGGAGTGGTCCCAAGCGCGTCGAGTCCGATGACACTCTTATGTGATAACACTGGGGCCATTGCCATAGCCAAGGAGCCCAGGTTTCACAGGAAGACCAAGCACATCAAACGCCGCTACAACTCCATCCAGGACCATGTCCAGAGTTGAGTAATAGATATTTGTAAAGTGCACATGGATCTTAATATTGCAGACCCGTTGACTAAACCTCTTCCTCGGGCAAAACATGATCAACACCACAATGCGATGGGTGTTCGATACATCACAATGTAACTATATTATTGACTCTAGTGCAAGTGGGAGAATGTTGGAAATATGCCCAAGAGGCAATAATAAAATGGTTATTATCATATTTCCTTGTTCATGATAATCGTCTATTGTTCATGCTATAATTGTATTAACTGGAAACAGTAATACATGTGTGAATAAATAGATCACAGTGTGTCCCTAGCAAGCCTCTAGATTGGCTAGCTCATTGATCAATAGATGATCATTGTTTCCTGATCATGGACATTGGATGTCATTGATAACGGGATCACATCATTGGGAGAATGATGTGATGGACAAGACCCATTCCTAAGCATAGCACTAGATCGTATTGTTCGTATGCTAAAGCTTTTCTAATGTCAAGTGTCTTTTCCTTCGACCGTGAGATTGTGCAACTCCCGGATAATGTAGGAGTGATTTGGGTGTATCAAACGTCACAACGTAACTGGGTGACTATAAAAGTGCACTACGGGTATCTCCGAAAGTGTTTGTTGGGTTGGTACGAATCGAGATCGGGATTTGTCACTCCGTGTGACGGAGAGGTATCTCTGGGCCCACTCGGTAGAACATCATCATAATGAGCTCAGTGTGACTAAGGAGTTAGTCACGGGATGATGTGCTACGAAATGAGTAAAGAGACTTACCGGTAACGAGATTGAACAAGGTATAGGTATACCGACGATCAAATCTCGGGCAAGTTCTATACTGACAGGCAAAGGGAATTGTATACGGGATTGATTGAATCCTTGACATCGTGGTTCATCCGATGAGATCATCGTGGAACATGTGGGAGCCACCATGGGTATCCAGATCCCCCTGATGGTTATTGGTTGGAGAGTGTCTCGGTCATGTCTGCATGATTCCCAAACCCGTAGGGTCTACACACTTAAGGTTCGATGACGCTAGGGTTATAGGGAATTGTTATACGAGGTTATCGAAGGATGTTCGGAGTCCCGGATGAGATCCCGGATGTCACGAGGAGCTCCGGAATGGTCCGGAGGTAAAGATTGATATATAGGATGGATGGGTTTGGACGCTGGAAATGTTTCAGGCACCACCGACAAAGTGTCGGGACCACCGGAAGGGTTCCGGAGGCCCACCGGGAGGGGCCACAAGCCCCGGAAGGCTACATGGGCCAATTACGGGAGGGAACCAGCCCCTAGGTGGGCTGGTGAGCCCCCCCCCCCCCCCCCCACACACACACACACACTCATCCTAGGTGCACCATAGAGGGAGGGAGGGGAAACCCTAGGCGCTGGTGGGTCTAAGGCCCACCTAGGGGTGCGCCACCCCCCTCTCCTCCCTGCCCCCCCCCTCTCTCATCTAGGGTTGCCGCCCCCCTCAAGGGGGAAACCCTGAAGGGGGCACCACCCATCCCTTTCCCCTATATATAGTGGGGGGTTTGGCCTTTGGAGATACGGTTTTCCATCTCTCTCTCTCGGCGCAACCCTGCTCTTCTTCTTCATCCTATCCCACGGTGCTTGGCAAAGCCCTGCCGGGAGACCTCGTCTCTCCATCGACACCATGTCGTCATGCTGCCAGAGATCTTCCCCAACCTCTCCCTCCTCCTTGCTGGATCAAGGTGCAGGAGACGTCATCGGGCTGCACGTGTGTTGAACGCGGAGGTGCCGTGGTTCGGCACTAGATCGGAATCACACCGCGATCTGAATCACCGCGAGTACGACTCCATCAACCGCGTTCTAGAAACGCTTCCGCTTAGCGATCTTCAAAGGTATGAAGATGCACTCATGTAACGCCCAAAATGCGATTCTATCCTCAATTTGGCACGAGGGCCTCGTCAGGGATAGAAGCGCCTCTCGTCGTTTCGCAAGAATGGATATCGTTACAAGTACATGTACGGAAACGAAGAGATGTATGGAATTTGCTTACACTCGCCACAAGCTACATCAGAGTCACATCAGTACAATACATAATCATCATGAAGAAGAGCAGGGTCTGACTACGGACGAAAACAAACGAGAAAAGAAGAACGACGTCCATCCTTGCTATCCCAGGCTGTCGGCCTGGAACCCATCCTAGATCGATGCAGAAGAAGAAGAAGCAACTCCAAATGAACAATCAACGCGCTCGCGTCAAGTAACCTTTACCTGTACATGCAACTGGTGTTGTAGTAATCTGTGAGCCACACGGGACTCAGCAATCTCATTTACAAATGTATCAAGACTAGCAAAGCTTAATGGGTGAGGTATGGTTAAGTGGTGAGGCTGCAGCAAGCGACTAAGCATTATATGAGGTGGCTAACTTACGAGTACAAGAATAAAGAGGGGGAAGATAAACGCATAACGAACGTGAACTACTGATGATCAAATGAATGATCCTGAACACCTACTTACGTCAGACATAACCACACCGTGTCCTCGATCGGAGAAGGAGCTCGCGAAAGAGACAGTCACAGTTACGCACTCAGTTGACATATTTTAATTAAGTTAACTTCAAGTTATCTAGAACCAGTGTTAAACAAAGTTTCCACGATGCCACATAACCGCGGGCATGGCTTTCCGAAAGATTTAACCCTGCAGGGGTGCTCCAACTAATCCATCACAAATTACCACAAGCCGCATAGAAATCCTCGATCACGAAACTCGCAATCTCGACGGACTCCTTAGTGGAAAACCTAAACTATGAGATTACCCAAAGCATCACCAGAATCTCGATGCACAAGACATTCGTCAAAGGTAAAACTAATCCAGCAAGGCCACCCCACGTGTCGACGATCCTGATAGGAGCCGCGTATCTCGTTCTCACGACACAACGGATAAGCGAAGCGTACAGTGGCCTAATAGACATCTCCCGAGTTGCCCCGGGTTGGCCCCGCACGGTGCTCTGTTTTGGACCGGCACCATCAGCATTGGCCCTCCCTGTATTATGTAGAATGACACCTCGGGTTCATGACGCCCTATGCTTTCAGTATTAACAAAACTATTATGTTGGGCAAATAGTACCAATGTTGGGCCTTGCTAGACCATCTTTCATCTAAAACTAATTATCAAGGGGGTCCCATAACAACCCCGATCGTGTAAGGAGCGCTCAATTATGGAACATAACATTGGTAGCCGAAACTAAGGGGGCAAAGGTGGAACAAAACACCAGGCTAGAAAGGCCAAGCCTTCCACCTTTTACCAAGTATATAGGTGCATTAAATTAAATAGCAATTAATATGGTGATATAACAAGGAACCATGTTGTCACATGGAAGCAACTGCACCTGCAACTAGCAACGCTAACACATTGTAAGGCAAGCGGTAACATAGGCAATCAGTGGTTTGCTAGGTTGTGAACAGGTTGAAGGTTTTCATGCCAATGTTGGGAGGCTGGTATTTAACAGGTGGTAGGCAGCAAGACAATAATGATAGCATCGAAATAACTAGCATGGCAATGATAGTAATGGTATTTGGGGAAATGGTCATCTTGCCTGAGATCCCGCTTGGAAGAAGAACGACTCCGTGAAGTAGACGAACCGACGTAGTCGAACGGGCCCTCACAATCCGACACGCTTGCGGAACTCTATTCGAGACCAAGGAAACCGGATACAAGCATCAACACACGATATTCACCACACGATACACAACACATGTGATCCATGAACAGTTGTATATGCAAGACATGGCATGGCAACTCACAACAATCAAACACTACACATTAAGTGAAGTTCAATATGCAACGAGTTGCATATTGACTAAACTCCACATACGGATTTATTTAGTTCTATATCGATTAAGTACATGGCAATATTAACTGTGGTTAAACATGGCAAGAGGTGAAGCGTAATTAAACTACCTATCTAGGCATTTTAAATGAGGTCGGAAATGACATATAGCACCTCCAAAACGACCTCACATGTTAATTTACAATTTTGTCCAGATCTGAACTAACACTTTTAAACGTTTGTTAAACAGAAAAATAGATAGGTTCACGTGATTCTACGCGTCGTTACAAGCAATTTACACATAGAGAACATCTCCAACGGAGCTACGGTTCAAAAGATACGAACACCGCAAGATATGATGGCATGAATGCAATATGTGTGCAACGACAGTCACAAGCATTTCAAAACACACAACCAGCAAGATAATATGAAACTACACGAGATTCTAAGCAAGTTTCATAAAGGACACGATCAAAACGGAGCAACGGTTTAACAACTACGAGCTAAACAAGAAATCACTACAATTTGCCAAAATCAGCCACATAGCATTTTCTACACCCCACAACTACGAGCTACACAAATCCGATATACTCAACCAAGGCATGAGGCGGTAGAGGGCAAGACGCACTACAACATACAACTAACAACACCTAGCATGGAAGCATGGATCACTAGGAAAAGAAGTCACAAAATAGCATCTCACACACTGTTTCAGACTTGGTGAAAACCACGGTTTATGAAAGTGCAGCTTTCGATCTGAAGGCATATTGACAGCAGCAAAACCATAAGCTACAGGACTCCAAATGGCATGAAAATTGACAGCATGCTAGAGAATCCTAAAGTCTACAACTAACTTCATTGCACCAACCTCAAAAGAGCTACAAATCACCAGATAAACTCATGACAAGACAACAACAAAATATAACAGATTCAGACTTAGAAATATTTCAGCATCTCTAAAACAACACTATTTCCTAGCAAGTAAAGAACAAACAAACCACATCCAAACATGGATTTCTATTGCAACCAACATTACCAGGGGCTCGACTAAACATCCAAGGGCATATCTCTAGTTGACAACTCCTTCATAACACGCATGGATTAAATCCCATAAAAATAAACAAAAGGGCAACACCGCAAAATATCACGCGAACTAACTTGCTCTAAAGCTAAAACTAAATGCACAGTTAAATCCTATGGATTTTTCTACCCCGAAAACATATATAACATGAGGGGTTGCAACACAAGAATATCGCCACACGTATATGCGAGATAATGTCCTAAACACGGTATAGCAAACTAGCTACGGAATCCTACATGCAAAAATACCAACGACTACTCTAAAATACATGGCAAAAGGGTTCCTAAAACATGAGCATTTTACCTACGGGATTTGAGCAATCCGGACACGCACGAAAATAATTACGGAGCAATTCCCTATTGGGACAGCACGCAAAACTAGGCATTTGGCACGTCAAACTATGTCAAACATGTGTGCAAGTTGTAATTTATGAATCTACGCGAAAATCTACTCAAGATACATATGCAACTCGCTCTGATCCGACATACAGATTAAAAGTTACGGCGTTTTAATATATAGCATTTATCTGAAAATACTAAATTCCCAGAAAAACCTAAAATGCTACGGGCCGAAACTGGGCGTGCGTAACTTAATAAAACTCGCCACGGGGCCTGGTCAGGAGAGGGAGGTGGGCCTCCGGGTGGTCGACTGCGGTGGGTCGCGGCGGAGGTTGGTGGCCCACGGGGAAGAGGAGGAGCTGGGGCCTGCGGTTGTGGGGCTGGTGGACCGGCGGTTGGCGCTCGGCCTCGGCCGCGTGGGACGAGGCCGGCATGGGCGAGCGATGGCGAGGTGCCCTCGGGTCGTCGTTCTCCTCCCGTGCTTCTCACGGGCAGGAGCCATGGCGGCCGCAGCAACACGCACAGGACCGGCAGTGCTCGGCCGGGAGCCCAGATCCTGGCGGCCACAGGCGGATCCGGGCGGCACGATCCCATTCGGGGGAACAGCAACTCGAATCGGCGCCAGGGAGAGCAGATCGGCCGGGGTCCTGCAGGGAGAGAAAGAGCACATGGGAGATTAGGGCAGAGGGAGAGAGGAGGAAGAAGGAGTGGGAGAGAGAGAGCGCGGGGCACCGGCTTGGACGGCGGCGGGGTCAACGCGGTGGCGGCTTGCCGGAGCACCGGTGGCCGGGCAACGTGGGAGGCTGAGCCGGCTCCTCTGGGCGCTGCTGGCTGGAGGCGCGGGAGGAGCGAGCGTCGGGCAGGGAGATCGGGCTTGCGCAGGCGACGGCGCTGGTTCGGGACCGGGCGGGCTCCATATGGGCCTGGGCGGCCCGCGGCGGCTGGAGGATGAGGAGTGAGGAGGTGGGAGGAGAGAGAGCGGCTAGGGTTGCGCGGATCCCGATGCAGGGTTAGGGAGAGGCTAAAAATGGAAGGGGAGGTGTCTGTTTATAGACAATGGGGGGCTAGGTTTAGCAGAATTTCGTCCCGGTTTCAACCGCGCGGTCGGAATCAAACAATTCTGAACGTATGGTGTAGGAAACTTTTGAATTTATGCTATTTTTCCCAACATGGAGCTGGCGGAAGTTATCACCCATGGACAGGAGAAGCTGCTCTTCTGTAAGCATGCTGCTGCCGGCTCCTAAGTCACCAGCAACCTTGAGCCTGGCGGTGATGGTGATCTCGCCATCAAAGGTTTATCCTTCGACGGGCTCCCTAGTGCTTATCACCCCCGGCATGCTAACGAACTGGTCCTGGCCAACTTCGAGGTACCTGGATTGGCGGTTGATCCTCCACATCAGCTCCCCCGGCAACTGAGGGCTCGGTGGTTGGCGTAGCGCCTGGCGCTCCTACGGCAGGAATGTCGTCAGTACGGCCACTGGGCTCCTCGTCGGTCCTCTCCCCTGCCTCCTTGGTGGCCTCTTCCTCTGTAGCCTTGGTGGCCTCCTCCCGGGCAGCCTTGGCAGCCTCGCCAGCGGCAACCTTGTCGGCCTCAACGGCAGCACCCCTCGCAACCTCCTTGATGACGAAGTCGACGTCCATGTCCTCCATCATAGGTGAATCTAAAAGCCAGAAGAGGGAGAACCAGATAAGAACAAGATAGAAGTTCAAGAAGACAAAAAAGATGAAGATAAAATAACAAGTGCTCTCAGGCAAGCAGCTTACCTGTGCCAGGCTGCCAGGAGTTGGTCGCTTCTTCCCCGGCAACATCGCTTGTCGGTGTAGGGCTGCCGGCCTCTGCGCGTGCCAGATCACCCTCGAAAAAAATGGTCTCGTCGACAATGACGCTTGCCGGAGATCCATCCCTGGGCGGTGTGGATGATGGAGGCGCACGTCAAGGGCAACCTCCGATGGCTTGTCTTGCTGCCGCTCCTCCCCTGCAGGCCCAGTGATGTCAGTAGTAAAGAAAACTGTCCCAACGCTCGCCAGTGGGAAATGGGTAGAGGACCCACGCTGGGTGCTGCAATGGGGGTTCCGTTGAGGGCTCCGTTGCAGGCTAGGCTCCGGGCTGGTGAAGGTTCCCTCCAGCACTCCTGAGGTGCTTGTCGGGGGCTCATCGCTCATCGAGACCTTCGCCTTCTTTGAAGATTTCCGCACTAGAGGCTCTGGATCCCTGCAAAGACGAGACGGAGCTAGATGAGCACACTGAACCAAATTAATGAAGTAGAAGTTAAAGGATGTGGCAGGGTGCCTTACTCTTCCTCTTCCTCCGAGTCGAAGGCAGAGAGGTCAAATTCGACCTCCACCAGGGTGTGGAGGGGTACCCCTACGATGCTTGGCTACGGCACGAGCGGAAGGTTGCTCGACTGGGGCGCCGGAAGATGCTTTGTGAAGAACTCGCTTCCTCTTGGGGGCGGGGGCTTCTCGGGCTACTCCTCGCCAGTCGTATCCTCGTGAGAAGGATCCCCGGTGGCAGCACCGTTGTGCCCCCCGGCAGAAGGGCCCTCGGCAGCAGCACCGATGTGCTCCCCGGCAACTTCCTCTAGCCCGGCAAGTGTTTCCTCCGGCACCGTCCCGTCTTTGTTGGACTCCCCACGAAGCTGACGCTGTCAGCCGCCTCGGCAAGAGCCGCCTCTTCGACCCTGGTGGCGATATACGCCACTTCCTCATCAAGGGTGGGGCGTTAGACGTCCATCTCTTTCCGGATGGCAATCTCCGTCAGGTTGTCGAAGAATTGCAGCACCTGTTCTCCATTCGGCTAAGCCCAAGTCGGGTCGAGGCTGTGGGCGTTGCACACAGGCATCATAGCAATGATTGAGCTCACGACGGAGTTCATGCACAGAGGGACTATCCCCTCCGCCATCTTGAACTTCCCCTCGGGCTTGAACAACTTCTGGCACACGCGTGCATGCTGCAGGAACGTCAGATTGCCGTTCAGCCCGAGACGCGGCCTCATGATGTCCGCCACGTTCTTGTAGCCCCAGGCTGGCCTCCCCTGCTCTGTAGAGGAGCGATGCGTCGACGAAGGAAATTCGCGGCCACCATCTTGATCGCAAGCCCAGAGGCTCTGAGGCGCAGGATCCTGGTGGTGGCGATTGAGAGCTTCCCGTCTGCAGGATCGAGGTCACCCCAGCCCTTGATGCACGGTGTCGTGGTTGTCCGGGGCACGCAGAAAGCCTGGGGATCATCCTCCACAAGCCAGCACCACATCCCGCGCCACTCCTCCCACTTCTCGCGGTAGTTCCCATCTATGTAAGCCTCCTTGGTCCCTCGCTTGGGGATCCAAGCAAGGAAACTGGAGAGGGCATCTCCCCTTTGGATGCGGGGGTTGAAGTAATGACGGAACAGGGCGACGTTGGGGGTGATTCCGACAAAGTTCTCGCAAAGATACGCGAACACGGCCATACAAGTGACCGCATTCGGCGTGAAATCTAAGAGTTGGAGGTTGTAGGAGTACATGACCTCTACGAAGAAGTTGGATTAGGGGGGACAAAGGCCGCACAAAAAATAATCTGCGAAGAAAGGGTAGTTGTTTGGCTCACCGCCGGCGGAACCTGGACGCACGCGGGTTGCGGGATGCGCCTTCGTCTTCCTTGCCCACAAGAGCAAGTACCAGGACTTCAGGGTCTCCGCATCCAGCCCCGAGAGAAGACGGTGAGCTTCTTCCGCATCTTCGCCAGATCCCCCTCCGTGATGACGTCTTTCCCCCTGCTTGGCTTCGGCGCCATGGCGCCAAGTGGGGAGGGGCGGAGACCCGAGGAGGTGAAAGATTGGAGGCAGCGGAAAGGTGGAGGAGCTCTGCTTCGCGCTCAAAGGAGGAAGGTGACAACAGCTCCGAGATTGGACAAGAGTAAGAAGTAATGGGCAAGTGCCCTTGCGGTTTCCCCTTTTATGTTGATGACGCAAGGCCGCCCCTTGGCAAGCCCGAGACCACATCTGCACGCACACGGGCGTCTCGGCCACTCCGCCCACGTCCCCCACGTCGCGCATTTGACGTGTGTCGTGGAGAGGCAGGGGCGCGGTAACGGTAAAATCGCCGCCCATAGATCTCGACCACGACTGTCCGTGCACTGTTTGGGCCTAGCCCAACGAAGCCTCGCACTCGTGTATGGCCTAGGCCCGGGGGCCCTGTCGGTGCACTAAATTTGGGCCTTTAGTGCCCCTTTACTTGTGCACGGGCAGTTGCAGCCACACCCGCGGCAAGGCTTGCCAGGAGACTGCATAAGACCACCACGAAGACGCTCAAGTCAACGACCCAGAAGATTGAAGACCGTTGGCAGAGCCCCCCCCCCCCCCCGGCAAGATCCTTGCCTGGAGAGGCTAGCGAAGCCCCGGCAAGATCCTTGTCGGGGGACTTAGCGAAGCTCCAGTGCGACCCGCTCCCAGTAAGGTCCCAGCTCACCTCTACGTCAGCGCAGCGGCCAGCTGCCCCTCGCCACTTGATACGTATCGATCCGCAAGACGCGTGTCGAGCGGTATCTCGGGAAAAAAGTGCCAAGGGGACGCGTCCCTGTTCCATGTCTGAAACACCTGACGAAGCATTTAATGCGTGTGCTTAGATGCCAGAGACACTGTATCTAGCCGTACACCCCGTGAGTGCACTATTTCAGTGTGCACCGTGTGGAAGTCCTGTGCTGCCACTTGGAGACCCCTTTTAACCTATAAAAGGAGGCCCATGGCATGCACTTGAGGACACTTGGTTAGTTAGTCATCCGACACTTACGAAGAGAATCATCCGACCCTTGAACACATCAAATACACACAAAGGAGGAGTAGGGTATTACACTTCCGAATGGCCTGAACCTGGGTAAATCTTTCCTTGGGTTGACCGTTAGTTCTGCTCTTGGTGCATCCCTTTCCCCCGCCGAACCACAAGGGATCCTCTCGGTCTCATAGGTGTCGTTCGCCCCGACATGGATGTACCTTCTCTGTTTTCCAGCACGACATGCATATATACCTTAAGTAAAATTCGCTTATATAAGGTTGATTGTATATACCTGAAGTAAAATTCGCTTATATAAGCTACCAGGTAGATTCAATCTGCTTGTGCTGGACAAGAGGACCATCACATGCTGGCAATGCTCACCTCCTGCTGCCAATCTTGACTTATTCAAGAAGCAGCCATATTAGCTGCTACGGAGGAGATCACGTCAGTTTGGTGTAACCATTTCCCATGGCAAAGTAATGCAGTAACTAACCGTGTTTGGATTGCGCAAACCTGTAAAAGGATACATATCTTCAGGTTTTATCATATGTAAAGCATCGGATTTATTTAGTTTAGCGTTCCAGCACATGTAAACAGCAAAAGCAGACAGCATTAGGTGGTTTCAACAATGGCATTTGAGAAGTGCACATGCAACTCGGCCAGCATAATCGTTAAACGAAGAATCTCGATGCATTTCATTAGAGCCCACCTCACCCAACCAGAAAACACTTGTGTGTGGCAACCAAAAGTTAGAAGCAAAAAATGGCTTAAAATTATTTCCAATTTGATTGATCTCGACAGCAGCTCCAGCCCTGGACAAGATTACTCAGGTCATATGTTGAACGACAACATCAACAAGAACTTACCACAGTATTACAAACTTTCTACAAAAATTGTACCACTACTGGCAAAAATTCCTGGGTTGCTCCACCCACACAAAATATCATAAGCAGCTGCCCACTGAAACGGCAGTACCAACATGGCAGCAGTACATTTGTGTTAGATCCATCCAGTAATGTCAACTGAAAATGGACTATAAATAGTTTCTTTCAGACAATTAAACATAGCACTGAGAACAACAAATATTTGGATGGTTATTTCGATTCTTCCAACAAGGCCATGACTGGAACTGTACTCTTAAGCAAGCAAGACGTGCCAACTGAATATGGGGATACCATTATACATCAAGAGATTATATTATCTTTATCATACTGCTGTTGAAAACAACTCTGACATAGGAAGTCCATGGCTGCCGGACCTAGAAACTCTCCTCCTTCTGGAACAGTATTGATCCAACCATGACAGCAATTCCAGTTACAGCAATCGTAAAGAGAAGTCGCCTGTGTTGTGCAGCAGGCACAGCACGTGCTGGTCGTACCGGTGGAGGAGGCTGCACTTCTCTCTCTGGAATGGTTCTGGCACTGAAAATTTCAAACATCTGATTAGCCTTAATAATAATTCTATTAATAATATACTTAGAAAATCAAAACAAAAAAACATCAACATACAGGATCTCCGAAAAGGTTATCATCTTTGACTTGAAAACTAACCAAATTTTGAACTGATTTTGAATTACATTGACCAAGTATGCAAGGATCCCATCTAGGCTATACCATTTGCAAATAATGGATTGCATTTAGTTTAGCAACACAAATAAAGATCACAGAAAACAAGCAGTCAGGGTATGGACTGTGCAACACTAATCTTTAAATGGGCCATTACGATACCCAATAACCAAAAAACAAAATTCAACAATTCCTTGGGACATGTGGGAACATGTTTACCTTGATGATTCTGCAGAACCATTTGAGCTAAGGTGGCACTGCATTCCATGCCCTATCCATTCACGAAGTCTAATATACTTCTTGCATGTTTGACAAAAGTCCGTTCGGTTTCCACATACATCCTGCATCTCAAACTACTATGATCAGAACAAATCGACATGTATCAAACACATTTAAATAAATATGAAGCTTCAAAGGTAAACAATAAACTACACCTGATGTTCATGAATATCAATTGCAGGCAATTCGTACTCACAATATACACACGCAACCATCCTCTGTGTGCATTGTTCTCTTTTATGAAGATCCAGTATCTCCTGTTGTAAGGTTTCTTTGCAGAGGGAGCAATTTACCTGCATTTGATAAGATACACTTATTGCACATGTACAACAGAAGCTGTTATCAAAATCTTGGAATATGTGCATTTTACTCCTGTTGTTCCTATGGAAAGCAATGTTGCATTAGCTCGCATTAGCTCCTGGTTTCAATTGTGATAAAATTATCATAGCAAAAGAAATGTGTTTTTCTGATTTGCAGGTAAAAGAAAAGGTGAACAAGCTAAGGGGATGTGTGTATCCAGCTTACAAGTACAAGAAGCTAACTAGCCATCATGTGCTGGAAGAAGAATATTACTTGATATAATTTTGATTTTAACAAGGACTTGTTTTCTATACTTGTCGCAGCTAGTGGCTTAGAGTTCGTGTTACATCAGCTTCAGTTTCTTTTGGCTATGTTTTTAAACTCTGTTATGTGCTTTCTTACTCTCTACCTTAATATCACTTGTAGCCACCAAAATGAACTTAAAAGAGGGAATCAATTGTGTAATCAGGAAAGTCTTCTATACACTTTAGATAAGATGTAGAATATACACCACCAAAATGAAAAATGTAGCATAGACTACACAAGGAGAACCAACATTATGGCATAATCTTCTGAAAAACACAACAAGAACCAACATTAGGCATAATCTTCTAAAAAACACAACGAGAACCAACATTATGGCATAATCTTCTGGAAAAAAAAACGAGAACCAACATTAGGCATAATCTTCTGAAAAACACAACGAAAACCAACATTAGGCATGATCTTCTGAAAACTCAAAACATGGCATTTAGTATCAGACTACAAAACTTAAAACGTGCATTTAGAATCAGAATGCAAACATACCGGAGCGTGATTTTCATTGTAGTGTTCTTCCATAAGCTTCCTGGGAACAATTTCTCCACAGTGCTCGCACTTTTGAAGGTTACGAGCACAGTGTACGGAATGCAAGTCGATGTTTGACGATGGAATTTCTCGTTGACTGGAAAAACGAAGATGCAAAAACTAAAATTGTTAACCAACTTGTGACGTTGTTAGACCCAAGATGGCGTGAAGACTAAACTCAGACAAGTATTTACTGAATAACATAACTTAACGAAAGTTGAGCTTGATTACAAGGAATCTAGGAGTTCTGATACACCAAAGAGCCAACCAGGAACACTGGCGGCTAGGGTTTACCCCAATCCAAGCAGAAAGCCCGGAAGGCTCTAGAATCCTGGCTTTGTAGCCTTACAAAATGGTAGGAAACGAAAGAAAAGCAGATGGGGACTGTAGCCCTTTTGCCGGAAAGCAAACAACAACACTCTCACGCCTTCCAACTGTTCGATGAAGAATCAACATCGTCTCGATCATCTTCAACAGCGAAGCGGGAAGGAGGAACTAAAGACATACAATGACAGATGGACGGCCCGCAGTGCTTCGCGCCAACGGGTCATGATTCAAACTTAACTGAACTATTCCCTCCTAGTGTCAAAAACGCTCTTATATTATAGATCGGAGGGAGTAGTTCTTAGTGTCGAAACCATAAGAGAAATACCACTACGGTCCTGATAGATATCAATCAAACAATACAAGCCATAGACTGCATAGAGCTTGACTGAGAGTGTGTTTTTTTTTTGACACAAAATGTAACGACCCAATGATCCAAAGGATCGATACAGGGAGAAGGGGATGAGATCAGGATTGCTTTATTGAAGGAGGTGAGGTACTGAGAAAGTTAGGTGAGGGGGAGAGGGTAGTAGGGAGAGAATTCAGAGTCTCATACATCACATGCCTCTCCTCTGTCCAACACACACCTACTTATACAACCCTTCTTGACCAGTAGGGCCACCCCCTGGCCCACGCACCACTGTCCACCGCATCAAAGGGATGCGGGTGTGACACTCCCCTCTTCTTCGGAAGAAGCCTCCTCTTCAGGTGCTGCCGGTTCGACGGATGCAGCAGGGTCCTCTTGCTTGGCCGCGTCGTGTTCCTGCATGGTAGCTGAAGGAAAACGTCGACGAAGAGTGCCGTAGTCCTCCCAGGTGGAGCTCGTGGATGAAGAAGACCAGCGGATCCTCAGCTGGACGATGGCGTTGTTGCCCTGCTTGACCATGCGACGCTCCAGAATTTCCACAGGCTCGCTGTCTCCGGAGGCCAAATCTGGAGGGCGACGTAGCTCGGCGAAGACAGGCGCGTAGTTTGGTGTGAACAGCTTCAATTGGGAGACGTGGAAGACGTTGTGGATGCAGTTGTCCGCAGGGAGCTCGAGCTTGTAGGCGAGGGCACCGACCTTGTCTTGGATCTTGAATGGTCCATAGAACTTGTAGGAGAGCTAGGCGCACGGCCGGTTGACGACGGAAGTTTGCGCGTACGGCTGCAGCTTCAGGAGGACGAAGTCGCCCGCCTGGAAGTTGCGCTCCGTGCGATGGCGATCCGCCTCTTCTTGAAGCGGCCCTGAGCGCTTTGGATCTGCTCCCGTAGGCGAGTCGTGTGTGCGCCCCAATCCCATTGCTCGGTGTCTGAGGGTGGGTGCCGTCGTGTCGTCCCAGAGAGCCAGGCCCCCGAGGTTGGTCTCGACGCCGTAGAGGGCCTTGAACGGAGTCGAGTTGATGGCGGACTGAAAGGATGAGTTGTACTAGAATTCAGCCGACGGAAGCCATCGACGCCAGCGCTGAGGTGTGTCGTGGATGGAGCAGTGGAGGTACATCTCCAAGCACTGATTAACGCGCTCGCTCTGCCCGTCCGTCTGCGGATGGCATGCTGTCGAGTAGAGGAGCTTGGTGCCGGCCTTGGTGAAGAGCTCGCGCCAGACTACGCTGGTGAAAACGCGATCGCGGTCGGAGACGATGGACTTGGGGATGCCATGTAGCTTGACAATGTTGTCCCAGAACGCGCACACCACCTGCGCACACCACCTGCGCGATGTTGAATGGGTGTCGCGGGGGATGAAGTGCGCGAACTTGGTGAGGCGATCGACGACGACCATGATGGAGTCGTATCCTTCAGACTTGGGCAAGCCTTCCACGAAGTCCATTGTTAGGTCCTGCCAAGGCGCGGCTGGCACCGGCAGTGGTGCGAGCAAGCCCACTGGACGACGATGCTCGTGTTCGGCGTGTTGGCTTCTTGAGTCATTGATAAGTTGACGTGGTACTTGAATGGCCGCAAACGGCTCTGTCGTGGAGGGCACTGATGAGTTTGGTGCGAAGAGCTGCGTTGTTGCCTATCCAAAGCCTGTTTTGCTTGCGGATGAGGCCCTGGTGCAGCTCGAATCTAACGTCGTCGGGGCTCTGAATGGCAAGGCGAGACAACAGCTCTTGTGCATGAGTGTCCGTGGCGTAAGAATTGGCCACCTCTTGCACCCAGGTTGGTTGGCACAGGGAGAGAGCGCTCAGGTCTAGAGACACACCCACTCGCGACAGAGCGTCTGCTGCCCCATTGTCGATGCCGAGGCGATACTGGAACTTGAATTGGAGTCCCACCAGCTTGGACATGGCCTTGTGTTGCAAATCCGTCTCCAACTGCTGGTCCCCCAAGTTGCACAAGCTTTTGTGATCTGTGACTATTGTGAACTGCCCGCGTTGCAGGTAAGCGCGCCATTTGTCCACAGCCATCATGATTGCCAGGAATTCCTTCTCAGGGCCTTGCTGAAGTATGCCACTGGATGGCCATCCTGGACCAGCACAACTCCAATGCCCCTGTCGCACGCGGCGGTCTCGATGCTGAAGGCCTTGTCAAAGTTCGGCAACGCGAGGACTGGGGTGCTAGCCATGGGCCGCTTGAGGAGCTCAAATGCAGCTTGAGCTTGATCATTCCGTTTGAATCTTTTCTTCCTCAGAAGTGTTGTTAGTGGTTTGGCGATGATGTCGTATCACGCCACAAACTTGCGATAGTAGCCGGTGAGGCCAAGGAAGCCGCGCAGCTTTGTTGCCGTTGATGTTGTCGGCCAGTTGAGCATGGCTTGAGTCTTCTCTGCATCAGTTGCCACGCCCGCGCTGGAGATGACATGGCCCAGGTAGTCAATGCTCTATGTGGCGAAGGAGCACTTTGGAGAGCTTGGCGTAGAGCTGGTGCTGACGTAGGAGCTCGAAGACGGCGCGCAGGTGCTCTTCGTGGTCTTCTAACGTCTCACTGAAGACCAAATGTCATCGAGGAAGATGATGACGCAACGACGGACATGTTTGTAGAAGATCTGGTTCATCAGGCACTGGAATGTGGCCGGTGCATTGGTCAGGCCGAGGGCAAGTCGCGGAACTGGAAGTGTCCATGGTGCGTCTTGAATGCCGTCTTCTCTTCGTCGTCCGGACGCATGCGAATCTGATGGTAGCCGGCGCATAAGTCGAGCTTGGAGAAGTACTTTGTATCGGCCAGCTCATCGAGTAATTCGTCGACGATGGGCAGGGGCAAACGGTTCTTGACAGTGAGGTCATTGAGATGGGGATAGTCGACGTAGAATCGCCACGAGCCATCTTTCTTCTTGACCAAAAGCACGGGGGCCGCGAAGGGGCTCATGATGTGCTCGATCACGCCGGACGCGAGCATTTCCTGCACTTGGCACTCGATTTCATCTTTCTGCAATGGAGAGTATCAATACGGCCGTGTGTTTGCTGGTTGGGCACCCTCGACCAAGGTGATCGCGTGATAATAATGTCTGTGTGGTGGCAGAACCTTGGGATCTTTTAACACATCATTGTACTCTGCGAGGACTTGTTTGATGGTTGCTGGCAGCTTGTCAAGTGGCTTCGCTTGGCATGGTTGACTGTCAATCAGTGCCATGTACCAGATTTCATTCCTCGCATGCCATTTATTGAACTGATGTGGCTCCAACGTTCAGGCGCGTGCACTGCCTGTTTCTACACCCAGCGTCACGGTTTCGCACAGGTGGTCGAACGTCAGGGTCTTGTTGAGCCAATGTCAGGTCATGGGGCTGAATTGTTCGAGCCAATCCATGCCCAACACCCCATCATAGGCGCCGAGCTCGAGCAGGCGCATGTTGGTGGTGAATGTGTGCCCTTGTAACCACCATTGGACGCCGGAAACAATCTTGTCGCAGATGAAACGGTCGCCGTTTGCCACACGGACCTCCACCGGCGGCATCTGATCTGGTTTGGCGGCGATCCGTTGCGGGAACGACGCCGAGATGAAGTTGTGTGTGCTGCCGGAATCCACCAGCAGCAGCATGACTTGGTTGCCCATCAGCGCACTGAGACGAATTGTGCGCGGCGCATCGCCCCCGGAAACTGCGTGCGTCGAGAGCACGGAGCATTCTTGATCCGGTGCCGCTGGAAGAGGTTCGTCCAACAGTTCCGGGCATGGACCGCATCGTCGGTGAGGACTTCGCCATGGTCTCCCACTTGGATGGTCAGCAGCTGTGTAGGCTGTTTGCAACGATGCTCCCGAGAGTAGCGGTCGCCGCACTTGAAGCAGAGGCCATGCGCTCGCCGATGATCGCGCAGTTGTCGCTCGCGCGCGAAGTCGTCGTTCGCCACCGTTGGGCGAGGGCGACCTGTATGCGCGCTGGAACAGGTGCTGGGGGTGGAGGTGGTCTGCCGGTAGGGTGTGGTCATGGACGGGGCATGTCCATCTCCTCCTCTTGGATTCTGGCGAGCACCGAGGCGCGCGTGATGCTTGACGGCACCTGTAAGTGCACCGCCGCGCGCAGATCATTGCGAAGGCCGAGCAGGAACTGGGTGACAAAAAAATTGGGCTCAGCGAGGCATCCAGCGCTAGGAGGTGGTACATGTGACCCTCGAATGTGACGCGGTAATCTACCACGGTGGTGCCGGTCTGGCACAGTTGCAACAGCTTGTGCATCTCCAGCTCGAACTCATCGGGGCCAAATTCCTCCTTGATCGTGGTGCAAAACTCGGGCCAGTTGAGCGTGCGATGTGCTTGACGAAATGCCTGCAGCCAGTGCGCAGCGTGGCCCTTGATGTAGAGTGATGCCGTGGTCATCCAGCTGTGTGTCGGCACGCGGTAGAGCTCGAAGTAAGTCCCGCACCGATCGATCCAGAGGTACGACGCCGAACCGTCGAACTTGGGGAAGTCGTGCTTGGGCGGCTTGACCGTATATGCATCCCGATGCTCCTCCTGATACACCTCTTGTTGGGCACGCTGCTGCGCAGCCCCAAAGAGAGGCGGCCGGGCGCATCCCGATGAGGGGTGGCCGGCGTTGGCCAGCCGCACGAAAGGTTGTTCTGGAGACGGAGCGGTGGCTGCTTGCGGCTGATGGCTCGGCGACGGCGGGATCGTTGATTTGGACGGGTCGCGGTGGAAGAGAACGTCGTCGACGTCGGCCTGCGTGAGATCCACCTGCTAGCGCGGATGGGTCAGATCGCTGGCGACCTGCTCGTTGAAGGCGAGTTGGGCCTCCACATGCTTGTCGGCGGCGAGTTGCCCTGTCTCCACCCTCTTGATCAGTGCTTCGAACATGGACTTGATTTCCCCGGAGGATTCCGACATGGCGGTGAGGATGTGGCGGGTCTGAGCAGATGGTTTGGACGGGGGCGCCATCGCCTCGCTCCAAATCAGATCAACCCCGTAGGGGATTTTTCGCCGGCCACCGAGATGAGCCCGCACCCGCAGCGGTGGATGTAACGATCCAATCAAGAGGATGTGAGGGACGAACCGGTAGCGACTACGGCGGGGATCGGGAGAGGCTCTGATTACCAGTTGTAACGACCCAATGATCCAAAGGATCGATATATGGAGAAGGGGATGAGATCAGGGTTGCTTTATTGAAGAAGGAGGTGAGGTACAGAGAAAGTTAGCTCCTCTGTCCAACACACACCTACTTATACAACCCTTCCTGACCAGTGGGGCTACCCCTGGCCCACGCACCACTGTCCACCGCATTAGAGCGATGTAGGTGTGACACAAAACTAACGGTACTAGTTAGAAGCATTCTAGATCGATAAGGTACTGATCCCATAGCCCCACCAACTAACACTAGGTTCATCCTTTGTACTCCTTCCGTATCAAAATATAAGGCATTCAAAAGACATCATATATTTTGATACAGAGGGAGTACTTGTGATTAGAATATGATGCCAAAAGCAAACAATGCATATTTTGATATAAGAAATGCATTAACAATGTCCTGGCACCAATGATCACCAATCATAATCTAATTGTTTTAATATTTTTTCTCCAACTAACAATAGATTGCTTCGAAACATTAGCTAACTGACAAACGCGGAAATCACCTAGTTAGGCCGTGTTTGGAACCACAATAGATTATGATAATCTGAATTATAAAGATAGATTATATAATCAGATTTATAAAATTAATCTAGGTGGACATGTTTGGAGGCCAGATTATGTAACTATAATCCAGATTTTTACATTGCATAATGACCTGTCTGTCCTGCGCGCGCTGAGAAGAAAAAAGGAGAAGGGTGGCAGTGACAAAAATTAGTAATTACCTCTAACTTTACAAGGATAATGGGTCATTACAATTCATAATCTGGTTTTATCTGGGATAGAGTAGATTAAGAGTTTTTAATAATATGTTTATCTAGTTTTTATAATCTACAACATAATCTGTTCTGTTTGGAGACAATATAGATTATAAAAAATGGATTATCACAATCTAAGTGGTTCCAAACAGGGCCTTAGTCAAGGAAATCTGTTTAAACGTGTGCCACGCTCGAGTCATTAATCCAACATACAACCTCAGTCTTTCAGGACCAATCAAACCGGGTCTTCCTTAGCTCAGATCCGAAACAAAGAGACCGCACGATAGGTAATCGCCCTGGTCACCGACGCACGCACGAACGCCACGAAGGAAGAGACGAAGAGGTAGCCGCGCAGAACGGGAGCAGGGTAACCAACCAGTGGGCGCAGGTGGAGGTGGCGACGACGGCGGCGATATGAGAGCCGGCGTCTGCCATGGCGCTCGCCTTGGGGCCGGAAGGGCGGATCGTGCTCTCCTGTGACACACTCTACTCGTTCCCGATCGGACAGGCAAGCGTTGTTGTGGTCCAGCGGGGACGGCGCGGAGCGGAGGGGGGCCTTGGCGGGTGGGTGGCCGGAGGTCTCGAGGAAGGGGTGGAATCGAGGGAGTTTGGTGGGGGAGGAAAAGGCTGGAGAACAGAGAACACTCGGACAGAAGTTGTGTGATCCGGGAAAGGGGAGAGAATTTATGACGAGAAGAAAGAGATCGGGACGAAATCACTGTTCTCATCTTCTCACCGTTATTTGTCACCAAATAAACTTCACATTAAAATCTGATTCTTTTAACAATATCATAGATCGACACCGAGCTACATAGTGTTTTTTTATCTTGCCCACTGTCAGGTCAAGCACGCATATCTGACAGTGACAGGTTAGAAACGACGAGGTAGATGCCGTTTGTGAAAACGCCATTGGCCCTCGCGTTTCTATGTAGGACAGCAACGTCAAATGCCTTGGCGTTTCTATGTTCTTTGGGAACGCCAAGGCCTTTGACGTTGTTGTTCTACACAAAAATATCAGGGTGAGTGGCATTTTTAGAAATGGGATCTACCTCAGCGTTTCTGGTCTCTCACGTATGTGTGCTCGGCCACGCAGTGGACAACGGTAGAAACGCTATCTAACTCGGCGTTCTATGTTGGACAGTAACATAACGGGCTATAGCGTTGTCAAAAGGTGAGATAATGAAATAGTTCCATGTCGAGTTCAGTTTATGACAAAGATTGGTGAAAATGTTAAAACAGTGATTTTGGCCAAGAGATCGGGTCTTGTGTGTGTCCGAGGATGAACCGAGGGCTATGCTTAACGAGAGGATTTCTTATTTGACCCTTTCTTAAAATCTGCTTCCCTGCTTTAAAAAGCTTTTTTTTCCTTTACCATACTACATCTTCATTATGTTCCCTATTTGACATTGTTGTCCATTTTACCCACTAACGATGTTAAGTGAGACATGAAAAGACGCTCTTGTTCCTTATGTGATAGCTCATGTATACGTATAGTTCTTTGACATATTTATAATATTTAATCAAGCTGATGTATGATGGTTTAGTCGTGGTTAGCACCAATAAAGAACGTGGGGACTCGAGCCCAAGTGTGTCGGTTTTAATTTGTTAAGGATTATCTTAACAAATTAGTTTAGGGATGGGCCTATTGGTCATGGATTGTTTAGATACTAAGGGAGAGGATCATGTGAAAGAACATATTAAACTTGAACCAATATGATACAGTGATTCTTAAGTAACGTTTATGTTGTCCGGAATGTGCATGTGGTGATTAGTGCAGTGCTACTCGAGCCGAGAGTGATTAGTGCAGTGCTACTTCAGCCAGCAGTGATTAGCTATTTTGACTGATACGTATGTAAGGTTTTTATAGAAAAACAAGAGGACTCTGGTGCACATTTTTTTGATTTTTAAATAAATCTTACAAGTAGATTGTTCTTAGAAGGAGAAAAGCTATACAAAGAAAACTAGCAAAACTAGCTAAAGGTAAAGGAAATACAACAAGAAGAGGGGTCCATTTCATATAGTAAAGAGTATTGTATTGGGGCTCAAATAAAAGCTTTCACCTAGTCGTCTAGGCCAATGTACTCTTTTTTCCTTGCTCTCGAGATGAGCCATTTGATTTCTTCCTTGAAATTTCTCCTGCATGTGTAGAGGCTAGGTGTAATTTGTTTGAAGATGTAGTCATTCCTAGTGGTCCAGACAGCCCAAGTCACAAGGATGATTATTTCCAAAGAGAAGGGTTGATTGAGCAGCTGTTTCAGTTGGTTAATTTCTTCTTGGAGGCCTTAGCCAATAAGAACCCAAGTGGGGCAAATGTTTTTCTAGCATGCTTGTGCAAGCGGGCAAGAGAAGAAAAGGTGGTTCCTTGTTTCTATGGCATGCATGCTGCAGAGAACACAACTATAATCCTATAGAAAGAAATGTTTGCGAAGTAGAAGGGCTCGAGTGTTTAACCTGTTGTTGGCCAAGAGCCAGAAGTCAATCTTGTGTTTGTGCTGGCAGCATGTTTTCCACGGTCATTTAATAGCAGGGAGGGTTTCAGTTGTGGGCATCAAAGACTGATACACCTTGGAGACCTTGTAGATAGGCGATCCTATTGGTATTTGCCATTGGTCCGGTACAGCCTCAAGATCAAGGTTTTGAATGAGATCTACCATGTCTTGCAATTGCTGAAAGGCTTCCTCTGAAAGAGGTAAATGAAAGAGGTCTGAAAGATCTTCCGTCTGATGTAGGACTGAAACTGTAATATTATTCTTCCAAGCAAAATAGTGCAAGTGTGGACAAGTTCCAATCTTCATAATTCCATCCCAGGTGTCCATCCAAAAGTCCATAGTTTGGCCCTTGTTCATGGCGACCGAGGCATGATGTTTATAGACTTGGAAGATTTTTCATGTAGTCCCTCCACCAAAAGGAACATGGATGTAATTAGTTTGTATGAAAACCTTGCTTATAATAAGTATGTTCTAACGGTTTATAAATTTATGAACCATCTTCAGTAACAAGCATGTATTTTGGGTTGTCGGGTTTAGAATGTGTAAGTAAGGTTTTAAGCTAGCTTTCTGAAAAAATCCGTCCACCAGCTTACTTCCTCACTTGTGTGTTGCTTCATGTCCTTGCTCCATTCCTCGTATCTTTGTATGTGAGCCAAAAATATCGACCAGACTTCTCCTCTTTAAAAAACAAAACAAAACCGGCCAGCAAGGTTGCCATACAGCACTTGCATGACCAACTATAATCGGGGACTAATCTAATATCCCTCATGTATTATTTTCTCTCAGATTCTATTTATATTGGCCCAAACATTTTTTATGTTTTTTAAACAAAAGGGAAAAATTATCTTTTCATGTCCTATGTAACATCGTTAGTGAGTACAATTGCCAAAATGTCATATAAGGAACACAATTTACTTTTAGTGTCAAATAGGGAAAATATATTTCTTTGGGTCAAATAGGGAAGAAACTTTTACCACACGGTAAAATAAGGAATTCTTGCATGGTTAACTGTTCTGCTTCTGACATTCGCACTTCACCAAACACAACAATGTTCATGTTCTTCTTTCTTTCTTTCTTTCTTTTTTACGGGGAACGGTGTTCATGTTCATGTGTGATTAGTTTTTTAGGATAACCAGGTGTTTCATTGATCAGAAATATGATGAATACAATGCACACACGCGAAACCAACCAGAAATGTCGAGAACAGATACATGTCCACAAAAGTTTGTAGAATAAACCAAATGAAAGGAAAATACACTGGAATCATTAGTTAATTCTGCAATGGCCGCCATCACCACTGAATATTTGACTCCCCGCTGATTTGTGTTGGTTTCCCTCCAAGCTTAAAGGGTGATGTAGCATAGCGATGGTAAGTATTTCTCAAGTTATGAAACCAAGGTATCAATCCAGTAGGAAGATCCACAAGACTATGTAAGCGGTACCTGCACACAAATAACAAATCCTCGCAACACAACGCGTGTAGGGGTTGTCAATCCCTCGTGGGTAAAGTAAATGGATAGATTGATGGATGCAAATAAAGTGATGGCAAATGAAACGCAGCAAGGTATTTTGGGTTTTTTGATAATATAGATATGAAAATAAAAGAGCAAATAAAATGGAAACACGAATAGCAAAATAGAGATTGCAAATAGATTATGTGAAATAGACCGGGGGGCGTAGGTTTCACTAATGGATTCTCTCGAGAAAATAGCAAACGGTGGGTAGACAAATTATTGTTGGGCAATTGATAGAAGAGCAAATAATTATAACGATATCCAAGACAATGATCATGTACATAGGCATCACGTCCAAGACAAGTAGACCGACTTATGTCTCTATCTACCTCTATTACTCCACACATCGACCGCTATCCAGCATGCATCTAGTGCATTAAGTTCATGGAGAAACAGAGTAATGATTTAAGAATGATGACATGATGTAGACAAGATCTATTCATGTAGGAATAGACCCCATCGTTTTATCCTCAATAGCAACGATACATGCATGTCATGTCTCCTTCTATCACTGAGATTGAGCACTTCAAGATCGAACACATCACAAAGCACCTCTTCCCATTACAAGATAAAATATCAAGTTGGCGAGACAAAAACCAAATATCGGAGAAGAAATACGTGTTGGGTAACGTAGCATAAATTCAAAATTTTCCTACGCATATTCAAATCTTCCTATGGAGAGACCAGCAACGAGAGAGGGGTAAGAGCATCTTCATACCTTTGAAGATCACTAAGCGGAAGCGTTGCTAGAACGCGGTTGATGGAGTCGTACTCGCAGAGATTCCGATCTAGTGCCGAACTACGGCACCTCCGCGTTCAACACACGCGCAGCCCGGTGACGTCTCCCGCACCTTGATCCAGCAAGGAAGAGGGAGAGGTTGGGGAAGAACTCCAGCAGCACGACGGCGTGGTGTTGACGGAGAGACGAGGTCTCCCGACAGGGCTTCGCCAAGCACCGGCAGAGAGGAGGAGAAAGAAGGGCACGGCTGCGCCGAGGGAGAGGGAGAAGTCTGTCTCCCAAGGGCCAAAACCCCTCTCTATTTATAGGAGGAGGGGGAGGGGCTGCGCCACCCCTAGGGATCCCTCCCTAGGTGGTGCGGCAGCCACCACATGGGAAAGGAGGCGGCGGCTAGGGTGGGAGGGGTGGCACACCACCTGGTGGGCCTAAGGCCCACCTGTGCCTAGGGTTTGCCCCCCTTCCCTCTCCCCTGCGCATTGGGCTGAGTGGGGAGGCGCACCAGCCCACCTAGGGGCTGGTTTCCTCCCCCACTTGGCCCACCTTACCTCCCGGGGTCGTTGCTCCCCTTCGGTGGACCCCCGGGGCCACCTCCGGTGGTCCCAGTGGTCCCGGTATGTTACCGGTGATGCCCGAAACACTTTCGGTGTCCGAAACCATCTGTCCTATATATCAATCTTTACCTCCGGACCATTCCGGAGCTCCTCGTGACGTCCGCGATCTCATCCGGGACTCCGAACAACTTTCGATAACCTCATACAACAATTCGCTATAACCCTAGCGTCATCGAACCTTAAGTGTGTAGACCCTACGGGTTCGGGAGACAGGCAAACATGACCGAGACACCTCTCTGGTCAATAACCATCAGCGGGGTCTGGATACCCATGGTGGCTCCCACTTGCTCCACGATGATCTCATCAGATGAACCACGATGTCAAGGATTCAATCAATCCCGTATACAATTCCCTTTGTCTGTCGGTATAGAACTTGCCCGAGATTCGATCGTCGGTATACCTATACCTTGTTCAATCTCGTTACCGGTAAGTCTCTTTACTCGTTCCGTAGCATGTCACCGTGTGACTAACTCCTTAGTCACATTGAGCTCATGATGATGTTCTACCGAGTGGGCCCAGAGATACCTCTCCGTCACACGGAGTGACAAATCACGATCTCGATTCGTACCAACCCAACAGACACTTTCGGAGGTACCCGTAGCGCACCTTTATAGTCACCCAGTTACGTTGTGACGTTTGATACACCCAAGCACTCCTACGGTATCCGGGAGTTGCACAATCTCACGGTCGAAGGAAAAGATACTTGACATTAGAAAAGCTTTAGCATACGAACAATACGATCTAGTGCTATGCTTAGGATTGGGTCTTGTCCATCACATCATTCTCCCACTGATGTGATCCCGTTATCAATGACATCTAATGCCCATGATCAGGAAACCATGATCATCTATTGACTAACGAGCTAGCCAACTACAGGCTTGCTAGGGACACTTTGTGATCTATTTATTCACACACGTATTACTGTTTCCTGTTAATACAATTATAGCATGAACAATAGACGATTATCATGAACAAGGAAATATGATAATAACCATTTTATTATTGCCTCTAGGGCATATTTCCAACAGTCTCCCACTTGCACTAGAGTCAATAATCTAGTTACATTGTGATGTATCGAACACCCATAGCATTGTGGTGTTGATCATGTTTTGCTCGTGGAAGAGGTTTAGTCAATGGGTCTGCAATATTCAGATCTGTGTGTACTTTACAAATATCTGTCACTCCACTCTGGACATGGTCCTGGATGGAGTTGTAGCGGCGTTTGATGTGCTTCGTCTTTCGATGAAACCTGGGCTCCTTGGCTATGGCAATGGCCCCAGTGTTATCACAGAAGAGTGTCATTGGACCCGACGCGCTTGGAACCACTCCAAGGTCGGTGATGAGCTCCTTCATCCAAATTCCTCCATGAGCCGCTTCTGGAGCAGCTATGTACTCCGCTTCACATGTAGATGCTGCCACGACTTCTTGCTTGCTGCTGCACCAGCTCACTGCCCCACCATTCAACACATATACATATCCGATCTGTGACTTAGAGTCATCCGGATCTGTGTCAAAGCTAGCATCGACGTAACCCTTTACGACGAGCTCTTCGTCACCTCCATAAACGAGAAACATTTCCTTAGTCCTTTTCAGGTACTTAAGGATATTCTTGACCGTTGTCCAGTGTTCCATACCGGGATCACTTTGGTACCTCCCTACCAAACTTATGGCAAGGTTTATATCAGGTCTGGTACACAACATGTCATACATTAGAGAGCCCACGGCTGAAGCGTAGGGGACATAACTCATCTTCTCTCTATCTGCTGCCGTGGTCGGCGACTGAGTCTTACTCAATCTCATACCTTGCAAAACTGGCAAGAACCCTTTCTTTGAGTTTTCCATATTGAACTTCTTCAATATCTTGTCAAGGTATGTACTTTGCGAAAGACCTATGAGGCGTCTTGATCTATCTCTATAGATCTTGATGCCTAATATGTATGCAGCTTCTCCAAGGTGCTTCATTGAAAAACTTTTGTTCAAATAGGCCTTTATGCTCTCCAACAACTCTATATTATTACCCATCAATAATACGTCATCCACATACAGTATGAGGAAGGCTACAGAGCTCCCACTCACTTTCTTGTACAGACAGGCTTCTCCGTAAACCTGTATGAACCCAAACGCTTTAATCACCTCATTAAAGCGAATGTTCCAACTCCGAGATGCCTGCACCAGCCCATAGATGGAGCGCTGGAGCTTCCACACTTTGTTAGCACCCTTAGGGTCGACAAAACCTTCTGGTTGCATCATATACAACTCTTCCTTAAGGTTCCCGTTAAGGAACGCTGTTTTGACGTCCATTTGCCAAATTTCATAATCATAAAAGGCGGCAATTGCTAACATGATTCGGACTGATTTCAGCTTAACTACAGGAGACAAAGTCTCTTTGTAGTCAACTCCTTGAATTTGTCGAAAACCCTTTGCGACAAGTCGAGCTTTATAAACGGTTACATTACCGTTTGCATCAGTCTTCTTCTTGAAGATCCATTTATTTTCTATGGCTCGCCGGTCATCGGGCAAGTCCACCAAAGTCCATACTTTGTTCTCATACATGGATCCTATCTCGGATTTCATAGCCTCAAGCCATTTGTTGGAATCCGGGCCCGCCATCGCTTCTTCATAGTTCGAAGGTTCACCATTGTCTAACAACATGTTTTCCATCACAGGGTTGCCGTACTACTCTGGTGCGGAGCGTGCCCTTGTGGACCTTCGCGGTTTAGTAGTAACTTGATCCGAAGCTTCATGATCATCATCATTAACTTCCTCTTCAGTTGGTGTAGGCGCCACAGGAACACCTTCCCGCGCTGCGCTACTATCCTGTTCAAGAGGGGGTGTAATTTCCTCATCAAGTTCTACTTTCCTCCCACTTACTTCTTTCGAGAGAAACTCTTTCTCTAGAAAGGATATGTTCTTGGAAACAAAGGTTTTACCTTCAGATCTAAGATAGAAGGTATACCCAATAGTTTCCTTAGGGTATCCTATGAATACGCATTTCTCCGCTTTGGGTTCGAGCTTTTCTGGTTGAAGTTTCTTCACATAAGCATCGCAGCCCCAAACTTTAAGAAACGACAACTTAGGTTTCTTGTCAAACCATAGTTCATACGGTGTCATCTCAACGGATTTAGACGGTGCCCTATTTAAAGTGAATGCCGCAGTTTCTAATGCGTATCCCCAAAATGATAGCGGTAAGTCGGTAAGAGACATCATAGATCGTACCATATCTAATAAAGTGCGATTACGACGTTCAGACACTCCGTTGCGTTGCGGTGTGCCAGGCGGCGTCAGTTGTGAAACGATTCTACACTTCCTTTGGTGTGTGCCAAACTCGTGACTCAAATATTCTCCTCCACGATCAGATCGTAGACACTTAATTTTTCTGTCACGTTGATTCTCGACTTCACTCTGAAATTCCTTGAACTTTTCAAATGTCTCAGATTTGTGCTTCATCAAGTAGATATACCCATACCTACTCAAATCATCGGTGAGAGTGAGAACATAACGATAGCCACCGCGAGCTTCAACATTCATTGGACCACACACATCAGTATGTATTATTTCCAATAAGTCGGTTTCTCTCTCCAGTATTCCTGAGAATGGAGTCTTAGTCATCTTGCCCATGAGGCACGGTTCGCATGTGTCAAATGATTCAAAGTCAAGAGACTAATAGTCCATCAGTATGGAGCTTCTTCATGCGCTTAACGCCGATATGACCAAGGCGGCAGTGCCACAGGTATGTGGGACTATCATTATCAACTTTACATCTTTTGGTACTCACACTATGAATATGTGTAACATCACGATCGAGATTCATCAAGAATAAACCATTCACCAGCGGAGCATGACCATAAAACATATCACTCATATAAATAGAACAACCATTATTCTCTCACTTAAAGGAGTAGCCGTCTCGCATTAAGCAAGACCCTGATACAATGTTCATGCTAAAAGCTGGTACTAAATAACAATTATTAAGGTTTAAAACTAATCCCGACGGTAGATGTAGAGGTAGCGTGCCGACGGCGATCACATCGACCTTTGAACCATTCCCGACGCGCATCGTCACCTCGTCCTTGGCCAGTCTCCGCTTATTCCGCAGTTCCTGCTTTTGAGTTGCAAATGTGAGCAACAGCACCGGTATCAAATGCCCAGGAGCTACTACGAGCGCTGGTAAGGTACACATCAATAACATGTATATCGCATATACCTTTAACGTTGTCGGCCTTCTTGTCCGCTAAGTATTTGGGGTAGTTCCGCTTCCAGTGACCCTTTCCCTTGCAATAGAAGCACTCAGTCTCAGGCTTGGGTCCATTCTTTTTCTTCTTCCCGGCATCTGGCTTACCGGGCGCGGCAACAACTTTGCCGTCTTTCTTGAAGTTCTTCTTACCCTTGTCTTTCTTGAAACTAGTGGTCTTGTTGACCATCAATACTTGATGCTCTTTCTTGATTTCAACTTCTGCAGACTTGAGCATCGAGTACAACTCGGGAATGGTCTTCTCCATCCCTTGCATGTTGTAGTTAAGCACAAAGCCTTTGTAGCTTGGTGGGAGAGACTGGAGGATTCTATCAATTATAGCATCATCCGGAAGTTCGACTCCAAGTGAAGTCAGACGACCGTGTAACCCAGACATTTTGAGTATGTGCTCACTGACAGAACTGTTCTCCTCCATCTTACAGCTAAAGAACTTGTCGGAGACTTCATATCTCTCGACACGGGCATGAGCTTGAAAAACTAGCTTCAGCTCCTGGAACATCTCATATGCTCCGTGTTGCTCAAAACGCCTTTGGAGCCCCGTTTCTAAACTATATAACATGCCACACCTAACCAGAGAGTAGTCATCACTCCGCGTTTGCCAGACGTTCAGAATGTCCTGGGCTGCTGCGGGAGTGGGAGGGTCACCTAGCGGCGCATCAAGGACATAAGCCTTTTTAGCTGCTTCAAGGATGAGCTTCAAGTTGCGAACCCAGTCCGCATTATTGCTACCATCATCTTTCAGCTTGTTTTTCTCTAGGAATGCGTTGAAATTGAGGTTGACGTTGGCCATCTACAATATTTATAAAGACAATTTTTAGACTAAGTTCATGACAATTAAGTTCATTTAATCAAATTAAGTATGAACTCCCACTTAAATCGACATACCTCTAGTGATCTAAGTGATACATGATCCATGTTGACTAACCCGTGTCCGATCATCACGTGAGACGGACTAGTCACGATGGTGAGCAACTTCATGATGATCGTATTCAACCATACGACTCATGTTCGACCTTTCGGTCTCTTGTATTCGAGGTCATGTCTGTACATGCTAAGCTCGTCGAGTCAACCTAGGTGTTTCGCGTGTGTAAATCTGGCTTACACCCGTTGTATGCGAACGTTAGAATCTATCACACCCGATCATCACGTGGTGCTTTGAGACAACGAACCTTCGCAACGGTGCACACTTAGGGGAATACGTTCTCGAAATTTTAAGAGGGATCATCTTATTATGCTACCGTCATTCTAAGCAATAAGATGAAAAACATGATAAACATCACAATGCAATCATATAGTCACATGATATGGCCATTATCATCTTTGCCCTTTCGATCTCCATCTTCAGGCATCGCATGATCATCGTCGTCACCGGCGTGACTCCATGATCTCCATCATCGTGTCTCCATGAAGTCGTCACGCCAACTTCTACTATCACTACTACTATAGCTAACCGTTAGCAATGAAGTAAAAGTAGTAAGCACATGGCGTTGCATCTCATACAACAAATTAAGACAACTCCTATGGCTCCTGCCGGTTGTCATACTCATCGACATGCAAGTCGTGAAACCTATTACAATAACATGATCATCTCATACATCATACATGCAACATCAAAACTTTGGCCATATCACATCACATGTCAAACCCTGCAAAAACAAGTTAGACGTCCTCTAATTGTTGTTGCAAGTTTTACGTGGCTGATTTGGGTTTCTAGCAAGAACGCCTTCTTACCTACGTGACAGCCACAACGATGATATGTCAAAGCTATTTACCCTTCATAAGGACCCTTTTCATCAAATCCGATCCGACTAGAGTAGGAGAGACAGACACCCGCTAGCCACCTTTATGCACGGTGTGCATGTGTGTCGGTGCAACCAGTCTCACGTAAGCGTACGTGTAAAGTCGGTTCGGGCCGCTTCATCCCACAATACCGCCGGAAAAGAATAAGACTAGTAGCGGCAAGCAAATTGACAAATCATCGCCCACAACTTTTGTGTTCTACTCGTGCATAGAATCTACGCATAGAAAACCTGGCTCGGATGCCACTCTTGGGTAACGTAGCATAAATTCAAAATTTTCCTACGCATATTCAGATCTTCCTATGGAGAGACAAGCAACGAGAGAGGGGTTAGAGCATCTTCATACCTTTGAAGATCGCTAAGCGGAAGCATTGCTAGAATGCGGTTGATGGAGTCGTACTCGCAGCGATTCCGATCTAGTGCCGAACTACGGCACCTCCGCGTTCAACACACGTGCAGCCCGGTGACGTCTCCCGCACCTTGATCCAGCAAGGAGGAGGGAGAGGTTGGGGAAGAACTCCAGCAGCATGACGGCGTGGTGTCGATGGAGAGACGAGGTCTCCTGGCAGGGCTTCGCCAAGCACCGGCAGAGAGGAGGAGAAAGAAGGGCAGGGCTGCGCCGAGGGAGAGGGAGAAGTCTGTCTCCCAAGGGCCAAAACCCCTCTCTATTTATAGGAGGAGGGGGAGGGGCTGCGCCACCCCTAGGGTTCCTTCCCTAGGTGGTGCGGCAGCCACCAGATGGGAAAGGAGGCGGCGGCTATGGTGGGAGGGGGTGGCGCACCACCTGGTGGGCCTAAGGCCCACCTGTGCCTAGGGTTTGCCCCCCTTCCCTCTCCCCTGCGCATTGGGCTGAGTGGGGAGGCGCACCAGCCCACCTAGGGGCTGGTTCCCTCCCCCACTTGGCCCACCTTACCTCCCGGGGTCGTTGCCCCCCCTACGGTGGACCCCCGGGGCCACCTCCGGTGGTCCGAGTGGTCCCGGTACGTTACCGGTGATGCCCGAAACACTTTCGGTGTCCGAAACCATCCGTCCTATATATCAATCTTTACCTCCAGACCATTCCGGAGCTCCTCATGACATCCGGGATCTCATCCGGGACTCCGAACAACTTTCGGTAACCTCATATAACAATCCCCTATAACCCTAGCGTCATCGAACCTTAAGTGTGTAGACCCTGCGGGTTCGGGAGACAGGCAGACATGACCGAGACACCTCTCTGGTCAATAACCATCAGCGAGGTCTGGATACCCATGGTGGCTCCCACTTGCTCCACGATGATCTCATAGGATGAACCACGATGTCAAGGATTCAATCAATCCCGTATACAATTCCGTTTGTCTATCGATATAGAACTTGCCCGAGATTCGATCGTCGGTATACCTATACCTTGTTCAATCTCGTTACCGGTAAGTCTCTTTACTCGTTCCTTAGCACGTCACCGTGTGACTAACTCCTTAGTCACATTGAGCTCATGATGATGTTCTATCAAGTGGGCCCAGAGATACCTCTCCGTCACACGGAGTGACAAATCACGATCTCGATTCGTACCAACCCAACAGACACTTTCGGAGGTACCCGTAGCGCACCTTTATAGTCACCCAGTTACGTTGTGACGTTTGATACACCCAAAGCACTCCTACGGTATCCGGGAGTTGCACAATCTCACGGTCGAAGGAAAAGATACTTGACATTAGAAAAGCTTTAGCATACGAACAATACGATCTAGTGCTATGCTTAGGATTGGGTCTTGTCCATCACATCATTCTCCCAATGATGTGATCCCGTTATCAATGGCATCTAATGCCCATGATCAGGAAACCATGATCATCTATAGACTAACGAGCTAGCCAACTAGAGGCTTGCTAGGGACACTTTGTGATCTATTTATTCACACATGTATTACTGTTTCCTGTTAATACAATTATAGCATGAACAATAGACGATTATCATGAACAAGGAAATATGATAATAACCATTTTATTATTGCCTCTAGGGCATATTTCCAACAATTCGAGGCTATAATAATCAAGATTGGATATAATTTCGTAGATGTGATCATAAACTCACAATTTGTCGGATCCCAACAAACACACCGCAAAAGAATGAGTTACATCAAATAGATCTCCAAGAGACCATTGTATTGAGAAGCAAAACGAGAGAGAGATCCATCTACCTACTGCCTACTGACCCATAGGTCTGACATGAGCTACTCACGCATCATCGGAGGAGCACCAATGAGGATGATGAACCCCTTTGTGATCGTGTTCCTCTCTGTCTCTAGATTAGATTTCGTGGCTTCTCGAACTTGTGGTGGCTGAATCGATTTTTGATCGACTCATCTAGGGTTTAGGGAATATTGGGGTATTTATAGAGGTCGGAGGCGGTGGAATAGGCGTCTGAGGCCCCCACTAGCCACCAGGTTGAGCCAGGGGCCCTGAGCGTGCCCTGGTGCCTAGTGGGTCGCCTGGGCCTCCTATCGTGATCATCCTTGGTCCCCAAGTTTCCTTCTGGTCCAAAAAAAGTCTCCAAAAAGTTTCGTGGCATTAGGACTTCATGTGGTATTGATTTTCTGCAAAGGAAAAAACAGCAAAAACAGTAAGTGCCACTGGGCACTATGTCAATAGGTTAGTCCCAAAAAATGTTATAAAGTTGCTATAAAATGATCATAAAACGTCCAAGAATGATAATATAACAACATGGAACAATCAAAAGTTATAGATACATTGGAGACGTATTAGCATCCCCAAGCTTAGTTACTGCTCGTCCTCGAGTAGATAAATGATAAAAACATATTTTTTGATGTGGAATGTTGCCTAACATGTTCATCATATTCTATTTCTTTTTAGCATGGACATTGTTGTCTATAATTTGACATGGAAACTTCAATACTCAAGCATATCAACAAGCAACCAAGTCTTTCAAAATATCAATGCTAAAAGAACGTTATCCCTAGCCCATCATGCTCCATCATTGATCCATTCATGCATCACACCCAAATATTAGCTACATCCAATGCTCAAGTATGATAATAGTGTTCCTTAGTTGGTGCTTTATAAGAGAAGATGGAGATGTTGGGGAACGTTGCATGGGAAACAAAAAAATCCTACGCTCACCAAGATCAATCTAGGAGATGCACATATATGAGAGGAGAGATTGTGTCAACATACCCTTGTAGATCGCTAAGCGGAAGCGTTAAAGAATGTGGTTGTTGTAGTGGTACGTCTTCGCGATCCTATCACGACCTGTCCCACGAACTTTCTGATTGAGTACCAAACAGACGACACCTCCGCGTTCAGCACACGTGCAGCTTGATCAGGTCTCCACCTCCTCAGTAAAGCAAGCGAGGGTAGAGTGGTAGACAAGTTCCCCGGCAGCGCAACGACGTGACGGTGGTGGTGGAGTAGCTGTCCCAGCAGGGCTTCGTCGAGCTATACCAAGAAAACTAGAGGAGGAGACGATCTAGAGGAAGAGGGAGAGGCTATGTCGTGGTATTGGCTGTTGCAGCCCTCCCTCTCCTCACATATATATAGGAGGAGGGGTGGATGCCGCCGGCCCCTAGGGTTTCCCCTAGGTCTTGGGGCGGCGGCCAAGGTGGCTTGCCACCCAAGGAAGGGTGGCGCCACCCTTGGGCTTGTCCTGCTTCTTGCCTTCGACCGCATGTGCCTTGGTGGGAGGGGCGGACAACCCACCAGGGGCTGGTGCGCCTCCTCTCACAGCCCAAGGGGCCCTCCGGGGCACATGGACCCCCCCAGTGGACCCCCAGAACACTTCCGACACTCCTCTCACAAAAACCGGTATATCCCGAAACTTTTTCGGACCTCGAATACCAACTTCCTATATATCAATCTTTACCTCCGAACCATTTAGAAGCTCCTCGTGATGTCCGGGATCTCATCCGGGACTCTGAACAACTTTTGGTTACCACCACAGATAACTCATTAATACCCAATCATCACCAAACCTTAAGTGTGCACACCCCGCGGGTTCGATAACTATGCAGACATGACCGAGACACTCTCTTGTCAATAATTAATAGCATGACCTAGATGCCCATATTGGCTTTTACATATTCTATGAAGATCTTTATCGGTCGAACCACGATGTCAAGGATTCAATTAGTCCCGTATACTATTCCCTTTGTCCATCGGTATGTTACTTGCCCGAGATTCGATCGTCGGTATCTGCATACCTAGTTCAATCTCGTTACCCGCAAGTATGTTTACTCGTTCCTTAATACAAGATCCCTTGGCTAACTCTTTAGTCACGTTACTTGCAATCTTTTTGTGACGTTGTATTACCGAGTGGGCCCTCACGTACCTCTCCATCACATGGAGTGACAAATCCCAGTTTTGATCCATGCCAACTCACAGACACCCTTTGAGATACCTGTAGAGCACCTTTATAGTCACCCAGTTATGTTGCAATGTTTGATACAAAAAAGGTACTCTTTTGGTGTCAGTGAGTTTCATGATCTCATGGTCATAGTAACAGATACTTGACATGCAGAAAACAATAGCAATAAACTGACATGGTCATATGATACATTCATAGTTTGGGTCTTGTCCATCACATCATTCTCCTAATGATGTGATCCCATTATCAAATGGTAACTCATGCCTATGGACAGGAAACCTTGACCATCTTTGATCAACAAGCTAGTCCTTTAGAGGCTCACTAGGGACAGTGTGTTGTCTATGTATCCACACATGTATTTGAGTTTCCAATCAATACAATTCTAGCATGGATAATAAACGATTATCATGAACAAGGAAATATAATAATAACGACTTTATTATTGCCTCTAGGGCATATTTACAACAGCCTCCCACTTGCACTAGAGTCAATAATCTAGCTCACATCACTATGTGATTTACATTGTAATGAATCTAACACCCATACAATTCTGGTGTTGATCATGTTTCGCTCATGGAAGAGGCTTAGTCAATGGGTCTGTAACATTCAGATTCGTATGCACTTTGCAAATACTTATGTACTCCTCCCTAATGTAATCGCGGATGAAATTGAAGCATCGCTTTATGTGTCTGGTCCTCTTGTGAAACTTTGGTTCCTTGGCTAGAGCAATGGCACTAGTGTTTTCACAGAACAAAGTCATTGGATCCAGTGCACTCGGCACAACTCCAAGATCTGTCATGACCTCGTTCATCCAGACACCTTCTTTAGCCGCCTCTGAGGCAACTATGTACTCCGCTTCGCACTTAGAATTAGCTACCACACTTTGCTTGTAACTACACCAGCTTACCGCTCCCTCATTGAGAACAAATACGTATCTGGTTTGAGACTTAGAGTCATCTGGATCAGTGTCAAAGCTTGCATCGACGTAACCCTTTACGACGAGCTCTTGATCACCTCCATACACGAGAAACATTTCCTTAGTCCTTTTTAGGTACTTCAGAATATTCTTGACCGATGTCGAGTGTTCCATTCTTGGATCACTTTGAAAATTTCCCGCCATACTTATGGCAAGGCTGACATCAGGTCTTGTGCACAACATTGCATACATGATAGAGCCTATGGCTGAAGCATAGGGGACGACACTCATCTTTGCTCTATCTTCTACAATCACTGGGCATTGAGTCTTACTCAACTTCACACCTTGCAATACACACAAGAACCCTTTCTTGGACTGATCCATTTTGAACCTCTTCAAAACTTTGTCAAGGTATGTGTTCTGTGAAAGTCCTATCAAGCGGCTCGATCTATCTCTATAGATCTTGATGCCTAAAATGAAATCATCTTCTCCTAGGTCCTTCATTGAAAAATCTTATTCAAATATTCTTTTACACTTCCCAAAAATTCTATATTGTTTCGAGTTAGCAATATGTCATTCACATATAATATTAGAAACACTATAGAGCTCCCACTCACTTTCTTGTAGATACAAGCTTCTCCATAAACTTGTATAAACCCAAACGCCTTGATCACCTCATCAAAGCCTTGATTCCAACTCCGAGACGCTTGCACCAGCCCATAAATGGATCGTTGGAGCTTGCACACCTTGTCAGCATTTTTTGGATCAACAAAACATTCCGGTTGCATCATATACAACTCTTCCTTAAGGAAACTGTTAAGGAACGTTGTTTTCACATCCATCTGCCAAATTTCATAATTGAAAAATGCAGCTATTGCTAACATGATTCTGACGGACTTAAGCATCGCTACGGGTGAGAAAGTCTCATCATAGTCAACTCCTTGAACTTGTGAAAAACCCTTTGCCACAAGTCGAGCTTTATAGTCGGTGACATTACCGGCCGCGTCCGTCTTCTTCTTAAAGATCCATTTATTCTGAATGGCCTTTCGCCCTTCACGTAATACTTCCAAAGTTCATACTTTGTTTTACATGGATCCTATATCGTATTTCATGTCCTCGAACCATTTGTTGGAATCCGGACCCACCATCGCTTCTTCATAGCTCGTAGGTTCATTGTTGTCCAACAACATGAATGTTATGACAGGATTACCGTACCACTGAGGAGTAGTGTGTGCCCTTGTTGGCCTACGAGGTTTGATGGCAACTTGATCCAAAGCTCCATGATCATCATCATTAGCTTCCTCTTCAATTGATGTAGGCTCCACAAAAACATCTTTCCACGCTGCACTACTCTCTGGTTGAAGAAAAGGTTCAACAACCTCATCAAGTTCTATCTTCCTCCCACTCAATTCTTTCGAGAGAAACTCTTTCTCAAGAAATGTTCTCTTCTTAGCAACAAATACTTTGCCTTCAGATCTGAGATAGAAGGTGTACCCAACTGTCTCTTTTGGGTATCCTATGAAGACACATTTTTCCACTTTGGGTTCCAGCTTTTCTGGCTGAAGCTTTTTGACATAAGCCTCGCATTCCCAAACTTTAAGAAACAACAACTTTGGTTTCTTGCCAAACCATAGTTCATACCGCGCCCTCTCAACGGACTTTGATGGTGCCCTATTTGAAGTGAATGCAGCTATCTCTAACACATAACCCCAAAATGATAATGGCGAATCGGCAATAGACACCATAGAATGCACCATATCCAATAAGGTACGGTTACGATGTTCGGACACACCATTACGTCGTGGTGTTCCATGCGGCGTCAATTGTAAAACAATTCCACATTGTCTTAAGTGAGTGTCAAACTCATAACTCAGATATTCTCCTCCTCGATCAGATCGTAGGAATTTAATCTTCTTGTTATGATGATTCTCAACTTCACTCTGAAATTGTTTGAACATTTCAAACATTTCAGACTTGTGATTCATTAATTAAATATATCCATATCTAGTTAAGTCATCAGTGAAGGTAAGAAAATAACGATATCCACGGCACGCATCAATGCTGATCGGACTGCACACATCGGTATGTATGATTTCCAACAAGTCACTTGCCCGCTCCATTATTCCAAAAAACAGGGTCTTAGTCATCTTGCCCATGAGGCATGGTTCACATGTGTCAAGTGATTCAAAATCAAGTGACTCTAAAAGTCCATCACCATGGAGCTTCTTCATGCGTTTTACACCAATATGACCTAAGCGACAGTGCCTCAAGAAAGTGGCCCTATCATTATTAACTTTACATCTTTTGGCATCAATGTTATGAACATGTGTGCTATCACTATCGAGATTCAATAATAATAAGCCCCTCACATTGGGTGTATGACCATAAAATATATTACTCATATAAATAGAACAACCATTATTCTCGGATTTAAATGGGTAGCCGTCTCGCAATAAACAAGATTAATGTTCATGCTCAACGCAGGCACTAAATAACAATTATTCAGGTTCATCACTAATCCCGATGGTAATTGAAGAGCGAGCGCGCCGACGGCGATCGCATCAACCTTGGAACCATTTCCCATGCACATCGTCACTTCGCCTTTCGCCAACCTCGATCTATTCCATAGTTCCTGCTTTGAGTTGCAAATGTGAGCAACCGAACCGGTATAAGATACCCAGGCACTACAACAAGAGTTGGTGAGGCACACATCAATAACATGTATATCATATATACCTTGTTTGGTGTTGGCTGCTGACGGGATCGTACATTAGGGGTAGGCCTACAGACGTGCTTCCCAAGGCCCACCTAGGAACCCATAGGGACATCAGTGTCCTTCAAGTCACCGGTGTTGTCTCAACCTCACTCGGTAGAGCATGCCGTCACTCAGCTTACCTTGTGTCAATCGGACGCACCCTGACACTCGGACCACAACAAGACGATGGCACCGAAGAGGGTGCAATAGCTAAGGACTTAAACTATCACATGAAGTGCAGTGAAGACCTGCGTTACCAGTAATGCCATGAGTTATAGATGGCGTTTCTAGTAACTCCCTTATTTATTAGCATTAACTCGCCTTGTAATGAAGCTCGGGCGGTCGTGCCATACACTATATAAGCCACTCCCAGGCTCCAGCTCAAAGGTTCAACACCTTGTAATCTTTCATTCCCCATAATAAAACATCAGTCTCACGGCTTGAGACGTAGGGTTGTTACCACTCCCGAGTGGGGCCCGAATTCGTACATCCGAATGTATCCACTGTGCCTAATTAGTCTTCACCCATCCGTTCGTACCCCCTGGTACTATTGTAAGGGTCATTCCCACGACAATTGGCGCCCACATGGGGTTGCGCATCTAGCAAATTCAGCTCACTTGGAGTTTTTTTACATTTTCCGACAACATGATGACACTCGGCGGAGAGATCCTCTCCGGCTCCCTCGGCTTCATCGTCGATGACTTAGCGTGGTTGCATGATGCTCCACTAGACACCGACACCCTCCTTGCTCGAGGAACGTCGCATTTCAGCGCAGTTGCGCATGGAGTCCTGATCCAGCAGTCATCGATGTTGTATCACTCGACGCCCCCATGCCCCGTTGCGGTTCGTCGCAAGCGCTCCGGGCAGTTGTGGAGGCAGCGGTGGATCAATCAGGCCATGGCCAACCAGGCCATCTCAGGGCAGGTGGCTATGCTCAGTTCTGATGAGCCCACCGTCAGCCTTTTCCAGTCATCAAGTGAAGAATCACTCAGTGACTCCGACTGCAAAAGCAGTGGGGCGCCGCCGAGACCTTGATGGTCAGCATGAACATGGGAGGCGGCCCTGGTTTTGCCGTGGAGAATTCTCCCGCGCGTGATGGTGGAGAGCGTGGCCACGGCAACGGCAGCCACCATGTTCTGCAACCGCTCACCGAGCAGTAGCAGGAAGAACTTTGGCGGAGGAGCGAACATGCTCTCCGCACCCCCATCACCGGGAACACCTCGGAAGAGATCGTACTGGAGAAAGCGCGCCTGGCCAATTTGGCCGAGCACGAGCGATTCGAGCGACTCTAGCGGTCACTCGATGCTCGGGCCACGAAGGACCAGCCGAGGTCCAGCCCCAGCCGTGGGCAGTTGTTCGCGAACGACTCGCGTCACATAGAGGTGATGCGATGCCTTTGTTGAACCTGGCTGCAGCCACTCGGATCGCTGATTCCATTCAGCCGAGTGATAGTGCATCCGGGGATGGCATTCGACACATCCAAGCTCTCTTGAAGACTGCGATGCAGCAGAATTCCGTGGTGTCATAGTCGCGGCCTTGCATCCACAACAAGTCCGTCCAGGTAGACATAGTGTAGTCGGCTCATAAACCGCACGCGCAAGGAAGACGCCAAAGGTCTCCTCCTCTTACGAGAGGCCCGCATGAGGACCGAAGGCAGGATCATCGGGTCCGAAGCAGATCACCTCCCCCGAGGAGTGGCTCACTCGGTCACCGACTCCATGACCGCATGCCAAGCCCCAATCGGCACTGGGGTAATGTGGACGATGGCTATCGGGCCCCTAGTTCAAAGCTCGGTCTATAATCACACAACACGTGGTTGATCGGTCGCGAGCTGGCCGGGGAGAGTGTGGCCTCGAATGCTTCGGCCGACACATCCGACAGGCGGAGATCCCCTCCAATTACCGGTTGGCCCCCTCCAATTACCGGTTGGCCACGGTAATCAAAAAGTTCAATGGTAGTCTAAGCCAGAGACCTGGCTGGAGGACTATCGAGTGGCCGTCCAGATAGGCGGCAGTGACGACTACGTCACAATGAAGCATCCGCCCTCATGTTAGAGGGGTTGGCGAGGGCGTGCCTCAATCAACTTCACTCCAGCAGCATCCGTAGCTAGGGTGACCTTGCCCGAGTGTTCGTTAAGACCTTCGAGGGCACTTACAGGCGTCTAGGCGGCTTGACAGAGCTGCAACACTGTGTACAGAAGAGCAACGAGACTCTCAGGGAGTACATCTAGCGGTGGACCACACTGCACGACACTGTGGAGAATGTCACCGAACACCAGGTCGTGCGCGCTTTCAAAGCAGGCACTCGGTATCGGGAACTCATCCTCAAGTTTGGCCAATCGGGGGACCTATCCCTTAGTTGGTCCATGGAAATCGTCAATCGGTATGTGAATGGCGAAGAAGAAGACCGCCTCCATGGCGGGAAAGGTCAAGCCAGCGAAGCCCCTCAGTCGGGCAACGCGGGAAAAAAGCAGAAGCGAAAGGGCATCCCATCGGGCAAAGCCGAAGTAGCTGATGTCCCAGGGCACATCCAGAACAAGTCCAAGAAGGAGAAAAAGGATTGGGCAGCAAACAAGAAGGCCGGGTCCAAGAGCAGCCTTTTGAACCAACCGTGTACGATTCACGCTCAGAAGGACGAAGAAGGGGAGACCCTCCCCACCAAGCACACGACTCGCGACTGTCGCTTGCTCCACAAGGAGATGGGCGGAGAGCCCTCGAGGGACAAAGAAGATGAGGATGACCAAGTGGATGCCTCCGAGTACCCGAACATCGAAGGGAGCCTCATGATCTTTGCTAATGTTGAGAGAAAGATCCAATTGAAAGTTATTAATCGAGAGGTGAACATGGCAGCCCCGACTGTCACGAAATACCTCGACCGGGCGAAGACATCCGTCACATTTGACCAATTGGATCACCCGACCAACATAGCCACCCCCGGGAGACAGGCGTTGGTGGTTGATCCAGCGGTCAATGGGTTCCGACTACGGAAAGTCCTCATAGACGGTGGCAGCGGCCTCAACATCATATACATCGACACTCTCAAAGCTATGGACATTCCATTGTCCCGGCTGAGCAATAGTAGCATGCAGTTTCACGGGGTCATCCCCGGAAAGAAGGCCGAATCACTCAGCCAGATCACCTTGAATGTTGTATTCGGCAGCGCGAAGAATTAACGAAAGGAGAGGTTGACCTTTGAAGTGCTCGACTTTCGGAGCGCCTATCATGCCATCCTGGGTAGGCTCGCCTACGCACGTTTCATGGCCCACCCATCTTATGTGTATCTTAAGCTTAAGATGCCAGGGCCGAAAGGCATGATCATGGTGACTCGCAATCGGAAGGTTGCCGAGGAGTGCCCCGAGCAAGGCTCTAGGATCGCCAACGAGCAGGTCCTCGCAGTCGAGCTTGATGTGTACAAGAAGGTAGTAGATACTGCAGATCTGCTGAAGTCGAAATGGCCGACTACTGAGTCTGTCTTTCAGTCGGCCGATGAAATGAAGCATGTCCACGTCCATCCCACCGATCCGAGTGCTTCTGCGACGAACATATCCACTTCACTCGGAGATAAATAGGAAGCCGAGCTCATCCAATTCCTCCGTGCAAACTGGGATATCTTCGCATGGAAGCCATCTGACATGCTGGGGGTTCCCAGGGAACTTGCTCAGCACTGCCTCCGAGTGGACTCAAAGGTCAACACCGCCAAGGAACACCTGCGCCGCTCCTCCGTGGAGAAGCGTAGGGCGATTGGCTAGGAGATCGCTCGGCTCCTAGTTGCCGAGTTCATCCGCGAGGTTTACCACTCCGAGTGGTTGGAGAACGTGGTCATGGTGCCAAAGAAGAACAATTCACTCTGAATGTGTATTGACTTCAAGCATCTCAATCGGGCCTGCCCGAAGGACCACTTCCCTCTACCCCGCATAGATCAGATCATAGATTCGACTGCTGAATGTGAACACGTATCGTTCCTGGATGTGTACTCCGGGTACCACCAGATCCGAATGTATGTACCTGATGAAATAAAAACGGCCTTCATCACCCCATTCAGGTGTTTTTGCTACATCACGATGCCATTCAGCCTCAAGAATGTTGGAGCCACCTTCCAGCGCATGACCCAAAAGTGCTTACAAGAACAAATCGGTGGGAATGTCAAAGTGTACATGGACGACATCGTGGTCAAGTCCAGGAAAGGTTTCGACCTTCTGGCCGACCTCGTCGAAACCTTCACGAACCTTCGACTCTTCTGGATTAAGCTCAACCTAGCCAAATGCACCTTCGGTGTTGCGGCTTGAAAGTTACTCGGTTTCCTCGTTTCCGAACGAGGTATCGATGCCAATCCCGACAAGATCGATGCCATCGTCCAGATGAGACGGACGGAGCACATCCATGATGTGCAGAGGCTTACGGTCTGCCATGTAGCCCTGAGCCTCTTCATCTCAAGACTCGAGAGAAGGCTCTGCCTCTTTACCGATTGATGAAGAAATCTGACAGATTCAAGTGGATCGATGAGGCACAAGTCGCATTCGACCAACTTAAAGCTTTGCTTTCCACCAAGCCGGTGTTAGCTCCTCCGAGCAGCCGAGAGTCCTTGCTCTTGTACATTGCTTCCACTAGCCAAGTGGTTAGTATCATACTCACCGTAGAGCGTGAGGAATCGGGCAAAACGTATGTGGTACAAAGGCCCATCTACTACATCTCTGAGGTACTAACCCCTTCCAAGCAAAGATATCCACACTACGAGAACCTGGTTTATGGGATCTACCTGATAGTAAATAAGGTAGTCCACTATTTCCAAGATCACTCGGTCACTCTCATCAGTGATGCCCCGTGGCAGAAATCCTACACGATCGGGATACTACTGGCCGAGTGGCCAAATGGGTGATTGAGCTCCTATCGCTGGAGATCAAGTTTGAAGCCAAGAAGGCAATCAAGTCTCAGGCCTTAGTGGACTTTCTTGCCAAATGGGTAGAGCAAGAGCAGCCGGCTCCGGACATCCCCGAGCATTGGACTATGTTCTTCGATGGATCCAAAATGCTCCATGGCTCGGGGGCTGGAGTGGTTCTCGTTTCCCCGAGGGGAGACCGACCGAGCTGCGTGCTCCAAATCCACTTCGATTCATCCAACAATGAGGCCGAGTACGAGGCCCTCGTGTACGGGCTCCACATGGCTATCTCACTCGGCATTCGCCATTTGATGGTCTATGGTGACTCAGATCTCGTTATCAATCAAGTAATGAAGTAGTGGGACATTCGAAGCCCAGTAATGACAGTCTATTGCAACACAGTCAGGAAACTGGAGAAAAACTTTGAAGGGTTCGAACTGCACCACGTGCCCCGAGCCAAGAATCAACCGGTCGATGATTTGGCAAAGATCGGGTCCACTAGAAAAATCATTCTGAAGGGAGTGTTCCTCGAGCTTTTACGTGCCCCTCAGTCAAGGAGGATCCCTTCCCATAAGAGCCCCTGGAAGCAATCGGTCCATCTAATCCAATTGAGATCGACGTCCCGGGCGAGGTTGACCTCGTCCACGAGATGTTGGTCACCATGCCCGAATGGACACAACCGTATCTGGCTTACTTGCTCCGGCAAGAGCTCCCCGAGGATGAAGAGGAATCCCGCCAAATCGTTCGGCGGTCTAAAGCTTTTGAAGTACTCACAGACAAACTGTACAAAAAGAGTGTTACACGAGTCAATCGAAATGAATTTCCCCAAAGGAAGGACTACAGATCCTGCACGAGATCCACTCGGGAACCTGTGGATATCACGCATCCTCTCGGACCCTGGTGTCCAAGGCCTTCCGAGAAGGTTTTTATTGGCCCTGAGCAAATGAGGCAGCAAAAGACTTGGTTTACCTGTCTGTAGGATGCCAGTTCTACAAGAATGAGTCAAACAAGCCTGGATCCGCACTGAAAACGATTCCACTCACTTGGCCGTTCGCCGTGTGGGGCTGATGACGAGTTGCTGGATATACTTCTCGCCCCTCATTGGTTACCCCAAGTGGAAGCTTGAGATGTAGTCAGCAACAGATTTTCCTTACACGGGGATTGTAAGGTTTATCGAACCCGGAGGACTCCGAGGATCAACAAGTAGGTGCCCGCTGCCCTGACGCTAGCAGAAGACGTGGACCTGCACACACAACAAATAACTTTGCTCCCAATGAGTTCAGAGAGGTTTTCAATCTCTCTGGCCTTGTAGTTTGCACAGAATCAAAACACAAGTGGGAATAGCGATAGTGATAGCAACGGAAAAGTAAATAAAACAGTAAATAATGGAGGTGTAAACATTGGTGGGAATATGGACCAGAGTCCCATTATGTTCACTAGTGATGTCTCTCTCCCAAAAGATGATAAACAACTATGCTAGGTAAACAAATTACACCTCGGCAATTGATAGAATTATAAACGCACCGCAATGCTAATCAGGCTACTAGAAAGTTAGAGGCTCAAAAGTAATGGGCAGTACGCCAAGACAAGTAGACCGTTTATCCATCAGCATCTACTCACTAATCATCCACCTTGAGATATCTATCCAAAACATTTTGCTGGTATTAAGTTGCGAGCCCCACCGAAAGTGTAAACTCAAAGCAACGGATAACTGCATTTACGAACTTTACGTAAGGTAAACAATCATTGCAACCATGGTCACAAGCACTGTTGTTTTCTCCCTGGTGGCAACATCACATCCCCTAGTCTCATGTTTCTGTCACTCAAGCTAGACATCAGGGGGCATGAACCCACAATCATGCATAATGCTCCCTCTTGGAGTTACAATCTACTACTCGGCCAAAGCAATAAAAAGCAACGGAGAACATGCATGAATTACTCAAGAACATAATATAAAAGGAGAACCAAATATATAACTCATCACAATCTGAACATAATGTCATAATCCATCAGATCCCAACAAACTCATCATAGCAACAACAGGTAAATTACATAGATGCCTTGATCATGTAGGGCAGCTCACAAGGACTAAGCATTGAATCATAAGATTGGAGAGAAGACATCACATAGCTACTAATCATGGACTCATGGTCCAAGGAGGACTATTCACGGCATGTCCGGGAAGCGTCCATGGTGGTGGAGAAGGTCTCGGATGTCAATCCTCCTTCCGGGAGGGTGCCGGGAAGAGGTCTTCTAGCGCTCCCGATCCCGGAAGCGCTACGACGGCGGAACGATGGAGAAATTCACGATTCTGGATATATCTTTAGGGTTTTCCGTCTGAGGGATAAATATTGGCCAAAGGAGGGTGCGAGGGGGTGGACCCTCCACCCAGGCCGCCTGGTGGCACAGCCAGGAGGGGGCCCGTGCTGGGTGGCCGCTTGGGCAGGGCCTGGCTCCCGTCTGGCCCACCTTGGTGCTTCGTGAAGCTTCTGTCACGCTGATTTTTATATATTTTTCTCGGGATTTTTGGGGCTCCGACAATTAGGGTAAAATCCCCGGAATTAAAAGACATCAGCAGATAGAAACCGACACTAGGTGCACTGAGTTAGTAGGTTAGTCCAAATATGTGTAAAAAGGTATGAAAGTGTAGCAAAACATATAACAATGTCACCCAAAAGAGAAAGGAACAAACAGAAATTATAGATACATTTGGGACGTATCAACATCCCCAAGCTTAATTCTTGCTCGTCCTCGAGTAGGTAAATGATAAAACAAATAATTTCTGTGGTGACATACTAACACACATATAAGAACTTCATAGTAAAGCAAGTAAGATATGCAATTCAAGTCAAGACAATAACAAGCAAGAGTCTATATCTAGTATTGAAAATAGCAAAGTAAGAGCATAAAGGTGCAAGAGCTCTCGCTGTCCGTGACTCGAATGTCTCCAAATGGTGTTTGCGTGCAAGAAGTGGGAGATGGGTTTACAACATAAAATTATTATATAGTTTATTTGAGAACTCAATCTACTAAAACTTCACACTTGATCTTCTTTTGAATCTTATTTTGACTCATCCCCAGACCACTAGTCAGGCATAAGTCAAAATGATCCTCTCCCTTTCAACTTTGAGCACTCATGCAATGGATGAGCTCAAGAAAGATATGTTGGCACTTAGGATGGCAAAGAGAATAATGATGGGGAAGGAAGACAAAAAAGGTGTGAAAGGCTCACATCAATGAGGACAATCATAGGCGAGAGAAAGCCAAATGATAGATATAATGTGAGGAGTAGGGATTGCCATGCAACGGATGCACATATGAGCTAAGGTAAGCTCTCCAATGGAACTAGTGGGGGTACATCCAAGTTGCTTGCTCATGAAGACCTAGATCTCATTTGAGGAGGCTCATCATTGGAATATACAAGCCAAGTTCTATAGGGTAAGGGTCCCCACATAGTTATGCATGAATGATAATCTCTATGGAGTACAAATATAACAGTGGAGTACATGTGTGGATATTTTCTTTTCAAAAGGAATAGCAGTGTTGCCCCTTCTCTTTTTTTTCTTTTTTTGTGGCCTCTTTGGCTCTTTCTATTTGTCTCTCATTTGTCCTCTTTGGGATCTTTTCATGTGTCCTCTTTTGGGATCTTTTAATTTGTCCTCTTTGGGATCTTTTCTTCACTTAAGGCCAACACTCTATATTTTACAAGAATAAAAAGAAGATATTCACACTTTATAAGAAGTACTCAACATAAAGACAAATGAAAACTATCATGATGTATGCAAATGTATGCCTCTCTCGGTGTTGCGGGATATTCAATGAAACTAGCTCGTCATGTAGCAATAATAAGGGCAAGGCCCAACTAGCATGCGGCTCCTCGATCAAGAAAAAGCATGTATGACATGAAGATCAAGTCATGAGATGGTGGATGTTGCATGGCAATGTATCTTGGAAAGGCTATGGAAATGCCTTAATAGGTAGGTATGGTGGCTGTTTTGAGGAAGGATATAATGAGGCTTATGATGACAGAGCGTATCATGCCAAGGGTTTGGATGTAGCGGCGAAGTATGCACCAACTCTCAAGATGAGAAAGGGAAATGCACGGTACCGAATAGGCTAGCATAATATGGATGGTGGAAGTGCCAACAATCGAATACTCGCATTAGTCCGAAGAACTCATGCACTTATTATTGGTAACTCTCTATCTAGTCAGGAGATTCACAAAGAGACAAGTACCCCGAGGAGGAGTGTTTGGGGGTTTGGTTATCCTTGCGCATCCTTGACCCATGGTAACATGAGGGTACTCTATATATTCCAACCCCTCCAGAGGTTAGCGATCCATCTAGTAGCTAGAGTTCTCAACTAATTTTTTTAGTTTTTGAAAATACACACGGATTTTCCAAAATACGACACCTATCACTAATAGGCTCAAGCTCTTGACACCAATAGTCCAAGCATTACTCAAATCAATACCTCAAAACTATTGCAAGTTACTACTATACTTAAATAGCAACCTCAATTACCTACTCATGCAAGACACACAACTCATTGCAACAAGCCAACTCTCTAAACAAGATAAGCATGATAACTCAAGAGAGTTCCAAAAGAAACCTAAATAAAAGCTCTTCAAATGATAAAGCATGAAAACTAAGAGCTAAGCATGACAACAGCTATGAAAAGATAAAGAACACACAAAAAGATAAGCATGAAAACCTATGTTGTGTTCTAGGGTGGAGTGGAGCGTGTTTCTCTCCCAAACAAAAAGGGCTAGGTTCCAACTTGTTATGAACAACAAGCAAAACTAAAACAAACTAAAGAGTAAAGAGTGGGACGCTCGAAGCATAGCACATAACATATGAAGTGATAAAAATATAGCATGGATAAGGACAAACTGATGATTGTTGATGGAGAAGGGGATGCACGGGGGCATCCCCAAGCTTAGACTCTTGAGTCTTCTTGAATATTTCTTGGGGTTGCATGGGGGCATCCCCAAGCTTGAGCGCTTGACACTCCTGGATATTATTTCATCATCTTCCATCGCATACTTGAAAACTCCCTTTATACGAAACTCATCATAAGCTGATTAGAGTGGTTAGTGCCCATAATAAAATATATTTATCTGTACTAGAAATAAAGATTTTCAGGAAGAGCTACTGTTTCTCAAGATTGCCAAAAGATTTTTGCAAAGAAAAAGCAAGCTTAAGATTTGCAAAACAATGAAAACGCAAAACAAGGCGGAATTTGGGAAAAACAGAACAACAAGTAGTAATTAATTTTTTCGGGGCACTTCTGCAACTCAAATCAAAAAACTCAGAACAGACGCTAGAAAGAAAATTATATAGAGCATACTATCAAAACAATTCAGATCAAAAAGATGATCTAGAGATTTTTGGCAAATTTTTCCGACAAGCACACATAATCTGTTTCTGGACAGCATGTCACAACTTTTGAACTTTCTTACAATTGGAGGCTAAAACTTGGCACAAAGCTCGAAAATAAAGATACAATGATGTTGATACAGTAGTAACAAGCATCAAGACCACTAAAACTGAAAGTAAAATAAAATTGGGTTGCCTCCCAACAAGCGCTTTCTTTTATGCCTTTGACGCAAAAAGATAAAGTATTATCAACTCCAAAAGAATAACTTGCCCGAGTAACGGACTCATAAGGTAACTTAATCTTCTTTCAAGGGAAGTGTTCCATTCCCTTTTTAAGGGGATATTGGAATCTAATGGTCCCTTCTTTCATGTCAATGATAGAACCAACGGTGAGCAGAAAAGGACGTCCCAAAATAATTGGACGTGAGGGATCACACTCAATGTCCATATCAAGAAAATCAACGGGAACATAATTATCATTGACAACAGTAAGAAAATCAGCAATCCTCCCTAAAGGTTTCTTTATGGAAGAATCAACAAGACGAAAACCAAAAGAACATTGATCAAAAGGTTTCAAGTCAAGCATATCATACATTCTTTTGGGCATAACGGAGGCACTAGCTCCAACATCACGTAAAGCAAAGCAAGAGAAATTATTCAATTTAATCTTGACCATAGGATCCCAACCATCTTCTAGTTTTCTAGGAATAAAAGTCTCTAGCTTGAGCTTCTCCTCCCTAGCATTGATAAGAGCATTGGTATTATGCTCGGTGAAGGAAATATTGAGTGTACTAGTGTGGGGGTCTTTAGCCATTCTTTGCAAAAAAGTGATAACTTCGGAAAGACTACAATTATCAAAATTAATATCATCGCTATTAAGTAAAATTGTAGTGTCATCCTTTATATTTGATTTTCTCTGTGTTATAAAAGTTTGGATGTCGCCCCAAGTTTGGGGACGTTTAGGAGCAACTTCAAACCAAAGATTCGGTTCCTTCCCGGGGAGACCATGCCAAGGGCATAATTCTCCATAATAACTAACATAGTCACAAGGTCTATTCTTTTATAAATATCCACAGTGACAATTGGAGCAATAGAAGTGAAGGTAAACTCATTGTTGTTGTGACTACACACAACTTGGTGTTCTCAGTGGAATCCATAGCAGCACCAACAAGCAAGAACATAGCAACTATTTTTTGTGTGGTTTTTTCTATAAGACTGTAAAGCAAAAACTAGAAAGCAAACTAACAAGACTAAAAAGCAAAGGTAAAAGATAGTGTGCAACTCCCCTATCTTGAAGATTGGTCTCCCCGACAACGGCATCAGAAATTTGCTTGATGATGAGTTGATGGATATACTTTTTGCCCCTCATTGGTTATCCCAAGTGGAAGGTTGAGATGTAGTCAGCAGCAGATTTCCCTTACACGGGGACTGTAAGGTTTATCGAACTAGGAGGACTCCGAGGATCAACAAGTAGGTGTCCGCTACTCTGGCGCTAGCAGAAGACGTGGACCTGCACACACAACAAATAACTTTGCTCCCAACGAGTTCAAAGAGGTTGTCAATCTCTCCGGCCTTGTAGTTTGGAAAGAATTAAAACACAAGCAGGAATAGCGATAGTGATTGCAACGAAAAAGTAAATAAAAACAGTAAATGATGGAGGTGTAAACAATGGTGGGAATATGGACCAGAGTACCATGATGTTCACAAGTGATGTCTCTCTCCCAAAAGACGATAAACAACTATGCTGGGTATACAAATTACAGCTCGGCAATTGACAGAAGTATAAACGCATCGCAATGCTAATCAGGCTACTAGAAAGTTAGAGGCTCAAAAGTAATGGGCAGTACGCCAAGACAAGTAGACCGTTTATCCATCAACATGTACTCACTAATCATCCACCTTGAGATATCTATCCAAAACATTTTTCTGGTACTAAGTTGCGAGCCCCACCCAAAGTGTAAACTCAAAGCAACGGACAACTGCATTTATGAACTTTGCATAAGGTAAACAATCCTTGCAACCATGGTCACGAGGACCGTTGTTTTCTCCCTGGTGGCAACATCACATCCCCTAGTCTCATGTTTCTATCACTCAAGCTAGACATCAGGGGGCATGAACCCACAATCATGCATAACGCTCCCTCTTGCAGTTACAATCTACTACTCGCACAAAGCAATAAAATCAACGGAGAACATGCATGAATTACTCAAGAACATAATATAAAAAGGCAAACCAAATATATAACTCATCACAATCCGAACATAATATCATAATCCATCGGATCCCAACAAACTCATCATAGCAACAACAGGTAAATTACATAGATGCCTTGATCATGTAGGGCAGCTCACAAGGGCTAAGCATTGAAGCATAAGATTGGAGAGAATACATCACATAGCTACTGGTCATGGACTCATGGTCCAAGGAGGACTACTCACGACACGTCCGGGAAGCGTCCATGGTGGTGGAGAAGCTCCCGGAGGTCAATCCTCCTTCCGACGGGGTGCCGGGAAGAGGTCTTCTGGTGCTCCCGATCGCGGAAGCGCTACGGCGGCGGAACGATGGAGAAATTCGCGATTCTGGATATATCTTTAGGGTTTTCCGTTCGAGGGGTAAATATAGGCCAAAGGAGGGTGCCAGGGGGTGGACCCTCCACCCAGGAGGCCTGGTGGCATGACCAGGAGGGGGCCCACGTAGGGTGGCCGCCTCGGCAGGGCCTCGCTCCTCTCTGGCCCACCTTGGTGCTTCATGAAGCTTCCGTCACGCTGATTTTATATATTTTCTCGGGATTTTTAGGGCTCTGAAAATTGGGGTAAAATCCCTACAATTAAAAGACATCAGCAGATAGAAACTGACACTGGGTGCACTGAGTTAGTAGGTTAGTCCAAATATGTGTAAAAAGCTATGAAAGTGTAGCAAAACATATAACAATGTCACCCGGAAGAGCATGGAACAAACAGAAATTATAGATACGTTTGTGACGTATCAGGGGCCTCGACATGGTCGGCCCTTTGCGCACCGGGACGAGTGGATTCACCCACGTGTTAGTTGAAGTGGATAAGTTCACCATGTCGGTCGAAGCTAAATCCATAAAAAGCTTGGACGCGGCGACTGTCTTCACCTTCATTCGGCACATCATCTTCAGATTTGGAGTCCCTCACGACATCATCATCGACAACGGAACCAACTTCGACTCGGAGGAGTTCCGCGAATTCTATCACTCCCAAGGCACTTGGGTTAATTACGCCTCCATGGCGCACCCGTAGTTGAATGGGAAGGCGGAATGGTCGAATGGAATGATACTTCAAGGATTGAAGCCTCGGCTGATGAGAGATCTCAGATATGCTGCAGACGCATGGGTAGAAGAATTACCATCCGACTTGTGGGGTATGCGAGTGATGACCCACAAGTATAGGGGGTCAATCGTAGTCCTTTCGATAAGTAAGAGTGTCGAACCCAACAAGGAGCAGTAGGAAATGACAAGTGGTTTTCTACAGGGTAGTTTCTACAAGCACTAAAACAAGTAGTAACAGATAGTTTGGTAGCAAGATAATTTGTAACGAATAACTAGGGACAAACGTAAATAAAGTGCAGCAAGATAGCCCTATCCTTTTGACTGCAAAGGATAGGCCGGAACAAGTACTTATAGTGATGCAAACGTTCTTGAGGACACACAGGAATTTCATCTAGTCACTTTCACCATGTTCATTTGATTTGCGTTCGCTACTTTGATGATTTGATATGTGGGTGGACCGGTGCTTGGGTGCTGTTCTTACTTGAACAAGGCCCCCACTTATGATTACCCCCTTTCGCAAGCATCCGCAACTACGAAAATAGAATTAAGAAAAAGCCTAACCATACCAATAAACGTTTGGGTCCAAATCAACCCCTTATGGAATAGCGCATAAATTAGGGTTTAAGCTTCTGTCACTCTAGCAACCCATCATCTAATTACTAATCCACTGTGAGTTCCCTTAGGCCCATGAATGGTGAAGTGTCATGTAGTTGACATTCACATGACATCACTAAGAGAATCACAACATACATATCATCAAAATACCGAATGAATACCAAATTCACATGATTACTTACGACAAGACTTCTCCCATGCCCTCAAGAATAAAAGTAACTAGTCACTCATCATCATGGTGTTCAAGATCAGAGGGGTATTGAGTAACATAAAGGATCTGAACATTTAATATCTCAAGAGGCAAACCAACTAGCATCAACTACGATAAGTAATGAACAGTACAAGCCAATCACAGGTACCAATCTGAAGTTCTAACACAAAGGTTGAATACAAGATATAAACAAGGGTTTGAGATGAGATGGTGCTGTTGATGGTGATGATCAAGATTGGTCCTCCCATGATGAGAGGGTTGTTGGTGATGACGAAGGCTTTGATTTCCCCCTACCGGAGGGAAGTGCCCCCGACGGAATCTGCCCGCCGGAGAGCAAAAGTGCTCCTACTCTAGTTCCGCCTCGTGGCGGCGGCGCCTCATCTTGAAAGTCTCTCCCTAAATTTTTTAGGGTAAAATGACTTATATACCAGAAGGAGGAGGCCGGACGTGGGCCAGGGGCTCCACACAACATCAGGGCTTGGCCCAGGTGGGCGCCTTGGTGCTATGTGGGCATCCGGCTTGCCTCCTGCAGTGGATCTTTGGCCCAATATTTCTTATATATTCCAAAATAATGCTCTGTGAAATTTCAGCCCATTTGGAGATGTGCAGAATAGGTATCTCCGTTGTAGCTTTTTCAGGCTCTGAAATCAAGGTGCCGTCATTCTCCCTCGTTGTGTAAATCTTGCATATTAAGAGAGAAAAGGCATTAGAAATACTCCATGAAGTGTTATACTAATCAAAAACTTTATAAATAGTAGAAATAAAACACGATGCAAAATGGACGTATCAGGAAGGGTCACATGCAGGAGCCTTTTGGCAAGTCCACATACTCAACTATCATCCAGTCTTTCATGATTGCTAACACTCACCCCATACATACGGAGCATCAAGTTTAATCCGGACACATAGGAAGATAGGAATCCCAATTTATTCACCTCAATGGTGATGTCAACAATAATAACTCATGCTCACCCACAATCAACTCGATATATGTGCATAGATCTTTCCCCACCACATGATGCTTGCCAAAGGATAAAATAAAAAGGAATAGAGGGAAAACTTTGACTCTTTGCAAAAATTAAATGATAGGCCCTTCATAGAGGGAAGCAGAGCTTTTCATGCGCTTTTAATTTTGGATGCACTCACTCTTAGTGCAAAGGAACGTCACGTGATATTGCCCCTTATGATAGCAACCTTTATTATGAAGTCTGTCGCTTTTATTCTTTGCCATCACAAGTTCGTACCACGCTTATTTTTCCCTTACAATAAAAGACCGTACATATTTAGGAGCAATTTTTCTTGCTTTATTGCACCGACGACAACTTACTTGAAGGATCTTGCTCAATCAATAGGTAGGTATGGTGGACTCTTATGGCATGCATTTGGTTAAAGGGTTTTGGATGCACAAGTAGTATTTCTACTTAGTGCAGAGTTGTTGGCTAGCAAAGGTATTGGGCAAGCACCCCATGTTGGAGGATCCATGAAAATATAACTTTTGTGTGAATATGAACAAAGATAACTCACTACATTGTCTTCCTTGTCCAACATCAACTGTTTGGCATATAGTATTTAATAGGTGCTCTCAATCATAAAAGTGTCCAAGATAGTATATTTGCATGTGAATCTTCTCTTCCTTATTAACTTTTTCATGAATTGCATCATTGACCAATGCTATGTTTGTCAACCTTCAATAAATTTTACCAATTATACTATTCCTTATGTGACGTCATCACTCACCATAAGATTAGCATATGATATTTTTATTTTCATTATTTCATTGCTTTTGATTAGAGCACAAGAGTAAAGAAGCGAAACTCAAACAACTCTTTATTATATAACTCACACACGATTACTAGATAGATGTAAAGAAACTAGCACTCAAAGATCGATCATACTAAACTTTTATTCTAGTGGATCATGAAATAACTAAGGATCGAATTGAAAATAGGTAAAGATAATAAGAGTGATGGTGATATGATACGGGGGCACCTCCCCCAAGCTTGGCACAAGCCAATGAGAGTGCACATACCCATATGATCAAGCCTCCTTCTTAGGTGATGGTGGTGGTGAAGGATCCTTGAGCTTGTTCAGTTTCCTCTTAAGCATAAAATTTTGCTCCCTAAGATCATCAACTTCCTGCTCGAGCTTCAATATCCTTTGGCACTATTCTTGCTTGCTCTCCTGTAGAAAACGAGAAGGGATAAACAAGACCTTGGGTTTTCTCCTTGTGTTCGGGAGGCTCGATTTCTTGAACTTCACGTGCATATCTCCCGGCTGAGGTAGAGGGATCTCTTCTTCATCCGAGCTTGCTTCTTCCTCCTTGCCTTCTTGTTCCTCATCTAAGAACAACCCATAGGGATCTAAACCCCCATAGAGCTTTGGGTTGGCAAGATAATGTGAAATATGGCTCTCATCATCGGATTCTTGGGACGACATTTTTTTGGATCTGCCAGAAAATAGTTAGAAACAAGAATAGAACATATCTCGTGATGCAGTGGTCAAATCAATATGGGAGTATATATTTAATTTTTTTAATCTCGCATAACAAGTAAAACAGGGGGAAAACAGAGTCGGGAAGGTGCACCAGGGTTCCACATAACATCTTGGCGCGCCTAGGTGCTATGTGGGCACCTAGTGGACCATCTCGGCTTCCTTTTATTTTTATATTTTTCTAAATATTCCAAAATTGATAGAATATATTTTTGCCGAATTTTTGTAGTCCTTTTACTTATAGTATCACGTACCTATTCCTTTTTCAGTATTGTGGAGTGTTTCGAAAGGACTCCTTGATATGTTCCTCCTGTGTAATAGTCTCAATAATACTATTTTTCACATTAATGGGTGTACGTAGGTAGTAGTGCTTGATCCTTTGTTAGTCTACCACCTTCGGGTTAGTACCCGCGGCATTATTGATCTTTATGGCTCTGGAATGATAAACTTCTTCGATAATATATGGTCCTTCCCATTTGGAAAGAATTTTACCTGCAAAGAACCTCAGACGAGAATTATATTATAAAACATATTCACCCACTTTGAATTCTCTCTTTTGGATCCTCTTGTCATGCCATCGTTTGACTTTTTCTTTAAACAACTTGGCATTATCATAAGCCTGGGTTCTCCATTCGTCAAGTGCTCTAATGTTAAATAACCTCTTTTCACCTGCAAGCTTGAAGTCATAGTTAAGTTCTTTAACAGCCCAAAAAGCTTTATGTTCCAATTCAAGAGGTAAATGACATCTTTCCCATAAACCATTTTATAAGGATACATACCCATATGATTCTTATAAGCAGTTCTATAAACCCACAAAGCATCATCTAATTTCTTAGACCAATTCTTTCTAGATCTATTGACAGTCTTTTGCAAAATAAACTTTATCTCCCTATTGCTCAATTCAACTTGGCCACTAGATTGAGGATGATAGGGAGACACAATTCTATGATTAACATCATCTTTAGCAAGCATCTTACGGAAAGCACCATGAATAAAATGTGAACCACCATCGGTCATAATATATCTAGGGACTCTAAACCTTGGAAATATTACTTCCTTAAGCATTTTAATAGAAGCGTTATGATCAACACTGCTAGTGGGGATAGCCTCAACCCACTTATTGACATAATCAACAACAACAAGAATATGAGTATACCCATTGGAATTAGGAAAAGGTCCCATATAATCAAAACCACAAACATCAAATGTTTCAATAACAAGAGAATAATTCATAGGCATTTCCCGACATCTACTGATATTACCAATCCTTTGACAATCATCACAATATAAGACAAACTTATGAGCGTCCTTGAAGAGAGCAGGCCAATAAAAACTGAATTGCAATACCTTATGTGAGGTTCTGTCTCCTGCATGGTGTCCTCCATAAGCTTCAGAGTGACACTTCTGAAGAATTTGTTCCTGTTCATGCTCAGGTACACAACGTCTAAGAATACCATCCACACCTTCTTTGTAAAGATGTGGGTCATCCCAGAAATAGTGTCTCAAATCATAAAAGAACCTTTTCTTTTGTTGGTAAGTAAAACTAGGAGGTATGAACTTAGCAACAATATAATTAGCATAGTATGCATACCAAGGAGTATTATGAGAAATATTATTAGCAGCTAATTGCTCATCAGGAAAACTATCATTAATAGGTTGAGGGTCATCAAGCACATTTTCCAATCTAGACAAGTTATCAGCCACGGGATTCTCAACCCCTTTCCCATCAACAATATGAAGGTCAAACTCTTGTAACAAAAGAACCCACCTAATAAGCCTAGGCTTAGCATCTTTATTTTCCATAAAATACTTAATAGTATCATGATCAGTGTGAATAGTAACTTTGGAACCAACAATATAAGATCTAAACTTATCACAAACAAACACAACTGCTAGAAACTCTTTTTCAGTGGTAGCATAATTCCTTTGGGTAGTGTCCAAAGTGTTACTAGCATAATGAATAACATTCAGCTTCTTATCAACTCTGTATCCTAAAACAGCCCCAACAACATAATCAGTCGCATCACACATAATTTCGAAAGGTAAATCCCAATCAGGTGGCTCAACAATAGGTGCAGAAACTGAAGGTGACTTAAGAGTTTCAAAGGCTTCTACACAATCATCATAAAAAACAAAAGGAACATCTTTTTCAAAAGATTGGTAAGAGGCCTAGAAATTTTAGAGAAGTCTTTAATAAATCTCTTATAGAAACCAGCATGACCAAGGAAACTTCTTATACCTTTAACATCCTTCGGGAATGACATCTTCTCAATAGCATCCACTTTTTCTTTATCAACCTCAATACCTCTTTCAGAAATTTTATGTCCCAAGACAATACCTTCATTAACCATAAAGTGGCACTTCTCCCAATTCAAGACAAGATTTGTTTGTTCACATCTCTGCAAAACTCGGTCAAGTTGCTTAAGCAATCATAAAAAAAGTTTCGTATACGGAGAAATCATCCATGAAAACCTCAACAATCTTTTCACAAAAATCAGAGAAGATAGCAGTCATACATCTTTGAAAAGTAACACGTGCATTGCATAAACCAAAAGGCATACGTCTATAAGCAAAAGTTCCAAAAGGGCAGGTAAAGGTGGGTTTCTCTTGATCAGATTGTGCAACAGGTATTTGAGAAAAACTAGAATAACCATCCAAGAAACAAAAGTGTGTGTGCTTAGACAACCTTTCTAACATTTGATCAATAAAAGTAAAAGGGTAGTGATCTTAACTAGTAGCTTTATTCAACTTTCTAAAATCTATCACCATCCTATAACCAGTTACTATCCTCTGAGGTATAAGTTCATTCTTATCATTAGGAACAACAGTAATACCACCCTTTTAGGAGCAAAATGAACTGGACTCACCCATCTACTATCAGCTATGGGGTAGATAATACCTCCTTCCAGAAGCTTTAATATTTTAGTTCTTACCACATCCTTCATCTTCAAATTTAAATGTCATTGGTGGTCAACAATTGGTTTAGCATCTGGTTCCATATTAATCTTGTGCTGACATAGAGTGAGACTAATGCCCTTAAGATCATCGAGAGTATATCCGATAGGGGCACGATGCTTCCTTAGAACTTTTAATAATCTCTTTTACTCATGCTATGAAAGGTTAGCACTGGTAATAACAAGATATATTTTCTTTTCATCAAGATAAGCATATTTTAGATTATCAGGAAATTGCTTCAATTCAAACACAGGATCACTCTTAGGTGGAGGAGGACCTCCCAAAGTTTCAACATGCAAATTATGCTTAAGGATAGGTGGCTGCTTTAAGAAAACCTCATCTATTTCATCCCTTTCATTCATATGCAAATCATTCTCATGCTCAAGCAAATATTGTTCCAAAGGCTCAATAGGTGGCACATCAATAGAAGCTAGACTAACAATTTCATCTTTACTAGGCAACTCTATATCATGTGGTTGTCTACGATACTTAGAGTAATTAAATTCATGAGATACACCACCAAAGTTGGCACTAACAATCTCCTTAGCACAATCAATTTGAGCATTAGGAGTGTTCAAGAAAGGTCTACCAAATATGATTGGACAAAAACTATCTTGTGGAGAACCAAGAACAAGAAAATCAGTAGGGTATTTGATCTTACCACATAAGATATCAACATCACACATAATACCAAGTCGTGAAATAGTATTTCTATCGGTAAGCTTAATAGTGACATCAATATCCTCAATCTCAGGAGGTGCAATATCATTCATGACTTCGTGATATAAAGTAAAAGGAATAACACTTATGATAGCACCCACATCATATGAACCATGATAGCAACGATCTCCAATTTTAACAGAAATAACAGGCATGCCAACTACAGGTCTATTTTTTTTCTTAAGATCAGGACTAGCAATTCTAGAAGCATTATCACAACAAAATAACATGTTCATCCAATTCATCAACTAAAAGATCTTCAACTAAAGCAATGCTAGGTTCAACCTTTATTTGCTCAGAAGGTGTAGGTGTTCTAACAAAACTTTTCCTAAATACAGAAGAAACCTTAGAGTGCTCTTTAATTCTAACACGAAAAGGTGGTTTCTCAAAATAAGTAGTAGGAACAACTGGATCAACATTGTAGACAATAGTTCTCTCTTCTTTAATCTTAGGAGATTTTTCCTTAATTGCTATAGGAGGATGGTATTGGAACCACTTCTCCTTAGGAAGATCAATATGAGTAGCAAAAGAATCACAAAAAGAGGCTACTATTTCGGAGTCAAGTCCATACTAGGTGTGAATTTCTGAAAGGCATCTCTTTTCGTAAAAGATTTAACACAATCAAACTCAAGATTTATACCCGACTTTTTACCTTTGTCGATCTCCCAATACTCATGTTTGTGCTTAATCTTTTCAAGAAGATCCCATTTAAATTCAATAGTCTTCTTCATAAAAGAACCAGATGAAGAAGAACCAAGCATATTTCGATCATTATGAGAAAGTCGAGCATATAAATTTTGAAAAATTATTTCTCCTGACAGATCATGATTGGGGCATGCATGAAGCATATACTTGAGCCTCCCCCAAGCTTGAGCGATACTTTCTCCTTCACAAGTACACAAGTTATAAATATAATTCTGATCACAATGAACCAAATGTATAGGATAAAATTTCTGCTGGAACTCCAGTTTCAAATGATTCCAATCCCATGTGTCAGTACCATCACATAGCCTGTACCATGTCAATGCATTTCCCTCCAAAGATAAAGGAAACACTTTATTCTTAGCCCGGTCACTAGATAAACCTGCAAGCTTAAACAATCCACACATTTCATCCACATAAATTAGGTGCATGCGAGGATGTTTAGTTCCGTCGTCTGCATAAGGCTCAGCTAAAATTTTCTCAATAAGACTGGTAGGAATTTCATAAGCAGTATATTCAATAGCTTCAGTAGGTGGTGGAGAGGCAACTCTAGTGATTTCGGGCCGAGGTGAAGATACCCCGAACAAGCCTCTCAAAGTATTACTTTCCATAGTGACAAGTAGCAATAAATTTTAGCACGTAACAAAAATATTTCCTTACCAATTTCCACTAACCAAAGGCGCTTAATTCCCCGGCAATGACGCCGCAAAAGAGTCTTGATGACCCACAAGTATAGGGGATCAATCTTAGTCCTTTTGATAAGTAAGAGTGTCGAACCCAACGAGGAGTAGAAGGAAATGACAAGTGGTTTTCAACAAGGTGGTTTGTGCAAGCACTGAAACAAGTCGTAACACATAGTTTGGTAGCAAGATAATTTGTAGCGAGCAACTAGGGACAAATGTAAATAAGGGGCAGCAAGATATCCCTATCCTTTTGAGTGCAAAGTACAGGTCGGAACAAGTACTTATAGTGATGCAAGCATTCTTGAGGACACACGAGAATTTTGTCTAGTCACTTTCACCATGTTCATTTGATTTGCGTTCGCTACTTTGATGATTTGATATGTGGGTTGACCGGTGCTTGGGTGCTGTTCTTACTTGAACAAGGCTCCCACTTATGATTACCCCCTCTTGCAAGCATTCGCAACTACGAAAATAGAATTAAGACTAAGTCTAACCATAGCAATAAACGTTTGGGTCCAAATCAGCCCCTTACGAAATAACGCATAAACTAGGGTTTAAGCTTCTGTCACTCTAGCAACCCATCATATAATTACTACTACACAATCAGTATCCTTAGGCCCATGAATGGTGAAGTGTCATGTAGTCGACGTTCACATGACACCACTAAGAGAATCACAACATACATATCATCAAAATAGCGAACGAATACCAAATTCACATGATTACTTATGACAAGACTTCTTCCATGTTCTCAAGAACAAAAGTAACTACTCACTCATCATCATGGTGTTCAAGATCAGAGGGGTATTGAATAACATAAAGGATCTGAACATTTAGTATCTCAAGAGGCAAACCAACTAGCATCAACTATGATAACTAATCAACACTACAAGCCAATCACACCTACCAATCTGAAGTTCTGACACAAAGACTGAATACAAGAGATAAACAAGGGTTTGAGATGAGATGGTGCTGTTGATGGTGATGATCAAGATTGGTCCTCCCACGGTGATAGGGTTGTTGGTGATGATGAAGGCTTCGATCCCCTCCCGGAGGGAAGTGTCCCGTGTGGAATCTGCCCGCTAGAGAGCAAAAGTGCTCCTGCTCTAGTTCCGCCTCATGGCGGCGGCGCCTCATCTCGAAAGTCTCTCCCTATAAGTTTTAGGGTAAAATGACTTATATACAAGAAGGAGAAGGCCAAGCGTGGGCCAGGGGCTACACAACATGAGGGCGCAACCCAGGGGGGCGCCCTGGTAATCTATGGGCACCTCACTTGCCTCCTTAAGTGGATATTTGGCCCAGTAGTTTTTATATATTCCAAAATAATTCTCCACAAAATTTCAGCCCATTTGGAGATGTGCAGATTAGGTATCTCTGCTTTAGCTTTTTCAGGGTGTGAAATCCAGCTGCCGGCATTCTCCCTCCTTGTGTAAATCTTGCATTAAGAGAGAAAAGGCATTAGAAATACTCCATGAAGTATTATATTGATCGAAATACTTTATAAATAGCAGTAATAAAACATGATTCAAAACAGACGTATCAGGGAACGACTCCGGATCGTTCAACCAAGCGTACTCCGTTCTTCATGGTGTATGGGTCGGAAGCCGTTTTGCCGAGTGACTTACGTCACAACTCCCCCCGGGTGGAGCAGTTCAATGAAGCTGAAGCCGAAGCAGCACGCCGAGACAATTTGGCTCTCATGGAGGAAGAGAGAGATCTGGCCCTCATTCGGTCCATGTTGTACCAGCAAGACCTACGACGCTACCGTGACAAGCAAGTCAGGGGCCGAGCGTTTCAAAAAGAGGGAGATTTGGTCCTCCGACTGGACCAACAGAAACCCCACAAACTGGAACCTCCATGGCAAGGGACATTCGCCATCTCCAAAGTCTTGCACAACGGAGCTTATTAGCTATACAACATCGATAACGACGTGGAGGAGCCCAGAACTTGGAACGCGGACCTGCTCCGCAAGTTCTACACATAAAATTTTCCCCTTTTTCATTCCTGTAATGAATCGGAATGATCAGAAGAATAAAGTGCTTACTTTCTTCAACTATTCACAAATACTTCACTCCGGTGAAACACACTCAGTGGATGAAAATCCTTAACTGCGGAGCCATTTCCGCTCAAGGTAAAACCTGCCTCGAGTGCGGACAACCTCTACACTCGAGGGCTTAGCTGCGAGCCTTTGTTTGCCTATGTTAAAGCGGTTCCGAATGAAGACAAGATCTTCATTCGGATACCAAGATGGACAGGTCCATCAACAAGTTCACAAGAACAATAATTTCTTGGTAGCGAACCTGTTTCGCCTAAGGTAAACCCTTCCCTGAGTGGGGACAACCTCCACACTCGGGGGCTTAGCTACAAACCAGTTTTCACCTAAGTTAAAGCGGTTCCGAATGAAGACATTCAAATGCCAAGATGAACAGAACAATCATTTCTTGGTAGTGAACCTCGTTCTCCTAAGGTAAACCCTTCCCTGAGTGGGGACAACCTCCACACTCGGGGGATTAGCTGCGAACCAATTTTTGCCTAAGTTAAAGAGGTTCCGAATGAAGGAAAGATCTTCATTCGAACGCCAAGATGAACAAAACAATCATTTCTTGGTAGCGAACCTGATTCTCCTAAGGTACACCCTTCCCCAAGTAGGGACAACCTCCACACTTGGGGGCTTAGCTGCGAACCAGTTTTCGCCTAAATGAAAGCGGTTCTGAATGAAGGCAAGATCTTCATTCGGACGCCAAGATGAACAGAACAATCATCCCTAATAGAAGATCTGCTTTCGCCTAGGCTAAAACGATCCCGAGTGAGGACAACTTCCACACTCGGAGGCTTAGCTACGAACCAGCTTTCACCTAAGTCAAACACAATCCCGGGTGAGGATTGTTGGAAATATGCCCTAGAGGAAATAATAAAATAGTTATTATTATATTTCCTGTTTCAAGATAATCGTTTATTATCCATGCTATAATTGTATTGAATGGAAACATAAATGCATGTGTGGATATATAGACAAAACAATGTCCCTAGTGAGCCTCTAGTTGACTAGCCTATTGGTCAAGGATGGTTAAGGTTTCCTAGCCATAAACAAGTGTTGTCACTTGATGATGGGATCGTATCATTAGGAGAATGATGTGATGGACAAGACCCAAACTATAAACATAGCATATGATCGTCATTTTGTTGCTATTGTTTTCTGCATGTCAAGCATACATTCCTATGACCATGAGATCGTGTAACTCACTGACACTGGAGGAATGCCTTGTGTGTATCAAACATCACAATGTTACTGGGTGACTATAAAGGTACTCTACAGGCATCTCCGAAGGTGTCCGTTGAGTTAGCATGGATCAAGACTGGGATTTGTCACTCCGTGTGACGGAGAGGTATCTCGGGGCCCACTCGGTAATACAACATAAAAAACAAGCCTTGCTAGCAATGTGACTAAAGAGTTAGCCACGAGATCTTGTATTACGGAACGAGTAAAGAGACTTTCCGGTAACGATATTGAAATAGGTATGGCGATACCGACGATCGAATCTCGGAAAAGTAACACACCGAAGGACAAAGAATGATATACGGGATTGAGTGAATCATTGACATAGAGGTTCAACCGATAAGATCTTCACAGAATATGTAATATCCAATATGGACGTCCATGTCCACTATTGGATATTGACCGGAGAGTGTCTCGGTCATGTCTACATAGTTCTCGAACCCGTAAGGTCTATACACTTAAGGTTCGGTGACGTTTTCGGTATAGTTGAATTACTGATGTTGGTAACCGAATGCCATTCGGAGTCCCGGATGAGATCTCGGATGTCACGAGTGTATCAGGAATGGTCCGGAAAGATTTTGGGCATTACCGATAAAGTATCGGGAGTGACGAATGGGTTCTGGGATTTTACCGGGAGGGGCCACCCACCCGGGAGAGAACCAAATAGGCCCATGGGTGGCGCAATAGCCCTTAGTGGGATGGTGAGGCCAGCCCAATAAGGCTATTTCGGCCAAAGCAATAATAAAGAACAAAAAAAGAGAAGGAGGTGGACAAGATAGGAAGGAGTCCTCCACCAAGCCGAATTGGAGGAGGACTCCTCCCTCCTTGCCGCGGCCGAAGCTCCTTCTTGGAGTAGGAGGCAAGCCAACCACCCCTTGGCTCCTCCTATATATAGTGGAGGGTTTTAGGGTTTTTGCAACTCAAGCCTTTGTGCAAACCTCTCTCCCTCCACTACTTCGTGACACCTCGTAGCTAGATTGGTACAGCATGGCGAAGCCCTGCCGGAGTAGCTCCTCCATATCACCGCCAGACCGTCGTGCTGCCGGAGAATTCAGCTACCTCTTCGTCTCTCTTGCTGGATCAAGAAGGCAGAGATCGTCATCGAGCTGTACGTGTGCTAAACGCGGAGGTGCCGTCCGTTCGGTGCTAGATCGGGACGGATCGTGGGACGGCGACGATTTGGATCACGAAGACGTTCCAGTACATCAATCGCGTTCTTAATGTTTCCCGCTTAGAGATATACAAGGGTATGTGTATCTGATCTCCCTCTCGTAGATGATCATTACCATGATAGGTCTTCGTGTGCATAGGAATTTTTTTGTTTCCCATGCAACGTTCACCAGCAGTGGCATCATGAGCTAGGTTCATGCATAGATGATATCTTGAGTAGAACACAAAAGAGTTTGTGGGCGTTGATGTTCAATTTGCTTCCCTCATTAGTCTTTTCTTGATTCGGCGGTATTGTTGGATTGAAGCGGCCCGGACCAACTTTACTCGTACGCTTACGAGAGACCGATTTCATCGAGTGACATGCATTTTGTTGCATAAAGATGACTGGCGGGTGTCTGTTTCTTCAACTTTAGTTGAATCGGATTTGACCAAGGAAGTCCTTCGAGAAGGTTAAAAATAAATTTGCATATCATCGTTGTGTCTTTGCGTAAGTAAGATGCGATCATGCTAGATACCCATAGCAGCCACGAAAAAGATGCAACAACAAATTAGAGGACGTCAAACTTGTTTTTGTAGGGTATGCATGTGATTTTATTGTGGGAAATATGCCCTAGAGGCAATAATAAAATGGTTATTATCATATTTCCTTGTTCATGATAATCGTCTATTGTTCATGCTATAATTGTATTAACAGGAAACAATAATACATGTGTGAATAAATAGATCACAATGTGTCCCTAGCAAGCCTCTAGATTGGCTAGCTCGTTGATCAATAGATGATCATGGTTTCCTGATCATGGACATTGGATGTCATTGATAACGGGACCACATCATTGGGAGAGTGATGTGATGGACAAGACCCATTCCTAAGCATAGCACTAGATCGTATTGTTCGTATGCTAAAGCTTTTCTAATGTCAAATGTATTTTCCTTCGACCGTGAGATTGTGCAACTCCCGGATACTATAGGAGTGCTTCGGGTGTATCAAACGTCACAATGTAATTGGGTGACTATAAAGGTGCACTACGGGTTTCTCCGAAAGTGTCTGTTGGGTTGGTACGAATCAAGATCAGGATTTGTCACTCCGTGTGACGGAGAGGTATCTCTGGGCCCACTCGGTAGAACATCATCATAATGAGCTTAGTGTGACTAAGGAGTTAGTCACAGGATGATGTGCTACAGAATGAGTAAAGAGACTTACCGGTAACGAGATTGAACAAGGTATAGGTAGACCGACGATCAAATCTCGGGCAAGTTCTATATCGACAGGCAAAGGGAATTGTATACGAGATTGATTGAATCCTTGACATCATGGTTCATCTGATGAGATCATCGTGGAACATGTGGGAGCCACCATGGGTATCCAGATCCCGCTGATGGTTATTTTCCGAAGAGTATCTCGGTCATGTCTGCATGATTCCCGAACCCGTAGGGTCTACACACTTAAGGTTCGATGACGCTAGGGTTATAGGGAATTGTTATACGAGGCTACCGAAGGATGTTCGGAGTCTCGGATGAGATCCCGGACATCACGAGGAGTTCCGGAATGGTCTGGAGGTAAAGATTGATATATAGGATGGATGGGTTTGGACGTCAGAAATGTTTTGGGCACCACTGGCAAAGTGCTGGGACCATCGAAAGGGTTCCGGAGGCCCACTGGGAGGGGCCACAAGTCCTGGAAGGCTACATGGGCCAAGTGGGGGAGGGAATCAGCCCCTAGGTGGGCTGGTGCGCCCCCCACACTCATCCGAGGCGCACTAGAGAGGGAGGGAGGGGAAACCCTAGGCGCTGGTGGACCTAAGGCCCACCTAGGGGTGCGCCACCCCCTCTCCTCCCTAGCCGCCCCCTCTCCCATCTAGGGCTGCCGCCCCCCCTCAAGGGGGAAACCCTATAGGGGGCACCACCCCTCCCTTTCCCCTATATATTGTGGGTTTCTTGGCCTTTGGAGATACGGTTTTCCATCTCTCTCTCTCGGCGCATCCCTGCTTTCCTTCTTCCTCCTCTCCCACGGTGCTTGGCGAAGTCCTGCCGGGAGATCTCGTCTCTCCATCGACACCACTCCGTTGTGCCGCCGGAGATCTTCCCCAACCTCTCCCTCCTCCTTGTTGGATCAAGGTGCATGAGACGTCACCGGGCTGCACGTGTGTTCAACACGGAGGTCCCTTGGTTCGACACTAGATCGGAATCACACCGCGATCTGAATCACCGCGAGTACGACTCCATTAACCGCGTTCTAGCAATGCTTCCGCTTAGCGATCTTCAAAGGTATGAAGATGCACTCACCCCTCTCTTGTTGCTGGTCTCTCCATAGGAAGATTTGAATATGGCGTAGGAAGATTTTGAATTTATGCTACGTTACCCAATAGTGGCATCCGAGCCAGGTTTTCTATGCATAGATTCTATGCACGAGTAGAACACAAAAGGTTGTGGGCGCTGATTTGTCAGTTGCTTGCCGCTACTAGTCTTATTCTTTTCCGGCAGTATTGGGGGATGAAGCGGCCTGGACCGACCTTACACGTATGCTTACGTGAGACAGGTTCCACCGGCCGACATGCACACCATGCATAAAGGTGGCTAGCGGGTGTCTGTCTCTCCCACTCTAGTCGGATTGGATTTGATGAAAAGGGTCCTTATGAAGGGTAAATAGCTTTGGCACATCATCGTTATGGCTGTCACGTAGGTAAGAAGGCGTTCTTGCTAGAAACCCAAATCAGCCACGTAAAACTTGCAACAACAATTAGAGGACGTCTAACTTGTTTTTGTAGGGTTTGACATGTGATGTGATATGGACAAAGTTGTGATGTTACATGTGTGATGTATGAGACGATCATGTTATTGTAATAGGATTCACGACTTGCATGTCGATGAGTATGACAACCGACAGGGGCCATAGGAGTTGTCTTAATTTATTGTATGAGATGCAATGCCATGTGTTTACTACTTTTACTTCATTGCTAACGGTTAGCTATAGTAGTAGTGGTAGTAGTAGTTGGCATGACGACTTCACGGAGACATGATGATGGAGATCATGATGATGGAGATCATGGTGTCATGCCGGTGACAATGATGATCATGCAATGCCTGAAGTTGGAGATCGAAGGAGCAAAGATGATAATGTCCATATCATGTCACTATATGATTGCATGTGATGTTTATGATGTTTTTCATCTTATTGCTTAGAATGACGGTAGCATAATAAGATGATCCCTCATAAAATTTCGAGAACGTATTCCCCTAAGTGTGCACCGTTGCGAAGGATCGTTGTCTCGAAGCTCCACGTGATGATCGAGTGTGATAGATTCTAACGTTCGCATACAATGGGTGTAAGCCAGATTTACACACGCGAAACACTTAGGTTGACTCGACGAGCTTAGCATGTACAAACATGACCTCAAATACAAGAAACCGAAAGGTCGAACATGAGTCGTATGGTTGAATACGATCAACATGAAGTTGCTCACGATGACGACTAGTCCGTCTCACGTGATGATCGGACACGGGTTAGTCAACATGGATCATGCATCACTTAGATGACTAGAGGGATGTCGATTTGAGTGGGAGTTCATACTGAATTTGATTAAATGAACTTAATTGTCATGAACTTAGTGTAAAAGTTGTCTTTACAAATATTGTAGATCCAATGGCCAACGCACCTGTCAACCTCAATTTCAACGCATTCCTAGAGAAGAACACGCTGAAAGATTATGGTAGCAACTATGCGGACTGGGTCCGCAACTTGAAGCTCATCCTCGAAGTAGGTAAAAAGGCTTATGTCCTTAATGCACCGCTAGGTGATCCTCCTGCTCCTACAGCGGCCGAGGACATTCAGAACGTCTGGCAGACGCGGAGTGATGACTACTCTCGGGTTAGGTGTGGCATGTTATACAGTTTTGAAATGGGGCTCCAAAGGCGTTCTGAGCAACACGGGGCATATGAGATGTTCCAGGAGATGAAACTAATTTTTCAAGCTCATCCCATGTGGAGAGATATGAAGTTTCCGACAAGTTCTTTAACTGTAAGATGGAGGAGAATAGTTCTGTTAGTGAGCATATACTCAGAATGTCTGGATTACACGGTCGTCTAACTTCGCCTGGAGTCAAACTTCCGGATGACGCTGTAATTGACAGAATCCTCCAGTCTCTCCCACCAAGCTACAAGGGTTTTGTGCTGAACTACAACATGCAAGGGATGGAAAAGACCATTCCCGAGTTGTACTCTATGCTGAAATCTGCAGAAGTAGAAATCAAGAAAGAACATTAAGTGTTGATGGTCAATAAGACCACCAGTTTTAAGAAGGGCAAGGGTAAGAAGAACTTCAAGAAAGACGGCAAAGCCGTTGCCGCGCCCGGTAAGCCAGATACCGGGATGAAGAAAAAGAATTGACCCAAGCCTGAGACCGAGTGCTTCTATTAGAAGGGAAAAGGTCACTGGAAGCGGAACTGCCCCAAGTACTTAGCGGACAAGAAGGCCGACAACGTTAAAGGTATATATGATATACATGTTATTGATGTGTACCTTACCAACGCTCATAGTAGCTCCTTGGTATTTGATACCGGTGTTGTTGCTCACATTTGCAACTCAAAGCAGGAACTGCGGAATAAGCGGAGACTCGCCAAGGATGAGGTGACGATGCGCGTCGGGAATGGCTCCAAGGTCGATGTGATCGCCGTTGGCATGCTGACTCTACATCTACCGTCGGGATTAGTTTTAAACCTTAATAATTGTTATTTAGTACCAGCTTTGAGCATGAATATTGTATTAGGGTCTTGCTTAATGCGAGACGGCTACTCATTTAAGTGAGAGAATAATGGTTGTTCTATTTATACGAGTGATATGTTTTATGGTCATGCTTCGCTGGTGAATGGTTTATTCTTGATGAATCTCGATCGTGATGTTACACATATTCATAGTGTGAGTACCAAAAGATGTAAAGTTGATAATGATAGTCCCACATACTTGTGGCAGTGCCGCCTTGGTCAATTCGGTGTTAAGCGCATGAAGAAGCTCCATACTGATGGACTATTAGAGTCTCTTGACTTTGAATCATTTGACACATGCGAACCATGCCTCATGGGAAAGATGACTAAGAATCCATTCTCAGGAATAATGGAGAGAGCGACCGACTTATTGGAAATAATACATACTGATGTGTGTGGTCCAATGAACGTTGAAGCTCGCGGTGGCTACCGTTATGTTCTCACTCTCACCGTTGACTTGAGTAGGTATGGGTATATCTACTTGATGAAGCACAAATCTGAGACGTTTGAAAAGTTCAAGGAATTTCAGAGTAAGGTTGAGAATCAACGTGACAGAAAAATTAAGTGTCTACGATCCGATCGTGGAGGAGAATATTTGAGTCACGAGTTTGGTACACACCTAAGGAAGTGTGGAATTGTTTCACAACTGACGCCGCCTGGCAGACCACAATGCAACGGAGTGTCTGAACGTCGTAATCGCACTTCATTAGATATGGTGCGATCTATGATGTCTCTTACCGACTTACCGCTATCATTTTGGGGATACACATTAGAAACTGCAGCATTCACTTTAAATAGGGCACCGTCTAAATCCGTTGAGACGACACCGTATGAACTATGGTTTGGCAAGAAACCTAAGCCGTCATTTCTTAAAGTATGGGGCTGCGATGCTTATGTGAAGAAACTTCAACCAGAAAAGCTCGAACCAAAAGCGGAAAAATGCGTATTCATAGGATAGCCTAAGGAAACTATTGGGTATACCTTCTATCTTAGATCTGAAGGTAAAACCATTGTTGCCAAGAACGGATCCTTTCTAGAGAAAGAGTTTCTCTCGAAAGAAGTAAGTGGGAGGAAAGTAGAACTTGATGAGGTAATTACACCCCCTCTCGAATCGGAAAGTAGCGCAGCGCGGGAAATTGTTCCTGTGGCGCCTACGCCAACTGAAGAGGAAGTTAATGATGATGATCATGAATCTTTGGATCAAGTTACTACAGAACCACGAAGGTCCACAAGGGTATGATCCACACCAGAGTGGTGCGGCAAGCCTGTGATGGAAATCATGTTGTGAGACAACGGTGAACCTTCAAACTATGAAGAAGCAATGGCGGGCCCGGATTCCAACAAATGACTTGAGGCCATGAAATCCGAGATAGGATCCATGTATGAGACAAAGTATGGACTTTGGTGGACTTGCCCGATGATCAGCGAGCCATAGAGAATAAATGGATCTTCAAGAAGAAGACTGACGCAATCAGTAATGTGACCGTTTACAAAGCTCGACTTGTCGCAAAGGGTTTTTGACAAATTCAAGGAGTTGACTATGATGAGACTTTCTCTCCCGTAGCGAAGCTAAAGTCAGTCCGAATCATGTTAGCAATTGCTGCTTTTCATGATTATGAAATTTGGCAAATGGACGTCAAAACATCGTTCCTTAACGGGTATCTTAAGGAAGAGTTGTATATGATGCAACCAGAAGGTTTTGTCGATCCTAAGAGTGCTAACAAGTTATGCAAGCTCCAACGCTCCATCTATGGTCTGGTGCAAGCATCTCAGAGTTGGAACATTCGCTTTAATGAGGTGATTAAAGCGTTTGGGTTCATACAGGTTTATGGAGAATCCTGTCTGTACAAGAAAGTGAGTGGGAGCTCTGTAGATTTCCTCATACTATATGTGGATGACGTATTATTGATGGGGAATAATATAGAGTTGTTGGAGGGCATAAATGCCTATTTGAAGAATAGTTTTTCAATGAAGGACCTTGGAGAAGCTGCATACATATTAGGCATCAAGATCTATAGAGATAGATCAAGACGCCTCATAGGTCTTACGCAAAGTACATACCTTGACAAGATATTGAAGAAGTTCAATATGGAAAACTCAAAGAAGGGGGTCTTGCCAGTTTTGCAAGGTATGAGATTGAGTAAGACTCAGTCACTCACCACGGCAGCAGATAGAGAGAAGATGAGTAATGTCCCCTACGCTTCCGCCGTAGGCTCTCTAATGTATGCCATGCTGTGTACCACACCTGATATAAACCTTGCCATAAGTTTGGTAGGGAGGTACCAAAGTGATCCCGATATGGAACACTGGACAGCGGTCAAGAATATCCTGAAGTACCTAAAGAGGGCTAAATAGATGTTTCTCGTTTTTGGAGGTGACGAAGAGCTCGTCGTAAAGGGTTACATTGATGCTAGCTTCGACACAGATCCGGATGACTCTAAGTCACAGACCGGATACGTGTATGTTTTGAATGGCGGGGCTGTGAGCTGGTGCAGCAGCAAGCAAGAAGTCATGGCAGCATCTACATGTGAAGCAGAGTACATAGCTGCTTCAGAAGTGTCTCATGAAGGGATTTGGATGAAGGAGCTCATCACCGACCTTGAAGTGGTCCCAAGCGCGTCGGGTCCGATGACACTCTTCTGTGATAACACTGGGGCCATTGCCGTAGCCAAGGAGCCCAGGTTTCACCGGAAGACCAAGCACATCAAACGCCACTACAACTCCATCCAGGACCATGTCCAGAGTGGAGTAATAGATATTTGTAAAGTGCACACGGATGTGAATATTGCAGACCCGTTGACTAAACCTATTCCTCGAGCAAAACATGATCAACACCACAATGCTATGGGTGTTCGATACATCACAATGGAACTAGATTATTAACTCTAGTGCAAGTGGGAGACTGTTGGAAATATGCCCTAGAGGCAATAATAAAATGGTTATTATCATATTTCCTTGTTCATGATAATTGTCTATTGTTCATGCTATAATTGTATTAACAGGAAACAGTAATACATGTGCGAATAAATAGATCACAACGTGTCCCTTGCAAGCCTCTAGATTGGCTAGCTCGCTGATCAATAGATGATCATGGTTTCCTGATCATGGACATTGGATGTCATTGATAATGGGATCACATCATTGGGAGAATGATGTGATGGACAAGACCCATTCCTAAGCATAGTACTAGATCGTATTGTTCGTATGCTAAAGCTTTTCTAATGTCAAGTGTCTTTTCCTTCGACTGTGAGATTTTGCAACTCCCGGATACCGTAGAAGTGCTTTGGGTGTATCAAACGTCACAATGTAACTAGGTGACTATAAAGGTGCACTACGGGTATCTCCGGAAGTGTCTGTTGGGTTGGTACGAATCGAGATCGGGATTTGTCACTCCATGTGATGGAGAGGTATCTCCGGGCCCACTCGGTAGAACATCATCATAATGAGCTCAGTGTGACTAAGGAGTTAGTCACGGGATGATGTGCTTCGGAACGAGTAAAGAGACTTACCAGTAACGAGATTGAACAAGGTATAGGTATACCGACGATCAAATCTCGGGCAAGTTCTATACCGATAGGCAAAGGGAATTGTATACGGGATTGAGTGAATCCTTGACATCGTGGTTCATCCGATGAGATCATCGTGGAACATGTGGGAGCCACCATGGGTATCCAGATCCCGCTGATGGTTATTGGCCGGAGAGTGTCTCGGTCATGTCTGCATGATTCCCGAACCCGTAGGGTCTACACACTTAAGGTTCGATGACGCTAGGGTCATAGGGAATTGTTATACGAGGTTACCGAAGGATGTTCGGATTCCCGGATGAGATCCCGGACGTCACGAGGAGCTACAAAATGGTCTGGAGGTAAAGATTGATATATAGGATGGATGGGTTTGGACGCCAGAAATGTTTCGGGCACCACCGGCAAAGTGCCGGGACCATCGGAAGGGTTTCGGAGGCCCACCGGGAGGGGCCACAAGCCCTTGAAGCCTACATGGGCCAAGTGCGGGGCGAACCAGCCCCTAGGTGGGCTGGTGCGCCCTCCACACTCAGACCAGGCGCACTACAAAGGGAGGGAGGGGAAACCCTAGGCGCTGGTGGGCCTAAGGCCCACCTAGGGGTGCGCCACCCCCTCTCCTCCATGGCTGCCGCCCCCCATCTCCCATCTAGGGCTGCCGCCCCCCCTCAAGGGGGAAACTCTAAAGGGGGTGCCACCCTCCCTTTCCCCTATATATAGTGGGGGTTTTGGCCTTTGGAGATACGGTTTCCATCTCTCCCTTGGCGCAGCCCTGCTTTCCTTCTTCCTCCTCTCCCACGGTGCTTGGCAAAGCCATGCTGGGAGACCTCGTCTCTCCATCGACACCTTGTGCTGCCGGAGATCTTCCACAACCTCTCCCTCCTCCTTGCTGGATCAAGGTGCGGGAGGCGTCACCGGGCTGCACGCGTGTTGAACGCGGAGGTGCCGTGGTTCGGCACTAGATCAGAATCACACCACGATCTGAATCGCCGCGAGTACGACTCCATCAACCGCGTTCTAGCAACACTTCCGCTTAGCGATCTTCAAAGGTATGAAGATGTACTCACCCCTCTCTCGTTGCTGGTCTCTCCATACGAAGACCTGAATATGGCATAGGAAAATTTTGAATTTATGCTACGTTACCCAACAGTGATATGGCCAAAGACATGATATGATATATTGGATGTATGAGATGATCATGTTGTAATAGTTAAATATCGACTTGCACGTAGATGCTACGACAATCAGCAGGAGCCAAAGGGTTGTCATTAAACTAACATTTGTGCTTACATGTGCTTTTACTATATCGCTAGGTTGTAGCTTTAGTAGTAATAGCATAGATAGCGTGACAACCTCGATGGCGACACGATGATGGAGATCATGGTGCGGCGCCGGTGACGATGGAGATCATGCCGGTGCTTTGGTGATGGAGATCAAGAAGCACAAGTTCATGGCCATATCATGTCACTTATGATTTGCATGTGATGTTAATCCTTTTATGCACCTTATTTTTCTTAGAACGATGGTAGCATTATAAGGTGATCCCTCACTAAAATTTCAAGATCAAATTGTGTTCTCTTCGACTATGCACCGTTGCGATAGTTCGTCGTTTCAAGACACCACGTGATGATCGGGTGTGATAGACTCAACGTTCACATACAACAGGTGCAAAATAGTTGCACACGTGGAACACTCGGGTTAAACTTGACGAGCCCAGCATGTACAGACATGGCCTCAAAACGCAAGAGATCGAAAGGTCGAGTGTGAATCATATAGTTGATATGATCAACATGGAGATGTTCACCACTGAAACTATACTCAACTCACGTGATGATCGGACTTGAGTTAGTGAATTTGGATCATGCGACACTCGAATGACTAGAGAGATGTCTATTTGAGTGGGAGTTTATTAGTAATATGATTAGCTAAACTCAATGGTCTTGAACATAGTCTAAGTAATCTTTGCAAAATTTTATGTTGTAGATCAATGGCTCGTGCAGTAGCAACCCTGAATTTTAATACGTTCCTAGAAAAAGCTAAGCTGAAAGATGATGGAAGCAACTTTGTTGACTGGGCTCAAAATCTGAGGCTTATCCTCCAAGCTGGCCAAAAGCAATATGAGCTTGATGTTGCGGTAGGTGATGCACCATCCACTACGACAAACCTATTTTAACGCTTGGCAAGCACGTAAGGATGACTACTCACTAGTTTAATGTGCAGTTTTGTATGGCTTAGAACCGGGACTTAAAAGACGTTTTGAACATCATGGGGCATATGATATGTTCTAGGAGTGGAAGTTTATCTTTTAGAAGAATGCCCGGATCGAGAGGTATGAGACCTCCGATAAGTTCTATGCTTGCAATATGGAGGAGAAGTCGTCTGTCAGTGAGCACGTGCTCAGAATGTCTTGGTACTCTAACCATTTAGCTGAGCTAGGGATTGAACTCCCGCATGAAGCTATCACTGACAGAATTTTTCAGTCACTTCCGCCTAGCTATAAGAGCTTCGTGTTGAACTATAATATGCAAGCGATGAATAAGTCACCCGATGAGTTATTTGTGATGCTGAAAGTCGTTGAGTCAGAAATCCAAAAAGAACATCAAGTGTTGATGGTCAATAAGACCACTAGTTTCAAGAAAAATGGCAAAGGCAAGAAGGGTAACTCCAAGAAGAGTGGCAAAGCTGTCGGCCCTCCGACGAAGAAACCCAAGGCTGGAACTAAGCCGGAAACAGAGTGATATTATTGCAAGGGGACTGGCCACTGGAAGTGCAACTGCTCCAAGTATCTGGCCGACAAGAAGGCGGCCAACGCCAAACAAGGTATATATGATATACATGTTATTGATGTGTACCTCACCAGCTCTCGTAGTAGTGCCGGGGTATTTGATATCGGTTCTGTTGCTCACATTTGCAACTCGAAACAGGAACTACGGAATAAACGAAGGCTGGTGAAGGATGAAGTGACGATGCGCATGGGAAATGGTTCCAAGGTTGATGCGATCACCGTCGACACGGTCTCACGTCAGTTACCATCGAGATTAGTGATGAAATTAAACAATTGTTATTTAGTGCGTGCGTTGAGCATGAACATTGTATCTTGATCTTTTTTATTGCGAGATGGTTACTCATTTAAGTCAGAGAATAATGGTTGTTCTATTTATATGAGTAATATCTTTTATGGTCATGCACCCAATGTGAGGGGTTTGTTCATATTGAATCTCGATTGTGATTACACTCATATCCATAACACTGAGACTAAAAGATGAAGAGTTAACAATGATAGCGCCACTTTCTTGTGGCACTGCCGCTTAGGTCATATTGGTGGTAAGCGCATAAAGAAACTCCATGTTGATGGACTTTTGGAGTCACTTGATTTTGAATCACTTGACACATGCGAACCATGTCTCATGGGCAATATGACTAAGACTCCGTTCTCTAGAACAATGGAGCGTGCAAGTGACTTGTTGGAGATCATACATATTGATGTATACGGACCAATGAGTATAGAGGCGCACGACGGATACGTTATTTCTCAGCTTCACTAACGATTTGAGTAGGTATGGCTATATCTACTTGATGAAGCACAAGTGTGAAACGTTTGAAAAGTTCAAACAATTCCAGAGTGAACTTGAAAAATCATCATAGCAAGAAGATCAAGTTCCTACGATCTGATCAAGGAGGTGAATATCTGAGTTATGAGCTTGGTGCTCACTTAAGACAATGTGGAATTGTTTCAGAGTTGACACCACCTGGAACACCACAACGTAATGGTGTGTCCGAACGTCGTAACCATACTTTATTAGATATGGTGTGTTCTATGATGTCTCTTACCGATTTTCCATTATCATTTTGGGGCTATGCACTGGAGACAGCCGCATTCACTGTAAATAGGGAACCATCAAAGTCCGTTGAGACGACACCATATGAGCTATGGTATGGCAAGAAGCCAAAGTTGTTGTTCCTTAAAGTTTGGGGATGTGATGATTATGTCAAAAAGCTTCACCCTGAAAAGCCGGAACCCAAAGCGGAAAAGTAAATCTTCATAGGTTACCCAAAAGAGGTAGTTGGGTATACCTTCTATCTCAGATCCGAGGGCAAAGTGTTTGTCGCTAAGAACATAGCTTTTCTTGAGAAAGAGTTTCTCTCAAAAGAATTGAGTGTGAGGAAGATAGAACTTGATGAGGTTGCGGAACCTCTGTTTCAACAAGATGGTGGCGTAGGGCAGAAAGAAATTTCTGTCAAGGCAACACCAGTTGAAGAGGAAGTTAATAATGATGATCATGAAGCTACAGATCAAGTTACTGTCGGACCTCGCAGGTCGACAAGAGCACGTACTAGTTGGGAGTGGTACGGGAATCCTGTCTTGTCAATCATGTTGTTGGACAACAACGAGTCTGCGAGTTATGGAGAAGCAATGGTGGGCCCAGATTTCAACAAATGGTTAGAGCCATGAAATCCGAGATAGGATCTATGTATGAAAACAAAGTATGGACTTTGGAAGAATTACTTGAAGGTCGCAAGGCTATTTAGAACAAATGGATCTTTAAGAAGAAGACAGACGCGAACGGTAATGTGACCGTTTATAAAGCTTGACTCATGGCAAAGGGTTTTCCACAAGTTCAAGGAGTTGACTACGATGAGACATTCTCACCCATAGCGATGCTTAAGTCCATCCGAATCATGTTAGCAATAGTTGCATTTTTCGATTATGAAATATGGCAGATGGATGTCAAAACGGCGTTCCTTAATGGGTTTCTTAAGGAAGAGTTGTATATGATGCAACCCGAAGGTTTTGTCGATCCAGAGAATGCTGACAAAGTGTGCGAGCTCCAGTGATCCATATATGGACTGGTGCAAGCATCTCGGAGTTGGAATCAACGCTTTAATGAGGTGATCAAGGCTTTTGCGTTTATACAAGTTTTTGGAGAAGCTTGTATTTACAAGAAAGTGAGTGGGAGCTCTATAGCGTTTCTAATACTATATGTGGATGACATATTGTTGGTTGGAAACAATGTAGAGTTAATGGAAAGCGTAAATGATTACTTGAATAAAAGTTTTTCAATGAAGGACCTAGGAGAAGCTGCTTACATATTGGGCCTAAAAATCTATAGAGATAGGTCAAGGCGCATAATAGCTCTTTCACAAGGCACATACCTTGATAAAGTTTTGAAGAAGTTCAAAATGGAACAATCCAAGAAGGGTTTCTTGCGTGTTTACAAGGTATGAAGTTGAGTAAGACTCAATGTCCAGTAACTGCAGAAGATAGTGAAAAGATGAGTGTCGTCCCCTATGCTTTAGCCATAGGGTCTATCATGTATGCAATGCTGTGCACAAGACCCGATGTCAGCCTGACCATAAGTATGGCAGGCAGGTTTCAAAGTGATCTAGGAGTTGAACACTGGGCGGCAGTCAAGAATATTCTGAAGTACCTGAAAAGGACTAGGGAAATCTTTCTTGTTTAAGGAGGTGACGAAGAGCTTGTCGTAAAGGGTTACGTCGATGCAAGCTTTGACACTAATCCGGATGACTCTAAGTCTCAAACCGGATACGTATTTATTCTTAACGGGGGTGTAGTAAGCTGGTGCAGTTCCAAGCAAAGTGTGTAGCTAATTCTACATGCGAAGCGGAGTACATAGCTGCCTCAGAGGCCACTAAGGAGGGTGTCTAGATGAAGCAGTTCATATCAGATCTTGGAGTAGTGCCAAGTGCATTGGACCCAACCAATCTGTTCTGTGACAACACTCGTGCCATTGCTCTAGCCAAGGAACCAAGGTTTCACAAGAGGACCAGACAGATAAAGCGACGCTTCAATGCCATCCGCGATTACATCAATGAGGAGGATATAAATATTTGCAAAGTGCACACGGATCTGAATGTTGCAGATCTGCTGACTAAACCTCTTCCACGAGCAAAGCATGATCAACACCAAAACCGTATGGGTGTTAGATTCATTACATTGTATATCATATAGAGATGTGAAGCTAGATTATTGACATAGAGGTGTTAGGTCTTCGCGTGCGTAGGAAATTTTTTGTTTCCCATGCAACGTTCACCAACAAGGATAACCTCCACAATCGGGAGCTTGGCTGTGAAACAGCTTTCGCCTAAGTCAAAAACGTTCCCGAGTGAGGATAACTACCACACTCAGGGGCTTAGCTGTGAACCAGCTTTCGCCTAAGTCAAAAACGATCTCGAGTGAGGATAACTTCCTCACTCGGGGGCTTAGCTACAAACGAGCTTGAGCCTAATTAAAAATGATTGCGAGTGAGGATAACTTCCACACTTGGGGGCTTAGCTGCGAACCGACTTTCGTCTAAGTCAAAAATGATCCCGAGTGAGGATAACTTCCACACTCGGGGGCTTAGTTGCGAACCAGCTTTCGCCTAAGTCAAAAATGATCCCGAGTGACGACAACTTCCACACTCGGGGACTTAGCTGCGAACCAGCTTTTGCCTAAGTGAAAACGATCCCGAGTGAGGACAACTTCCACACTCGCAGGCTTAGCTGCGAACCAGCTTTCGCCTAAGTCAAAAACAATCCTGAGTGAGGACAACTTCCACACTCGGGGACTCGGATGCGAACCAGCTTTCGACGAGTAAAAGTGATCCCAAATAAGGACGACCAAGCAAATAAGATCCAAACTTCAATATGGATAAACAGAGTCAAGTTCAGCTAAAGGTATGCATAAGAGAGGGCCCAGGGCCCACTCGAAGTTTTAGGTTACATAAAACCACTTGGCATCCCGAGGTGAAATGAAACATAAATGTCTTTCCTCTGAGCATCACTCGGAGGCCGAATATTCCACCGCTTCCACGATGGTGTCAAGATCGATTACTTCCATAATCCAAGTGGCGGCCACCATGAATATCTCCATGAAGTCTTCCAACTTGGCGCTTTTCCGGTTGACGACCCGGAGACTCTTCAGGTTTTCTTCATCCAACCCTTTACAATGGATGCAGACAAGTGAAAAGGAAATGTCATCTCCGACCCTCGCAGATGACTTTTTCCACCACTTGAGTTCATTGGGGATGGCCTTCACATGGTTCACGATGGTCTGGGCATCCTTCAGGGTTGCATTGTCACGGGCTTTCTCCTGGTCTATCTCCCCAATGGCCGACTGGAGCCATTTTAAACAAGCCAATACGTAATCGACGCGAGCCTCCAGCCCGAGGAGAGCCTAAGGAGCGCTCTCCTTCTGAAGCCCTCTCTTGGGATCAAGCTCTTTTTCTATTCGCGTCATCTCTTCTTCAACATAAGCGGCGAAGGCTGCACTCAGTGGGAAAACAAAGGATGAGAAACGTCACTCGAAAATTTCAGAGTGGCAATTGGGAAGCATTTGGATGCTCAACATACCTTTGAGCTTCGCGCAGAGTTCAACGCCGAAGTCCTCAATGAACTTCTCCAGCTCAACTTTCTTGGCAGAGACCTTCTCAAATTTGTCCTCTCACTCGGCATAATGCCTCTTTAGCTCGACAAGCTTCGCTGCAGTATTCTCCACACCGGCCTTGAGAAGCCGATTCTCTTCTTCCAGCGTCCCGACCGTCTTGAGCTTGGCTTCGGGCGTGTGGTTCTTTAGCTTGGCATCCTTCCAAGAGGTCGTGAGCTCTTCATCCCTCTTATCGAGGGCATCCGTCATGGTAACTAGAGAAATGGAATTCTTCAGTCCCTTAGAAAGGCAATCTAACAAGACAACCCCAGTCGGATAAGAAAGATAATCGAAGCAAGAATAAGTCGAATAGTGAGAGCTTACCTTTAGCTGTTCGTTTCTCCTACTCCAATCCCTTGTTCTTGGCTTTTTCCGCATCAAGGCTCAGTCAAAGTTCCTGCAACTCTTTCTCCATGGCATCATCACGGCCCCCGGGCCCGCAAGCAGTGTGCCATCAACAAGCACAAGTAAAGCATAATATAATACCGCAACTCTAAGATAACCGCTGACTGTTTCAATCGACGGTATCCTCGGGGACTACACCCAGTGGGTGCGCTCACCGCCCCCCACTAGAGGGATAGTGGAGAAGGGCCCCGCACCCAACCAACCTCTATCGAACAAGACAAGGAAACACAGACTACCACTGATTGATTTAGTCGACGGTAGCCTCGATGACTACACCCTGTGGGTGCGCTTAGTGCGCCCCCACTGGAGAGATAAAGGAAAGTAAAGGGCTTCACACCCCACTAGCCTCTGTTGAACATATAAAGAAACTGAGACAAGTGCCGACTGCTTCAGTTGACGGAAGCTCTAACACCCAAGATTTTCCAACTTTTTATTCCTTTGATTTCCTTGGAATTTGAATTTTTGACTTGGCAAGTAGTTTGAAGTTTTCTTGCTTTTCTTCATGAGAGAAGACTTCAAAGCTTCTTCTTCTCCAAACCAATTCAGAAATATCTTTTGGCCTTTCCAATATATGAAATGGTTAATAGAACATTTCTCAAAATTGGATCCCTTCTATTCTTGATTTGAATATTTTCCATGAGCCTATTACTTAATTCTTCAAAAAGTATTGACCACCATTCTATTTTTGAATGTTTTCACTCCTCTCCAAACCCTAAATTTGTTTTTGAAAGATTTCCAATGATTTAGAAGGGTTGGATCACCCCCAATTAATTTTATTCCTTAAATGTGATTTTCTGTAATCAGTTTGAACTCCAAAACTTTTCCAAAGGAACCCCCTCTTTCCTTTGGAATCTTGACCCCAAACTTTGGCAGTTTGTAGTCCTTGGTAGCCTCAACCTATGTCAGCAAAGACTTTGAGATCTGAAGTTTGAAAAATTCAAATTTGGTTTGACCAAAGTTTGACCCCAGAAACTCTGTTTTGATTCAAATCTGCCTTAAACTTCTCCAAAAATTCTGAAAAATATTGGTAGCACCTTTTCTTCCTATGAGAGATATTCCCTCCAAATTTCAGCCTCAAATTCATTTCCTAGCTATGTTTTTTCTCTTGTCGATCACCTCTTCTGCATTGGACTGAAGAAGTCTGAATTTATTTCAGACCTACCTTCAAACAGGCGCTACCTTCTCCCCTAGCGCCAATCTCGCTAGTGACGACGCCCTCCTCGTCGATCCTGTGCTCCTTCTTATCCTCTCCATCGCCCACGAGCTTGGCCCCTTCCTCCTCGTTCGTGGCAAGCCGTCAGAGCCTGCCTAGGTGCCGGCAGCGGCTCTGCTTCGGCAGCAGAGTGCTTCTGCTGCACTGCCGCACCGCACGACACCGCCTATTGCTTTGGCAGCCTCCTCGCAACCACCTGCTCTGGTTCAGCCCCGCAAAGCTCGTCGCCATCCCCCTGCAACCCCAGAGCACCATTCCTGCCGCCGCAGAGCTCCGTGTTGACCGCATCATCGCCACGTTCTTCTCGTGCATGACCAACCCTCCTCGGGTCCAAAATGAGTTCCTCTCGGTGATTAGGTTCGTCCAGTACCACCTAATCGCGTGCCCAAGCGCTTGCTTCGTAGGAATTCCTCGCCGGAGTAATGGCCGAAACCCCTTTCGCGGCGCCTATTTATAGAGCCTTCCCCCAGCGCTTCTGAGATCACACACCTCTCTCCCGCACTCCATCTTCCCCTCCAGGAAGCAGCCGATCCAGGAAGAGGCCCTTGAGGGACCTTCTTCCCCATCTCGGGCCGCCCAGATCCACTTCGGGATCCGCCACTCCCTTGTTATGTAAGTCGAGGTAGGATCACCTCAGACCTTCGGGCGCATCCAGGAGTTCCTCCCCTTCTTACCCCGTGCTCGATTTCATTGCACATGCCCTCGGTTGTCGATTCCGTCGTGTCACCGGAGTTGTTGCCGCCGGAGATCTGCTGCCGTCGTCGTGTGCCATCCCCCGCCATCCAATCCACCTCCACCCGTCACGCGAGTCGAGGGTGAGTGCACTCGCACCCCTAGCTCGCTCTCTCGTCCTTTCTATCGCCAGCGACGATCACCGGAAGCCTCTCGCGCCGGTGAGGAGTTCAAACCCGACAGGTGGACCTCCCGTGTCAGTCTCTTCACCCCTCTCCGAAATGTTTTCGTTGAAGGCGTATTCGACCGAAGCCGTTTTCCTTTCTGGGAAACGTACCCCCTCGGGCGCTTTGGAATCTTTCCAATCTAGCCCTGTTTCCTTTGAAACTAATTACAGAACAGTCCCTAGTTTTGTTTTGGCTATAACTTGTATTCTATAACTCCTTTTGGAGTGATTCTTTTTGCAAAATGATCCTGATAAGGTCTAGTTTATTTTAAGTTTTTTCTAAAAATATTTCTATACCAGTAGCTAGGCAGTGTAGCTTATGTCGTTGTTTTTGTTATACCGTAGATTCTGACACTGAGATACCCGACGTCAACTGCACCGAGCTCGATCCTGACTACGTGGAAGCAGGCAAGCATGTTTGTTACTTTTGGTGTGCTGTTTGCTATCATGCTCATATTTATTTTTCCAACACCTTGCATATTTCATACTTGTTATACATACTCAACCATGATATAATATGATGAAGGCAAGTGATGGTTATGAAAGGTTGTGGAATAGCCTAGTCAAGCGGAACGTGATAGGTTATGGCCTTGTCATGGCTTGAGCACATTGGTGTGGTAGAAATTTAGTAAACTCCAGTATCGACCTAGATCGAGTCTTGTGTGTGTCATACTTCTTACCGTGCTACCGCAGTTCCCCGGATAATGGGTTCGGTATTGTCAGTTGTAGACCTATTATCAATCACACATCATTAGAGGGACCGGTATGAAGGTATCCATGGCCCTGGACTAGATCCAGTCATCTGGTGAGGGGGCATGGGTGTTTCCGGTATGCGACCGGAAGGGAGGGCACTCCCGTGAGCGCACGATATAAATATTGTGATCCCATGCTAGTTGAGGTCGGAGCCTCCCTGTCTTATAGTTTTACCTTGGCAGCATAGTCCGAGTGAGGCCGGGCTTCGCGGAGGTAAAGTGTGTGTGTGTTGATTCTGAGTGTCCACTTCTAAAACACCGTACGCGGGATTAGTTATTTTGACTATTGAAAACCGTGGACTATGGGTAAAGGGTACACCCTCTGCAGAGTCAAAACTATTCGAGTAGCCGTGTCCCTGGTCATGGACGTTGTTTGACGAGTCAAGTGTCGGTCCTAGAGTCGGTCATTGGAGTATAAGTGATATTAATAACAATGGTGTGGTGAATCATATGATGATGTGGTGGATGATCATATATGATTATTATTCTGGACTAACCCCTATGATTTTATTGTTGGATATCCTTGGGATGGTTCTACCTCCTGGGTATTCAATATTTATTATTTATTATAAGCCCTTTATATGGTGTCGCTGAGACCCCCGACTGTGGCTTTGCTTTGTTATTTATTATAAGCCCTTTATGTGGTGTTGCTGAGATGCCAGACTGTGGCATTGCTTTGTTATTTATTATAAGCCCTTTATATGGTTTCGCTGAGACGCCCGACTGTGGCATTGCTTTGTTATTTATTATAAGCGTCGTTGAGACGCCCAACTGTGGCATTGTTTATTTATTTTTTATAAGCCCTTTATGTGGTGTCGCTGAGACGCCCGACTGCGGCATGTTATGTTATTTAATTTTTGCCGTGTATGTGGTGTTGCTTAGATGCCCGACAGTGGTATTTATTTTTCTGCATGGATATCTCGGGAGGACTACCGCGTGATTTATCCACTAACCTATTTACTTTCAGTAGGTATATTTTTGCATATAACTTGACTATAACCATGCATAATAAAATAAACTGCATGCATTGATACGTCTCCAACGTATCTATAATTTTTGATGGTTTCATGCTATTATCTTGTCAAACTTTGGATGTTATGTATGCCTTCTATATATTTTTTGGGACTAACTTATTAACTCGGTGCTAAGTGCCATTTCTTGTTTTTCTGTGTTTTTGACCCTTTTCAGAGGAGGATTTTGAACGGAGTCCAAACAGAATGAAAATTCTGAAAAGATTTTTTCCGAAACAAAAGACGATCGGGAGACTTGAGAACCAAGGCAGAGGGTCACCAGGGACCCCAAAAGCCCTCATGGTGCGGCCAGGGGGCCTGCGCCTCCCAGGCTTGTGGGCTCCCTGGGCCTCCCCTGCCCTAGGTCTTTCGCCTATATATTCCCTAAAATCCCAGAAAAAATCAGGAGATCCACGAAAATACTTTTCCGCCGCCGCAAGCTTCTGTCTCCGCAAGATCCCATCTGGGGCATGTTCTGGTGCCCTGCCGTAGGGGGATTCGGATATGGAGGGCTTCTCCATGAACACCATGACCTCTCCGATGATGCGTAAGTATTTCACCATAGACCTATGGGTCCATAGCTAGTAACTAGATGGCTTCTTCTCTCTCTTGGATCTTCAATACAAAGTTCTCCATGATCTTCATGGAGATCTATCCGATGTAATCTTCTTTATGGTGTGTTTGTCGAGATCCGATGAATTATGGATTTATGATCAGATTATTTATGAATCTTATTTGAGTTTCTTCTGATCTCTTATATGCATAATTTCATATCCTTGTAATTCTCTTCGAGTTGTGGGTTTTGTTTGGCCAACTTGATCTATGATTCTTGCAATGGGAGAAGTTCTTGGTTTTGGGTTCATACCGTGCGGTGACCTCACCCAGTGATAGAAGGGGTAGCGAGGCACACATCGTGTTGTTGCCATCAAGGGTAAAAAGATGGGGTTTTCATCATTGGTTTGAGTTTATCCCTCTACATCATGTCATCTTGCTTAACGCGTTACTCTGTTTGTCATGATCTCAATACACTAGATGCATGCTGGATAGTGGTTGATGTGTGGAGTAATAGTAGTAGATGTAGAAAGTATCGGTCTACTTATCTCGGACGTGATGCCTATATGTATGATCATTGCCTTAGATATCGTCATGACTTTGCGCGGTTCTATCAATTGCTCGACAGTAATTTGTTCACCCACCGTAATATTTGCTATTTTGAGAGAAGCCTCAAGTGAACACTATGGCCCCCGGGTCTACTTCACACCATATTTTCGGCCTTACACTTTTACTTTGTTGCACCTTCTGCCTTCAGATCTCACTTTGCAATCAATCTTGAAGGGATTGACAAACCCTTTATAGCGTTGGGTGCAAGCTCTTTTGTGTTTGTGCAGGTACTCTGGACTTGACGCGATTCTCCTACTGGATTGATACCTTGGTTCTCAAACTGAGGGAAATACTTACTGCTCCTGTGCTGCATCGCCCTTTCCTCTTCAAGGGAAAAACCAACGCAAGCTCAAGAGACGACAGAAGATTTCTATCGCCGTAGCAGAAGAATTTCTAGCGCCGTTGCCGGGGAGGATCAAGTCAAGAACTCATCCAAGTAAGTGTCACAGACTCATCTCTTGCATTTACTTTTTTGCCTCTCGTTTTCCTCTCCCCCACTTCTAAAAACAAAAATTTACAAAAATATTTGCCCTTTTCTTCGTTTGCCTTTTTCGTTTGCCCTTTTCTCTCGCTTGCTTTCTGTTCGCTTGTGTGCTTGTTTGCTTTCTAAAGTCACCATGACTGAAAACACCAAACTTTGTGACTTCTCGAATACTAATAATAATGATTTTATTAGTACTCCAATTGCTCCCGCCACTAGTGCGGAATCATACAAAATCAATGTTGCTTTGCTGAATCTTGTTATGGAAGAGCAATTCTCTGGCCTTCCTAGTGAAGATGCCGCATCCCATCTTAATACCTTCATTGAGCTTTGCGATATGCAAAAGAACAAAGATGTGGATAATGATGTGATTAAATTGAAGCTTTTTTCCTTTCTCGTTGCGAGATCGAGCAAAAACTTGGTTTTCGTCTTTGCCCAAAAATAGTATTGATTCTTGGAACAAGTGCAAAGATGCTTATATATCCAAGTTTTCCCACCGACTAAGATTATCTCTCTCCGTAATGATATCATGAATTTTAAGCAACTTGATCATGAACATGTTGCACAATCTTGGGAGAGGATGAAATTGATGATTAGAAATTGTCCCGCTCATGGCTTGAGTCTTTGGATGATTATACAAATCTTTTACGCTGGCTTGAATTTTGCTTCTAGAAATATCTTGGACTCCGCCTCAGGTGGAACGTTCATGGAAATCACGGTAGGAGAAGCTACAAAACTCCTAGACAATATCATGACAAACTACTCTCAGTGGCACACTGAAAGGTCACCTACTAGTAAAAAGGTACACGCTATAGAAGAAATTAACTCGTTGAGTGCTAAGATGGATGAGTTAATGAATTTTGTTGCTAGTAGAAGTGCTCCTTTAGATCCTAATGACATGCCCTTGTCTTCCTTGATTGAGAGTAGCAACGCTAGCTTGGACGTTAATTTTGTTGGTAGGAATAATTTTGGCAACAACAGTGCTTTTAGAGGAAACTATGTTCCTAGGCCTTTTCCTAGTAACCCCTCTAATAACTTTGGCAATTCCTACAACAATACTAATGGTAATTACAATAGATTACCCTCTTATCTAGAGATTAATATCAAAGATTTTATTAACTAGCAATTTTTTTTCAATGCGTCCATAGAGGAAAAACTACTCAAAATTGACGATTTGGCTAGGAGCGTTGATAGAATGTCTAGTGATATTGATGCGTTGAAAGTTAGATGTCCTCCTCCCAAGATCAATATGGATGAAACTTTGAGAGCTATGCGTGTTTCCATGAGTGAGAGCAAAGAAAGAACCGCCCAAATTCGTGCTAGACATGAATGGCTTAAAAAGGCGTGTTCTCGTGATAAAAATCACGAAGATCTTAAAGTGCTTGGTGTGACTCCCATTGAATCTTTGTTTTCTTGTGTCAAACCTAATGATGATGGGGCCGGATATGAATCCACTTTGGTTGAAAAACTCCCCAATGATTTGGAGTCCATCCATCTTGATGCTAAAAGCATTGAAAGTGGAGTAGAAGATATTAAAACCTTGAGTAGTAATGAAATTACTTCTTTGGATTTCAAGGAATTCAATTATGATAGTTGCTCCTTGATTGAATGCATTTCCTTGATGCAATCCATGCTAAACTCTCCACACGCTTATAGCCAAAACAAGGCCTTTACCGATCATATCGTCGAAGCAATGATAAAATCTCTTGAAGAGAAACTTGAATTGGAAGTTTCTATCCCTAGAAAGCTTCATGATGAGTGGGACCCTACTATCAAAATCAAAATAAAAAACTATGATTGCAATGCTTTGTGTGATTTGGGTGCTAGTGTTTCCGCGATTCCAAAGTCTTTATGTGATGTTCTGGGTTTTAGTGAGATTGAGGAGTGTTCTCTTAATTTGCATCTTGCGGATTCTACTGTCAAGAAACCCATGGGAAGGATCAACGATGTTCTTATTATTGCAAATAGGAACTATGTACCCGTGGATTTCATTGTGCTTGACATTGATTGCAATCCTACATGCCCTATCATTCTTGGTAGACATTTCCTAAGGACTATCGGTGCTATCATCGATATGAAGGAAAAGGGAATATTAGATTTCAATTTCCTTTAAAGAAGGGCATGGAACACTTTCCTAGAAAGAAAATAAGATTGCCTTATGAATCCATGATGAGGGATACTTATGGTTTGAGCACCGAATACGACGACACGTGATTCTATCGCTTTATGCCTAGCTAAGGGCGTTAAACAATAGCGCTTCTTGGGAGGCAACCCAATGAATTTACCTTTTTCTTTCTGTTTTGTTGCATCCACACCATCATAATTCTGTTATGATTGTGTTTTTTGTGTTTATTTTTGTGTTTGAGCCAAGCAAAACCTTTATGACTAGTCTTGGTGATGGTTGTTTGATCCTGCTGGAAAAAGACAGAAACTTTTCGCTCACAAGATTATTTCTCATTTTTATTTAGAAAGAGCTTTTGAGTTGATTCGTTTTGCTGCTGGTTGATATGACTTTTTCTCAGGCAGTCGTAATTTTTAAGATTTTTTGAGGTACCAGAAGAATACGAAGTATACAAATTGCTACAAACTGGTCTATTTTTGACAGATTCCGTTTTTGTTGAGTTGGTTGCTTGTTTTGATGAAACTATGGATAGTACCGGGGGGGGGGGGGGGTAATAGCCATGGAAAAGTGAGAATACAGTAATCTAACACCAATATAAATAGAAATCAAGATTGATACAATACCTAAAGAGGTGGTAGTTTGTTTTCTTGTGCTAATGATATCACGAGTTTCTGTGTAAGTTTTGTGTTGTGAAGTTTTCAAGTTTTGGGTCATGTTCTCATGGACAAAGGGATAAAGAGTGGAAAGATCTCAAGCTTGGGGATGGCCAAGGCATCCAAAGCCAAATTCAAGGACACCAAAAAGCCTAAGCTTGGGGATGCCCCGGGAAGGCATCCCCTCTTTCATCTTCAATCCATCGGTAACATTACTTGGAGCTATATTTTTATTCACCACAGGATATGTGTTTTGCTTGGAGCGTCTTGTATTGTAGGAGTCTTTTCTTTTTGTTGTGTCACAATCATCCTTGCTGCACACCTTTTCAGAGAGACATGCATTCATCGTGATTTTGCTAGAATGCTCATCATGCTTCACTTATATATTTTGAGCTAGATAATTTTGCTCTATGTGCTTCACTTAGATCTTTTAAGGGCACGGCGGCACGTGACTTGGTAGTTGGTTTGTGCTATGAAAGTAGTCCCAAAGGTGATAGGTACCCAAAGAGGATACAAAAACCTCCATCTTCGTGTGCGTTGAGTAGAAAGAAAAGTTTGATTCCTCTCAATTAGTTTTGAGACGTGGATTTGGTAATATTAAGAGCTATGTTAGTAGGGTGTTGTGAATCTAGAAATACTTGTGTTGAAGTTAGTGATTCCCGTAACATGCACGTATGGTGAACCGCTATGTTAGGAAGTCGGAGCATAATTGATCTATTGATTGTCATCCTTTGTGTTGCGGTCGGGATCGCGCGATGGTTAACACCTACCCGCCCTTCTCCTAGGAGTATGCGTTTAGCACTTTGTTTCGATTACTAATAAAAACTTTCGCAACAAGTATGTGTGTTCTTCATGACTAATGTGAGTCCATGGTATATATGCACTTTCACCTTCCACCATTGCTAGCCTCTCTAGTACCGCGTAATTCTCGCCGGTGCACAAACCCACCATATGCCTTCCTCAAAATAGCCACCATACCTATCTACTATGGCATTTTCATAGCCATTCCGAGATATATTGCCATGCAACTCCCACCGTTCCTTCTCATGACTTGTGCCGTCACTCTCATATTTCCATTGAATGATCGTAAGATAGCTAGCGAGATGTTTCAACGTCATACGCCAAGCTAGATCGTTGCACATCCCGGTACACTGCCGGAGGCATTTCCTATAGAGTCATCATCGTTCTAAGCTTTGAGCTATGAGTAAATAAAAGTGTGATGATCATCATTATTAGAGCATTGTCCCATGTGAGGAAGAAAAAGAGGCCAAAGAGCCCAAATAAAAAAAAGGAGGCCAAAGAGCCCAAACAAAAAAAAGAGAGAAAAAGAGAGAAGGGACAATGCTACTATCTTTTTCCACACTTGTGCTTCATAATTGAGAGCCTCTTGTTTCTTCACCACCATATGCTAGTGGGAATCTTTATTATATAAATTGGCTTGTATATTCCAACGATGGGCTTCCTCAAATTGCCCTAGGTCTTCGTGAGCAAGCAAGTTGTATGCACACCCACTAGTTCTCCTTTTGAGCTTTCACATACTTATAGCTCTAGTGCATCCTATGTATGGCAATCCCTACTCATTCACGTTGATATCTATTAATGTGCATCTCCATAACCCTTTGATACGCCGAGTCAATGTGAACATCTCCTCCTTTTTGTCTCACAACCACCACCACACTCTATTTCACCTATAGTGCTATATCCATGGCTCATACTCATGTATTGCGTGATAGTTTTAAAAGGTTTGAGAAAGTAAGAGTGCGAAAGCAATTACTTGGCCAATACCGGGGTTGTGCATGATTTAAATTAGTTGTGTGAGGATGATGGAGCATAGCCAGACTATATGATTTTGTAGGGATACCTTTCTTTGGCCTTGTTATTTCGAAAGTTCATGATTACCTTGCTAGTTTGCTTGAAGTACTATTGTTTTCATGTCAAGAGCAAACTATTGTTTTGAATCTTACGGGTCTGAACATTCATGTCACATGAAAGAAGTTACAAAGGACAACTATGCTAGGTAGCATTCCACATCAAAAATTCAGTCTTTATCACTTCCCTGCTCGAGGACGAGCAGGAGTTAAGCTTAGCGATGCTTGATACGTCTCCAACGTATCTATAATTTTTGATGGTTTCATGCTATTATCTTGTCAAACTTTGGATGTTTTGTATGCCTTTTATATCTTTTTCTGGGACTAACTTATTAACTCAGTGCCAAGTGCCAGTTCCTGTTTTTCCGTGTTTTTGACCCTTTTCAGAGGAGGATTTTGGACGGAGTCCAAACGGAATAAAACTTACGAAAAGATTTTTTCCAAAACATAAGACGATGGGGAGACTTGAGAACCAAGGACCCCACAAGCCCTCATGGCGCGGCCAGGGGGGGGGGGGCGCCTCCCAGGCTTGTGGGCTCCCCGGGCCTCCCCCACCCTAGGTCTTTCGCCTATATATTCCCTAAACTCCTAGAAAAAATCAGGAGATCCACGAAAATACTTTTCCGCCGCCGCAAACTTCTATCTCCGCAAGATCCCATCTGGGGCACGTTCTGGTGCCCTACCAGAGGGGGATTCGGATATGGAGGGCTTCTTCATCAACACCATGACCTCTCCGATGATGCACGAGTAGTTCACCATAGACCTACGGGTCCATAGCTAGTAACTAGATGTCTTCTTCTCTCTCTTGGATCTTCAATACAAAGTTCTCCATGATCTTCATGGAGATCTATCCGATGTAATCTTCTTTGTGGTGTGTTTGTCGAGATCCGATGAATTGTGGATTTATGATCAGATTATCTATGAATCTTATTTGATTTTCTTCTAATCTCTTATATGCATGATTTCATATCCTTGTAATTCTCTTCGAGTTGTGGGTTTTGTTTGGCCAACTTGATCTATGATTCTTGCAATGGGAGAAGTGCTTGGTTTTGGGTTCATACCGTGCGGTGACCACACCCAGTGACAGAAGGGGTAGCGAGGCACGCATCGTGTTGTTGCCATCAGGGGTAAAAAGATGGGGTTTTCATCATTGGTTTGAGTTTATCCCTCTACATCATGTCATCTTGCTTAAGGCGTTACTCTGTTTGTCATGAACTCAATACACTAGATGCATGCTGGATAGTGGTTGATGTGTGGAGTAATAGTAGTAGCTGCAGAAAGTATCGGTCTACTTATCTCGGACGTGATGCCTATATGTATGATCATTTCCTTAGATATCGTCATGACTTTGCGCGGTTCTATCAATTGCTCGAAAGTAATTTGTTCACCCACCGTAATATTTGCTATTTTGAGAGAAGCCTCTAGTGAACACTATGGCCCCCGGGTCTACTTCACACCATATTTTCGGCCTTACACTTTTACTTTGTTGCACCTTCTGCCTTCAGAACTCACTTTGCAATCAATCTTGAAGGGATTGACAAACCCTTTATAGCATTGGGTGCAAGCTCTTTTGTGTTTGCGCAGGTACTCTGGACTTGACGCGATTCTCCTACTGGATTGATACCTTGGTTCTCAAACTAAGGGAAATACTTACTGCTCCTGTGTTGCATCTCCCTTTCCTCTTCAAGGGAAAAACCAACACAAGCTCAAGAGATGACAGAAGATTTCTCTCGCCGTAGCATGCATCTCATCTTTTGTGCAAACGGTTTGCGAGTACTTTCCGGAGTACTCACTGGCTTGTTGTTGTGGCCAGATATGGATGAAGGAGATCTCATGGATGAAGATTATGATAGTGAGTCCAACGTCTAGAGGACTCCCAGTCAGTCTTGTGATCCTGTAGTCCGCCGCTGTATTATTCCCCCGCTTCCGCCACCCCGAATAAATCGTTGAGCTTCACTCTGAGGCTTAGCGCGTAGTAGTACTTGTTATGTCACATTACTCTGATGTGACGTGCCCCTTTTATTATTGCGAGCAGTAGAGTCACCCCAGACCACTGTAACATTTCCATCTTTCTTGAGACATGGTTATGTTGTAATTTTTTTATGGAGGAACCCTTGCTCTACCTGTATAATATTAAGTACTACTGTTTTTTCTGCATCAAGTTGAGTCTTACGGTGGGAAATATTTTCTTCACTAAGGACGCCCATGACTGATTTCCAATGACTTAATTTATTTGGAAACTACTCGTGACAAACTTGGTATCAGAGCCAAGCTGACTGTAGGAAACCCCTAGGCGCGATCGCTAACCGGATCATACCTGGCCAAACGAGCCGACCCGGCACGGCACGGCCCGGCCCGCCGTAATCGTGCCAGGCACGGCACGGCCCGCCTAGGCCCGATTAATATACAGGTCGTGTCGTGCCGGCCCGCGTGCCGGCCTCCCAGGCCCAAGCACGACACATGGCCTAATCGGGCCGGCCCGCGGCACGCTAGGCCCATGGCACGCTGGCCTATTTGATTGAAAAAAAATTTCCCGCCGGTCCCGCCCCTGACTCTCGCCCAGCTTCCGCCCCTCTCCTGCCCAGATCCCGCTTTTCCCGCCCAGATCCCTCTTTTTCCGCCCTTCCCCTGCCCTCTCCCCCTTTTCCCGACCCTCCCTCGCCCAAATCCCCCTTTTCCCGCCCCTCTCGCGCTCCTCCAGTTGGCCGCGTCGCTCTCGCCTGCTCCCCCCATCGCTCCCTAATCGTGTCGGGCCATGCCGTCACACGGGCTCGGGGTGGCCGCCTGGGCACGGCCCATGACGTGCTCGTGCTGGCCCGAGCACGATTAGCCCATGCCGGGCCCGGCCCGTATCGTGCGTGGCATGCGGGCAGTCGGGCCGGCCTGACACGCACGACCCGTTTGGCCAACTTTGAACCGGATTAACCGCCCTAGGTTTTTTGTCTGTTTAGTAATTTTCTGTTAGTCAACATATATTTATGTTTTGACTATATGAATTTTTTTGTTTTGTAGATGGCTGGCAACGGTTGCCCGTCGCAGGTGTTCGCCAGCGAGCCATCGGGATTTTCGCGACTGCTTTCAGCCATTGTGAAGATCGCGATTGGACTGACGACGCGCACTGAGTACACATTTTACCGCCCCAAGATCAGCGACTCCCCGACTATGCATTAGGCGTCGGTGCATTTTATTGGTGGTCGTTCAGAGTATTGTCGCCTTCGCTATGTTGGGAGAGCCATGCCTACAGAGAGGCGGGCTATTCATATGGCAGCCAGGGAGGCAATTGCTCGCCTCAGGGACACTCTTCTAGTGATGAAGACTCGCCCTTATTATTATCTGCCATGCCACGTGCCGTACACCAGCCACTATGCCTTTGCATGCCCCAGAGGAGAGGAAGATGATGCTCTTGGGATGCTCGTTCAGTATGTCCGAGCCCTGGAGTCGGCCTTTGATGGCTTAGTGGATGACTTTGTGGATGCTCACATAGAGCACCTTACTCGTCCTCACCAGAGGACTGAGCTCCTTCGTCTAGCACCACCTCGTTCAGGCCCGTCTTCTTCTGCCTCATACACTCCGCCACCACAACATCACCGTGAGCTGCCTACCACTAAGGAATTCAATCATGTCATTGCTCCTTCACCCATTAGAGCTGCCCTGCATGACAGTCAGGCACGCGCCTCGCCGCCTCGCGCCGTCCGCTTAGAGCCAATAGAGGAGGAAGTGAACTCCCCAACTCCTCATCTGGGACTTTCACTGGGTCAGCCAATCCAGGTTCCTTCCGACTCCACCTATATATGGTGCATCAGATCGCTAGACCGCTTGTATGATACGTATGATATGTATGATGATGTGCTCCTAGACCGAAGAGAAGTAGTAGTGTTGCGTCATGTAGGACAGGAGAAGTGCACTAGCTTAAATAACAAGTCAGGCATACTAGAGTACGACCTGAGTGGTATGTACAATTATGATCGATGTAAGATGTACTGCAGTCCTTCTCCGAGCATGATGGTTATTTTATGAAAAATCCTTGCAATGTTTCTTGGAAAATATTTCTGAGTTTTTATTCGAGTTTCATTTTCTTATTGGTTCTTGCAACATTAACCCAACTTTGAGAAAATGAGCCGACCCTGGACACGCTCCATGCCAAGGGACATTGGTGAAAACCAATCCACTGAGATAGGGAACAATTTCACTCAAGGTCAAACCAATCAGCATGAAAGAAACCCAACACTGTCAGAAGTCTACCGTTTATATGAACAGAGCCAAGAGCAGCATGATGAAATGATGAATCAACTGATGAATATGGGAAATCAGCGTGGTCCGCACCCACAACACTCTCGACTCGCTGAATTACAAAAGACACGCCCGCCAACATTTTCGCACACTGACAAGCCAATGGAAGCCGATGACTGGCTACGTGGCATTGAAAGAAAACTGATGATTGCACAATGCTCAGACCGTGAGAAAGTACTTTATGCTCCCCACTATCTGACTCGAGCTGCAACCTCGTGGTGGGAAAATATCCTCCGCGTACATCCAGATGAGAATAGCATCACGTGGGCTGAATTCAAGGAAAGTTTTCGTGGGGTGCACATACCAAATAGCGTCATGAAAATAAAGAAGAGATAATTTGAAGACCTGAAACAAAGGAGTTCTAGTGTGATGGAGTACATGGACCAGTATAATCAACTGTCTCGCTATGCTAGTGAAGATTACAAGACAAAGGAAAGGAGAATGGAGAAATTCCTGGATGGACTTTCTCCAGCATTAAAATGCCAACTCGTCGTTCACACCTTTCCAGATTTTAAGACACTGGTAGACAAAGCCAACATGCTAGAAGCAGAATGTCGTAGCCTGGATGATATTCACAAACACCGTCGCAATAATTCTGCCCCAGTATGCAACACCAGGCACAAGACAGAGGATTCAAAGACGCAAGCTCCGCGTACCCCAACACCAACCCCTAAATCCAACAACAACTCTTACGTGAGGAACAAATACTTCATTTCCTGTACCAGCATCACTTGCTTCGCATGTGGAGAAACAAGGCACTACGCTAGGCAATGCCCAAAGGCCGGAAATGGTGCAACCAAGACCAACACTTCCAACTTTGACTCGACACCAAAGCACAACAATTTCAACCCCAGTAACAATCACACGAAGGGTCACATGAATCTTGTCGCCAAGGAAGATGCCATGAACGCACCTGAAATCGTACTCGGTAAGTTTCCTGTCAACAAAATTCCTGCCCTCATTTTGTTTGATTCTTGAGCTTCCCATTCGTTCATTTCGAGAAGATTTGCTTCGAAACACAACTTTTCAACCCTCCCCTCGGAAAATTCGATGACTATCAAGTTCCCGGGAGTACAACAGACCACTCAAGAGTATTACAAGAAGGTTACTACTGTAATCAAGAATATGGTATTTCGGGCAAACCTTATTGTTATCGACAGCAACTCAGTGGATGTTATTTTGGGAATGGACTGGCTAAACACCAACAAGGGATTTATTAACTGCTTTAACCGGACAGTCACGCTCACCCATCACCACGTTAAAAGAGTAACAGTCATAGCCCCACGCAGGGAAAAGTCGAGCAAAGCAAGATTAAACCAAACAGAGGCTAGTGAATTAAAAGACGTTCCGGTAGTGTGTGCGTTTCCAGATGTATTTCCAGATGAGCTACTGATACGTCCATCTTGCATCATGCTTTCATGTTGATATTTATCGCTTTATGGGCTGTTATATTACTTTGTGGTACCATATTTATGCCTTTTCTCTCTTATTTTGCAAGGTTTATTTGAAGAGGGAGAATTCAGGTAGCTGGAATTCTGGACAGGAAAAGGAGCAAATCTTAGTCCTCTATTCTGCACAACTCCAAATGCCCTGAAAATTTACGAGGAATTTTGTGGGATTATATAAAAAATACTGGGCGAAAGAAGTACGAGAGGGGAGCTACCAGGGCGCCACAAGCTTGGTAGCCGCCACCCCCTGGTGGCGGCTACAGGGCTTGTGGGCTCCCTGACGGCCCACTGCCCCCTCTTTTGCTATATGAATGGTTTCGTTCCAGAAAAAATCAATCGGGAGCTTTTTCGTGGTTTCTCCGCCGCTACGAGGCGGAACTTGAGCAGATCCAATCTAGAGCTCCAGCAGGACGATCCTGCCGGGGAAACTTCCCTCCCAGACGGGGAAATCGTCGTCATCGTCATCACCAACACTCCTCTTGTCGGAGGGGAGGCATCTTCAACATCTTCATCAGCACCATCTCCTCTCCAATCCCTAGTTCATCTCTTGTAACCAATCTTCGTCTCGCGACTCCGATTGGTACTTGTAAGGTTGCTAGTAGTGTTGATTACTCTTAGTAGTTGATGCTAGTTGGATTACTTAGTGGAAGAGTTTATGTTCAGATCCTTGATGCTATTCATTACACCTCTGATCATGATTATGATTATGCTTTGTGAGTAGTTACTTTTGTTCCTGAGGACATGGGATAAGTCATGCTGATAATAGTCATGTGAATTTGATATTCGTTCGGCATTTTGATATGCTGTATGTTGTCTTTTCCTGTAGTGGTGTTATGTGAACGTCGACTACATACCACTTCACCATACTTGGGCCTAGAGGAAGGCATTGGGGAGTAGTAAGTAGATGATGGGTTGCTGGAGTTACAAAAGCTTAAACCCCAGTCTATGCGTTGCTTCGTAAGGGGCTGATTTGGATCCACTAGTTTAATGCTATGGTTAGACGTTGTCTTAAATCTTCTTTCGTAGTTGCGGATGCTTGCGAGAGGGGTTAATCATAAGTGGGATGCTTGTCTTAGTAAGGGCAGTACCCAAGCGCCGGTCCACCCACATATCAAACTAGCAAAGTAACGAACGCGAATCACATGAACATGATGAAACTAGCATGACAGAAATTCTCGTGTGTCCTCGGGAGCGTTTTTCCTCCTATAAGACTTTGTTCAGGTTTGTCCCTTGCTACAAAAGGGATTGGGCCAATTGCTGCACCGTTGCTACTACTTGTTACTTGTTACTTTTAGCTTGCTACGTTTCACCTCACTACACCATCACTTGTTACCGCTACGTTCAGTGCTTGCAGTTATTACCTTGCTGAAAACCGTTTATTAGAGCCTTCTGCTCCTCGTTGGGTTCGACACTCTTACTTATCGGAAGGACTACGATTGATCCCCTATACTTGTGGGTCATCAAGACTCTTTTCTGGCGCCGTTGCCGAGGAGTGAAGCGCCTTTGGTAAGTGGAAATTGGTAAGGAAACATTTATATACGGTGCTCAAATTTATTGTCAGTTGTCACTATGGAAATTGTTCCTCTGAGGAGTTTGTTTGGGTATCTTCACCACGAATGGAAGCACGAGGAGTTGTTCCTCAACCTGAGGTACCTACTGAAAATATCTTTTATGAAATTCCTTCGGGTATGCTTGAGAAACTGCTGGCTAATCCTTTTATAGGAGATGGATCTTCACATCCAGACTTGCATCTGATCTATGTAGATGAAGTTTGTGGTTTATTTAAGCTTGCAGGTTTGTCCGAGGATGAGGTAAAGAAGAAAGTCTTTCCTTTATCTTTGAACGATAAGGCGTTGACATAGTATAGGCTATGTGATGATACTGGATCATGGGACTACAATCGGTTGAAATTGGAATTTCATCAAAAGTTCTATCCTATGCATTTAGTACATCGTGATCGGAATTATATTTATAACTTTTTGCCTCGTGACAGGGAAAGCATAGCTCAAGCTTGGGGGAGGCTTAAATCAATGCTATATTCATGCCCTAATCATGAGCTCTCGAGAGAAATTATCACTCAAAACTTTTATGTTCGGCTTTCTCATGAAGATCGTACCATGCTTGACATTTCTTGTACCGGTTCTTTTATGAAGAAGGATATTGACCACAAGTGGAATTTATTGGAAAGAATCAAACGTAACTCTGAAGATTGGGAGCTGGAGGAAGGTAAGAAGTCAGGTATGAATTTCCAGTTTGATTGCATTAAATCTTTTGTTGAGACAAACACTTCTAGAGATTTTAGCGCTAAGTATGGACTTGACTCTGAGATAGTAGCTTCTCTATGTGAATCTTTTGCTGCTCATGTTGATCTTCCCAAAGAGAAGTGGTTTAAGTATCATCCTCCTGTAGAAAGCAACATAGTCAAAACCAATCTAGTTGAGGAGAAAGTCATTGCTTTTAGTGATCCTGTTGTTCCTTGTGCCTATGCCGAGAAACCACCATACCCTGCTAGGACAAAGGATTATTCTAAAGCTCCAACTGTGATACGTAGGGGTTACATTAGACCACTTGCACCCCCTGAGGAAATTAGAGTTGAACCTAGTGTTGCTATTATCAAAGATCTCTTAGCCGAAGACATAGATGGGCATGTTATCAAATTGTGTGAGGACTCCGCTAGAATTGCTAAACCTCACGCGAAAGACAAATACGGACCTGTAGTTGGCCTGCCCGTGGTTTCTGCCAAGATAGGAGATCACTGTTACCATGGTTTATGTGATATGGGTGCTAGTGTTAGTGCAATACCCCGTTCCCTATATGATGAAATCAAAGATGAGATTGCACCTGCTGAGTTAGAACCCATTGATGTCACTATTACGCTGGCTAATAGAGACACTATCTGCCCTCTGGGAATTGTGAGAGACGTAGAAGTCCTGTGTGGTAAGACGAAGTATCCTACTGATTTCCTCGTCCTTGGTACTGCACAAGATAGCTTTTGTCCCATCATATTCGGTAGACCCTTTCTCAACACTGTCATTGCTCACATTGATTGCATTAAGCAGACTATCATAGTTAGTTTCGAGGGTGTGTCTCATGAATTTAACTTCTCCAAGTTTGGAAGACAACCCCATGAAAAAGAGTCGTCTGGTAGGGATGAAATCATTGCTCTTGCCTCTATTGCCGTACCTCCTAAGGATCCTTTAGAGCAATATCTGCTTGAGCATGAAAATGATATGCATATGGAGGAAATAGATGAGATAGATAAAATTGTCTTAGAACAATATCCTATTCTCAAGAATAATCTGCCTGTTGAACTGCTTGGGGATCCTCCCCCACCAAAGGGTGATCCTGTGTTCGAGCTTAAACAGTTGCCTGATACTCTTAAGTATGCCTATCTTGATGAGAAGGAGATATATCCAGTTATTATTAGTGCTCTCCTCTCAGAGCACGAAGAGAAGAAGTTACTAAAAACTCTGAGGAAGCACCGTGCTGCTATTGGATATACTCTTGATGATCTTAAGGGTATTAGTCCCACTCTATGTCAGCACAAGATTAAAACCGATCCTGATTCTAAACCAGTTGCTGATCATCAAAGAGATGAAATCCTAAGATGAAAGAGGTCGTTAGAAAAGAAATATTAAAGCTTCTGGAAGCAGGAATCATTTATCCTGTTGCTCATAGTGATTGGGTGAGTCCAGTACATTGCGTACCTAAGAAGGGAGGTATCACCGTCGCTCCTAATGATAAGGATGAACTAATCCCACAAAGGATTATTACTGGCTATAGGATGGTGATAGACTTCCGCAAACTGAACAAGGCAACCAGGAAAGACCATTATCCTTTGCCGTTTATCGACCAAATGCTATAAAGGCTATCCAAACACACACACTTTTGCTTTCTAGACGGCTATTCAGGTTTCTCGCAAATACCTGTTGCACAATGTGATCAGGAGAAAACCACTTTCACCTGCCCCTTCGGTACCTTTGCTTATAGACGTATGCCTTTTGGCTTATGCAATGCACCTACCACCTTTCAAATATGCATGATGGCTATATTCTCTGACTTTTGTGAAAAGATTGTCTAGGTTTTCATGGATGACTTCTCCGTTTATGGGTCTTCCTTTGATGATTGTCTCAGCAACCTTGATCGAGTCTTACAGAGATGCAAAGATACCAACCTCGTCTTGAATTGGGAGAAGTGCCAGTTTTGGTTAATGAAGGCATCGTCTTAGGACAGAAAATCTCTGAGAGAGGCATTGAAGTTGATAAGGCTAAGGTTGATGCAATTGAGAAAATGCCTTGCCCCACAGATATCAGAGGTATACGAAGTTTCCTAGGTCATGCTGGTTTCTATAGAAGGTTCATTAAAGACTTCTCTAAGATTTCTAGGACTCTTACCAACCTCTTGCAGAAGGATGTTCCTTTTGTTTTTGATGAGGATTGTGAGGAATCTTTCGAAATACTTAAGAAGGCTTTAATAACCGCACCTATTGTTCAACCACCTGACTGGAACTTGCCCTTCGAAATCATGTGCGACGCTAGTGATTATGTTGTTGGTGCTGTTCTAGGACAAAGAGTTGACAAGAAGTTGAATGTTATTCACTACACTAGTAAAACTCTAGATAGTGCCCAAAGAAACTATGCCACTACGGAAAAGGAATTTTTAGCAGTCGTGTTTGCATGTGAAAAGTTCAGATCTTATATAGTTGACTCCAAAGTCACTATTCACTCTGATCATGCTGCTATTAAGTACCTTATGGAGAAGAAGGACGCTAAGCCTAGGCTGATCAGATGGGTTTTCCTGCTACATGAATTTGATTTGCACGTCGTTGACCGAAAGGGTGCTGATAACCCTGTAGCAGATAACTTGTCCAGGCTAGAGAATGTCCTTGATGACCCACGACCTATTGATGACAGCTTTCGTGATGAGCAAATAAATGTCATCCGCACTTCATATAGTGCACCGTGGTATGCTGATTACGCAAATTATATCATAGCCAAATACATACCACCCAGTTTCACCTATCAGCAGAAGAAGAAATTCTTCTTTGATTTGAGACACTACTTTTGGGATGATCCTCACCTTTATAAGGAAGGAGTAGATGGTGTTATTAGACGTTGTGTGCCTGAACATGAACAGGGACATATCCTGCAGAAGTGTCATTCCGAAGCCTACGGAGGACACCACACTCGAGATAGAACTACTCATAAGGTATTGCAATCAGGTTTCTATGGGCCCACTCTCTTCAAGGATGCCCGTAAGTTTGTCTTGTCTTGTGACGAATGCCAAAGGATAGGGAACATCAATAAGCATCAGGAAATGCCTATGAACTATTCACTTGTCATTGAACCATTTGATGTGTGGGGTTTTCATTATATGAGACCCTTCCTGAGTTCCAATGGGTACACTCACATCATAGTTGTTGTGGATTACGTCACTAAGTGGGTAGAAGCTATCCCCACTAAAAATGCTGATCACCACACCTCTATTAAGATGCTTAAAGAAGTCATTTCCCAAGATTTGGAGTCCCTAGATATTTGATGACTGATGGCGGTTCACACTTCATTCATGGTGTTTTCCGCAAGATGCTCGCTAAGTATGATGTCAACCATAGAGTTGCATCTCCTTATCATCCTCAGTCTAGTGGTCAAGTGGAGTTGAGCAACAGGGAGATCAAATTGATCCTACAAAAGACTGTCAATAGATCTCGAAAGAATTGGTCTAGCAAACTTGACGATGCACTATGGGCTTATAGGACTGCTTATAAGAATCCCATGGGCATGTCGCCGTATAAAATGGTTTACGGTAAGGCCTGTCATTTACCTCTTGAGCTGGAGCACAAAGCTTATTGGGCAATCAAAGAGCTCAACTTCGATTTCAAACTTGCGGGTGAGAAGCGGTTGTTTGATATCAACTCATTAGATGAATGGAGGGCCCAGACATATGGGAATGCCAAGTTGTTCAAGGAAAAGGTTAAGTGATGGCACGACAAACGAATACAGAAACACGAGTTCGATGTAGGTGATTATGTCCCGCTATACAATTCTCGCTTAAGATTCTTCACATGCAAGCTTCTCTCCAAATGGGAAGGTCCTTATGTTATCGAGGAAGTATATCATTCCGGTGCCATCAAAATCAATAACACGGAAGGAAATTTTCCTAGAGTGGTAAATGGGCAAAGAATCAAGCATTATATCTCTAATACTCCCATAAATGTTGAGACCAATATCATCAACATCATAACTCCAGAAGAGTACATAAGGGATGTTTATTAGCCTGTTTCAGACCCTAAAAACGAAGAGGTATCTGTTTCGGTAAGAAATTGGACTCCGAAGCTTTTCCAATAGGAAATTTCCTCCGTTTTGGAATTTTTGGAAAAATAGAAAAATAAAAGCAGTCCGAAGAGCGCACGAGGCGGCCACAAGCTTGGTAGCCGCCACCTACCCCCGTGGTAGCGGCTAGGGGGCTTGTGGGCACCTCGTGTGCCTCCCAGACTCTGTTTTCTTGCGGAGCACTCCTTCTGGTCCAGAAAAAATCATTATATATTCGCCCGAAGGTTTTGACCTCCGTATCGCGCAGTTTTCCTCTGTTTTCATTTCGAGCCTGTTGTCTGCCGCAGATCTAGGTCAAGATGTCTTCTCAGGATTCAGAGGGGGAGAGCTATGTGGCTGACTACCTTGCTAACCCCAAGGTCTATGGGGACTTGGAACCATATGGCTGGACCACTGACGAGGAAGAGGACTATGAGCCCAAGGGGAAGGAACAAACGAGTTTTGATGAAGAGGAGGCTCCTCTACCTCAGCCTGGACGCACTCATGTGGAGTTCAAGAAGTCAAGCCTCCCTAACCAAAGGAATAAGCCTAAGACCTTGTTTATCCCTTCTCGTTTCTTGCAGGAGAGTAAGTAGAAACTTTGCCATAGAGTGTTGAAGCTTGAGGAGGAAAATGACGATCTGAGGGAGCAGAAATTTTTGCTCAAGTGGAAATTAGACAAGCTCAAGACCGCTTCAACAACTCCACCACCATCTCCACCAAAGGAAGACAACTAAGCATTGGTATGGGAAATCCCCTTGGCTTTTGCCAAGCTTGGGGGAGTTGCCCTGGTATCGTATCACCTTTATATCTTTTCTTTTACCTTTGTTTTAGTTCTTTCCTTTTCAGTTTTTATTTCTTCTCTTAGAGGAATAAGTCTTTAGTGTTTAGTTCGAGTCTTTTGCTTTTGTCTCTCCCCGATGTATTCGAGCTTGCGAGCTATATAATAAAGAGTATCTTAGTCAAGGGCTTTGCTTTGTGTCGTGATCAAAAGTATGAAAAGAAAGATAGCATGAAAGATCATGAGATGATCTTATGGAAAGTGATAGCTTCACATATGACATGTATGATGATTGAAACTTGTTGAGAATAAATCAACATAGACCTCAGTCATTGTTGCAATTAATAAGAAGTAATAAGGAAACAGAGGTTCACATATAAATATATCATCTTAGACACTTTTTACAATTGTGAGCACTCACCAAACTATTACATGCTTAGGAGTAGATGTTGGACAAGGAAGACAACATAATGAATTGTGTTTGCTTGGTTCCAAACAATGTTATGTGATTAGAGATCCCTTAGCATGTGACGATTGCTTCCACCTCATATTAGCCAAAACTCCCGCACCAAGTAGAGATACTACTTGTGCATCCATAAACCTTCAACCCAGTTTTGCCATGAGAGTCCACCATACCTACCTATGGATTGAATAAGATCCTTCAAGTAAGTTGTCATCGGTGCAAGCAATAAAAGTTGCTCTCTAATATGTATGATCTATTAGTGTGTGGAAAATAAGCTTTGTACGAACCTGTGATGAGGAAGACATAAAAGCGACAGACTGCATAATAAAGTTCTTTATCACAGGAGGCAATATAAAGTGACGTTCCTCCGCACTAAGAGGACACACATTCAAACCTCAAAAGCGCATGACAACCTCTGCTTCCCTCTGCGAAGGGCCTATCTTGTACCTTTACTTTTTGCCCTTGTAAGAGTCATGGTGATCTGCACCAATTCCCTATTTTTGCCTTTGTCTTGGCTACCGTCACATGCTTGCGAAAGATCTATATTCATATATCAACTTGGAGTTGAGTACTTATGCTTTATTATTGTTGACTTTACCCTTGAGGTAAATAGTTGGGAGGCAAAACTATAAGCCCCTATCTTCCTCTGTGTCCAGCTGAAACTTTGATACCATGAGTACCACGTGAGTTGTAACAATTGTGGAAAATAAAAGAGATGATTGAGTATGTGGGTTTGCCTTACAAGCTCTTATTTGACTCTTTCTGATGTTATGATAAATTGCAATTGCTTCAATGACTTTGGACTGTTGTTGGTTACTTCTCGGTAAGGTTTTTGCTTCATACTTTGCTTTGTGAAGGAATTGTTACTTTCCCATAAGAATCTTTATGATGTATTGCTGTTCTATGTGTGATCATGATGCCCTCATGTCCGTATTATGTTTTATCGACACCTTCGTCCCTAAACATGTGGACATGTTTATGGAACTTGGTTTTCGCTCGAGGACAAGCGAGGTCTAAGCTTGGGGGAGTTGATACGTCCATTTTGCATCATGCTTTCATGTTGATATTTATCGCTTTATGGGTTGTTATATTACTTTGTGGTACCATATTTATGCCTTTTCTCTCTTATTTTGCAAGGTTTATTTGAAGAGGGAGAATTCAGGCAGCTGGAATTCTGGACTGGAAAAGGAGCAAATCTTAGTCCACTATTCTGCACAACTCCAAATGCCTTGAAAATTTACGTGGATTTTTTTGGGATTATATAAAAAATACTGGGCGAAAGAAGTACCAGAGGGGAGCTACCAGGGCGCCACAAGCCTGGTAGCCGCCACCCCCTGTTGGCGACTACAGGGCTTGTGGGCTCCCCGACGGCCCACTGGCCCCCCTCTTTTGCTATATGAAGGGTTTTATTCCAGAAAAAAAATCAATCGGGAGCTTTTTCATTGTTTCGCCGCCGCCACGAGGCGGAACTTGAGCAGATCCAATCTAGAGCTCTGGCAGGACGATCTTGCCGGGGAAACTTCCCTCCCGGAGGGGGAAATCGTCGTCATCGTCATCACCAACACTCCTCTCATAGGAGGGGAGGCATCTTCATCAACATTTTCATCAGCACCATCTCCTCTCCAATCCCTAGTTCATCTCTTGTAACCAATCTCCGTCTCGCGACTCCGATTGGTATTTGTAAGGTTGCTAGTAGTGTTGATTACTCTTAGTAGTTGATGCAAATTGGATTACTTGGTGGATGAGTTTATGTTCAGATCCTTGATGCTATTCATTACACCTCTGATCATGATTATGATTATGCTTTGTGAGTAGTTACTTTTGTTCCTGAGGACATGGGATAAGTCATGCTGATAATAGTCATGTGAATTTGATATTCGTTCAGATTTTGATATGCTGTATGTTGTCTTTTCCTCTAGTGGTGTTATGTGAACGTCAACGACATAACACTTCACCATACTTGGGCCTAGAGGAAGGCATTGGGGAGTAGTAAGTAGATGATGGGTTGCTGGAGTTACAGAAGCTTAAACCCCAGTCTATGCGTTGCTTCGTAAGGGGCTGATTTGGATCCACTAGTTTAATGCTATGGTTAGACGTTGTCTTAAATCTTCTTTTGTAGTTGCGGATGCTTGCAAGAGGGGTTAATCATAAGTGGTATGCTTGTCCAAGTAAGGGCAGTACCCAAGCACCGGTGCACCCACATATCAAACTATCAAAGTAACGAACGCGAATCACATGAACATGATGAAACTAGCATGACAGAAATTCCCGTGTGTCCTCTGGAGCGTTTTTCCTCCTATAAGACTTTGTTCAGGCTTGTCCCTTGCTACAAAAGGGATTGGGCCACTTGCTGCACCGTTGCTACTACTTGTTACTTGTTACTTTTCGCTTGCTATGTTTCACCTCACTACACCATCACTTGTTACCGCTACTTTCAGTGCTTGCAGTTATTACCTTGCTGAAAACCGTTTATCAGAGCCTTGTGCTCCTCGTTGGGTTCGACACTCCTACTTATCAAAAGGACTACGATTGATCCCCTATACTTGTGGCTCATCAGCTACCAGGTATGCCACCAGACAGAGAGATAGAATTTGTCATTGAACTTGCACTCGTTACAACCCCAATATATAAGAAGCCGTACCGCATGGCCCCAACTGAGTTAGTCGAGCTCAAGAAACAAATCAAGGAACTATTGGACAAAGGATATATTAGACCAAGCTCTTCACCATGGGGATCATCAATACTATTTGCTAAGAAGAGGGATGGGACGCTAAGGCTATGCATTGATTATCGAGCACTCAACATGGCAACTATCAAGAATAAATATCCACTGCCCCGAATAAATGATTTGTTTGATCAACTGGCTCAGGCAAAAGTATTTTCAAAGATTGATTTGAGGTCAGGATATCACCAGCTCAAAATCCGCCCTGAAGACATTCCAAAGACATCCTTTACCTCAAGATACAGACTATATGAGTTTACAGTGACGCCTTTCGGTCTAACCAATGCACCAGCTTACTTCGTGCATTTGATGAATAAGGTATTCATGAAGTATATGGACAAGTTCATCGTAGTCTTCATCGACGACATACTCATCTACTCCAAAAATCCCGAAGAACATGCTGAACACCTAAGGATTGTATTGGGAGAACTTCGTCAACATCAGCTATATGAAAAATTCATCAAATATGAGTTTTGGCTCAAACAAGTTGAATTTTTGGGACACGTCATGACACGAGAAGGCATAGCAGTAGACCCAGAGAAGGTCAAAGCCTTAAGTGAATGGCCACAACCAGCTAATGTGACAGACATCCGGAGTTTCCTCAGGTTAGCAGGATATTACCCGAGGTTCATCGAATTTTTTTCAACTATTGCACGACCCATGACACAGTTTCTCAAAAAGGAGAAAAAGTTTAAATGACCCGAAGCATGTGAGAAAAGCTTCCAAGAATTGAAGAAGAGATTAACTACAGCCCCAATGCTAATTGTGCCAGACTTACACAAGGACTTTGAAATATACTGTGATGCTTTCAGAAAAGGCCTTGGATGCGTCCTCATGCAAGAGAGAAAAGTCGTGGCTTATGCCTCACGACAACTCCGACATCACGAAGAGAACTACCCCACTCATGATTTGGAATTGGCCGCAGTGATTGCTCTCAAGGAATGGAGGCACTTTCTTCTTCGAAATCGCTGCGAAATATACACAAATCATAAGAGCCTCAAATATATTTTCACACAGCCAAATCTCAATATACGACAAAGACGATGGTTGGAATTAATTAAGGATTACAACGTGGGCATTCATTACCACCCGGGTAAGGCTAACGTGGTAATTGATGCTCTTAACCAGAACCCCACCTCAGGCAAGAAACTCGTACCTAAGATGAGGCTTGAGCTTGCAAAGGAGTTCATTCTGCTAAACCTACTTCTCGTCCCAGAAGGTACAGTGGCACAACTTGAGTTACAACCCACCTTGGATTGGGATATCAAGGAAGCTCACAAAGGCCATCCCAGCATTGAAGGCATAAAGAAAAAGATAAATCTTGGGAAGGCCCACGAATTTATTATTGATGTGCAAGGGATTCTGTGGTACAGAGACCGACTATGTGTACCAGACCAAGAAAGCCTCAAAACTCAGATTATGGAGGAGGCTCACAACGTACCATATTCTATTCACCCCGGAGGCACACAAATGTTCAAGGACCTCCAGACCAAATATTGGTGGCACGGAATGAGGAGGGATATTGCCTCTTTCATCGCTCGTTTTGACTCGTGCTAACGAATCAAGGAAGAACATTAGAAGCCAGCAGGGCTACTCCAACCTATGAAGGTACCTAAATGGAAGTGGGATGATGTAGGGATGGATTTTATTGTCGGACTGCCCTGGTCCCGACACGGGCATGATACTATATGGGTGATTACTGACCGACTCACAAAAGTGGTTCATTTCATACCAGTCAAGACAACATATTCTACCCGAAGGCTAGCAAAGCTATACCTCGCCCGTATTGTGTGTTTACACGGAGTACCCAAGACTATTGTATCAGATAGAGGCACCCAATTTACCTCAGGATTTTGGGAATATCTGCAACAAGCTTTGCGAACACAGTTAGTATTCAGCACAAGTTCTCACCCTCAGACGGGAGGACAGACTGAGCGTGTAAACCAGATCCTTGAAGACATGCTCAGGGCTTGTGTACTCACATATGCTAACAGTTGGGAAGACAGTTTACCTTACGTCGAGTTTTCTTACATCAATAGTTATCAAGCAAGCTTGGAGATGTCACCTTTCGAAGCATTGTATGGAAGACGATGTCGTACCCCTCTCAACTGGTCAGAAACCGGAGATAGCCACATCTTTGGACCAAATTCCTCCAAGAGGCAAAGGACAAGGTGAAAATCATCAGAGAGAAACTCAAAACAGCGCAAAGCCGTCAGAAAAGCTACTACGACCAGAAGCACAGGGATGTTAGTTTCAACCCCGACGATTATGTGTATCTTAAAGTATCCCCCATGAGAGGTCTACAAAGATTCAAGGTCAAAGGCAAACTTGCACCTCGTTTCATCGGACCGTTCCGCATAATTGCTCGTAGGGGACAAGTTGCCTACCAGCTAGATCTACCAGCAGAGCTATCAGATGTACATGATGTGTTCCACATTTCTCAGCTAAGAAAGTGTGTGAGGAACCCCGAGCAACAAGTAGCTCATGACAACATAGAAGTACAACCAGACCTATATTATCAGGTACATCCTGTGAAAATTTTAGAGGAATCTGAAAGGAGGACCCGACAGTAGGTCACCAAGCTATTCAGAGTACACTGGAGCAACCACTCAGACGATGAGGCCACACGGGAAGGACAGGATTACTTAGGAAAGAGCAACGACAACTTCTTGAGGACTGACTTAAATCTCGGGGATGAGATTTTTCTTAAGGGGGTAGGTGTTGTAACACCCAAGATTTTCCAACTTTTTATTCCTTTGATTTCCTTGGAATTTGAATTTTTGACTTGACAAGAACTTTGAAGTTTTCTTGCTTTTCTTCATGAGAGAAGACTTCTAAGCTTCTTCTTCTCCAAACCAATTCAGAAATATCTTTTGGCCTTTCCAACATATGAAATGGTTAATGGAATATTTCTCAAAATTGGATCCCTTCTATTCTTGATTTGAATATTTTCCATGAGCCTATTAGTTAATCCTTCAAAAAGTATTGACCACCATTCTGTTTTTGAATGTTTTCACTACTCTCCAAACCCTAAATTTGTTTTTGAAAGATTTCCAATGATTTAGAAGGGTTGGATCATCCCCAATTAATTTTATTCTTTAAATGGGATTTTCTATAATCAGTTTGAACTCCAAAACTTTTCCAAAGGAACCCCCTCTTTCCTTTGGAATCTTGACCCCAAACTTTGGCAGTTTGTAGTCCTTGGTATCCTCAACCTATTTCAGCAAAGACTTCGGGATCTCAAGTTTGAAAAATTCAAATTTGGTTTGACCAAAGTTTGACTCCAAAAACTCAATATTGATTAAAATCTGCCTTAAACTTCTCCAAAAATTTTAAAAAATATTTGTAGCACCTTTTCTTCCTATGAGAGAGCTTCCCTCCAAATTTCAGCCTCAAATTCATTTCCTAGCTATGGTTTTTCTCGTGTCGATCACCTCTGCTGCATTGGACTGAAGAAGTCTGAATTTATTTCAGACCTACCTTCAGACAGGCGCTACCTTCTCCCCCAGCGCCAATCTCGCCAGTGACGACGCCCTCCTCGTTGATCCTGTGCTCCTTCTTATCCTCTCCATCTCCCGCGAGCTTGGCCCCTTCCTCCTCATTGGTGGTAAGCCGTCAGAGCCTGCCCAGGCGCCGGCAGCGGCTCTGCTTCGGCAGCAGAGTGCTTCTGCTGCACTGCCGCACCACACGACACCGCCCATCGCTCCGGCATCCTCCTCGCAACCACCTGCTGTGGTTCAGCCCCGCAAAGCTCGTCGCCACACCCCTGCAACCCTAGAGCACCATTCTTGCCGCCGCAGAGCTCCGTGTTGACCGCATCGTCGCCACATTCTTCTCCTGCATGACCAAGCCTCCTCGGGTCAAAAATGAGTTCCTCCCGGTGATTAGGTTCGTCCAGTACCACCTAATTGCCTGCCCAAGCGCCTGCTTCGCCGGAATTCCTCGCCGGAGTAATGGCCGAAGCCCCTTCCACGTCGCTTATTTATAGAGCCTTTCCCCAATGCTTCTGATCTCATCCACCTCTCTCCCGCACTCCATCTTCCCCTCCAGGAAGCAGCCGATCCAAGAAGAGGCCGTCGAGGGACCTTCTTCCCGAGCTCCGGCCGCCTAGATCCGCTTCGGGATACGACCGCTCCCTTGCTATGTAAGTCAAGGTAGGATCACCTGAGACCTTCGGTCACATCCAGGAGTTCCTCCGCTGCTTACCCCGTGCTCGATTTCATCACAAAGGCCCTCGGTTGTCGATTCCGTCGTGTCACCGGAGTTGTTGTTGCCGGAGATCTACTGCCGCCGTCGTGAGCCATCCCCCACCATCCAATCCACCTCCATATGTCAGGAAAGTCGACGGTTAGTGCACCCGCACCCCTAACTCGCTCGCTCTCTCCTCCCTCCTATCGTCACCGACGATCACTAGAAGCCTCTGGCGCCGATGAGGAGTTCAAACCCGACAGGTGGGCCTCCCCTGTCAGTCTCTGTCCCCTCTCCGAAACGTTTTCATTGAAGGTGTATTCGGCCGAAGCCGTTTTCCTTTCTCGGAAACGTACCCCCCTCGGGCGCTTTGGAATCTTTCCAGTCTAGCCCCTGTTTCCTTTGAAACTAATTACAAAACAGTCCATAGTTTTGTTTTGGCTATAACTTTTATTCTATAACTCATTTTGAAGTGATTCTTTTTGCAAAATGATCATGATAAGGTATAATTTATTTAATATTTTTCTAAAAATATTTCTATAGCAATAGTTAGGCAGTGTAGCTTATGTCGTTGTTTGTGTTATACCGTAGATTCCGACACCGAGATACCCGACGTCAACTGCAACGAGCTCGATCCCGACTACGTGGATCCAGGCAAGCAAGTTTGTTACTTTTGGTGTGCTATTTGCTATCATGCTCATATTTATTTTTCCAACACCTTGCATATTTCATACTTGTTATACATACTCAACTGTGATATAATATGATGAAGGGAAGTGATGGTTATGAAAGGTTGTGGAATAGCCTAGTCACGCGGAACGTGATAGGTTATGGCCTTGTCATGGCTTAAGCACATTGGTGCTGGTATAAATTTGGTAAACTCCTGTATCGACCTAGATCGAGTCTTGTCCGTGTCATACTTCTTACCATGCTACCACAGTTCCCTGGATAACGGGTTCGGTATAGTCAGTTGTAGACCTATTATCAATCACACACCATTAGAGGGACCGGTATGAAGGTATCCATGGCCATGGACTAAATCCAGTCATCCAGTCAGGGGGCATGGGTGTTTCCGGTCTGGGACTGGAAGGGAGGGCACTTCCGTGAGCGCGTGATATAAATATTGTGATCCCATGCTAGTCGAGGTCGGAGCCTCCCCGTCTTATGGTTTAACTTGGCAGCGTAGTCCGGGTGAGGCCGGGCTTCGCGGAGGTAAAGTGGGTGTGTGTTGATTCCAAGTGTCCACTTCTAAAACACCGTACGCAGGATTAGTCATGTTGACTGTTGAAAACCGTGGACTATGGGTAAAGAGTGCATGCTCTACCGAGTCAAAACTATTCGAGTAGCCGTGTCCCTGGTCAAGGACGTTGTTTGACGAGTCAAGTGTCGGTCCTAGAGTCGGTCTTTGGAGTATAAGTGATATTAATAACAATGGTGTGGTGAATCATATGATGACGTGGTGGATGATCATATATGATTATTATTCTGGACTAACCCCTATGATTTTATTGTTGGATATCCTTGGGATGGTTCTACCTCCTAGGTATTCAATATTTATTATTTATCATAAGCCCTTTACGTGGTGTCGCTGAGACGCCCGATTGTGGCATTGCTTTGTTATTTATTATAAGCCCTTTATGTGGTGTCACAGAGACGCCCGACAGTGGCATTGCTTTGTTATTTATTATAAGCCCTTTATGTGGTGTTGCTGAGACGCCCCACTGTGGCATTCCTTTGTTATTTATTATAAGCCCTTTATATGGTGTCGCTGAGACACCCGACTGTGGCATTGTTTTGTTATTTATTATATGCCCTTTATGTGGTGTCGCTGAGACGCCCGATTACGGCATGTTATGTTATTTAATTTTTGCCCTGTATGTGGTGTTGCTCAGACGCCCGACATTGGTATTTATTTTTCTGCATGGATATCTCGGGAGGACTACTGCCTGATTTATCCACTAACCTATTTACTTTCAGTACATATATTTTTGCATATAACTTGACTATAACCATGCATAATAAAATGAACTGCAAATAGTTTCCGGAGTACTCACTGGCTTGTTGTTGTGTTGAGATATGGATGAAGGAGATCTCATGGATGAAGATTACAATAGTGAGTCCGACGTCTAAAGGAGTCCCAGTCAGTCTTGCGATCCTGGAGTCCGTCGCTGTATTATTCCACCGCTTCCGCCACCCCGAATAAATCGTTGAGCTTCACTCTGAGGCTTAGCGCGTAGTAGTGCTTGTCATGTCACTTTACTCTGATGTGACGTGCCCCTTTTATTATTGTGAGCAGTAGAGTCACCCCAGACCACTGTAACATTTCATCTTCCTTGAGACATGGTTATGTTGTAAAATTTTTGTGGAGCAACCCTTGCCCTACCTGTATAATATTAAGTACTACCGGTTTTTCTCCATCAAGTTGAGTCTTTAAGTGGGAAATATTTTCTTCACTAAGGACGCCCATGACTGATTTCCAATTAATTTATTTATTTGGAAACTGGTCGTGACAGTAGCCTCGGGGACTACACCTAGTGGGTGCGCTCAGCGCGTCCCAACTGAAAACCAACACCTAGTGGGTGTGCCACTGACCACATCCACTTGGGATTCCCACTAGGGAACAGATTTAGAAACAAATATGAAGCAAATGCGTACGTGAAGGACTTACCCGAATGTTCTTTGCCATGGCTTCATTCGCATGATACGCCTCCTTCAATCGCCCAACCATCAAGTCCAGCTGAACCAAGGCTTCCTTGCGCGCCCCCTCCTTATCCTCCAGGGTATGGTGGAGCTGGAAGATGTTGCGACCCTTGGGGAGATGCGATGGAGCTGTCATCGTATATAGTATGAGTGACGCCCTAACCGAGGTGGTCTCCTGCATCACGGGAGTCTTGGCCTTGATGCTCACTTGGATGGGAGTCGGAGCCTGCTTCAACACTTCTCCAACTGTAGAGGGGACGCCGGGGTCGATTTCAATCACGTTTCGCGGCTCTGCACATGTTACCCAAGCATTCGAAATGCCACTCATGTGGCTAAAACCCGAGTCCAAAATAGAATACTTGAAAAGTTCAAAGATTACCTTTAGACGGAGCGACATGGACATCGACTTTCCTTTTGTCACAGGTCTTGGATTCCAACTAAGCAGTCGGGGTATCAGCCCTACAACAGAAATAACAAAAATACAATCATCACTCAGAAGACATGTCTCGAACCGGGTTGCATCACTCGGCGGGAATACTTATGTTGAAGCCACGGGTACATTGACCTTAATGTGTGGCAAAACAGCCTTGCGAGCTTTGGAGCTCGTGATCTTAGGATGCTTGGCGACCTACTCTGGCAGCGTCTCAGCCTCGCTCCAACCCCGTTTGGAACTACGAGTAGGCATCACCCACACACTCGGCTTCCCCACCGCCGGAGTTTTCAAGGCGCCAAGACGGACTCGAGGGTCTTGGCGCGCCTTGGAACGGGTCTCACATGGAACATCGTCACACGGAGAAGATTCCACTTTGTCCCCGTGGTCGTCGTCGCTCTCCTCCATCTCCTCGTCATTGCCATCATCATCATCGTCACCCTCCGAGCCCTCTGGGTGCTATGTATCCGAGTTCTGAGTGTCGCTCTCTATGTCGATGGGCGAACGGTCAACCGTCGGAATAGAATTGACCAGCCCTGTAAAAGCCTGTTGAATGAAGAAAGCAAAATCACAAATAGGTATTGAAGCAACGAAGAAGTTCACTCGGCCCCGATGCTTGGTATCTTACCTCATTCGGCATCATCTCTACTGAGAAAGGGGGCCCCAACCTGGTGGCCGTGAGATTGTTCCTCATCAGCGTGATGGGCTTGATTTTATTCTCCAATGCCTCCGACTCAATCTCCTCAGGATGCACACGGGTTGGATCACTCGGCCCCTCATACTTCCACATTGGATGGGTTGAATCCTATGCTGAAAGAAGACTTCGAGGAGGTCCATTCCATTCACACCTTTTTGCAACAGGGCAACTAACGCTATCACCAAGATATCTACATCGGTCTTCTCCTCCTTGGACATGGTCAAGGAAGGAGCCGACTGGATCCTATCAACTGTATAAGGCGGGAGGCCCGAATGACCCTCGCCGACTTGGAAGACTTGGCAGTAGAACCAAGAATCCTGCGAGTTCTTCACCGAATTTGGAAAGTTCATCTAGGGAAAGCTACTCTTGCTCCTGAGTTGTATGCCTAAGCCTCCGGAAAGCTGCACCACATTGCCCCCCCCCGATGGAGAAGATTTCTTCACGGTCATCACCCGACATGTGAACAAGCACTTGAACAGCCCCGAGTGCAGATAGCACCCGTGGAAGTTCTCGCACAAGGATACAAACACATCTAAGTACGAGACATCGTTGGGGGGAAGGTGGTGGATTTGAGCATCGAAGAAACCAAGAAACGCTTGGAAAAAGGGGTGCAGAGGCAAAGAAAAACCTCTCTCTATGTGGGTGACAAGCAGCACTCGCTCATCGTTTCGAGGCGCGAGCTCTTGCTCACCGTTTTTGAGCAGTCACCAGCTCCCTGGAGCGATCAGTCCTTCACTCTCCAGCTTCCACAACCGCCCCTCGGAGACTCGAGATGGCATACGGTCACCATGGATCCAACCTCGCAGGGGCGCTCCGGCGCTCGAAGAGGATCCAGGCGAGCCCTTCTTGGCCCGCTCGACCTTCATCGTCGCTCCTTTCACCATGCTACGCGGCTGAGGAGTCAGGGCAGGGAGTCATCGAAGGTGGCAGGCAGTTCTCGGCTTCGGTGGCGGGAGGTGGAACTGGGGATGGAAATGACCCGGATCTGAGGCGTGGTTTCCCCTCCCGTCCACCTCATGCTTTAAATACCCAATGGGAAGATTCCCCATCGAGTACTTCGCTAGCCCGAGGAGGATCCACAGAATCCCGAGGATGGCGTGCACTGTAGCACGATAACGACATCACGAGCACGGAAGTCGGGGCATCGCTCCACTACCTCCACTACCCGCGTCATCGCTATAACCGCTGCCCACGCCGCTCCATCAATTCAAAAAGCGGCGAAAACCCGTTCCCCCTCATATCTCGAATGTATTCTGTATCCATGGCATGTGACGAGGTGGGCCGAATGTTCTCCTCGCTCGTCCCTCCATGGGACCCCGATCACTCGGTAATTAACGAAGGCGACCTCATCGTCCTTGTCTCGGTGAGCGTGGGATTCGTCCCATCTCACCGATTGGACATTCGGAGTTCTGAGCTCATGATTGTCCGACTCATTGAATCTATATTCACGAAAGATAGTCAACCGCTGCCGACTGCAGACATACTAGAATTTTCGGGCATTCAAAATTCATCACTCTTGAATCCATAGTGGTTTGCTGAGAGTGTGCATAACGCAACCTCGAGATGCAACCTTAGCATCCCCGAAACACCAGAGACATCTAAGGAGGTCATTCACTAGGTATGCAATACCTCAACCAATTCAGGGGCTACTGACGGGGTCGTACATTAGGGGTAGGCCTACAAACCTGCTTCCCAAGGCCCACCTAGGACCCCATACGGACATCAGTGTCCTCCAACTCATCGGTGACGTCTTAACCTCACTCGATACAACATGCCGTCACTCGGCTTACCTGGAGTCATTCGGCTAACCTTGTGTCAGTCGAATGCACCCTTGCACTCAGACCATAGCAAGACGATGGCACCGAAGAGGCTGCAATGGCTAAGGACTTAAACCATCACATGAAGTGTAGTGAAGACCCGCGCTACCAGTAATGCCATGAGTTATAGCTGCCGTTTCTAGTAACTCCCTTATTTATCATCATTAACTCACCGGTCATGGCATACACTATATAAGCCACTCCCGGGCTCTATCTCAAGGGTTCAACACCTTGTAATCTTTCACACCCCATAACAAAACATCAGCCTTAGGGCTCGAGACGTAGGGTTGTTACCAGTCCCGAGTGGGGCTCGAACTCGTACATTTGAGTGTATCCACTGTGCCTAGTTAGACTTCGCCCCTTCGTTCAAACCCCCTGGCACTATTGTGAGGGTCATTCCCACAACAGCCGCCGTCTTGTCGGCCAGATACTTGGGACAGCTCCGCTTCCAGTGAAGAGTTCCCTTGCAATGAAAGCACTCAGTTTCTGGATTGGGTCCAGCCTTGGGTTCCTTCATGGGAGGGGCAACTGCTCTGCCACTCTTCTTGGAGTTACCCTTGTTGCCCTGGCTATTATTCTTGAAACTAGTGGTTTTATTGACCATCAACAGTTGATGTTCCTTCTGAATTACTGAGACGTCGACTTTCAGCAGGACAAATAGCTCCATGACTAATTTATTCATCCCTTGCATGTTATAGTTCATCACAAAGCTTTTGTAGCTAGGCGGCAGTGATTGAAGAACTGTATTAGTGTTTGCCTCTGGTGGGAGAACAATTGCCAACACAACCACATGGTAGGAATACCCAAATATTTTGAGTATGTGCTCACTAACACACCCATTCTCGTCCATCTTGCAAGGATAGAACTTATTGGAGGTCGAAAGCACAGTTGCTCCCTAGGGTGGTTTTGATAATAGATCACAACATATGCATCATTGGACTAATATGTTTATCCAAGTATATTTCAGAAAAGTTCAAAAGATGCATTGGCTAAAGGCTTATGTGGAGATGTCCCTTGATGCAAGAAAGGAATAAGATTGGCCCAAGCTTCAAGATAGAAGACTCTTCATTTTTATATTCGTGAGAAATCACTTTTGAGTCCAGAGGAAAGACAATACTAGTAAAAGGGGTGAGGTATTAAAATGAACTGGTTGCTCAATTGCTCAGAGATAGCCACCAAAAATACTCAGTTATTTTCCCACATAACCGTTCTATCCAAAGCCTCATACACAAAATCGGTGCCACCAAGTTTCTCAATTCGGCCCTACCGATTTTAATCCCAGATAGAACTCTAGCCAAAGCCACCAAATCGGTGCAACCGAAACTATATTGGTGCTACCGAGTTGAGGTGACCAACTTTCTATTGCCTCAGTACACAAAATCAGAATTTCCGAGTTTAAGTATCGGTGTCACCGAGTTGTGTCAGCTGACTGTTAGCCACCTTTTCAGTGTCACCGAGTTGTGTATATCGTTTCCATCGAGATTCAAAAGTTGTTGCCTTTAGAGCAAGTCGGTACCACCGAATTCATGACTTTGGTGTCACCGAGTTGGTCACTTTAGGTGTAACAATTGGACCTTGGGGGCTGCCTATATATACCCCTCCATCCATCTCTCGTTCTAGGCAGAAGCACTCAGAACACACACTTCATTGCGAGATCCATTTTTTGAGAGAGAGCCACCTACTCATGTGTTGAGACCAAGATATTCCAATCCAATCATTTGAAACTTGATCTCTAACCTCCCCAAGTTTCTTTCCACCAAATCAATCTCTCATACTCATGCCTATTCCGTGAGAGAGTGATTGTGTGTTGAGGGGACTATCTTTAGAAGCATGAAATCAAGGAGTTCATCGTTCAACCACATCTATTAGCTTTTGGTGGGTGATGCCTCCTAGATTGGTTAGGTGTCGCATGGGAGCCTCCTACTTGATGTTTTGGAGTTGAACCAAGATGTTTGTAAGGGCAAGCAGATCGCCTACCTCGTGAAGATCTACTATGAGTGGGGCTAGTCCTTCATGGACGGAAGACGTGGTGGAATAGACAAGGCCGCTTCTTCGTGAACCCCTTATGGGTGAAGCCCTCCGTAGACTCTCGCAGCCGTTACCCCCCGTGGGTTCAACTCTCCACTAACATGGACGTACGATAGCACCACCTATCGGAACCATGCCAAAAATCATCGTGTCAACCTCATGCGTTTGATCTCCCTACCTTACTCCTTTACTTCACACTTGCATGTTTGACATTCTGCTGCTATACTCTTAGATTTGCATGTGTAGGGTGAACTTGACTTGCCAGAATTGCTAAAACTGGCCCACAACTAATATTGGGAAAATGCTAAGTTTTTATCTTGTCAAGCAGTCCAATTACCCCCCTCTAGACACACTTCTGATCCTACAAGTGGTATTAGAGCTTTGGTCTCCATTGCATTGGTTTCACAACCTAGGAGAGCATGGCTTCTAGTGAGGGAAATTATCACCGTAGAGGTCCATACTTCGATGGCACTAATTTTTCTAGTTGGAATCATAAGATGAGAATACATATTCTTGGTTTTAATCCTTTCATATGGGTTGTTATTCTTGTTGTGTACAAGGTGATTTATTTCGAGAAGGGCGTGAACCGGATCATGATGCGACAACAGATGAACTGAAGATGTTGCAACTCAATGCACAAGCCTACGACATCATATTCAACTGTCTATGCCCCGAAGAATTTAACAAAATCAGCCGCCTTGAGAATGCAAAAGAAATTTGGGATACTTTAATCGATATGCACGAAGGTACTGATTCTGTGAGAGAATCTAAGTTTGATGTGCTCCAAAGTCAGCTTGACAAGTTCAAGATGAAGGATGGTTAAGGTGTTGCTGAAATGTACTCTAGGCTAGATCTCATCACATATGAGATTGCCAACTTAGGAAGCGAAGAGATGACCGACATATTCATCATCAAGAAGATACTTAGAGATCTTGATGGAAAGTATGACACCGTGTCACATTGAATCAAATGATGCCAAACTACAAAGATCTAAAGCCAACTGAAGTCATTGGTAGGATTGTTGCTCATCAGATGTCACTCAAGGACAAAGATGAGCTGCACAACAAGTCAAGCGGTGCTTATAAAGCTTCAAGCAATGCTCCCGCTACTTCAAAGGACAATATTGTCACTGATGAAGAGATAAGCCTCATGGTCAGAAAATTCAACAAGTTCTGCAAGAGTAGAGGCAAAGAGAGAAGCTCAAGCTCAAGACATGATGAGAAGCATTCGTCCAGTCATGACCAAAACTGCTACAACTGTGGGAAGCCCGGACACTACTCCAATGAGTTCTCGTCTCCCTAAAAATAAAGAGAAGAGTCACCTCGAAGACGAAGATCAAGGGATGAGTCACCTCGCAGAGATAGAAGGAGTAGAGAAGATCGTTATGAACAAAGACACTAATGGAGAGGCAAGGAATTGGAAAAGAAGGACAAATACACCAATAGAAGCTTTAGAAGAAGACATAAAGCTCATGTTGGTGAATGGGTTTCTGGATCCGAGTGTGACAACCAGTCCGAGAGAAGCTATCACTCAAACTCCGACTATAGTCAAGATGAAGGTGTTGCCGACATTGCACTTGTTTCCTCCAACTCCTACGACTTATTTGATTCACCAAATGAGGGGTTCGGAAACCACATCATGGCTAAAGGTCCCAAGGTGTCACACCCCGAGTATCTTGATTTTAATAGCGATGAGCATGACTTGTTAGGAGAAGATGACTTTCTATTTGATAAAACTAGTGATTACAGTGTATATGAACTTGCTAGTTATCATGCTAGTCAAGAGAAGTCGAATGATGATGATAAGAGAGAGATTGAACGACTAACTAAAGAATTGAACACTCTTAAGTTCTATAACGACTTAGATGCGGCCCTTTCCTTATTTGGGGGCAAGGCCTCAAAAGGGGAAAGGGGCGCATATATGCGTTTTGCAAACGGGATAATCATCACCATACATAATTAAAAGAGTAACAACTAGGGCATACACTTGCCATCTGTTAAGAATATAGCATATAGCTTACAGACACACATTATCCAGAGTAGCAGAAGGTCCAGCTACGGACTTAAACAGAAAACAGATAAACTTAAACATCCGTATGCTGGCCCACGATCACGACCACGGCCTCAGTCTTCCGGATAGTTCACATACAGACGGCCAGAGTCCTCATCGAACTCCCACTTCAGTTGGTTGTCATCAGGATCTCTTGCGTCGGGCGTACCTGTACTTGTTGGGGTTTGTAGTAATCTGTGAGCCACGGGGACTCAACAATCTAATGACCTTGGTATCGAATCTAGCCAAGTTATTAGATGAGGAAGGTTTAGTGTATGGGTTTGCAACAACCTAAGCATATATGGTGGCTACCTTACGATGATCGGAGTAATCATATGGTGGTCTACGTGAGCGATCGAAGACTAGATTGATCACTAAGTGATACTGAACACCTACCTATGGCAATCATAACCCCACCGTGTTCTCGATCGAAGAGCGATCTCCGAAGGAGACAGTCACGGTTACGCACACAGTTGGCAGTTTTATTAGAGTAACTTCAAGTTGTCTAGAACCGGATGTTAACAAAATATCCACATTTGCCACATAACCGCGGCACGACTTTCTGAAAGATTAAACCCTGCAGGGGTGCTCCAACTAGTCCATCACAAACTGGCACGGGCCACAAAGTAATCCTCTATCACGAAACTCGTGATCTCGTCGGATTCCTTAGAGGAAAACCTCAACTTTGAGGAGACCCAAAGTTTCACCGGGATTCCTATATGCAAGATATATCGCTAAGGTAAGACAACTCTAGCAGGACCTCCCGTCATGTCGACGATCCCGGTAAGAGCCACGTATCTCAGTCTCAGGACACGACGGATGAGCGATGGTTACCACGCCAAAACACCGGGTTGCCCCGGGGAGCGTAATAAGCTGCTCTGGGTTGGACCAACACTCATGAGGAGCACTGGCCCGGGTTGTTTATTAATTCCTCGGGGAAGCTATTCCCTATGCAAGTTATTATTACTAGGTGATTAGCAGATTAAAACCAATGTTGGGTCCTGCCGGACAAGCCTTTATTACTACACGATTTATCAAGGGGGTCCCCATAACAACCCCGAACGTGTTAGGAGCGATCAGTTATGGAATCAAACACTCGTAACCGAAACTAAGGCTACAACAACGGAACAAATCACTCGGCAAAAGGCTAGGCCTTCCATTATTTGCCAAGTATATAGGTGCATTAATTAAATAGCAGTTTAAACATAATGATATCAAAATACCCATGTTATCACATGAGACAGCTGGCACCTGCAACTAGCAAATCTATTCATTAGAGGTTGAGCAAGCCTACTTAGCCAAACAACATTTGCTAGGGGAGGAAGGTGTCTGAGGTTCATGGCAAATATAGGTGGCATTTATATCAAGTGGTAGGCAGCGGACATGTTACGAAGGAAACGTGATTCTAAGCATAACAAAGCTAGATACAGTGTCAAGGTCACGGTCATCTTGCGTGTGATGTCTTCAGCTTGGAACTGCACTTGATCTTCCTGCACGTACTCTCCAGAATCCACGTACTCGCTCTCCGTTCCCGATGCTACCCAAGATAAGATAACAGCCAATGAACACCGACAACACATAATGCAACAATCAATATGATGCATGTGTGAAGAAGGAAGCATGCATCACTATTCTAGTCACTTTCATATGCATTAGTTGAGTTAATTGAATTCTCGACAGAACCTCATATTAAGTTATCTTGAAATGCATGAATATTGCATGAGCATGTGCATCACGAGAAATCGATGCAAAAACATATAAAGAACATAGAGAACGGAGCCACGGTTCAACCGGAAACTACAAAACAAGTTTCAAAGGCCTACGGTTCAAAACAGCCACAAACGCACTCTAATGGGCACTCCTTGGTGTTTCCAGGTTGCCACATGATCAAGCAACAAAATATAAGAGGGGTGGTGCATGGGAACACACCACATCATCAACAATGCCCACACAAGCTTCAAATCAATAGAAACATACAATCTGTTTTCAACAGCAACATAGCAGTTTGTCTACACTATTTAAGTAGCTACAACCATCTAAATGAATCAAACAAGATATAAGGCAGAAGCCATCCAACAGCTCTACAACCCTGAACAAGAAGCTAATGCAAAGGAATCACCCATGAGCATATCTATAGACACTAACTTGGACAAAATATCACAATTTCTGGGACTTCGTGAAAATCACAGATTTTCACCAGGTGCTTATGCTCTGAAGCATTTTGACAGCCTCCAAAATGATATCTACAGGAAGTGTATACGCATGAAATTTAACAGGGAGCTAAACAAACATGAAAGCTCACAAACATTAGTTTCTTACATGGGCTAATTCCCAACACACGGGCTAATTCACACAAGACAATAGGAGAAGAAAATAACATCGGATTCCCAGACTTCGTGAAAATCACAAGGTTTCACAAATCTGTCAGTTTCAGCCAAGTGTCCACTTTGACAGGGCACAATAGGTGCATACAAATTCTTAAGAACAAAACAAAGACCCGATGATGTAGAGGGGTTCACCCACTACCATTCCATCAAGGAATCATCCACAAAGGGTCAAGGCACCACCTAATGTAAAGCACTAAACAGGTCATCACATCAGAAAATAACAGTTTTATGAAGTTGCTTTAAAGTGAAATCAGATTGCACCAATGGATTCCTGGGATGATTCTACCCAAAATCATATATCATACATGGGTACTTGCATGTAACAACATTGCACAAAGCTAGCTCCAAAATATCACATATAATCCTATAAACTACAAATGACTATCATCACATGTGAAAACTAGCACATATTGCATCACCTACACATGCACATTACTAGGGCAAGAACAACCCAACTAGGCATAGCATGGATTCACTAACATGTCACACAAACATATAGAAATAGGGTTTCCCTCTCCGGCGCTGCCCTGCTACTAGCGACACACAAAGAAAAAGAAAAGGGCGCTCGCATGGGATCAAACCCATGATGCACTACAGCGCGCCAGGCTCGGTTGCCTCTGCGCTGAGGTAAGTGATCTTACCAGAGAGGGAGAGCGTGCTCTCTTGAGCACGCCCTCTGCAACTACTCACTACCACGGCGGTGACCGAAATAGGGGAAGCTCTCCGGTGGCTCTCCAGCGACCAAACCTATGACGGCTACCATGCAGAGGAAGTGGGAACCCTAGGGGATCCATTCCCGGGGCTAGCTCCCTGGGAGGACGCCCACGGTGACGGCTCGACGGCGCGCTACCTAAGGAAACGGCTACGCGCGAACAGAGCCCCTACAGCGAGGAGAAGAGGAAGGAGGAGGAAGGATTTGCTCACCCTACACGACCAGGAGGAGAAGAAGACCCGACGAGGAGGAAGAAGAGACGAGGCGGCCCAACGCGGTTCTCCTTCCGCCCGAGACGACGACAGCGAGGAGGGGCCGACAGAGGAGGGGATCGACCCTCCTAGCACCGGGAACGGGTTGGAGAAAGCTCCTGGATCCTCGCGGACGCCTCGGATGCTGTGGGGGAGGCTGCGTGCGACGAGGAGGACGGCGGGATCGACGGCGGCGCTCTCTGAATCCTCACTGTCTGTGAACCTCTCTCTTGAGCCTTACCTGCAGAGGGGAATAAGGAGGGAGGAAGGAGGTGGCGGCGGGGAAGGGGGAACCCTAGCACGCACGCCGAGGGGGAGGCGCTAAATAGGGGTGGATGGGACGGCCTCGACGTCCGTGAGACGACGGACGCGAGCTCTCTCTCTCTGAACCTGACGGGAAGCAGGGAGGAGGAGGGGTCAGAGAAAGAAGAGAGGGACGGTGAGAAGGCCTTCGGGCGAGAGAAAAGAAGGCGAGGCCCAGTGGAGGAGGAGTAGGCCGACCACCTGGGCTTCCCTGATATAAGAAAAAGGGGTTTTCTTTTTCAAATAACCAAAACAGCAAACAAAATACCAGAGCAACACAGGGTTTTTGAAAATAAAATAAAAACACCTAGGGCATGAGGGATTTATGCCCTATTTAAATAAAATGCAAACCTAATTTTTGGAGCAATTAAATTATACCTAAAAACAAGAATTAATATACTGTTTTATTAAAAAACCCAAATGTCTTGAAGCTTAAAAACAACAAGGCAATTACCCCCTCAAGCACAAGTTAATACTTTGAATGTTTGACATTTTTAAAATAGGTTCAAACAAGGTTTAACACACAAGTTTAAAAAAACAAAAGAGGAAGGCTTTCCATTGTTTTCAAAGCATAGTTTGGAAAGCTAAGTTTGAAAGCATCACATCATTACATACCGCTATAAGCAAGCTAGCAAACCAAGATGAATCAACTAGCCACAAGATTGAAAGCAATGCAATGACAAGGATGCCATGATGCAAGATGATGACATGACATGAACCATATGAAATGATAACCTATATAACATCCACCACATGGTTCCAAAAATAGGAAATGATCCAAATAAGGAAAGGATTACATCTGGGCTGTTACAAGTTCGATCATGAAACTACTCTAGAAGATCATAGAGAGCTTGCAAGAACTCATGATAAGCTACGCTTTGAGAAGCTCAATTTGGAGCAAGAGCATGAGTTCCCAAAATCAATCAATGCTTCGAAATAAGAGTTCTTCTTATCTAGCCAAACAATTACTCTTGTCTACTTTTGTTCCACACGTAAAACCTAAGAACGCTAGTAACAAAGGCAAGAAAGTTTCTTCATCTAGTAACAACAACACTAAAGCTAAATCTAATGATATTGTTGCTAGTAGCTCTCTTGATTCCACTACTCATTCTCTTAGCCAAGTTACACTTGAGCAAGAAAATTATGTATTGAAAGAGATTATAGAGATAGGTGTCTTCAAGAGTCTTGCCGGAAGTAAGAAATTTGAGGAAATTGTGCGCAAGCAAGGAGGACATCGGAAGAAACAAGGTGTTGTCTACTTTAACGTCAACAAAGATGTTTGGGAAGAAGGTCCATATCCCATTCGTAAGTTTGTTCCTCAAGAGGAGAAGTATGATTCTACTCCTCCCAAAGGAACAAGCTCACAAGATGGCCTTCTATCACAAGACCATAAGGGCAAGGGAAAGCTTCAAGAGGACATTGACTCATTTGAAGAGGAACCCCAAGTTAGGGACAAGTGGATTCCCAAGGACACTACTAGCACTACCTCATCTAGTACTACCACAACTCCAAGGATCCCCATCAAGTTGATGTGGATCCCAAGAGGAAGAACTAGAAAGTTCTTAGGGGGTGACTATGCCAATGAAATTCACTCTTATTCATTTTGGCAAGAACTATATGCAATCAACCTCAACCATATGCATTAATTTAAGGAGTCACATATTCCCTCAAAGGAAAGCAAGGGACAAGGTAATTAATGTATCTGTGGATATCATTCCATTTGTATTTCACTCCGTGTCCATAGATGTTTTTGCATATGTGTCTTGTGCTTTGGGACTAACCCATGTAGGTCAGAAGAGTAAGAAAGAACAATGGTTGCTCCCAACTCAAGATGATCTTCATTAAGATTGAGTATCCACCACTACTTCACCTACTTGAAGTATTCTACGATAAAACCCAAGGTTAGATTATCCCTCTTAAGGGGGATGTCATATCAAGGGGGAGCTTTACTCTAAAACTTTGAGTATAAGCATCTCATAAGGATATGAACACATTAATGTTTTATGTAATAGTGGTAACCTCACTTGTGCTTAAACGATGAGTATGACCTATGATCAAGTATTCTTACTTGGCTCCTAAGTCAATATACTCATATATAGATGACTTCGTCATTGACAAAGTGCTTCATAGATGCTAGAATGTTTGAGCATGTTTACCATGTTTTATCCATCATCTTATTGTGTGAGCATGTTGGTCTGCATATTTTTGCTCATTAGAGGACATCCAATTGTTGTTATTTGGATCTTGATTTATCTTTTGCCAATTGGTTGGCCAAGAATGCCTAGGACCCTCCTCTATCTATTTATGCTTTCTCATCTCAAGTTCTATTCATGCTTCATCACAAAACTTGAACAAGCAGTTCTCGATCCCTTTGTGTGATGAGCAGTCGGAGTTCCATATCGTCAAAGGATGCCTTCCAAAACCTCATTGTGCATCTCGGTGAAACCAACCCCACAAAATTGGTTCCACTAAATTACAAAGCTGATCAAAATTTTCCATCTCGGTACTAGCAAAATCCCTAACTCGGTTACACTGAGTTTCCCTGTTAGCTCACATCAGAGGAACTAAGTGACACCGATTTTGTCATCTCGATGACACCGATAGTGTCGGGCATATTACCTGGCGAACAAGGTTTTTGAAAACACTTCCTCAAAACCCATCTACCCCAAATCGTAATCTGCCTCCAAGGAACCCTGTTCGTTGCCTTTGCACCCCGAGCTCCTCCGTCGCTGGGATTCGTCGCCGTCGACGAATCTACACCGTCATAGTTGCCGTAGTTGGACCGCTGCCAAGTTAGGGTACGAATCCGCTACTCTTTTGCGCTCACTAATCCAATCCATGCTCAATAGTTGATTTTATCTAAAATCCACTATGTGCAAGTACTTCTATCCATCATAGAATTCCCATAGAATAGAGATTAACGAGATTCTAGATCTGATTTCCCGTAGCATGCATCTCGGTGACACCGAGTTTGTGAAATCGGTACCACTTATTTTGAGTTTAGGGTTTGTGAGAACCATCTCGGTGAGACCGAGTAGCTCTTTTCGGTAACACCGAAAAGGCTGCCAAATTTCTGTTACTCGAGTGGGCAATCACGGTGATTCTGAAACAATCAACCCGGTTCCATCGAATTGCATTCTGCAGTAAATCACACCTAGAGTTTGTGAAATCAAACTTTGAAAAACCAGGTAAGTTTTGTGATGCTCAACCCTTCTACTCTTTTATATATATTTCACAGGGTTGCTGTTTGCTGGTTTGCTCATGAGTTGTTGATTGTGCGCCCATATGTCTGATTTGGAGGACAGCCAGAACAACTTCAAGAAAGATAGTCCTGAGATGGACTCAGGCACAAGTCCTGAGAAGACAAACTCTAGCCCTAGTTCTTACAGCTCTCATGGCTTGCCCAAGACAGCCACGAGGCAGAGATAGAAGCTTAACTCGCCGTCGACGAATCTACACCGTCATAGTTGCCGTAGTTGGACCGCTGCCAAGTTAGGGTACGAATCCGCTACTCTTTTGCGCTCACTAATCCAATCCATGCTCAATAGTTGATTTTATCTAAAATCCACTATGTGCAAGTACTTCTATCCACCATAGAATTCCCATAGAATATAGATTAACGAGATTCTAGATCTGATTTCCCGTAGCATGCATCTCGGTGACACCGAGTTTGTGAAATCGGTTCCACCGATTTTGAGTTTAGGGTTTGTGAGAACCATCTCGGTGAGACCGAGTAGCTCTTTTCGGTAACACCGAAAAGGCTGCCAAATTTCTGTTACTCGAGTGGACAATCACGGTGATTCTGAAACAATCAACCCGGTTCCATCGAATTGCATTCTGCAGTAAATCACACCTAGAGTTTGTGAAATCAAACTTTGAAAACCAGGTAAGTTTTGTGATGCTCAACCCTTCTGCTCTTTTATATCAATTTCACAGGGTTGCTGTTCGCTGGTTTGCTCATGAGTTGTTGATTGTGCGCCCATATGTCTGATTTGGAGGACAGCCAGAACAACTTCAAGAAAGATAGTCCTGAGATGGACTCAGACACAAGTCCTGAGAAGACAAACTCTGGCCCTGGTTCTTACAGCTCTCATGGCTTGCCCAAGACAGCCACCAGGCAAAGATAGAAGCTTAACTCAGATGAAGAGGACTCGGATTTTGTGCCACAGGAAACTTCAGCACCTGAGAAGCTGAAAGAGAAAGCTCCTGTCAAGAAGGCTGTCAGGAAAGAGTATGCTAAGCATGCTGATGTTAGAGCACCTGAATTTGCAAGGCAAGGGATGACACTTTCCCTTGACAATCCTCCTAAGAAGGCTGGTGTGAATAGATCCAGGAAGAGTGTGATCCATGTCACTGCAAGACCCACTTCCATGTATGAGGACCCAAAATATGCTGCTGGAGAAGAAGAGATCCCAGCTCATGCTCCACCTCCTCAAAAGAAGAAGCTCATGGCTGATGCCATGCCCAGGAAACCTGATCCTAAGCCTGCTTCTAAGGCTAAAAGGGGTGTAGCTTACAGAAGGACTATAAAGGATATTCCTACAGCTGCCAAGAACAAAGGCCGTGCTTCGAGTACCTTTGCTGCAGAGGAAGAAGAAGGGAGTGCACCCATTCCCAGAAACCTAAGACCTAATGTGCCACTGCACAATGCTGCTCATCCAGTAGCTGAAGATATGAAGAAGAGGAAAGATGCATAATTGAGGAAATGGAGAGTTGCAGATCCATATGCCATAAGGAGAAGAACTGATGTTGGTCCAAGGTTCCACACCCAGGAACAACAAGACTTCTACGAGATTGTCATGTATGACAAAAGTCTAGCTGTTAGTGATATGATATATGTTGACCGGGCTTACATCAAAGCCAATGAAAAATTCTTTCCCCATGTGCAAGATAATTTCTAGTCTGTGGACATTGAAGAGTTTGTTGGGAGAGAGATGACCCCATGGAATGATGAACTGAATATGAAATTCTATTCAACTGTTCATTTCTATGGTGATGGCTCTATTGTCTGGATTACAGATGGTGACAAGTATGAATCCACTATTGATGAGTGGGCCACTATCATTGGTGCCCCTAAGGAGAAAGAAGGTGATGCTAATGTATACATTGAGCTGAAGATGAGTCACAACTCCATAGTCAACATGTACAAGCCAATTCCTCACATGTTTTTGGCAACTCACATGTTTGGCTGAGTGTACTTCTTGCAAGCCGGGATACGTACAACCAATACCATTCCGAGATACACCTTGATGCCTAAATCAGGTGATGAGAAAATGATTAGAGGTCACTCCATCAACTTGCTGCACCATTTGGACACTCACACTAGATTCAAAGTGATGGACTTGATAGTAGAGACTATGAAAAGGACTGGTGCTGATGAGAAAAGAACTTGTGGACATGCCCCATACATTTAGATGCTTATCAGTGCCAAGCTAGGAAAGCATGCATATCTACTTGATCGTCCCCATTTATCCCTTCAGCTAGAATTTGAAGACAATGAAGTGGTGATGGATGACAATGATCCCAGCTTAGCTGCACCTAGAATGGAACCAGAAGGAGCAGAAGCCGAGACTTCTAGAAATGTGCCACCACCAGTTCCACAGCTCAGAACTCAAGCTGAGCAAATGGCTTTTCTAGTAAGCTCTGTCCAAGGAATGAAGAGTTTCGAGAGAATCGTGGAAACAAAGTTCCATGCTTTGGATGTCAAAGTGATTGAGATATCTGCTAGTGTTGATTAGCTCAAGCATGAAGATGACGGTGTGATGACACTCAGTTTAGTACGAAGCCTATGTCAGTAGATGTGCTAGTGTCGGAAGCAAGACCAACTTCATCAGCTCAGGTTTCTGCACCTTCAACTTCAGCCCGAGCTCCAGCACCTCCAGTATCCACTCCTCCAGCTCCAGGACATTCAACAGAAGCCTTTGTGGATGCTTTCTGTCCACTCCTTCATCAACTACATAGAGATAAGATTAGCTATATACTTCTGAACTTTTTGGTAACTTGTTGCCAAAGGGGGAGAAATGTAAAAATCATAGGGCTTCGAGAGATAGAGAGAGAGAGGTTTTGACTTTATTTGTTCTCATTTTGTTTTTTCAAAGCCTTGGTCTTTTGGATGACCTTATTCCTGTGTTTGATCATACGCTTTGCTTGGTTGATGCTACATTATTATCTTTTAGTTATCTATGGGATGATCATTCACTTATCTTTTTGGTGCATTACTATTCATTCTTATTATGTATGCGCACCACCAAGATGTATGTGACATGTATGAGTGATCCATTATCCTAATTGATTATGCATTCACATTCAAACGCAAATTATAAATAATCCACAAATTTAGGGGGACCTCTTGCTTTTCTCATACTTCTCAAAGTGTTGATGGTAATCATTGATTATATATTTTGTCGATGCTTTGATCTATATGTTGTCATCATTACTAAAAAGGGGGAGATTGAAAGTTGTAAGTGCATCTAGTACCCCTTAGTGATTTTGGTGTTTTTAAGACTTATAGGTTAAGAAACTGATAAGTTTGTACATGTACACATGCTCTATAAGTCGTTGAGGAGTTGGAGTTATTCGATGAATATCGACCCCTAAAAATGTATGTCTTCGGGTGAAGACTCTGGTCATTCCTTGAAGACTTTGACCGCAAAGAAATTGCGAAGAAATTGATATTCATCATGAAGATATTGAAGATGAGGAATTCGGTGTGTCCCGAAGAAAATACTGTGAAGACTTTGAAGCTTGAAGATTTACTCTTTCTGATTCATTTTCTTCATTCTCGAGTCATAGGAACACCGTACTGTTAAATGGGGTCTAGGTAAAACTATGGAACAAATTTTTTCATGATGCTCAACTCAAACCTACACCTACCAGATCCTCAAAGTTTGGAACATGAGAGACATGAGGACTTTCACAGTTGAAAGTTCCGACCTTTGCCGCGCCACGCGTCACCTGTCCCATATATTATCCACCAACGGTCATATGATTAAGGGCATTAATGTCAAATCATGTCGGGATGCTCCGAGGCTATAAATAGCCACCCCACAACCACTAGCTGGTTGGCTGATCCGAGGGAAACTCACACTTGTCATTTAGAGCAACCCAGTTCCTCGAGGACTTTGGGAGAAAATCATCAAGTGAGGGAATACCCCAAACACGAGAATCCAAACCAAAATCCAAGTGATTGAGCATCACTGAAGAAGTTATTCCTGTGTGGAACCAACGCTTGTTACCTTTGAGGGCCATGCATCCTCGAGACAACTAGGCGTCATGGTCTAGAGCATCCAATAGTCAATTGTAGATCGTCGGGTGACCGAGTTTGTGAGGTTTTGGAAGTCTGCCCTGAAGGCTTACCACGGGTGTTGGGCGAGGACTGTATGTCCGTAGCTCAAGGAGAATACGGTAGGGACTGTGTGTCCTTTTGTTTCAATACCAAGCCGCTCCAAACAAGATGTACAAGTGTCACAACAGTTGGAACTAGGTGATCAAAAACTGTTTTCATCAAGCTACTGGTTCTATTTCTTCAACTCATTTCATTTCCTCAATTGCATGTTGAAGACTTTCACCTGTATTGTTTAAAGAATTTTACTGAAGACTTTCTCTAAATTCCTCAACTCAAATTATTCACCTGAGTTATTCATTACTTCTGCCTTAGTACTATTTCCGTTGCACTGAGTTCATGACTGAGGACTTTCCTCACTAGGAATTTCCTCCATGATGGATTTGTAAAAATCGCCTATTCACCCCCTCTAGTCGATATAACGCACTTTCAATTGGTATCAGAGCAAGGTACTCCCTTGTTCTGTGTGATTTTGGTTTAATCGCCTGGAGTTTTAGTTATGTCGACCGCAGGTATGATCAAGGTTACTGCAGGTTGTCCAACCTTCGAAGGTAAGGACTCCCCCTACTTGAAGACCAATATGAAAATGCATCTTCAAGCAATTGACAACAATCTTTGGTACATTGTGGAAAATGGTGTTCCCTCCATCACTTCAACTATCTCTCGTGCTGATGTGAAGAAGTTCAAGCAACTCGACTTGCAAGCGAAGAATATCAGCTATGGCCATCTTAGCAAAGGTCAGTATGGCAGAGTCAGTGCTTTGGGCTCAGCTAAGCTTATCTGAGATAGGTTGTCCAAAGTCAACGAGGGAGAGTCCACACAGCGTGACTCTCGTGTTGATGTTCTTCGCAATCTCTTCAACCGATTTAAGAGGCTTGATAAAGAAAGCTGCTAAGACACCTTTGGTCGGTGCACTAAAGAATAGGTATTTAGCACTCATGACTTGTGCACAAACAGTAGTAGCCATGCCCACGGCGAGGCCTGCCAGGGATGATAGGAAGCAGATGCGAAGCCTTCACAAAGTCGCCTAGATCAGCAAACAGGAAGACTAGAAGGGAAGAGCCCCGGCAAGATCGGGGTGGTGGAGAAGCAAAGCCACGGTAAGACAACTACCCGACAAGACCTTCGACGCCCACCCCGACAATAGGACCTCTCAGGAGTGCTGCACCACTGCCTGGGGTGCAACCACAAAGACACTCAAGGCCACAAGCCTAGAAAACTGAAGACATAGCCTCCGGCAAGGCTCTTGCCGGGGGAGGCCAGCGAAGCCCCGACAAGGCCCTTGCCGGGAGAGTTAGCAACGCTGTAGTGTGGCTCGTCCCCGGTAGGATCCTGATTCGCCCCTGTGCCAGCACAGCGGCCAGCTGCCCCTCGTCAATTGATATGTGTCGGTTCGTGCAACGCGTGTCGAGCGGTATCTCGTGAGAACAATGCCGAAGGGACGCGTCGCTGTCCCATCTCAGGGACACCTGAAAAAGCATTGAATGCGTCTTCTTAGACGCCAGAGACATTGTATTTAAATGTACATCTCGTTGGTACACTATTTAACTGTACACCCCATGAGAACCTCGTGCTGACACTGTTGGTGACCGTTAGACCTATAAAAGGAGGCCCTGGGCATGCACGAGGGGAGGAAAAAAAGTCAGTTAGTGGAGGATAGTTGGCCAGTCATCCAAGGCATACCTAGTAGTTCTTCATCTCTCATCAAATACACACAAAGCAGGAGTAGGGTATTATGCTTCAATAGCGGCCCGAACCTGGATAAATCACCCCCATTGTGCCGATCGTTTAATTTTCTCTTGGTGCATCCGTATCCCCCGCCGGATCACAAGGGACGCCTCTAGGTCCCATAGGTGCTCGTGGCCCTCTCGCACCACGACATCCCTGGTGCGCCAGGTAGGGGGGGGGGGAGAACGTGCGCTAATCTGGCCTAGCGGTCGGCATTTCAGTTCCACCATCATCACCCTCACCACAACCCACAAGAGGAAGGCGGCCATGGCGACTGCCGGTCCGCGACCACCGCGTCAGCAACGGTGTAGACCGATGATGACTCAGATGAGGGAGTAGGAGGCAGGGTCCCTAGGCTTCCACACACTCTAGCAGATGCACCTCCCTCTAGGGCATGACATTGATGTCGAGCGTGCGTCGGGGGATCCGGCAAGAACTCTGGCACCCACTCCAGCAAGCGCGCCTCCCCTGGAGTGATGCACTATTGTCGAGGACGTGCCAGGGGCTGTGGCAAGGCCCCAGGTGCTCGCTCCATCAAGCACACCTCCTAGGAGTGTTGCATAGCTCTCGAGGGTATGCTGGGGAGCACCCCCGGCGAGACGATGCATCCTTGCCGCGACACGTCGCTCCCTAAGAGGCCCGGCATCAGCCGCCTCCCAACCGGCAAGGTCCCTACAGGCAGCCCATGAAGCACAGTTGCCGGGGGCTCCTGGCAACCATCCTTTACACAAGTCTTGCCAGCATTGCATGTAAACCTTTGCGCAAAGCGAAGCACAAACGTTGTGCACCACGAAATAAATGTTAAGTGATCCACATTTCTCGCCGATTTTCATATTGGTAATGTGCGTAGTTGTGCGTTATGCTTACCTCCCGCAAGGGTCGACGAACCACCGAGATTCCATAACTTGCGTGTGAGGGAAACTGGGCGTCATCCAGCGTGCCTTTGCTTTGCTTCAAGCCCGCTCGGCAACTTAAGCAGCAGCGCTGGATACGCCAAGGAGTCTTGCTGACAACAGCACCTCCAACAGACCATGATCCGTTCCTCAAGGCTCTTGTGGCAGGGCTAGCCGCGCCGACAAGGTCCCAATGAAGCGGTTGTTTCCCTTGGAAAATTTGAACCTTTTTCGATACGAAAAACCTGCACGCAAAGGAACCTTGTCCTGGTTGTTTGCACCCTTACTTTGTTTCGAGTCCGCTCAACAAAGTTAATCGGTTGCACTGACTGCGTCATGACACCTTGCCGGAAGTTACGCCCCCAGCATGCTGCCCATGACCTGTCCCTTCGAGCGCTCGCGGTGGGGATGTACGCACCGGCAAGTTAGGTCGTGCCAAGGTAGCTTGGAGGCAGCGGCGCCTCCAGCAGGCTGCTGAGGACCCGTCCTCAAAGCGCTTGTGGCAGGGTTGTGCGACCGACAGGTGCCCAATATAGCGTACAGTTTTGTATCGTGCGGGAAGAAATCAAACAAGGAAAAAAACATATATTTTCATTCATGATGATATAATCAAATATATTACATCGATAGATATCGCCATACTAACTTAAGATAACATTGTCTTTTGCCACGAGGCGGTGTCTACAAGAAGAAAAAGATCAGCAAGGGCCGCGCCAAGGGCCTAGATTGGCCCCTCCTGGACCAACACTGTGAAGAGGAGAAGCCAACCGAAAGGGATGACGAAGCCAGGGTCCACGAGCCTCATGGAGGAGGAGGCAGCGTCGGATCCACCGGCGAGTCTGCCACGCCACAGAGGGGGAGAGACGTGAGCTGACGGTGATGGTGCAACCGACGGTCAATCCCAGCTCATGTCATCGTACTCCGACTTGACCTTCCGAGGCTCGGACCCGTCGCCGTTGCTGCTGCCATCACTGACCTCCTCGTCGCTTTCGCGCGAGGAAGGACTTTCGGTCCCGCTCGAGCTCTGTTTGCAGTAGCTGAGGAGCACACGTGAGCTCCCATAAATCTTGACGGAGAGTAGGTCGGCCTCCACCATTTTGAAGTGGAGAATGTGCCCATCCCACAGGTTGTGGGCACGGGCGAAGCTCTTCCACCGATGCCCGAGGAGCAGTACCTGACGCTCGGGATACTCCACGTCCACGTGCAGGACGCCATTACAGCAACCGTGTGCCCGCAGCCACAACACGGGCGGCTTGTCCACCTCAATCACCGTGGTGAAGGGGCCGGGGAGGGAGAGACAACTCCGGAAGGGGCCGCGCATCCTCACGATGAAATCCAGCACCGTTCCTTCCGCATGCGCCTCCGTGGGAGGAGGATTTGGCGCCGGAGGAGAGGATGGAGCAACGCTCCTCCTTCCCGCCCGTGGCCTCCATGACGACCGCGGCCCCACGTCCCTCTCCCACCATGGGTGCTCGGGCCATCCTCTACATCAGCTACTGAAGCAGTGGCATGATCCGAGCAAGAACCCTATGTCCAAGAGCAAGTGCAACCAGAGAAGAAGAAGAAGGGTGGGTGCTAGAAGAGCGCGTTCTTGGAGGAGGGATGAGCATTGCCCCTCGCAATCCCCTAACTTTATAGGAGGGGATGCGGAGGCTGGCTCTCCTCCACCTCCAAGAGCCGCCACCCACTTCCACCAATCCGCTTGCCCACGATCACGGGCAAACAAGCGGTGGCCCCGCTCCTCCAATCTGGGGCATGACGGTAGTCTGCCTCAGCCAGGACTTTAAGTCCCGAGCGCCACTTGCTAGGCCCCTGCCATGCATACAGCACGCGTGGCAGAAACGACCAATCATGGTGGGCCCGCCCCCCGCACGGGTTTCTCAACCACCCCGCACACGTCTCCCATGTCGCGCATTCAAGGGCAAGTAATGGGAATGTGGCGGCCAAGGGAAGCCCAACAATGCCTCAAGTCCCGGCCGCGCGTGCCCTTGCACTGTTTGGGTCTAGCCCAACAGCGCCTCGCTCGTGTGTATGGCCTAGACCCGGGGGCTCCTGTCGGTGCGCTAAAGAATGGGCCTTTAGCACCCATGACTTGTGCACGAACAGTAGTACCGTGCCCACGGAGAGGCTTGCCACGGATGGCAGGAAGCAGATGCGAAGCCATCAAAAATTCGCCTAGATCAGCAGGCAGGAAGACGAGAAGGGAAGAGCCCCGACAAGATCGGGGTGGAGGAGAAGTACCCCCGGCAAGACAACTACCCGACAAGACCTTCGACCCTCGCAAGAGCACCTCTCTGGAGTGTTGCACCACTTCCTGAGGTGCGCCCACAAATACACTCAAGGCCACAAGCCCAGAAGACTGAAGACATAGGCCCCAGCAAGACTCTTGTCGGCGGAGGCCAGCGAAGCCCCAACAAGGCCCCTTGCCGGGAGAGTTAGCATTGCTCCAATGCGGCTCGTCCTCGGCAGGATCCTGACTCGCCCCTGTGCCACACAGCGGCCAGCTGCCCCTCACCACTTGATACGTGTCTGTTCGCGCGACGCATGTCGAGTGGTATCTGGGGAGAACAATGCCGAAGGGACGCGCCCGTGTCCCATCTCTGGGACACCTGACGGAGCATTAAATGTATCTGTTTAGACGCCGACGCTCTATATTTAACTGTACATCTCGTGGGTACACTATTTCACTGTATAGCCTGTGATAACCCCGTGCTGCCCCTATTGGTGAACCTTTAGACCTATAAAAGGAGGCCCTAGGCATGCACGAGGGGAGGAAAAAAGTCAGTTAGTAGAGGATAGCCGGCCTGTCAGCCAAGACATACCTAGCAGTTCTTCATCTCTCATCAAATACACACAAAGCAGGAGTAGGGGATTACGCTTGAGTAGCGGCCCGAACCTGGGTAAATTGCCCCTCATTGTGCCGATCATTTGATTTGATCTTGGTCCATCCGTCTCCCCCGTCGAACCACAAGGGACGCCCTAGGTCCCGTAGGTGCTCGTGGCCCTCTCGCGCCATGACACCTTTGATCGCCTCACTGACATCTCAAATGAATTGCAAGCTCTGGGAGCCAGAGACATCACTGACCATGAAGTTGTGAAGAAAGTGCTATGATCTCTTGATCCATCATTCGAAACACACGTTCTGATGATCCAAGAATGAAGAGACTACAAGATGCTTGATCCTGCTAATATTCTTGAGAGACTCCATACTCATGAATTCCAACAAGAAGAAAAGAGAGACCTATATGGACCAAGCTATTCAAGACCTCGTGCGTTGAAGGCAAAGGTTGTGTCCTCATCTGAAGAAGAAGAATCTGATTGCAGTCTTGGTGATCCTGAAGAACTTGGGTAGGAACTTGCTATTATCGTGAGGAAATTCCAAAAGTTTACAAATCATGGCCAGTTCGGAAAGTCTTCAAGAAAAGATATGAGGAAATCAGAATCTTCATCTTAGGATTACAAGAAAAGAACCTGCCACAAATGCAAGAAATCTGGTCACTGCATTGCTGACTGTCCTCACTGGGTGAAAGAATCAAGGAAGAAGAAATACAAGGATGAAAGTTATGACGACTCGAAGAAAAAGAAGAAATCTTCAAAGTCCGCATCTTCAAAGTCCTCATCGCACAAGAAGATCAGTTTCAGAAAGGCTCGGGCACTCATTGGCAAAGAAATGGATTCTGAAGAAGAATCTGAGGAATGTGATGAAGAGGAAGGTTCTGAAGTGGAGTCAGAGTCTGGTGTGGCAAGTCTTGCACTATCTACCACATTCGTCAGCAAGTCGATCTTCAACCTTGAAGAAAATGACAATGTCAATAACACTGATGAATATGATGATGACTTCTCTTCCACCTATTGCTTCATGGCAAAAGGTTCAAAGGTACCAAACCACATATCCTCTGACTCTAGTGACTGTGAACCTGATGATTATCCAAAACCCAGTTACTATAAACTTGCCAACATTGCCACTAAGGAACAATGTGCTATTGAAAAGCTTCAGAAACTACTAGACAAAAGCGATGATCTGTTGAATGATGAAATGAATCGTACTCAAACCCTCACTAAAGGTGCTCAAATTCATTAGTCTAGATTTGATAGTATTCATGATCATTATGGTACACTCTTGGCCGATCATGAGAAGCTTTCCTATGAATTTCTTCAAAGAAAGCTAGATCTTGAGAAGTTGAATATTTCCCATGATGATCTTCGAATGGAAAATGATTCATTTCTTGCTCAAAAGATTAGTACCGGTCAGGAAGAATTCATTCCACCATGTCTGAAATGCATCGAACGTGAAACTGCTAATTCTTCATCTGAAACCTCAAATGCTTCTATCGCTTGAGGAGACCACAAATGCTACTGGCGGAAATGCAGGACTGAAAGAATTGTATGTGACAGGAATATACAAAAGTCTCAAAGGGCATCAAACCCTTTGCGACGTGCTCAAAAGGCACATTCTGAACAGGAACCCGAGGAAAGAAGGCATTGCCTTTGAAAGGAAACTGAATGTTGATGGGTCATACCAGAAACCTGAGCAGTACCCCAAAACTTCATGGGTTGCTGCAAAAGGATCTCCCATTGATCCATCCACTCTAACAGGCTTTGCATGTGAAATGTCTTATTCCTCTCATGAGTCATTTGACTCCAACTATAAACTATTCAAAAATCAATCTGGTGAAGTATTTGCTCGATATGTTGGAACTAACTGCAGGAATGGACCTCCTCTGAGGAAAATCTGGGTTCCCAAAATTTGCCTAGAAAATATTCAAGTGAATGTCCTCATGACACCACCAGTGAAGAACCAGAACCTCAGATCAAATTCCTCAAGTGGACCAAAGTCTTCACGAGGATCAAATTACTCAAATGGTCAAAATTATGCTCGTACTCGCACTAATGCTTCTGATATGCAGGGAAACTACAAGGGACATGAATATGTGCACTATACCTCAAATCATTATATTCATAAGTCCTCAAAGAATTTCTCTGCCTATTCATTTCAGTACTCTAACCCCCAGCCCCTACCGTGAAAAGAAGTGCATTAGCTTCAATGCCTCCATTCTCATATGGTGCTCTTAGGATGTTGAACTCTTTGCCACCCTTTCAGATGTGGGAGGTGAAGAAGTCGAACTAATCACTTCTGCAGGTCAGGTCTCCAAATGAAAGTCATCACATGAAGAATTTGCTGGAGACTTGAGAAAATTCTTGATAGGACGCAAGCTAAAACACGATGAAATGATCTACCATTTCGCTCATCCTCAAATTTACTGTTTGTGATGAAATTCAAGTATGATGAAATTGATATCATATTCTTCAAATATGAAGCATATGAGATGGTAAGCTGTACTAATTCATCTGTAGGATGATCAACCCAAGAACACAGAGTTGTTTCTTGACAATGGGTGTACAAAGCACATGACTGGTGATAAAAGCTTATTGATGAATATCCCATTGACTCCATCACCACTGAAGCATATCACCTACACTGACAAAGGTAAAAGCAAGGTATCGGGACTTGGTAAAGTGTCTATCTCTAAGGATCGGCACATGGACAAACTCATGCTTGTCGAATCCCTTGGATTTAACCTCATGTTAGCCTCAATGCTTTGTGATCTTGATATGATTGTCATCTTTTGAATATATAGATGTGTAGTCATCATGGAATCTGATAAATCCAAAGTCTTCGAAGGCTTTAGGAGAGGAGACTTGTACATTGTTGACCTCTCTACAAGTCCACAACCAGCCACGTGGCTACTAGCAAAATCATCAGAAGGCTAGCTATGGCATCGACGACTTGGTCATGCAGGCATGAGGAAATTGCACACACTGGCGAACAAGAAGCATTTCATTGGCATCGAAACCGTCAAATTGCTCAAGGACCATCTATACGGTGCTTGTGAGTCTGGAAAAATGACCAGATCCAAACACCCCTCGAAGACTATCATGACTACTACTCGTCCTTTTGAATTGCTTCATATGGATCTATTTGGACCTACTCATTATGCTACTCTAACAAATGCAGCACCTCTATATGGCTTTGTCATCATTGATGACTATTCTCGTTATACTTGGAAACACATCGTTGCTTACAAAACTGAAGTGCAGGAAGTCATCAACCGATTTTCCTCAAGGGCCTCAACAAACTTTGACGTGAACTAAAACACATCGGGAGTCATAATGGGACATAATTCAAAAATACTGGTCTAGATGAACTTGGTATTACTCACGAATTGTCTGCTTCTTATACTCCTCAGATAATGGCATCGTTGAGCGCAAGAACATGACTCTAGTTGAAATGGCATGAACTATGCTTGAGGAATATCAAACTCCTCATCACTTTTGGCCCGAGGTAATCAACACTGCATGCCACATCATCAATAGGGTATATCTTCACAAATTTCTCACGAAAACCTCATACGAACTCCTCACTGACAAGAAACCCAATTTAAGTTATTTCAAAGTCTTTGGTGCAAGATGATGGATTATAGATCCTCACCATAGCTCAAAGTTTGCACCTAAAGCACATGAGGGTTTTATTCTTGGTTACGGAAAGGATTCACACACCCACAGAGTTTTCATCACCTATCACAACAAGGTTGTTGAAATTGTAGATGTGCGGTTCAATAAAACTAACGGCTCGCATAGAGAGCAACTGCCTTGTGTGCCACATAAATTGACTCCTAAGGAAGCTATTAAGCACAAGGCTACTGAAGATACCATTCCTACCGAGGAACAACCCCTTGTTGAAGACGTCATCCCTAAGAATGATGAAATTTAAGCGGGTGCACGTGAGGAAATGCTCTAGATCAAATTCCTAAGCCTAACCACAGTCTTCACCTCGCACATCCCTAGAATTCCTTTTGTTATTTAGCATGATTGTGCTCTTGTTTTATTCATGCATTAAAAATGAAAATAGGGATGAAAGAAACCCTAGCACCTCATCTTGTTTAAAAAAAATAGAAGAGTGTGATTTCAATGAACCCAAAATGGCCTTCATAAAATCCCACCCTTTTTGATATATATTGGAAACAATATTTCAGGGGTGGAATTTATTTTAAAAATACTTCTGACATTTTATTTATTTCACAAAAGCCACTGATATTACCCAAATATTTGGTTTGAAATATCTGAGGATATTATAAAATGTTGAAATATTTTTGTGGACTTGGAAATATTCCAAATAACACCCACAATTATTTTCACTTTTTATAGAAATAGTTTGGAGTGAAAAATAAAGTAAACAAATGTTAGAAATTTTAAACAGAAAACAGAAATGAAAAAATAGAAAAACTCTATCAGACGCTCACCTAGCCCAACCCACTACCCCTCCTGTCGTCTTCCTCCTTTGCTAGTGGGCAGCAGGAGGTGGCCGCCGCTTTCTCCGGCGAGGGCACGCACCTGGGTGCCTGCCTGGCCGCCCTGTCGTGCTAGCGAGGGAGATAATTGATACGTCTCCATCGTATCTACTTTTCCAAACTCTTTTGCCCTTGTTTTGGACTCTAATCTGCATGATTTGAATGGAACTAACCTCGACTGACGATGTTTTCAGCAGAAATACCTTGGTGTTATTTTTGTGCAGAAATAAAAGTTCTCCAAACGTCCTGAAAATTTACGGGGAGCAGTTTTGGAAAATATAAAAAATATCTGCGCCAAGTTCCACCTCACGGGGTGGGCCGGTGGGCCACAAGCCCTTGCTCCGCCACCACCCCCCTGGTGGCAGTGGGCAGGCTTGTGGGGCCCACACGGCTCTGCCGCCCCCAATCTCAGGTCTATAAGATCCTATCATCCCAGAGAAAATAAAAGGGAAGTTTTCGTCGCGTTTGCGATATGGAGGCGCCGCCACCACTTGTTCTTCATCTGGAGGGCAGATCTGGAGTCTGTCTTGGGCTCCGGAGAGGGGAAATCGTCGCCATCGTCATCATCAACCTTCTTCCCTCTCCAATTCCATGAAGCTCTTCGTCGTTCGTGCGTAATCTATTCGTAGTCTCGCTGGGTGGTGATGAGTAGGATGAGATCTATCATGTAATCGAGTTAATTTTGATGGTGCTTGATCCCTAGTATCCACTATGTTCTGAGATTGATGTTGCTACTACTTTGCCATGCTTAATGCTTGTCACTAGGGCCCGAGTGCCATGATCTCAGATCTGAAATTATTATGTTGTCACCAATATATGTGTGTTTTAGATCCGATCTTGCAAGTTGTAGTTACCTACTATGTGTTATGATCCGGCAACCCCGGAGTGACAATAACCGGAGCCACTCCTCGTGATGACCATAGTTTGAGGAGTTCATGTGTTCACCAAGTGCTAATGCGTTGGTACGGTTCTTTATTAAAAGGAGAACCTTAATATCCCGTAGTTTCCTTTTGGACCCCGCTGCCACGGGAGGGATGGACAATACATGTCATGCAAGTTCTTTTCCCTAAGCAGGTATGACGACACACGGAATGCATGCGTACATCACATTGACAAACGGGAGCTAGCCACATATCTCTCTGTGTTATAGGTGTTGCATGATGAATAACATCCAAACAAATCATCGACCCATTGCCTACGAGTTTCTCCTACTGCTGCTACTACTGTTGCTACTGCTGTTACTTGTTTTGCTCTGCTGCTGCTCCTACTGTTGCTACTACTGTCGCTTTCTACTGTTGCTACTTGCCACTACTGTCACTACTGTTGTTCCTTGCCACTGCTGTTACTCGTTACACTCCTGCTACATGCTACAATTTTGGTTCACTGGACGTTGACGGGAACTAACAACTTCCATCAACGCGGCAACGGAGGCGCCATTGATACAATTGTTAGGAATAGTCTGCCGTCAACAGATCGTTTCTGACACCGTTGTTATCATATTACTTTGCTGTTACTACCGTGCTTGCAGATACTAATCTTTCACGTGTGGTTGAATCTGACAAATTCAACTGCTAATACTCGAGAGTATGCTCTCACCTCCTATAGGCGATCAATAAATTTGGGTCGAATACTCTACCCTCGAAAACTGCTGCGAACCCACGCTCAGGTGGGCCATCGACAACATTCTTCTAGTTCCATTGCCGGGGAGTGCTAGCAGCATTCTTCTGGTGCCGTTGGAGGGGAAGGTTTGTTGTCATCAACATTCGTCTAGCTATCGCCAGAAATTGCAATCAACATTTTTCTGGTGCCGTTGCTGGGGAGGTATTTCTATATTCTCTGAGTCACTTGGGATTTATATCTGCTAATCACTATGAAGAATCTGAAGGATCCGAAGACCAAAGTCTTGCCCTCAACTACGAGGGGAGGTAAGGAATTGCCATCTAGCTCTGCACTTGATTCACCTTCAGTTATGAGTAAGTTTGCGACATCACCTCCTGTTAGAAATCTTGATATGTCTCCTGTGCTTGATGATGCTTATGATGCTACTGCTAGAGATGCTATGCTTGATACTATGCCTGATACTGCTAGAGATGCTATGCTTGATACTATGCGTGATACTGCTAGAGATGCTATGCTTGATACTATGCCTGATGATACTATGCCTGATGATACTATGCTTGATACTGCTAGAGATGCTATGCTTGATACTGCTTTGCCTGATGATGCTAGATATGCTATTTTGCCTGATGTTCCACTAGGAGTGTTCCTTGATGCTCATATTGCTAGAGTTACTGCCAATGCTCGTGATGCTTCTGATACTGCCGATACTATTGAGATAGAACCTGCTTTTGCTCCTGTTAGATCTAGCTCTCCTAGATATGAATTGCCTGATATACGTGAGGGTTACATTATGGAGGGAGAGATAGCTGAGGATTTTCTTGCATGTAAGGATGCCTATGACGCTGAGAAATTACTTCTCAAGTGGAAGGAAAAATCTCGGGAAGCTAGGATGAAAAATGACCCGAAGTTTGCCACTTCGCTTATCTTTGTCACGGATAAGGATTATGAATTCTCTGTCGACCCTGAGATAATATCTCTAGTTGAATCTGATCCTTTTCACGGTTATGAGTCTGAGACGGTCATAGCCCATCTTGCCAAACTATCCGAAATAGCCAACCTTTTCACTAATGAGGAGAAGATCCGCCACTACTATATCCGTAAGCTGTTTCCTTTCTCTCTAAAGGATGACGCTAAAGTCTGGTTCACCTCTCTTGCTCCTGGATGTGTGCATAGTCCCCATGAGATGGTCTATTACTTCTGTGAGAAATATTTCCCAGCCCATAAGAAGCAAGGTGCCTTGCAGGAAATATACAACTTTGCTCAACTCCAAGAAGAGAGTCTTCCACAAGCTTGGGGGAGGCTCGTCCAGCTACATAATGCTTTGCGTGATCACCCTCTTAAGAAGAACAAGATACTTGATATCCTCTATAACGGACTTACCGATGCCTCGAGAGACCACCTAGATAGTTGTGCCGGTTGTGTTTTTAGGGAACGAACTATAGAACAAGCTGAGACCCTACTGAATAACCTCTTGATCAACGATAATGCTTGGACTATTCCCGAACCACCTCCTAAGCCAACTCCTAAGAAAAGAGGTATTCTATTCCTCAGTCCCAAAGATATGCAAGAAGCCAACAAATCTATGCAAGAGAAAGGCATTAGATCTGAAGATGTCAAAAATCTACCACCTATCGAAGAGATACATGGTCTCGATAACCCGATACAGGTAGTAGAAGTGAATTCTCTGTGTAGGTTTGACGAGAGTGATATTCCTTTTGATAAACCCACTAGTCCATGCTTTGATGAATTTGACAACTTTGTTGCCAAACAACAGAGTTTCAATGATTATGTTAGCAGACATTTGGAACAAAGTGCTCGTATGCTTAGCCATTTAAGTGCTTGTGTAGACAGAAATGTCAATGATCTGAATCTCCTGAGTAAACATGCCTCTATGATTACTACTCATGTAGAACAAGTACTTAAAGCTCAGAATGACTTGCTCAATGAATTAAAAGACAACTCTGTCAGAGTCATTACTAGAGGAGGCAAAATGACTCAGGAACCTTTGTATCCTGAAGGTCATCCTAAGAGAATTGATCAAGATTCTCAAGGAATGAATGCTGATACACCCAGTCATCCTAAGGAGAAGAAGAAGGATGATAGAAACCTGCACGCCAGTTCACCAAATACTGTCACACCAGAAGAACCTAATGATATTTCTGCGTCTGATGCAGAAACACAATCTGGCGATGAACATGAACCTGGTGACAATATGGACAGTGATGTTCATAATAATTATCAACCTAGAAATGATGAGGATGTGGAGATTGAACCTACGGTTAATCCTGATATTCCACATCCTAAGAAGTACGACAAGAATGACTTCACTGCTAGGAAGCATGGTATAGAAAGGGAGCCATGGGTTCAGAGACCTTTGCCCTTTCCTCCTAAGCCATCCTAGAAAAAGGATTATGAGGATTTTGAGCGCTTCTTTGAGATGATAAGACCAGTCTTTCTGCATTTGCGGTTAACTGATATGCTCAAGATGTCTCCGTATGCCAAGTACATGAAACATATCGTGACTAATAAACGGAAGATACCAGATCTTGAGATCTCCACCATGCTTGCCAATTACACTTTTAAAGGTGGAACTCCTAAGAAACTTGGTGATCCCGGAGTGCCCACTATACCTTGCTCTATTAAAGGAAACTACGTAAGAACTGCCTTATGTGACCTTGGAGCCGGTGTTAGTGTTATGCCACTCTCTCTTTATCGTAGACTTGAGTTGGATAAGTTGACACCCACTGAAATTTCTCTACAAATGGCTGACAAATCATCTGCTTTCCCTATCGGCGTTTGCAAGGATGTGCCTGTTGTGGTTGCTAATACCACTATCTTAACAGACTTTGTTATCTTGGATATTCCCGAGGACGATGCCATGGTTATCATCCTCGGAAGACCCTTTTTAAACACTGCAGGGGATGTTATAGATTGCAACAAAGCCAATGTCACTTTCCATGTCAACGGTAATGAGCACACCGTGCACTTTCCGAAGAAACGATATCAAGTACATTGCATCAATGCTATCGAAAAGACTTCATCGATTCTTATTGGTTGCTTTGAATGCCCTATTCCTCGTATCAAAATGAAGTATGATTTGCTAGTTGGGGAGATACATATCCCCTTTGAGGTGACTTAGTGGCTATTCGAAAATTCTCTGTTCTCTCTTGCGATTCGAGAAGGTTTTATCATAAGGAATTGATCAATCCCAATGACGGATTTCTTTCGATGACCATGAAACAAATGAATCAGAGAGTCACATACCTCTGTTTTGAGTCTTCCTTTTGTGTTGCTTAGAAGAAAAATGATAGAATTAGTTTAGTTTTTCCCGTTTTCTGTTTTAGTGTCCCGGAGAAAAATACCTCGAAAATAAAAGTTCTCCGATGGTCCTGAAAATTTAGTATGATTTTTTCTGGAATTTTTGAAAATTTCTGGGCCTGAGAGCTGGCCTGGGGGCCAGACCAGTGGGCCACGAGCCCTGCCACCGCCACCTACCCCCTGGTGGCGGGGTGCAAGCTTGTGGGGCCCACAGGCACCCTCTCCACTCATTCCAGCTCCCAGCCTCTTCTTCCATCTCCAAAAAAAATTGTTTCGCAGCTCAAACCCGTGTTCTTGCTCATTTGGCTGTGATTTTCGATCTTCTTTCTCAAAGCACCATTCTCCGAACCGTTTTGGGGAAATTACTCCTTGGTAAGTAACTCCTACATTGGTCCATTTAGTTTTTGCTCTAGTGCTTTATCCTTCGTGAATTCTTGCTACCTTGGTGACCCTATTCTTGAGCTAGAAATGTTGATTTTAGTTGGTCCCAAGTAGTTTTAGCGCGTAATACGGTCTCTAGGCACTAGTAGGAGTAGTTTCTACAAGGTGTGGTGGGTCTTTATTAACTTTTTTATTGAACTTCAAAAATTTCAGCTTAAGGAAATTATGTTCAGGAGGAAGTTTCATGGTGGTTCCTCAAGTAAGAAGGGTCCTCGTCTCTCTTTTCGGGAGCCCGAACCTTTTCAACTAAGGGACGCATCAGTACAACCATGTGAATGGCCTTCCGATGAGTTCATGATCGAAGCAGGTTTCAAGGATGAGTTTGATGCACTTGTCTGCAATGTCGGGTTAGAAGAATTCCTCTCAGATAAATGTGAACAGTATGCTATGCTCACTACCTCTTTCGTGTGTAGATTTAAATTTTTAGCTGGTCGTGACTCATCCATACTGTTTGATCTGTACGATAAATCCTATACCGTGGATCTAGAGGATTTCAATAGGATTTGCAAGATACCCGATTGGGGTAGTGTTAATGATCCTCCTAAGTCTTCAGTCAGAGACTTTGTCTCCGGTATAACTGTTGGAGAAACCAGAGATATCACGCAAGCCGCCATAGGAAGCATCCATTTCCCTCCTTTGCACTACCTTGCCCTCTTCATAGGTAGGTGCATTAATGGAAAGGATGCACATTGTCACCTATGCGCTTCCGACCTTAGTATCCTTAAGAGCGTAGTAACAGGTGACAGGAGCTTCAATATGGGAGCTATTATAGCAAGGAGGCTGAATAAAAATGCCAGTGAGGGGGATTTCTTTGGTGGAGTTTATGCTACACGCTTAGCAAATTTTCTTGGAGTATCCATCCGTCCACAAGACCCTCCTCTCCGTATAGCCTACCTTGATCGTGTCGCTCTAACACGCTACCAGTTCCTTGAGAAAGATCATGGATCCCTCCTATACTGCTTGATATTTAACCGACAACGTGTTTTCCATATTACCCTTCCTGCTCCTGCTTTCTTTGACTTTCAGGTAAAACGAAGATACTACATAACCATAGGAGAGGCAAAGGAGTATGTGAGGGAGGCGACGACTGCTCGACTTCGTGAGGCAGCTATTCAGGCAGTGGCTGCAACACTCCCGTATAACACCCATTATGACTTTGGGCTTCGCCAGGATCATCCATGGGAGTAGACCAAGCTAGGCCAAAAGCCTAAGCTTGGGGGAGTACGTGTTCTCATCGACTTTACATTCATGCTTATGCTTTCACTTTGTTAGCCGGTGTTTACACTTTGCCACTGTATTATCCATGCTAGTTTCTTTTTGTTTTCTTGTTTTGTGTCCTTTTGAGAAAACCAAAAAAGATTTTTCTTTCTTCTTTTTCTTGTTGGGATCTTTCCCGTGTAAATAACTTTCTTTTCTTTGTGTCAAGATAGAAGATATTAGTTACAATGCTTATTGGTTCTTGCATGCTTACCTGTTTAACTTTGAAAGAGCCACATTATTTTGTCTTCTCCTTTGTGTTTGCCTGTAGATTCAGCTTAGTCCAATGCGCTTATTATTGTTCACATCGTTTGATCGTACAAATGAAAGGCAACAATGATGATATATGATGAAGTGACTGAGACTGAAAAGCTGGTATGAACTCTATCTATTTTGTTTTTGTAAATATGACTAGCTTGTCGACCCAGATTTAGCTTTGTTGTGAGAGAACCATGTTTGCAATGACAACTTAGAGATCATAGTTTCTGATGCCATGCTTATTTAGCTGAGAGCTTATAATGGTTTGTCTTGGATGCCAACATAGATTTTGAGATGACTATGATGTAGTATGATAGGATGGTATTCTCCTTTGAATGTTTCAAGTAGCTTGACTTGGCGCATGTTCATGCATGTAGTTGAAACAAAATCAACATAGCCTCTATGATGTTCGTGTTCATGCTGATTTATATCCTATTCGTGCTTGCATTCCATGTTAGTCAAACTCATTGCATCTTGATGACTGTTGTCGCTCTCTAGTTGGTCGCTTCCCAGTCTTTTGCTAGCTTTCACTTGTACTAAGCGGGAATACTGCTTGTGTATCCACTTCCATAAACCCAAAAGTTTTTCCATGAGAGTCCACCATAGCTACCTATTTGCGGTATCTACCTGCCGTTCCAAGTAAATTTGCATGTGCCATTCTCTAAACCTTCAAGAAATAATTTGTTTTGCATGCCCGAACCGCTCATGTGGTGACAGAGGGCTATTGATATCTTCCATGCTAGGAGTGTTATCCTCGACATGTGTTTATTCACAGTCATTCACGAGAAAGGGGCCGGTATTTGGAATGCCCAGTTCCACGCTTAAATCGAAAACATAACTGTAAAACAAGGCTCCCCCTGGATTGATGTTAGTATGGACGGTACCCGAGGATTCGGCTAGCCGTGGAGTGTGATTGATTGGTGGTGGGGAAGTAAAAACTTTACTTTTCTGTTTGGGAACCGCCTATAGCATGAGTAGCATGGAAGATATTGAGAACTCTTGGTCACTGCATTGACAATGAAAGCATGCCACCCAAAATTATTATCTCTGTTTTCAAAGCTTAGCTCTGGCACCTCTGCAAATCAATGCTTCCCTCTGCGAAGGGCCTGTCTATATATTTTCCTGTTGAGTCATCCTCCTCTTATATAAGCACCAATTAGAGAGCACCTCTGTCATTTTTATGCTTTGCTTTTGATTGATATCGAGTATGACTATGACTGGATCTTCGTTGCTATGAATTACAATGCTTAGTCAGCCCTTGATCTTGGAAACTGCTCTGCATTTATGTTTTGCGGTCTTAGAAAGAGCTAGCGAGATACCACCTATTCATATTGCTTCATACTTGTTTTGATTGAAGTGTTGGTATTTGAAACTCATTATTATTTGCTCGTTAGCAGATTATGCCATTGATATTAGTTTACCGTGAGACCTTTGTGTCATTTGCTTATGTGGTTAACTTGTGATCTTGCTGAAATTCTGGTTATGAGTTAGACATAATTGCAACAACAAGATCAAACAGAGTTTGTCAAAGTTGTTCTTTCTCTCTCAATTTGTCAACTGAGTTGCTTGAGGACAAGCAAGGTTTTAAGCTTGGGGGAGTTGATACGTCTCCATCGTATCTACTTTTCCAAACTCTTTTGTCCTTGTTTTGGACTCTAATTTGCATGATTTGAATGGAACTAACCTGGACTGATGTTGTTTTCAGCAGAATTGCCTTGGTGTTATTTTTGTGCGGAAATCAAAGTTCTCCAAATGTCCTAAAAATTTACAGGGAGCAGTTTTGGAAAATATAAAAAATATCTGTGCCAAGTTCCACCTCAGGGGGTGGGCCAGTGGGCCACAAGTCCTAGCTCCGCCGCCACCCCCTTGTGGCGGTGGGTAGGCTTGTGGGGCCCACACGGCTCTGCCGCCCCCAATCTCAGGTCTATAAGATCCCTTTCCTCCCAGAAAAAATAAAAAGTTTTCGTCGCGTTTGCGATACGGAGGCGTCGCCACCACCTGTTCTTCATCTGGAGGGCAGATTTGGAGTCCGTCTTGGGCTCCGGAGAGGGGAAATCGTCGCCATTCGTCATCATCAACCTTCTTCCCTCTCCAATTCCATGAAGCTCTTCGTCGTTCGTGAGTAATCTATTCGTAGGCTCGCTGGGCCGTGATGAGTAGGATGAGATCTGTCATGTAATCGAGTTAGTTTTGATGGGGATTGATCCCTAGTATCCACTATGTTCTGAGATTGATGTTGCTACTACTTTGCCATGCTTAATGCTTGTCACTAGGGCGTGAGTGCCATGATTTCAGATCTGAAATTATTATGTTGTCACCAATATATGTGTGTTTTAGATCCGATCTTGCAAGTTGTAGTTACCTACTATGTGTTATGATCCGGCAACCCCGGAGTGACAATAGCCGGAACCACTCCCGGTGATGACCATAGTTTGAGGAGTTCATGTGTTCACCATGTGCTAATGCGTTGGTCCGGTTCTTTATTAAAAGGAGAACCGTAATATCCCGTAGTTTCCTTTTGGACCTCGCTGCCATGGGAGGGATGGACAATAGATGTCATGCAAGTTCTTTTCCCTAAGCACGTATGACGACACACGGAATGCATGCCTACATCACATTGACGAACGGGAGCTAGCCACATATCTCTCCGTGTTATAGCTGTTGCATGATGAATATCATCCAAACAAATCACCGACCCATTGCCTACGAGTTTGTCCTACTGTTGCTACTGTTGTTACTTGTTTTGCTCTGCTGCTGCTGCTACTGTTGCTACCACTGTCGCTTCCTACTGTTGCTACTTGCTACTGCTGTCACTACTGCTGTTCCTTGCCACTTGTGTTACTCGTTACACTGCAGCTACCTGCTACAATTTTGGTTCACTCGACGTTGACGGGAACTGACAACTTCCGTCAACGCGGCAACGGAGGCGCCATTGATACAATCGTTAGGAATAGTCTACCGTCAACAGATCGTTTTTGACACCATTGTGATCATATTACTTTGTTGTTACTACTGTGCTTGCAGATACTAATCTTTCAGGTGTGGTTGAATCTGACAAATTCAGCTGCTAATACTCGAGAGTATTCTCTCACCTCCTATAGGAGATCAACAAATTTGGATCGAATACTCTACCGTCGAAAACTGCTGCGAACCCACGCGCTGGTGGAGCATTAACAACATTCTTCTAATTCCGTTGCCGGGGAGTGCTAGCAGCATTCTTATGGTGCTGTTGCAGGGGAAGGTTTGTTGTCATCAGCATTCATCTAGCTATCGCCAGAGATTGCAATCAATTATCTCCCCGCAACCCGTTCCAACCCTCTCCACATCCCCATTAGGATCCTTTCCACTCCTCTCTCTACCGCCATTGGAGCCGACCTCGAGCTCGAGCTCTCCGTCGTCTCCGGCCACAACAGGCTTCCCCGAGCGTCCCATTGTCTCCGCCTTGTCGAGCTCGTCGTCTATGCCGAAGGAATCGAGCCCCCCGAGCCCTGCTTCTCCCCCAACGCCGTCATCTTCAACCTTCGGCTGCCGGCAAGCCATCGTAGATTCACCGGCTACGCTACCTCCGCGAGTAGTCTGAGCCTCTCCTCGTCACCGTCGTGAGCTTCTTAGTGTTTCCCCTCACTTTCCCCTCTATTTCCTGCACCCTAGCTACCTAGCCGTGATCTCGAGCTCCGGCAGCCGCCATGGATTGTTGCCGGTGCCCTCTGGCCACCCTCAGCCCCTCCCTATGCACCTGGTAGATGAGGCCGAGCAAGGGCTATCTGCTGGTGCCCTCAGCTCATGATTTGCCCCTTGTTGCGCAAACCAGAGCATCTCCGGTGAGTCCTCCGCCGCGGCTAAGCTCGCCAGCGACCACTCTATGGTGGGGGCAGACATGGACAACTCATTAGAGCTTAACCAACCCCCAAGAGCCACTGACAATGGGCCCAGGGTGGGTCATACCCCGCTTAGCTGCTGGTCAGCGTGGGATTAGTCCCTATGACACTGACCAGTGGGCCCCACTGGTCAGGTTTGACCTGGCCAGCCTTTGTTGACCAAGTGACGTTAGCCTGGCGCAATAAATCAATTTTTGTGATTAAAAATAATTCCAGAAATGCTGAAAACTTTGAAAAATCATAGAACATAAAATATAACTCCAAATCTGATAAATAATATATGTAAAATGATCAGAAAAATTAAGTGAACACAATGATGATGCTTTCATGCATGACAAACAAAGTTATGAAAAAACATCAGGTCAAATCAATTAAATGAATTTGATAAATATCCTATTTTAAATCATATTTGAATTTTGAATTCAAATCAGAATAAAGAAAGGTGCTGTTATCCACATTAAACCATACCACTTTTCATTTCATGCATGTTCATGCATCATATTGTGGCATATGACTGATATAGATTATTGCTATTATTTAGGTAGGCTCTGCCCCTCCGAATACGTCCGAATATCCGACTGACGGATTTTATCCCTCCACTGAGCAACAAGGCAAGCACCATTTTTGATCATCCCGATAAAATCCCATGTTACTGCTCCTGCTCTCACTTATTGCATTAGGACAAAATATTTTAAATGCTTTACTTGGTTGCTGAACCTATTCCTTTGCATGACCTGTCATTGTCATAGTAAATAGCTAAACTTTGCAACCTAGCATAGATGGTAGTTGTTTGAGCCATGATTTGTCTTATCCTGCTATGCCTGCTATGCCTAGAGTTGCGTCAGGCCTGTTTCATCTGGGTGATGAACATGAATGGATGAATGTGTTCTAGGGACAAAGAATAAGTGTCGAACCTGATTTGGTAAAGGTACCGATGAAAGGCTATGTAGGAGTACATGGCGGGTAGTTTCATTGGAACCGTCCTTAGGAACGAAGTTCTGTGTATGTAATCCAAGACTAGCTAATACCATACATTGGTCACGAAACCAACGGACCCTCTCGACTTATTAATCGCCTAGTACTAGGTCCAGGAGTTGCAAGTTGTTTCTGGTGTTTATAGTCTTGCTGGAGGCCGTGCATAGTGATGACCTTAGAGTTGGGTTGTGACGTGGTAGGCAGTGGCAAGGTGTACCAAGTGGCACCCGGATGGTGGGCTCGGGAACCCTGCGCACATCGTTTGGGGCCATAGCGGAAACTCCGGCCGGACTTCCGTGTGGGTTCAATCTCAAATAGGCGATAAACCTGGACTAGGTATTAGCGTGGTTAACGGTCGTGGCTGACTACCTCGCCGGGCTTCCTCTTGAAGGTTGCCGAGGTGCATGACGTGCACATGGCGATAAGTGGCGAGAGCGTGTGTGAAGAAGTACACCCCTGCAGGGTTATAATCAATTCGAATAGCCGCATCCGCGAATATGGACTACTTGGAGACATATGTTGTTCATAGATACCTTTAATGGCTACTCATAAAAGTATCAAGATAAGTGTCAGTATCATGTATGGCAATCCCGTAGGAAGACGGGAAGGAATCCATGATAGTGTATTGTTTTGGTGGTAGTGGACTCATGTACGACTTATCAAAGTTGTTTAAAACTATTTAAAACTGTAGTATAGTCTAGCCAAGGGTCAAAGCTGGCTTGCTGCATGTAACCCCACAACCCCCTTTATTGATACATATGGACGAGTAGATAGATCTGTTCTAAAGTCTTGTTGAGTACCTTTGTACTCATGCATGTTTAACAAATGTTGCAGAAGACACCCACGAGCCAACTGGTGGGTTCTATCTAGACCTCGATGATGACGAGTAGCTCGTATCCCAGCTATGACCTAGCCCCTTTCAGAAGGGATCTGTAGATAGTCAGGCTTTATGCCTTTTCCTTTCAACTGTCTGTACTCAGATAACTTTAATGCTTTCGCTTGGCTTGTATGACTTTGTTTGTATGACTTGAGTGTCGGGTCATGTGACCCCTACGTGTATGAACTTATTATGCAAGACTCGTCCGAGTCTTCTAAATAAATGTTGTGATGTTGTATGGTTATGTTGTGATGCCATTGTTGTATCTATGCATATCTAGTATGTCATGCGTATGTGTGATGTACTGTGATATGTATGGGGTTTGACACCTAGTCGTATGCCCTTAGTAGCTCTGTATACAGAGAGATGCCCCTTTGTGCCTCCATCGAGCCTTGGTAGTTCGCTACAGCTCCAGACACATTGGTTGACCGACATGTATCCTTCTTAGTTGTTGTGTCTGTCCCTAAGGGGAAATGTCACGTGATGTAATGGAGTCCTTGCAGCTTGCGACGACTCGTCTACACTCGCAGATGACCGACACCTGCTTTTCTGGGTTATGTAGGCCTGTCTCTATGCAATTGAGCCACTTGAGTTTATCACTAGTTATGTCAACCCGGGTTCTTTGACATGGGAATGCTAGCGACACAATTGCATACGTGAGTCAAAAGGCGCAAACGGTCTCGGCAAAGGTAAGGTGGCAGCCGTGGGGTAAACCGTGCCTGAGACCGCAAAGGGATGCGATGTGTTACAGGATGGATTCCTATGGCTTACGATCGGGGTCCCGACAGCGTTGGTATCAGAGCCTGGCTGAATGTAGGATTACCAAGCCAAACTGGTCGTAGTCGAGTCTAGAAATGCTTTAATTATATGTAAGGCAATTGTTTGTGGAAGGGAACGTAAGGCTCTTGCTTCTCTTCTCAAGTCATTCTGTTCTGGTCATCCTCATCTTTTCTACGGGGATTAAGAACTAGGTTTCTTATCTATCTCTCAGGATCGCGTTTTACTAATCGTTATATTGTAGGAAAGCGGTTTGAGATTCAATCCGAATTTTCTGTTGTTCCAGGGAAATATATATAAATATTTGATGAACATGGAATTTGAATTTGATAGTTGAGTGGTTATGCTATCCAATCTTTTGTGGGTTGTCCCAAAATTGTTTTTGAGCATTTACAACCGTTATGTTGCCCAATTTTATTTCCAGAGCTCTAATGCCTTTCCATTATTCTCTATTTCAGATGCCTGTCCGTCCTTTTTGTCAGGTGGTCCGTCTGACTAGGTGCATTGATGTACCGGGTCACACAGCCATGCTGGTCAGGATGATGTCAGTAGCCGGTTACTGCTGGTACGCAGAGTATACAGTGGAGGAGCAATACCGGGATTTCAACCAGAGTCAGTACATGTGCACTGTTAGGGTATTCCCAGATTACCCTAGAGCCGAGGAGCTGATCCATTGGTCTTATGGATTGGGGGTTACCGTTGACATGGTGTTACAAGATGCCGCCTATTCAATGTTGACCATCATGAGAGCCGGACATGCACTACTGCAGAATTCAGAGTTCTGTTATGTTCCAGCTTCTCATCCAGGAGAAGAAGGGTATCTGAGTGGAGTCTACTTTGATTCTTCTTTGGAGGATCCGGTGCTGCAGATTACCACTAAGATGTTAGAGAATAGAGAGTGAGATGGTCGTGCCCTTCGTATGGAGCTTTATGCTACTCGTGCCCGTGTGTGGACAACTTTGACACAGCTGGCACCTGTAGTTCAGACAGGCTATGGAGATATGGAGATGTTGAACCCAGTTAGGACTCATCTTCCAGCTCATGTTGACTGGCCTGCTATCCGAGGTGTCACCCCTCTTCGGGGACGTCTGTTGCCACCAGTCAGGGGACCGAGTCCACATCCGTGTCCTTACGGTTCCCAGGGTTCCCAGGCTAGAATATTCCCTGATCCGCAGGTTCAGCTCCCAGGTCATGGAGGAAACATGTATGAGATGTTCTATGCGGATGCTTGATCCCATGAGTGGAATAGTAGTATTGTAGTAGTTATATTTCCACAGTCCTGTGTGTCTTGTGGAATATGATTATGTTGTGATATGAGTTCCGGAGGCATAGATAAATACTGTATAGGAAGCTTGGAAAGCCTCTGATGAGTAGTATCATCTTTTCAGTAGTTTTCTCTTTAGTTTGATGTTGTACTGAACTATGTTATGGTGTGTATGAACCATGGTGTATATGTAGCATTTTGCTTGTTACCATGTTGTTCGAATGTTCATTTCTGCATTCCATGTTGTTTAGTGCAATCTTAATCCATTGTTAGTATTGATGTTGATCTAGTCTAAGCTGTGAGTTTGTTTGCCAGGATGGTGTTTACCAGGCACAACCATGCCCCTAGCCATGAGCAGGGAGAGGGTTGTCAGGCAGCTCAGGAGGACCTGCCTCACCTACCTTCTCTAGCGGTGGTTATGCTGGAGGCAGAAAGGAACAAGAGAGAGACCAACCGTCTGTTAGAGCGTATTAAGCAAAATACGGCTCGTCAGCCGCGAAATGATGCAGTGTCCCTCAATGACTTTGTGAAGCTAAATCCCCCGAAGTTCCATCATCCCGTCGATCCTCTCGACGCTGATGACTAGTTGTGCAGTATATTGCGCAAGATACGCTCTGCCAACATTGCTGAGGCTGACAAGGTGGCCTTTGCTGCTTACTTTCTGGCAGGCCCCGCCAATCTTTGGTGGGAGAAATATGAAGCCATGCGTCCTGCCGGACCAACAGCCACCTGGGCTTATTTCAGCGCAACTTTCCGTCTGCATTACATTCCAGAGGGTCTGATGGACCACAAGAGAGAGGAATTTTGTGCCTTCACCTAGGGAAAGTTGACCATGGATGCTTATAGCCGCGAGTTCGGAAATCTCGCTCGCTACGCAACAGAAGAGGTGTCAACTGACGCCAAAAAGCAAGCAAGATTCCGCAAGGGACTGAGCCCCGAACTTCGTCGTGACCTGCGCCTTCATGAATGTACAAGTTTCCAAGCTCTTGTCAACAAGGCGATCAGTGCTGAGACTGGTCATACTGACTATGAAGCAACGAAGAAGCACTCTCGCGATTCTGGATCCTCATCCGGTTCAGCGTTTTAGAAGCGCCGAGTGTGGGTCCCGAATAGTTCTCTGCCGCCAAGATATACCCCGAGGCCATCCTACGTGGCGCCTCAGGCAAAGAAGAACAACCCCCAGCCAAGACCTATGCTGGTCCAGCTTCCAATGCTGCACCACGTGCCTGTTGGAAATATGCCCTAGAGGCAATAATAAAATGGTTATTATCATATTTCCTTGTTCATGATAATCGTCTATTGTTCATGCTATAATTGTATTAACAGGAAACATTAATACATGTGTGAATAAATAGATCACAATGTGTCCCAAACAAGCCTCTAGTTGGCTAGCTCGTTGATCAATAGATGATCATGGTTTCCTGATCATGGACATTGGATGTCATTGATAACGGGATCACATCATTAGGAGAATGATGTGATGGACAAGACCCAATCCTAAGCATAGCACTATATCGTGTTGTTCATATGCTAAAGCTTTTCTAATGTCAAGTATCTTTTCCTTCGATCGTGAAATTGTGGAACTCCCAGATACCGTAGGAGTGCTTTGGGTGTATCAAACGCCACAACGTAACTGGGTGACTATAAAGGTGCACTACGGGTATCTCCGAAAGTGTATGTTGGATTGGCACGAATCGAGATCGGGATTTGTCACTCCGTGTGACGGAGAGGTATCTCTGGGCCCACTCGGTAGAACATCATCATAATGAGCTCAATGTGACTAAGGAGTTAGTCACGGGATGATGTGCTACGGAACGAGTAAAGAGACTTACCGATAACGACATTGAACAAGGTATAGGGATACCGACGATCGAATCTCGGGCAAGTTCTATACCGACAGACAAAGGGAATTGTATACGAGATTGATTGAATACTTAACATCGTGGTTCATCCGATTAGATCATCGTTGAACATGTGGGAGCCACCATGGGTATTGAGACCACGCTGATGGTTATTGGAAGGAGAGGTGTCTCGGTCATGTCTGCATGCCTCCCGAACCCGTAGGGAATACACACTTAAGGTTCGGTGACGTTAGGGTTAGAGGAAATTGTTAGACGAGGTTATCGAAGGTTGTTAAGAGTCCCGGATGAGATCCCGGACGTCACGAGGAGCTCCGGAATGGTCCGGAGATAAAGATTGATATATAGGATGGATGGGTTTGAACGCCGGAAATGTTTCTGGCACCGCCGGCAACGTGCCGGGACCACCGGGAGGGCCCACCAGCCCCAGGAGGCTACATGGGCCAAGTGTGAGGGGGAACCAGCCCCTGGGTGGGCTGGTGCGCCCCCACACCCAGCCCAAGGCGCCCAAGAGAGGGAAGGGGGGGAACCCTAAGTCAGGTGGGCCATAGGCCCACCAAGGGGTGCGCCACCCCCTCCTCCCCTCCTGGCCGCCAACTCCTGGCGCCATCTAGGGCTGCCGCACCCCTTAGGGGTGGGAACCCTAAGGGGTGCGCCACACTCCCCTTCCCCCTATATATAGTGGGGGGTTTGGCCATTCGAGACACGACAATTTCTCTCTCTCTCGACGCAGCCCTGCCTCTCTTCTTCCTCCTCTCCCACGGTGCTTGGCGAAGCCTTGTCGGGAGACCTCGTCGCTCCATTGCCACCATGCCGTCGTGCTGCCGGAGCTCTTCCCCAACCTCTCCCTCCACCTTGCTGGATCAAGGTGCGGGAGACGTCACCGGGATGCATGTGTGTTGAACGCGGAGGTGCCGTGGTGCGGCACTAGATCAGAATCACAATGCGATCTGAATCGCAGTGATTACGACTCCATCAACCGCGTTCTAGTAATGCTTCCGCTTAGCGATCTTCAAAGGTATGAAGATGCTCTCACCCCTCTCTCGTTGCTGGTTTCTCCATAGGAATATCTGGATATGGCCTAGGAATTTTTCTGAATTTTGCTACGTTACCCAATAGTGGTATCAGAGCCAGGTTTTCTATGCATAGATTCTTTGCACGAGTAAAGACAAAAGGTTGTGGGTTCTGATTTGTTCAATTGCTTGCCGCTATTAGTCTTATTATTTTCCGGCGGTATTGTGCGATGAGGCGGCTCGGACCGACCTTACACGTACGCTTACGTGAGATAGGTTCCACCGGCTAACATGCACAGGGTGCATAAGGTGGCTAGCGGGTGTGTGTCTCTCCCACTCTAGTTGGATTGGATTTGATGAAAAGGGTCCTTATGAAGGGTAAATAGCTTTGGCATATAAATGTTGTGGCTCTCACATAGGTAAGAAGGCGTTCTTGCTAGAAACCCAAATCAGCCACGTAAAACTTGCAACAACAATTAGAGGATGTCTAACTTGTTTTTGCAGGGTTTGACATGTGATGTGATATGTCCAAAGGATGTGATGTTACATGTGTGATGTATGAGATGATCATGTTCTTGTAATAGGATTCACGACTTGCATGTCGATGAGTATGACAACCGGGAGGAGCCACAGGAGTTGTCTTAATTTATTGTATGAGATGCAACGCCATGTGTTTACTACTTTTACTTCATTGCTAACGGTTAGCTGTAGTAGTAGTAGTAGTTCGCGTGACAACTTCATGGAGACACGATGATGGAGATCATGGTGTCATGCCGGTGATGATGATGATCATGCGATGCCCGAAGATGGAGATCGAAGGAGCAAAGATGATGATGGCCATATCATGTCACTATATGATTGCATGTGATGTTTATCATGTTCTTCATCTTATTGCTTAGAACGGCGGTAGCATAATAAGATGATACCTCATAAAATTTCGAGAATGTATTCCCCTAAGTGTGCACCATTGCGAAGGACCGTTGTCTCGAAGCACCACGTGATGATCGGGTGTGATAGATTCTAACGTTCGTATACAACGGGTGTAAGCCAGATTTACACACACGAAACACTTAGGTTGACTCGACGAGCTTAGCATGTACAGACATGGCCTCGAATACGAGTGATCGAAAGGTCGAACATGAGTCATATGGTTGAATACGGTCAGCATGAAGATGCTCACCATCGACGACTAGTCCATCTCACGTGATGATCGGACACGGGTTAGTCGACATGGATCATGCAACACTTAGATGACTAGAGGGATGTCGATTTAAGTGGGAGTTCATACATAATCTGATTAGATGAACTTAATTATTATGAACTTAGTCTAAAAGTTGTCTTTACCAATATTGTAGATCTAATGGCTAACGCACGTGTCAACCTCAATTTCAACGCGTTCCTAGAGAAAAACAAGCTGAAAGATGATGGTAGCAACTATGCGGAGTGGGTCTGCAACTTGAAGCTCATCCTCATTGCATCCAAGAAGGCTTATGTCCTTGATGCGCCGCTAGGATGGTGTTTACCAGGCACAACCGTGCCCCTAGTCATGAGCAGGGAGAGGGTATTCAGGCAGCTCAGGAGGACCTGCCTCACCCGCCTTCTCCGGCGGAGGTTATGCTGAGTGATGACTACTCTGTGGTTAGGTGTGGCATGCTATACAATTTAGAAACGGGGCTCCAAAGGCGTTTTGAGCAACACGGAGCATATGAGATGTTCCAGGAGCTGAAGCTAGTTTTTCAAGCTCATGCCCGGGTCGAGAGATATGAAGTCTCCGACAAGTTCTTTAGTTGTAAGATGGAGGAGAACAGTTCTGTTAGTGAGCATATACTCAGAATGTCTGGGTTACACGGTCGTCTGACTCAGCTTGGAGTCGAACTTCCAAATGATGCTATAATTGATAGAATCCTCCAGTCTCTCCCACCAAGCTACAAGGGTTTTGTGCTGAACTACAACATGCAAGGGATGGAGAAGACCATTCCTGAGTTGTACTCGATGCTGAAATCTGCAGAAGTAGAAATCAAGAAAGAGCATCTAGTGTTGATGGTCAACAAGACCACCAGTTTCAAGAAGGGCAAGGGTCAGAAGAACTTCAAGAAAGACGGCAAAGCCGTTGCCGCGCCCCGTAATACAGCTGCCTGGAAGGAGAAGAAGAATGGACCCAAACGTGAGACTGAGTGCTTCCATTGTAAGGGAAATAGTCACTAGAAGTGGAACTGCCCCAAATACTTAGCGGATAAGAAGGCCGACAACGTCAAAGGTATATGTGATATACATGTTATTGATGTGTCACTTACCAGCGCTCGTAGTAGCTCCTGGGTATTTGATACTGGTGTTGTTGCTCACATTTGCAACTCAAAGTAGGAACTGCGGAATAAATGGAGGCTGGCCCAGGACGAGGTGACGATGCGCGTCGGGAATGTCTCCAAGGTCGACGTGATCGCCGTCGGCACGCTGCCTCTACATCTACCTTAGGGATTAGTTTTAAACCTTATTAATTGTTATTTAGTACCAGCTTTGAGCATGAACATTGTATCAGGGTCTTTCTTAATGCGAGACGGCTACTCATTTAAGTCAGAGAATAATGGTTATTCTATTTATATGAGTGATATGTTTTATGGTCATGCTCCGCTGGTGAATGGTTTATTCTTGATGAATCTCGATCGTGATGTTACACATATTCATAGTGTGAATACCAAAAGATGTAAGGCTGATAATCATAGTCCCACATACTTCTGGCACTGCCGCCTTGGTCATATCGGTGTCAAGCGCATGAAGAAACTCCATACTGATGGACTGTTAGAGTCTCTTGACTATGAATCATTTGACAGATGAGAACCGTGCCTCATGGGCAAGATGACTAAGACTCCATTCTCAGGAATAATGGAGAGAGCAGCTGACTTATTGGAAATAATACATACTTATGTGTGTGGTCCAATGAACGTTGAGGCTCGCGGTGGCTATCGTTATGTTCTCACTCTCACCGATGATTTGAGTAGGTATGGATATATCTACTTGATGAAGCACAAATCTGAAACATTTGAAAAGTTCAAGGAATTTCAGAGTGAGGTTGAGAATCAACATGACAAGAGAATAAAGTGTCTATGATCTGATCGTGCAGGAGAATATTTGAGTCACGAGTTTGGCACACACCTAAGGAAATGTGGAATTGTTTCACAACTTACGCCGCCCGACACACCGCAACGTAACAGAGTGTCTGAACATCGTAATCACACTTTATTAGATATGGTACGATCTATGATGTCTATTACCGACTTACCGCTATCATTTTGGGGATACACATTGGAAACTGCAGCATTCACTTTAAATAGGGCACCGTCTAAATCCGTTGAGGCGACACCGTATGAATTATGGTTTGGCAAGAAACCTAAGCTGTTGTTTCTAAAAGTTTGGGGCTGCGATGCTTGTGTGAAGAAACTTCAACTAGAAAAGCTCGAACCCAAAGCAGAGAAATGCGTATTCATAGGATACACTAAGGAAACTATTGGGTATACCTTCTATCTTAGATCCGAAGGTAAAATCTTTGTTGCCAAGGACGGATCCTTTCTAGAGAAAGAGTTTCTCTCGAAAGAAGTAAGTGGGAGGAAAGTAGAACTTGATGAGGTAATTGTACCCCCTCTCGAACCGGAGAGTAGCGCAGCGATGGAAATTGTTCCTGTGGCGCCTACGCCAACTAAAGAGGAAGTTAATGATGATGATCATGAAGCTTCAGATCAAGATGCTACTGAACCACGAAGGTCCACAAGGGTAAGTTCCGCACCAGAGTGGTACGGAAACCTTGTGACGGAAATCATGTTGTTAAACAACGGTGAACCTTCGAACTACGAAGAAGGGATGGCGGTCCCGGATTCCAACAAATGGCTTGAGGCCATGAAATCCGAGATAGGATCCATGTATGAGAACAAAGTATGGACTTTGGTGGACTTGCCCGACGGTCGGCGATCCATAGAAAATAAATGTATATTCAAGAAGAAGACTGACGCAAACGGTAATGTGACAGTTTATAAAGCTCGATTTGTCGCAAAGGTTTTTCGACAAATTCAAGGAGTTGACTACGATGAGACCTTCTCTCCCGTAGTGAAGCTGAAGCCAGTCCGAATCATTATAGCAATTGCCGCTTTTCATGATTATGAAATTTGGCAAATGGACGTCAAAACAGCGTTCCTTAAGGGGTATCTTAAAGAAGAGTTGTATATAATGCAACCAAAAGGTTTTGTCGATCCTAAGAGTGCTAACAAGGTATGCAAGCTCCAGCGCTCCATCTTTGGGCTGGTGCAGGCATCTCAGAGTTGGAACATTCGCTTTAATGAGGTGATTAAAGCGTTTGGGTTCATACAAGATTATGGAGAAGCCTGTCTGTACAAGAAAGTGAGTGGGAGCTATGTATCTTTCCTCATACTATATGTGGATGACATATTATTGATGGGGAACGACATAGAGTTATTGGAGAGCATAAAGGCCTACTTGAATAAAAGTTTTCCAATGAAGGACTATGGAGAAGCTGCATACATATTAGGCCTCAAGATCTATCGAGATAGATCGAGATGCCTCATAGGTCTTTCACAAAGTACATACCTTGACAAGATATTGAAGAAGTTCAATATGGAAAAGTCGAAGAAGGGGTTCTTGCTGGTTTTGCAAGGTAAGAGATTGAGTAAGACTCAGTCACCAACCACGACAGCAGATAGAGAGAAGATGAGTACTGTCCCGTACGCTTCAGCCGTGGGCTCTCTAATGTATGCCATGCTGTGTACCAGACCTGATATAAACCTTGCCATAAGTTTGGTAGGGAGGTACCAAAGTGATTCCGGTATGGAACACTGGACATCAGTCAACAATATCCTTAAGTACCTGAAAAGGACTAAGGAGACGTTTCTCATTTATGGAGGTGACGAAGAGGTCGTCGTAAAGGGTTACGCCGATGCTAGCTTCGACACAAACCCGGATGACTCTAAGTCACAGACCAGATACGTGTATGTTTTGAATGGCGGGGCAGTGAGCTGGTGCAGCAGCAAGCAAGATGTCGTGGCAACATCTACAAGTGAAGCGGAGTATATAGCTGCTTCGGAAGCAGCTCATGAAGGGATCTAGATGAAGGAGTTCATCACCGACCTTGGAGTGGTTCCAAGCGCGTCAGGTCCGATGACACTCTTCTATGATAACACTGGAGCCATTGCCATAGTCAGGGACCCAAATTTCACAGGAAAACCAAGCACATCCAACGCCGCTACAACTCCATCCAGGACCAGGTCCAGAGAGGAGTCATAGATATTTGTAAAGTACACACGGATCTGAATATTGCAGACCTGTTGATTAAACCTCTTCCTCGAGCAAAACATGATCAACACCACAATGCTACGGGTGTTCGATTCATCACAATGTAACTAGATTATTGGCTCTAGTGCAAGTGGGAGACTATTGGAAATATGCCCTAGAGGCAATAGTAAAATGGTTATTATCATATTTCCTTGTTCATGATAATCGTCTATTGTTCATGCTATAATTGTATTAACAGGAAACGGTAATACATGTGTGAATAAATAGATCACAATGTGTCCCTAGCAAGCCTATAGTTAGCTAGCTCGTTAATCAATAGATGACCATGGTTTCCTGATCATGGACATTGGATGTCATTGATAACGGGATCACATCATTAGGAGAATGATGTGATGGACAAGACCCAATCCTAAGCATAGCACTATATCGTGTTGTTCGTATGCTAAAGCTTTTCTAATGTCAAGAATCTTTTCCTTCGACCGTGAAATTGTGCAACTCCCGGATACCGTAGGAGTGCTTTGGGTGTATCAAATGTCACAACGTAACTGGGTGACTATAAAGGTGCACTACGGGTATCTCCGAAAGTGTTTGTTGGGTTGGCACAAATCGAGATCGGGATTTGTCACTTCGTGTGACGGAGAGGTATGTCTGGGCCCACTCAGTAGAACATCATCATAATGAGCTCAATGTGACTAAGGAGTTAGTCACGGGATGATGTGCTATGGAACAAGTAAAGAGACTTACCGGTAACGAGATTGAACAAGGTATAGGGATACCGACGATTGAATCTCGGGCAAGTTCTATACCGACAAACAAAGGGAATTGTATACATGATTGATTGAATCCTTGACATCGTGGTTCATCCGATGAGATCATCGTGGAACATGTGGGAGACACCATGGGTATCCAGACCCGCTGATGGTTATTGGCAGGAGAGGTGTCTTGGTCATGTCTGCATGCCTCCCGAACCCGTAGGATCTACACACTTAAGGTTCGATGACGCTAGGGTTATAGGGAATTGTTATACGAGGTTACCGAAGGTTGTTCGGAGTCCCGGATGAGATCCCGGACATCACGAGGAGCTCCGGAATGGTCCCGGGGTAAAGATTGATATATAGGATGGCTGGGTTTGGATGCTGGAAATGTTTTGGGCACCACCAGTAACGTGTCGTGACCACCGGAAGGGTTCCAGAGGCCCACCGGGAGGGGCCACCAGCCCCAGGAGGCTACATGGGCCAAGTGTGAGAGGGAACCAGCCCCTGGGTGCGCTGGTGCGCCCCCACACCCAACCCAAGGCGCCCAAGAGAGGGAAGGGGGGGGGGTGGGAAACCCTAAGTCAGGTGGGCCTTAGGCCCACCAAGGGGTGCACCACCCCCTCCTCCCCTCCTGACCGCCACCTCCTAGCGCCATATAGGGTTGCCGCACCCCTTAGGGGTGGGAACCATTGGGGACACGACAATTTCTCTCTCTCTCTCTCGGCGCAGCCCTGCCTCTCTTCTTCCTCCTCTCCCACGGTGCTTGGCAAAGCCTTGTTGGGAGACCTCGTCGCTCCATCGCCACCACGCCATCGTGCTGCCGAAGATCTTCCCCAACCTCTCCCTCCTCCTTGGTGGATTAAGGTGCGGGAGACGTCACCGGGCTGCACGTGTGTTGAACGCGGAGGTGCCGTGGTTCGGCACTAGATCGGAATCACACCGCGATCTGAATCGCAACGAGTACAACTCCATCAACCGCGTTCTAGTAACACATCCGCTTAGCGATCTTCAAAGGTATGAAGATGCTCTCACCCCTCTCTCGTTGTTGGTTTCTCCATATGAAGATCTGAATATGGAGTCGGATTTTTTTTGAATTTTGCTACGTTATCCAACAGTGCCAATCAGGTGATCTGTTACAAGTGTGGAGAACCAGGTCACTATTTGCGTGAGTGTCCTCAGAATATCACTTCCAAGCAACCTGGGAAATCTGTTGGGGAAGGCAAGTCGGGCAAGGAATGTTATGTGAAGCCAACTCCTACGCGTGGCCGCGTGAATTACGTTTCAGCAGAAGAAGCTGCAGAGGATCCCTACGTCATTTTGGGAACGCTCCTTGTCAATCGTCACCCAGCGTCTGTTCTTTTTGATACTGGGTCATCTCATTCCTTCATTTTCGAAAGTTATGCGCAGTTGCATAACATGTCCTTTTGTGATATGCCAATTCCATTAGTGGTCCAAACTCCTGGTAGTAAATGGCAGACTTCTAGGATAAGTTATGACAATGAAATTCTAGTAGATAGGCTAGTTTTTCTAGCATCATTGATAGCCCTTAAATCGTTAGATATCAATATCAGTTAGGGTATGGACTGGATGTCAGCTCATTACGCCAAGATTGATACCCATACTAGGAATGTTCAGCTTACCCATCCATCGGGTGAGATAGTTAATGTCTCAACTCGAGTTGCCGAATGCCAACTCTATTCCCTCAATACTAGTCCTCTTCCAGAATTTGAAGACATTCCGGTAGTCTGTGACATTGCACATGTTTGTGATAGATCTTGTTCCGGGAACTGTCCCAATAGCCAGAAGACCCTATAAGATGGCACCCTTAGAGCTAGCCTAACTTAAGAAACAACTAGATGAGGCCTTGAATAAAGGTTTCATTCGTCCTAGCTCTTCTCCTTGGGCTTGTCCCGTCCTCTTCGTCAAGAAGAAGGATGGAACGGATCGAATGGTTGTAGATTATCGACCAGTTAATATGGTCACCATAAAGAACAAGTATCCGCTCCCCAGGATCAACGATCAGTATGATCAGCTCGCTGGATCCTCAGTCTTCTCCAAAATGGATTTGAGGTTGGGATACCATCAAATCAAGATCAAGAACGGGGACATTCCAAAAATGGCCTTTGACACTCGTTATGGCCAATACGAGTACACCGTCATGTCCTTCAGTTTAACCAATGCCCCAACCACCTTCTCTCGCTTGATGAATTCGATCTTCATGGAGTATTTGATTAAATTTGTCGTGGTATACCTCGATGATATTCTCATCTACTCGAAGAACGAACAAGAACACGCCGAGCATCTAAGGCTGGTATTGATGAAACTTAGTGAGCATCGCCTTTATGTCAAGTTTTCAAAATGTGAATTTTGGTTACGAGAAGCGACCTATCTAGGCCACGTAATCTCTGGTAAGGGTATTGTTGTCAATCCCGAGAGAGTTCAAGCCGTCCTTGATTGGACTCAACCTGAATCGGTTAAGCAAGTTAGGATTTTTCTTGGTCTAGCGAGCTATTGTCGCCGCTTTGTCGAGAACTTCTCCAAGGTTGGAAAGCCTCTAACTGAACTCCTCAAGAAAGATAAAAAGTTTGAGTGGACACCAGAGTGTGAGCATAGTTTTCAGGAACTGAAAATACGCCTGACTTCCGCACCTGTGTTGCTACCACCAGATTTCTCTAAGGACTTAGTTATCTATTGCGACGCCTCGCGACAAGGATTAGGTTGCATTCTCATGCAGGACCGTCATGTGATTGCATACACCTCTCAACAGTTGCGTCCACACGAGGATAATTATCCCACACATGATCTTGAGCTTGCAGTTGTAGTCCACGCACTAAAAACCTGGCGACATTACCTTCTTGGTAATCGTTGCAAAATTTTCACTGATCACCAAAGTCTGAAATATACCTTCACCCAGCCGGATTTGAATCTCAGGCAAAGATGGTGGGTCGAGTTGATCATAGATTACGACTTTGGGATAACTTACACCCCAGGGAAGGCCAATGTCATGGGTTATGCACTAAGTCGTAAGTCTTATTGTAACAATCTGATGTTACAACGAGGTCAACCACATCTCTCTGAGGAATTTCGGAAGTTAAACCTCCACATTGTTCCTCAAGTATTTCTTTCCACCCTGGTGGAAAAACCTACTCTTAGGGATCAGGTCATTGAGGCACAAAAGATTGATCCGGGGGTTTCCCGTATCAGAAGGAACATCAAGAAGGGGAGTGCAGGATGTTTCACGATTAATGACCAAGGCGTTGTGTGCTTTGGGGATATACTTGTGGTTCCCAAGGTACAAAACTTGAGACGTATGATCCTTAAGGAGGCCCATGAATCTCCTCTAACGATTGATCCTAGTAGTACCAAAATGTATCAGGACCTACGCCAGAGGTTCTGGTGGACTAGGATGAAGAGAGAAATTGCTAGTTCGTTGCTAACTACGACGTTTGTCGTCGAGTTAAAGCGGAACATCAAAGGCGTGCTCACACCCTTCAACCTTTAGCTATTCCTGAATGGAAATGGGATAAATTTAGTATCGATTTCATCACTGGATTTCCCAGGACCAATAAAGGGAATAATGGTATCTTTGTGGTCATTAACCGTCTGTCCAAAGTAGCTCATTTTCTTCTAGTTCGCGAGAGTGTAATAGCTAGCCAGCTAGCAGAGTTATATTTCTCTCGAATTATGTCTCTTCATGGTGTCCCTTTGGAGATTAATTCAGATCGTGGAAGTATTTTTACCTCTCGTTTCTGGGAAAGTTTTCAGAATACCATGGGGACTCACCTATCTTTTAGCACTGCTTTCCATCCTCAGTCAAGTGGCCAAGTAGAAAGAGTCAATCAAATCCTAGAGGATATGCTTCGAGCTTGTGTTATATCATTCGTATGAATTGGGAGAAGTGTCTTCCATTCACCGAATTTGCTTATAACAATAGTTATCAGTCAAGCTTGGGCAAAGCTCCTTTTCAAGTTCTCTATGGATGAAGATGTAGAACACCTCTTAATTGGTCAGAAACCGGAGATAGGCAACTCTTTGGTCCGGATATTATCCAGGAAGCATAAGAGGAAGTTCGCATTATTCGTGAAAAGTTGAAAACATCCCAATCTCGTCAAAAGAGCCAATATGACCGTCATCATAAGGCTCTGACCTTTGAAGTTGACGGGAAGGCTTACCTTCGGTATCAAAGGCAAATTGGATCCTCTTTACATTGGTCCTTTTCGCATTCTTGCCAAACGAGGAGAAGTTGCCTACCAATTGGAACTTCCTCCGCATCTTTCCAAGGGTCATGATGTTTTCCACCTTTCGCAACTCGGGCGTTTCTTCTCAGATCCTATCCGTGAAGTGGAACACGAAACGATTGATCTCCAGGATAACCTTTCATACCGAGAATACCTTATTCGTATTCTTGATCAAACTAAGCATACCGGTCGACGTCGAAACCTCAAGTTTCTTAAAGTTCAATGGTCAAATCATTCTGAAAAAGAAGCAACATGGGAAAGAGAGGATCGTCTCTGACTTGAGTATCCCGCGCTCTTCCCGACGACTTCCAAATCTCGGGACGAGATTGTTTTGAGTGGGGGTCAGTTGTCACATCCCTAGAATTCTTTTTGTTGTTTAGCAAGTGCTCATGTTTTATTCCTGCATTAAAAATGAAAATAGGGATGAAAGAAACCCTAGCACCTTACCTTGTTTAAACCAAAATAAAAGAGTGTGATTTCAATGAACCCAAAATGGCCTTCATAAAAGCCCATACTTTTTGATAAATATTGGAAACAATATTTCAGGGGTGGAATTTATTTTGAAAATACTTCTGGCATTTTCTTTATTTCACAAAAGCCACAGATATTACCCAAATATGTGGTTTTAAATATCTCAGGATATTATAAAATGTTGAAATATTTTGGTTTACTTGGAAATATTCCAAATAACACCCACAATTATTTTTACTTTTTATAGAAATAGTTTGGAGCAAAAAATAAAGTAAACAAATGTCAGAAATGTTAAACAAAAAACACAAATGAAAAAAATTGAAAAACTCTATCAAATGCTCACCTAGCCCAGCCCACTACCCCTCATGTCGCCTTCCTCCTTTGTCACTTGGCAGCAGGAGGTGGCTGCCGCTTCCTCCGGCGAGGGCATTTACCCGGGTGCCTGCGTGGCCGCCCTCTCGTGCTGGCGAGGGAGATAAGCTCCCCCGCAACCCGTTCCAACCCTCTCCCCCTCCCCATTCGGATCCTTTCCTCTCCTCTCTCTACCACCATTGGAGCCGAGCTCGAGCTCGAGCTCGCCGTCGTATCGGGCCACATCAGGCTTCCCTGAGCGTCCTATCGCCTCCGCCTTGTCGAGCTCGGCATCTACGCCGAAGGAATAGAGCCCCCGAGCCCTGCTTCTCCCCCAACGCCGTCATCTTCAACATTCGGCCGCAGGCAAGCCGTCGTAGATGCACCGGCTACGCTACCTACCCGAGTAGTCTGAGCCTCTGCTCGTCACTGCCGTGAGCTTCTCAATGTTTCCCCTCACTTTCCGCTCTCTTTCCTGCACCCTAGCTACCTAGCTGTGATCCCGATCTCCGGCAGCCGCCACGGCTCATCGCCGGTGCCCTCCGGCCACCCTCTGCCCCTCCCTATGCACCTGGTCAATGAGGCCGAGCAAGGGCTACATGCTCGTGCCCTCATCTCACGATTTGGACCCCTCTAGCGCGAACCAGAGCATCTCTGGCGAGCCCTCTATCACGGCTAAGGTCGCCGGCGACCACCCTCCGGTGGGGACCGAAGTGGACAACTCATTAGAGCTAAACAAACCCCCAAGAGCCACTGACAGTGGGCCCCAGGGTGGGTCAAACCCCACTTAGCTCCTGGAGAGCGTGGGATTAGTCCCTGTGACATTGAACAGTGGGCCCCACTGGTCAGGTTTGACCTGGCTAGCCTGTGTTAACCAAGTGACGTCAGCCTGGCGCAATAGATCAATTTCCGTGATTAAAAATAATTCCGAAAATGCTGGAAACTTTGAAAAATCATAGAAAATAAAATATAACTCCAAATCTGATAAATAATATATGTAAAATGATCAGAAAATTCAATGAACACAATGGTGCTACTTTCATGTATGACAAAAAAATTATAAAATAGCATCAGGTCAAATCAATTAAATGAATTTGATAAATATCCTATTTCGAATAATATTTGAATTTTGAATTCAAATCAGAATCAAACTAAGGTGTTGTTATCTACATTAAACCATACCACTTTTCATTTCATGCCTGTTCATGCATCATATTGTTGCATATGAATGATATTGATTGTCGCTATTATTACGGTAGGCTCTGCCCCTCCGGATACGTTCGAATATCCGACTGACGTATTTTATCCCTCCACTGAGCAACAAGGCAAGCACCATTTTTGATCATCCCGATAAAATCCCATGTTCCTCCTCCTGCTCTCGCTTATTGCATTAGGACAAAATATTTTAAATGCTTTACTTCGGTAGCTGAACCTATTCCTTTGCATGACCTGTCATTGTCAAAGTAAATAGCTAAACTTTGCAACCTAGCATACATGGTAGTTGCTTGAGCCATGATTTGTCTTATCCTGCTATGCCTGCTATGCCTAGAGTCGCGTCAGGTCTGTTTCATCTGGGTGATGATCATGAATGGACGAATGTGTTCTAGTGACAAAGAATAAGTGTAGAACCTGATTTGGTAAAGGTACCGTTGAAAGTCTATGGAGGAGTACATGGCGGGTTGTTTCATTGGAACCATCGTTAGGAACTGAGTTCCGTGTATGTAATCCAAGACTAGCTACTACCATACATTGGGCCCGAAACCAATGGACCCTCTCGACTTATTAATCTCCTAGTACTCGGTCCAGGAGTTGCAAGTAGTTTCTGGTGTTTATAGTCTTGTTGGAGGCCGTGCATAGTAATGACCTTAGAAGTGGGCTGTGACGCGGTAGGCAGTGGCACGGTGTACCAAGTGGCACCCGGATGGTGGGCTTGGGAACCCTGCGCACATCATTTGGAGCCGTAGCGGAAACTCCGCCAGACTTCCGTGCGGATTCACTCTCAAATAGGCGATAAACCTGGACTAGGTATTCGCATGGTTAACGGTCGTGGCCGACTCCTTCGCTGGGTTTCCGCTTGAAGGTTGCCGAGGTCCATGACGTGCACATGGCGATAAGTGGCGAGAGTGTGTGTGAAGAAGTACACCCCTGGAGGGATATAATCTATTCGAATAGCCGCATCCGCGGATATGGACTACTTGGAGACATATGTTGTTCATAGATAACTTTAATGGATACTCATAAAAGTATCAAGATAAGTGTGAGTATCATGTATGGCATTCCCGTTGGAAGACGGGAAGGAATCCATGATAGTGTATTGTTGTGGTGGTAGTGGACTCGTGTACGACTTATCAAAGTTGTTTAAAACTATTTAAAATTGTAGTATGGTCTAACCAAGCGTCAAAGCTGGCTTGCTGCATGAAACCCCACAACCCCCTTTATTGATACATGTGCATGAGTAGATAGATCTGTTCTAAAGTCGTGCTGAGGACCTTTGTACTCATGTTTGTTTAATAAATGTTGAAGAAGACACCCACGAGCCAATAGGTGGGTTCTATCTAGACCTCGATGATGACGGGTAGCTGGTATCCCAGCTACGACCTGGCCACTTTGAGAAGGGATCTGTAGATAGTCAGGCTTTATGCCTTTTCCTTTCAACTGTCTATACGCAGACAACTTTAATGCTTCCGCTTGGCTTGTATGACTTTGTTTGTATGACTTGAGTGTCGGGTCATGTGACCCCTGCCTGTATGAACTTATTATGCAAGACTCTTCCGAGTCTTCTAAATAAATATTGTGATGTTGTATGGTTATGTTGTGATACCATTGTTGTACCTATGAATATCTAGTATGTCATGCGTACGTGTGATGTACTGTGATATGTATGGGGTTCGACACCTAGTCGTATGCCCTTAGTAGCTCTCTATACAGAGAAATGCCCCTTTGTGCCTCCACCGAGCCTTGGTAGTTCGCTACTGCTCCGGACACATTGGTTGACCGACATGTATCCTTCTTCATTGTTGTGTCTGTCCATACGGGGAAATGTCACGTGATGTAATGGAGTCCTTGTAGCTTGCTACGACTCGTCTACACTCGCTGATGACCGACACCTGCTTCGCTGGGTTATGTATGCCTATCTCTGTGTAGTTAAGCCACTTGAGTTTATGACTAGTTATGTCGACCCGGGTTCTTTGACATTGGAATGCTAGCGACACAATTTCATATGTGAGTCAAAAGGCGCAAACGGTCCCGACAAAGGTAAGGTGGCATCTGTGGGGTTAACCGTGCGTCAGACCGCAAAGGGATGCGATGTGTTATAGGCTGGATTCCTATGGCTTAGGATGGGGGTCCCGACATCACCCAACACATCCGAGGATTGCCAATGAAGTGGAAATTGACAAAATCCTCGATGACATCAACGCGCCAGGTCCTCTCACTCACTCAAAAGCTTCACATTTAGTTAACTTTTGTGGGCATTCCTCCTTTGTGTCTATCACAAAACCATCAAAAGTTGTTGAAGCCTTCATGGAACCAGAGTGGAGTCAAGCCATGCAAGATGAACTTCTTCAGTTCAAGATTAATGACGTATGGGAAATCATCAAAATACATGATCCTCGCAAGCACAATATCATCGGTACAAGTGGATGTACCGAAACAAGCAAGATGAGGATTGCAGGTTGTAAGAAACAATGCACGGCTTGTAGCCCATGGTGTCGGTGCACTAGAGACTGGTGTCCCTTGTGCCCCAGACTTGTGCACTCGCATCGGCGACGCCCCTGACAACAGTACAAAGGGAAGAATAGCAGGAAGGCAATCCAAGACCCACCAAGGCCACACCCTTCCCTCTCTCCAGGGGCGTGGAATACAAGGGCTCCAGAGGCTAGGCCCCGCCAAGTCCTTCTTGCCGGGAAGATTCCCGAGGCCCCAACAATCCCACTTCGCCAGGAAGACTCCCAAAGATTAGCAAGACCCCGTAAAGCCTCCCTTGCCGGGAAGGCTCGCGCAGACTGGCAAGGCCCTCGACGAGCCCTCCTTGCCGGGAAAGTGTTCAAGCCCCCGGCAAGCCCTCCTTGCCGGGAAGGTGACCAAGTCACCCGATAGAGACTCTAGGCCAGCGAGCCCCTTCCGCTCGCCAGGTGTCCTCCCCCGTTTCTACCACAATCCGGACGCTCCAGCACATCCCTCATGCGCCAGCGCAAGCCTAGGTGTCGATTCACCTGGGTACGTGTTGCGACCAACTTGCGGTAGGTTAGGGGTCACACAAGGCATTTACTGCCGCTGACACCACCGAAGAAGAAGAGCGGTGAACACTGTTCACTATGCACCCCGTGAGCACACTATTGGTGACCCCTTTTCCTACAAAAGGAGGCCCAAGGCTCATTCTCAGGGGTTGTACTTTTTGGAATCAGAGACTCCCTAATCACCTACCAAGTTACTGTAGCAAATCACCCTATAGTAAGCACGCAATACAAACTAAGCAGGAGTAGGGTTTTACGCACCAAGTGGCCCGAACTTGGGTAAAAGACCTTGCCGGTGTTGATCGCTAGCTCCGCTCTCGACGGTGTACCTCTCTCTCCCCGACAAACGATCAAGGGATTCCTCGTGTTTCCCATAGGTCTCTGTTTCCCTGACACAAGGCTACACATAGGTTGAAGAAATTGACTTTGATGAAACTTCTGCACCTGTTGCTAGACTTGAAGCTATTTGTATATTGCTTGCTTATGCTAACCATCACAATATTACTCTCTATCAAATGGATGTGAAAAGTGCATTCCTCAGTGGTAAGCTTGAGGAAGAAGTATATGTTGCTCAGCCCCCAGGTTTTGAAGACCCGAAGCATCCTGACAAAGTCTTCAGACTCAAAAAGGCACTCTATGGCCTCAAGCAAGCCCCTCGGGCGTGGTATGATACATTGAAGGAATTCCTCATGAAGAAAGGTTTCAAACCCAGTTCGCTTGATCCTACTCTTTTCACAAAATCCTATGATAATGAACTATTTGTGTCCCAAATATATGTCGATGACATTAACTTTGGTTGTACTGACAAACGTTGCACTGATGAATTTGCCTACATGATGGGTGAAGAATACAAAATGTCCATCACGGGGGAGCTAAAATTCTTCTTAGGTCTGCAAATTCGTCAACAACACAATGGCATCTTCATCTCTCGAGAGAAATACCTCAAGGATGTCCTGAAGAAATTCGGCATGAATGAATGCAAAGGCGTCAAGATTCTTGTGCCTACCAACGGTCACCTCTGCACTGACGAAAATGGCATAGAATTCGATCAACAGGTATATCGCTCTATTATTGGCTCTTTATTGTCCCTATGTGCATCTAGGCCAGACATTATGCTTAGTGTTTGCATGTGTGCATGTTTGCAAGAAAAACTGAAGGAATCATACCATAAGGCTGTGAAACATATTCTTTGATATCTTGCTCACACACCAACGCTTGGATTATGGTACCGCAAGGGCTCAAATCTTTACCTCGTTGGATATTCTGATTCTGATTATGGTGGTGACCGTGTGGACCGCAAGTCAACATCAGGCACATGTCATTTCCTGGGACGATCCTTAGTCTACTATTCCTCAAAGAAGAAGAATTGTGTATCACTCTCCCCTGCTCAAGCTGAATACATTGCTGTTGGATCTTGCTATGCTCAACTGCTATGGATGAAGCAAACCTCCAGGACTAGGACATCAACATGAAGAATGTGCCCCTTTACTGCGACAATGAGAGTGCAATCAATATCGCCTATAACCCAGTACAACACTCGAAGACCAAGCACTTCCAAATTCGTCATCATTTTCTTTGTGATCATGTACTCAAGGGCAATATCATCATCAACCATGTGAAGACTGATGGCCATCTAGCAGATATATTCACTATGCCCTTGGATGAGAAATAGTTTTGCAAGTTGCGGTGTGAGCTAAATATCCTAGAATCTTCGAATGTTCTGTAAAAATACACACATCCTAACACTTATGCAAAATTGATGACTTAGATGCGCAACACACGAAGTAACATTTTTCTTCAATCAATGAAGATTAACACTCTAAGTGCAAAGAAATTAATGAAGAATTTGATTCTCAAGGCCCTACGACAATTGTACGCGACGCCTGAAATCATCATTCTTTTATGGTGGGTCACGCCACCACCAAATTTCAAATTCCTCAAATTCGAAATTCTTCAAAGTTGAAATTCTTAAAATCTTCACAAATTCCTCAATGTTTTCAAAGTCTTCAATTTTTTCAGTTCTTCAATTTTTTTTGTGATGATCTTCATTGACTATGTATTATATAATGAGCTTTCAGTGTCGTGAACAACATTCACTTATTGCTACGTCTTCAAGTTGATATTTCTTCTAAGTGAATGTGATCGGACCCGTCTCCCCTTTATGCTAAGCTCAACCGAGTCTATTCTCAATTCTTCATATGAGTTCTATTTGAAACTTGTTCAAAGTCCTCACTGAGTCCTAGTCAGCTGATGACTTTGAAAACATCACGATAGGATAACCACAATCTCCACTATCTCCACCGCTTCGTACGTGGGTAGCACGTGTCATGCGGAGACGAAAGGGCATGGGCAGTTTCGTCCGAAGATTTTGCTTCAGACCGTTTTCACCTGAGCTATAAATAGCCCCTCCCCCCTCGAGTGAAAAACTCTTCTCTCACTCTCGTCTTCTCCACTCGAGCTCAAAACGTAGCGCCACCGCTAGCAATCTTCGTTGCCGGTGAGGAACAGCTTCACTGCCTCGACCTCGCCGTCGCCGGATTAACACTGGCTGCAGAACATCTCCCTCGGCCGCCACCGTAGCTGTCTTTAGTCGCCGAGTTAGGGCACCGAAGATCTAAACCGAAGAGCTTCTATTTTTAATTCCACAGTTCATCGTGTTCATCATACAGGGTAATTAAAATCTTATTTTACTGCCCCTGTTGATCCATTTATTTTTTTAGATATGTGAAATTAGTTATTCCTTAGAAAATCCTTCAGGTGTGCACACCCATGTCTAGAACACTTGATGAATTTCACTAAGCTACAAAATTCTTCACAAGATTCCTCAATTGTGTAAATTTCTGAATCTGCAAAACTTTGGAACCCAAGATCAGAATGCTTAGTCAAATTCCTCAACATTATACTGGTCAAATTCCTCAACTTGAGTCATTTTTTAAATTCCTCAAATCTGAGAACGCATATGACCTCTCCAAACTCTTTGCACCTATACTATGTTCACATGTACAAAATGTGAGCTCATGAATCAGTAAGTTCTCATCAACTTAACTCATTGGTAGCATTTCTTGAAGAAACATTACGTGGGTCATCATATTTCTCAAGAATACATATTCTCCGGCAAAAACCTCAGCTGAAGAAAATGGAGGATGACCGAAAACAGAAGGGTGGCAAGAAGCCAGAAACCAACACTGCTTTCAAGATACGTGAAGAAATATATGCTGATTAGTGCATGCGAGATGAAGAAATTCATGGTAAATAAACCACTGCAAAATGCAAGATTAGGCTTCATAGAATTGAACACAAATGGGCAAAGGAGTTGAAAGAATACTAGTACGTCACTCCTAAGTATGCCAAAAAGTCTGCCCTCAAACCTCCATGCAAAAGGCTACCTCTGGGAGACAAAAAAAGTTCCCATCCCTCAAGCATGGCCCCAGTTGAAGACTATCCTGAAGAAAAAGACAAGTATTTGGCCAAGCTGAGGAAAAAGGCAAACGAAGTTGTAACAAAGTCCAATGAAGATTCTGCTGCTGCAGCTGCTGCTACCTCCTCTTCTGCTGCTGAGGCTTCTGCCACAGAACAACCTCCCAAGAAGATACTCGTGAAGAAATCTGGTGTCAAGTCAAAACCGTCAATAACATTATCCAAAGATAAAATTCTCAGACAAAAACAACAATGGCTGCCAAGTCCTCAACTGCAACCCAGTCTTTACTTCCTCTGCAGCCACAACCTAGTCAGTATCAAATAGGGAATCCAAATTCCCCAATACCATCTCAGTCTGGCTCAGCTCACAAATCTTTACCTGGCTTACTGAAGATGAAGATGACTGCTCAGAGAGGAACAAGGCGAGCCCAAGGAAAGTTGTCCTCAATATTCCTTCTGCATTGAAGGGAAGTGAGGAATATGATGATGAAGATCTTCAAGCATTATTAGGAACAAACAAGAAAGAGTTGCACAAGCTACTGGCAACACCGTTCCCCTCGCACTGGATCCAAAAGTGGTGCTGGACTTGATCGATCTTTGGTATGAAGATCCAAACACACCCATTGATGATTTGAAACTTCCACCTGGACTCAGCCACATGGTAACCTCATTCATCAATGAGGCAAAGTGGAAGGATCAGCAAGCGAAACAAGCTCGGACTGCAAAGGTTAAAAAGGAGAAGTACTTGAAACAAAACCTCCTTAACCTGACGCCAGAGAAACTTGTTTCTACTCAAGCGGAGCTGAAAACCCTCACTGACACATACACAAGTCTTCATGCAGACCGAAAGGGTGTCAAAGTGAGGTTATTCAAGGCCACAACTAACGCCATTGATGAGTACAACAACAGGGTTGTAGCTCCAAAGCAACCAACTATTCCTCATGTGAGCTACACTGTACAACTCGCCGATGAACATGAAGAACCTGCTGTTGATGAGTCTGCTCAAAATGTAACAACTGAAGAATCTGCTAGGCCTGAAACTGCCTATGCAATGCATGAAGAAAATGCTCCTTCACCAATGTCTTCAAAAGTGATGAAAGTGACACTTCCGTCTGCCTCAAACGTGAAGAAAACAAAAGCTTCTGAGATGGAAGCCAAGAAGAGAAAGGCATCAACACCTTCAAAGTCTTCAAAAGCAAAATGCATGAAGACTCTGCCTACTTCATCATCGGCTCGAGTTGATGCAATTCCTCTCAGCGTTGCACCATCATACATGATTGTACCATTCGGTGAAGAACATATCATTCCAGACAAGGATGAGGAAATGGATGAAAATCGCTCTGCAGCATCCACACCAATGGATGAGGAAATTCAAGATGATCATTTTCCTCAAGTTTCAACACCTCCTCCTCAAAACCCAGAAACAACTGCTGAAGAAAAGGAGGATGATGTGGACATTGGCTGCACCACACCTGTAATGCATGATGATTTCTCAGAAAAGGCTCATCCAAACTCGCCAATGACTTCTCAAATTCATCAAACTACTACATCCCCAGCAACTATAGAAATTCTGACTGGCTCTGAAGAAAAGAGCTCTCATGTGAAATCAGCACCAGACCAAGAATCAGGTGCATCAGCTGATGAAAATGCAAATGCAAATGAAACTGCTATACCTGAAACCGCATCTGCACCTACGGCACAGAAAATTCTCAAACTGAAGAACAAGCGTGTGAAGAAACTGCCTCAACACAGAATAAAGATACAATTGATGAACCACTTGTTGCAAATCCTAAAACTGCAATTGTGGTGGCCAAAATTCCTCAAGTTGATGAAATTCAACATCAAAATCTTCAACCAAAGCCTCATCAGCCATACTCAAAGAGGCCAAAGTTTCTGAAAGCAGATATCTATGATGAACATTATTTCTTCAGTGGAGAAAATCCGTACGACAAGTTTCGTATCAGGCATAGGAACTTCTGGATGAGAACACAAATCAATTACTATCGTGCTGTGCTTGTGGATAAGAGAAATATATTCCATCACACACACATTCCTCAATGTGATATGGAGGAAATTCCTTGCTTTACCCTGGTTCTGAGTGTTCTTCACGATGCAGGGCTACTGCCATTCTACACGGATATCAGTTACTGGAATACACACATCATTCTTCAGTTCTATGCCACACTACACATCTCAGCTGACCCCAAAAACATCAACTCTTGGGTGCTGAACTGGATGACTCATCATGCTCACTTAACAACTCCAACCACATAATTGCTTCGAACTCTACCAATTTCAATTCCTTCAGATGAAGCAATAAAATTATATGATGAAAAAGAGTTGCCAAATCATCTAATGGAGGCCCTAATGAAGCCTTTAGCTTCGGGACAACCCTAGGACTAGATTCCTGATGAAGGAATTGAAGTATGTGCCCAGAACAGTCTACAGGATATTGGCCTATTCCTTCGCACCTATCAAAGGGCATGACAATAAAGAAGATGTTGTCGGTATCATGAAGAACATTCTGTTCAACGTCATTCACGGAATCCAAATGAACCTTCACGACTTCTTCTTAAGGACTTTGGCCAACAATGCATTGTCTCCATTCGAGCCGAAGATTTATGCGCCTTGGATCATGAGATTCATCAGAACTAGATCCACAATCAACTATCAAGTAGACTATCAGAATCACCTTGGCTATCTGCCTCCTCTCAAAGTTATCAATAAATCTTTTGAACGAGTTGAGGGCAAAGGCAAGTCTGTGATTGATGAAGGAAATTGGCCACTGGATGGTCAATTTTGCAAGGCCGCATCCTACTGTTCCTATGATGACACTGCCACCCAAAGTATGTGATGGCAGAGCAAAACCTCCAAGTACAACTGCCCCATGGGTGATGACCAACAAAAAACTTCTCTCCAGTCTTCATCAGAAGGTTGATCAAAACCATAATGGGTTAAGCGTCAGTTTGGCTCCATTGTGAAATCCCTCAATGACACTGAAAATGTTGTGAAGAAAAATCACTATTATCTTCATGAGGTATTTGATCGCAATTGGGCCGTACTGTCTCACCTCAAGACTCCTAAGGAACTGCAGGTAATGAAATTCGAGCAAGACTTCTACTGCTCATGGCCACCAAAGAAGAAAGTCAAGAAGATCCTTGTTCCTAACTTGGTGGACATATCTTATTCCTCATCCCGCTCTGCTGATTCTGATGAAGAACGTACTGATACCGCAACATGCCCAACTAGGAAGACTGGCATGAAGAATGCTGGCGCCTCTCCTCCACCATAGAAGTGAAGTTCTTCATGGGCGCTAGTCCTCAGTTTTCTCACTTTTCGTCACTTGATGGCAAAGGGGAGAGATCCGAGAGTTAGTCTTCAAGCGGGTCAAATTTATGGTTTATAAACTTTATTAAGTGACAAACTCTCGTTTCTTCTGAAGTTTTTGATGTAATGAGTTGTAACTTAAGCCCGATGGTGTTCTGACACTTTTGAACGTTTTTCCTCGCATGCTTATTCCTCAAGTTAATTAATGCATGCATGCTGAAATTCTCCAGGCACCATTTCTCATCATGCATTTTAAATTCCTCATACTATATGTCAAATGCATGCATGAGTTACAAGATATAGGGGGAGATCTCCATGATATATATCATCAATGTGCATTTGATGTCCAACATAAATTCCTCAAATATGCACATCTTCACGGGGAGTTTCTGTGTATCTTGCAATAAAATTCCTCAAACTTTGTACTTACATTTCATAGTATTATACCCGTTGAAAACTTAACCTACTTGTCATCAACCACCAAAAAGGGGGAGATTGTAAGTGCTCTAGTGCCCCTTAGTGATTTTGGTGGTTTGAAGACTTATAGGTTTAGAGATTGATAAGTTTGTAAGTGTACACAGGCTCTATAAGTCGCTCAAGAGTTTGAGTTATTCGATGAATATCGACCCCTAAAAATGTATGTCTTCGGCTAAAGACTCTGGTCATTCCTCGAAGACTATGACCGCATAGAAATTGTGAAGAAACTGATATTTCTCAAGAAGATATTGAAGATGAGGAATTTTGTGTGCCTCGAAGAAAATAGTCTGAAGACTTTGAAGCTTGAAGATCTACTATTTATGTTTCATTTTCTTCATTCTGGAGTCATAGGAACAACATAGTGTTAAAAGGGGTCGAGCTAGCTGGTTGGCTGCTCCTAGGCTATAAATAGCCCCCGCCCCCCACAACCACTAGCTAGTTGGGTGCTCCGAAAGAAACTGACACTTGTCATTTAGAGCAACCCAATTCCTCGAGGACTTTGAGAGAAAATCATCAAGTGAGGAAATACCCCAAACACCCAAACCCAAACCAAAACCCAAGTGATTGAGCATCACTCAAGAAGTTATTCCTGTGTGGAACCGATGCTCGTTACCTTTGAGGACTGTGCATCCTCCAAACGACTAGGTGTCATGGTATAGAGCATTCCACTACTAGGGAAAAGCCTAGCAGTAGCGTGGATTCTAGAAGTATCAGTAGCGCGAGAACCCGTGCTACTAATACGACGCTACAACTAACCTTTAGCAGTAGGGCGGGTTTGCCCGCGCTCCAGCTAACATGTAGCAGTAGTGGGTGTTGGCCCGCGCTACTGCTATGCATGAGTAGCAGTAGCGAGCTTTACATAAGCGCGCTGCTGCTATACATGCGTAGCAGTAGCGACCTTTACATAAACGCGTTGCTCCTATACATGCGTAGCAGTGGCGAGCTTTACTAAGCCACGCTACTGGTAAGGGTTTCTGTGTTTTTTGCGTATTTGAGCATGCTTTATACAACAATATTTAAGCACATACAAATGTCATCATCATTCACATACAAATGTAGTCATAGCATAAACATACAAATAGTCTCATCAAATCATGTCATCATCATAATCATCATCCAACACAAAATGGTCACTTGTCATCATCTCGAAAATAGCAATACAAGTCTCGAATACTTGCAACTACATCGTCATCCATATAAACAATGATATACGCGAGAAGAGCTATCACTATGAGTGAGAGCGAAACTATGTTACATGAGGTGGCGGTTATGAGCCCTCTCTCGCGCTAGCGTGAGCCTCGCATAACTAGCTTCTGCTTCTTGTCTGCTTTTGAAGCCTTTATGGCTGGCGCCCGAGACCCCCTCCACTTGTGCCTGACACTCGCATCACTCGTCGTATACTCCCAGAAACTTTCCTTTGTACACGACATAGCACCGGTACTTCACCATCAAGATTCTAGGTACCCTTATTAGAGATGCATCTTCATCAAGAGAATGTACAATCATATGCAACAAAATATACTTGAGGAACACAAAAAAGAAAGGGTTAGCAACTAGATGCAACATATAGTAAACATAAATAATCAACGAAGTTTCATCGCACGCAAACTTATTAACTAGCGATACGCAGGTCATCGTACCCAAACTAACAAAGTAGCATCACACAAGTTCGGTAGGGTCCGTGGATATCACAAAGTTTCATCCCTACAGAAAGTATATACAAGTTCAACCGACACATATCATCACCATCGGCATCGTAAATAACTAGAACTTCCATCCTTCCAGATCATTTAGGATGGACCCTAGCTCTTGAACGGCGCGAGGTCCTGACGTTGCATGCCTTTGTAAGTCCGGACGTTAGATCGCGATATAGGGCCATGGTGGAACATCCCCTTCACTTCAACGACTTCTTTCATGATGATCGTCGCAATGTCCCTCTGGACGCGAAAGAAGTCATCTTTAAGTTTATAATCCGCTTCTCCTTGAGATTCTACCCACTTGCGGATATGATCATCGTTTCTGGTTGCCATGCGAAGCTTTTGGTGATCCCTTCTGAACTCCATCATGAGATGGAGGAGGTATAATCGATCGCTCGTACTTGATTTCGGGACATTGATGCAGCAGAAGTTGGTTTTATGCCAGAAACCCGTCTTGCTGTTCGTTTGTTTCCTTATCTGTATGTGGCTACCCCTGAAGTTGAAGCCTTGGAGAGCATCATCTAGAATATTCATTACGTGGGTGTAGTCCTTCTTCTCGTTGTTTCTGGTAGGGTCGAAATAGAAGGCGTGGGAGAATCGTGGGAAAAAACCGATAAGAACGACGTGATCGTAGTTGCGGGGAAAAAACACCTCAAATTATTCTCCATATGAGCGAGAAGGAATGATAGAAATGTACGAAAGGGTTGTCCGGCACTGACTTACTTTGGATGATAAGGCAGGAGGACAATTTCCTGGTCCTTGTTCTGTACCATGAAGTTTTCGATGTACTCCCTAGAATTTTTACGCTCAAAGTCGTCGAGACTCAAGAAGGACTCGTGCATGTAGTATGGATCCGCCACACAGATTTGTGAGACTTCTTCTCTCTTCATGACGGAGCTCATATGTAGCTCAAAAAGGCGGACGATTGTACAATCGAGCCGCCTTGTAAGAAACATCTAGAAAATATGATCAAACCGTACGAAGACCACCTCTGCGGGCCGTGTGTCGATGTAGCACTTCCCCTTAGGCACACGAGCCGCGTATGTCGGATATCCTGGATCCTTCAAGGCTAGTAGGCTTTTCTCAGTCGACAACACATGGTTGTGCAGTCCCCTGAGATCCCCGTATATTATCTCCAGCGGTTTCGACGGTAGCATCGGCTCGCGCGTGACATGGATCATGGACACTATCTGGCTGCTATGTGCTCTGGCTTGTTTGTAGGCATCTGGGCCTATGTTCCTCGATCTCTTCCTCTCCTTTTTCTTGGGCTGACCTTCCAGACCCTTTCTTAACCCCTGCCCTAGTGTTCTCGGGCTAAGCACTACTGTACGGCCCTCGACTAGTTGAGCCTGTGTTGAGGCGGCATCTTCAGGCGTGTCCTACGAGGATTGCATGAAGAGACACTTCTTGCAATCCCTGATAGGACGTTCCTGCCCGGGCAGATCATCCATATCCTCATTAGCATGCTGATAGCCCGGGTTGTCATATGGCTGACACATCATATCTAAGTCACCGTCACCGGTGCCTGTATTGAGGAACTGAACAGGGTCCTCCTCCATCTCCTCATCCATTCTTTGTTCTACGGGAGCGATTACATCAGCCACTATTGGACCACCTTCATCATGTCGTCCGCCGCTCTCACCCGGCACTACATGCGCTGGTAATTGCGTAGGCGGGGTGGTGGTGTCCATACCTGCTTGTTGATGTGTGGTTATTGGTGTGCTCTTGGCCGGCTCCATACGAAGAAGATTCTTTGGCCATAGCAGCACCCAACCCTTGCAGCTTCCAATCCACGGTGGGGGGTCTCGTCGTCCTCTCCCCCTAGCCATACCGGAGGAGGCAAATCCTCATGCCCCGATTTCACACTCGACAAGGTAACCCTGATGTTCCCACCGAACATCGGCTGGCCGTGGAACGTTAGTTCCAAGGGCTTCGTTATCACCCCCTTTCCCACGCCCACCTTCTGGCCTTTGATCAAGTAGAGTACGGTGCATGGGATTTCGTCGGCCTGCAAACACATGTCTGCGGCGTAAAACATCCGAAAAGCAACGGAAATGGAATATTCTAGATATATGTTGGTGCGACATGTAATTACCGTGAGGTTGTCGAGCTGAGCCAAAGACGAAGGCCCGTCTAGCGGACCACAGACTAAGGACGGGCTGCTATGAGCGGGTGCGGGTGCGGGTGTGGGAGCACGCCCGGTTGCGTGAGCCGGTGATGGTGCGATGGTGTTGTTCACAGAGTTGCTCCCGACAAAACTGGGCATGGGGAAATCATGTACCGTCTTGTTTGGATTTTCCTTCGTCTAGTTAATGATAGCTGGGATCAAGTTAGTAGCAAAATCATTTCTGCAGGCATGTACAACTGCGTCAACTGCCAGCTATAGCAACTCATTTTTCTCCTCGACTGTTTTTTCCGCGTCCTCAGCTGCTTTTTCCTCGAACGCAAGCACTACAAGAAATATGTCAACTAATGACCTTCTGTCAGTGACACTCGCGGAATTGGTCGTAAATCTACGACCATTTGAGACCAATTGGTCGTAAGCTGTCCGGAGGGGTCCTAACCCCAAAAACTAACGACCTTTTTCATCAGAAAGGTCGTAACTTCCTTACTGGAAAAGGGCGTAAAGCAGATAGCCCTAGTTCGCTACCGAATTTGTAGCTAATTACGACCAATATAGATGGTCATAGCTATGACTAGGTGCCACATCATCAGTTTTGCCTACGTGTCATGTCCATGTGTTATTTTTTGCCTAGTTTGTGAAGCAACCTACTATTCTGTCATTCCAAAAATTCTCGAAAAATTCTCATAAATACTTTGGATCATATATTCCTCAAATATGTGAAAACCCTTCCTTCCGTAGTTCGAAAATAATTCAGCAATATTCATTTTCCTATTCTGTTCAGAATAGCACTTTATGAAGGAAGTGTCACTTTGGCATGTCCAAATGGTATAATTTTTTTACGGTGCCTTCATATGCCCTAACTAACATCATACACTAAATTTCAGCTAAATCCATTGATTCATTTGATCCCAGCTTCAACATCCATATTTTTGCACAGTGTGGTACTTTGCAAAGCAAGTGTCACCTAGGTCCATCCATTTGAGCTAAAATTTTGGCAAGAGAGTCTCCTTAGTGGATGATCATCCTAAGCCAAAATTTAGGCCCATTGTCTATGTGCATTACCCGCACCGCTAATCAAACACTTGGCTGCTAATTCATGTTTGAGCTTAGTTCGGTCTCCTCGTGAGATTTTTCTATTGTATTCTTCTTCCTGACCTATCGAGGGAGTGTCTAACCCACCAGACATGCCTATTCCACCGTAATGCATGGCAACGCAACGGTAACGCGGTGACCACGCGACTTGCATGCAAGTTCACGCGCTCTGGAGTTGGGGCCCTCGACCATCATCCAAACCTCAGCGTCAAGTCACCACACCATGTAATTCTTATTAAATATATACTTATGTACCTATAAGTATTTTTCGGGAAAAATAAATAGCAAATTATAATACATCTGCAGTTCAAATTTGACCCGCTTCCTACTGAATCGGCGATAATTTGTCTTTTTCACTAGAGGTGGATAAAAACTTTTAACACCGAAACATTTTGTCAATTGTACATTAAATATGTCCTAGTATTTTAAAAAATGATTTGGTACAATTTTGAAACAAATATATGGTAGGTCCTTCATAAAAAAACTCATTTCGGGCACTTGAAAAATGTAAAATGAATTTTTCATACAAGGAAAATGAAAAACTTACTTAATCAACATTGTTTGCCATTCCAATATGCACCCTTGTGCATAATATTAGATCGTTTCAATAAACTATGCCATGAATGTGGCCATAAGATTGATCGTTTGGCTTGAAAGTCATGAATCTTCACACACGATAGCCCATTTCTGAAAACACTTTTTTAAAATAATCACCGTATTACAAGTTTATTATTTTTCCTGGTAACTTGGTCAAATATTATGACACAACGCGAAGGTTTTGCATTTTTTTGATTTTTTTAAATTGTTATGCCCATTTCAAAATGCGGTCGAAACGGTGGGCATGACCGTTCATAGCTAGGGGTTGAATCTTGCCAAAATTTTGTTGGATCTTTGATTAAATAGATACTTCTTTACCTAAAAATGATTTTTGGAAAAAACATGAGAAAACTATGAGGCACCTCTAGTTCAAATTTGACCCGCTTCCTACTGAATCGGCGGCAATTTGTCTTTTTCACTAGAGGTGGATAAAAGCTTTTAACACCCAACCATTTTGTCAACTGTACATTAAATATGTCCTAGAATTAAGACAATAGTAGGTTATTGCTTTCTTGGAACCGTGTTGAATAATTAAGAAAATAGTAGGTTGTTGAGAAATTCTGTACGACTAGTTTACTAATATCAAATAAATTTGTTGCATGCTCCGTTAGTGGTTTATACTTGAAATCTGGCTTCTTAGTTTTAGTAAATATTACATCATCAAAGTTGTTTAATGCAGGCTGTTGGAGACTGTATACTCCCTTCTAACTGTTTTATTACTTGTATGCAAGATGATTGGAGCCTATTTTTTTCCTTTAAAAGAGCTCTCTAAGAACAAGCACATCATCATTTCACCATCTTCGGCCGCCCCAGTGTAACTTGTGCTGGACTGACTGCAGCAGTCATTGCTTGATAGTAGCAGTAGTAACTCAAGTAAGGTCCAGTAATAAATTATGTAACATGTGTTCTTGTTCATTAATATCATAAAATTAGGAGAAAGGATTTGGCTTTCGTTTTGCTTTCACTCAATGATACTGGTTGTTGTATATGGCCAAGATAAACTGAATCCTGTGGTTTTCTTTTTGATGTACACACATGCACATGATGGACACTCATGAACAGCAACAACCATATTACTTACTACCTAGGTGTTTCACAGATTGTTGTATTATTTATGTTTTTTTTTACTTTCAGAATTATTGGGCGCTCATACTGTCATCACATTGTGTGTTTTTCTTGCTGAATACATATATCTCAAGCATTGTACTTCTGTGTTTGCTTAGGCGGATAGCTAGTAAATGATTACATTAACCTGTACTTGTGATTTCTATCCCGCGATCATGTTCTAATTAATGTGCATAGTCCAAGCACTTGAATCTTTCTAAATGCATGCACATAAGTTAAGTTATCTTTTGAGAAATTTTGGTGCATTTTTTCTGTTTCTGAAATATAAAATAACTTGCTCCTTTCAGTTGTGGCATCCCCGTTGTTATCTTTATGATGATGTTTGGCAATAATATAATGTATTTACAGATTGTTGGCACTCACTAATATCATTGATAACTATGCGTTGTTTTTGTTCTTCTATTTTTATTTGTGTACAAACTGCCTACAACTTAACATGTTGTTAGATGTGCTTTTATTTTGTTTCTAACCATTCTATTTTATAACATTTAGATGATGGCCTTCATTCATGTTTTGTCGTGAGCATGATGACGAAGAAGTCAGAAGAAGCAAGGCATGCATGATCTAGGCATGCATGCACACTCTCGTATCAGTTCTTCAGGACATTGTTTTAGTGCTGAATTTTCTTGGAATTTGGATGTAGTGCTGATTTTGCTGAGAATTTGATGTATATTTGCATGCTAACAAAATTCAAATGCTGGGAGTTATGTACATATTCTTAGAATACTATTCTAATTGGAAAATATGTTGTCCCTGAATCTGGGTTGGTTGTACGTTGATGATATAAATTTTATTTTGGTAAAAATAGGCATGGTCCAAATCAAGAACTGGCCTAAATGTCTACTGAACAAAATCTATTTGGGCTTTGTAAAGAGGCCGTGAATATATTGGTAGCAATTAAGGCTGAAATATAAATAGAAATGTGTAAAAAAGGCCGAGGCCCAAAAAAGAAATTGATAGTAAAAGGCCATGGTTCAGAAATTAAAAAGGCTGAATTGTTGGGCCAGGTCCGTGTAGCTAACGAAAAAAATACACTAAGGGCTGAATTAATGGGCTCGGCCCATTTAAAACACCTAATTGTACTGGGCTGAATCTTATCAACGACCAATCAAGTTGGTCGTAACTTTGCCATGTCAGCTTGCCATGTTGGATCCGATGTGGCTTGGGTAGACGACCAACGACCAAAATAATTTCAATGCTTTTGTTTGGTCGTAAATGTCTTCGACCATTCGAGAACAAAGGTCGTCATAGTTCATTAGAGACCCTCAGCCTTTGACCGTCTGTTTTTGGTCGTAAAAAGGTCTCAAATGGAAACCAACAACCATTTAGTGACAAATATTGAAGGACGTAAGTTAGCATATTTCTTGTAGTGAAGCTTCACCTTCTCGTCGATGTTCATCTGACTAAACTTCCTTTTCTGCTTCTTGGCGTCCGGACCCTCGTTGTAAAACACCTTCCACGTGCCGCCGTCTTCGGCGCCGTGCACACGTCCATATTGCGGCCGATGGCCCAAAGGGAGTCCCTTAAGTTCATTCAAGGCCCGGTTGAGAGGGGTGTCCCACTTGGGCCTCATCGGCGAAGTAGGGCTTTCGGCTGCAAGCTGGTGTTGCTTCTCTTGCAGAAGGAACATGAACCATTTACGAATGTGTAGTCGACTTGATTAGAAGCTAAATGTAAGGTGGTAAAAGAATAATTACTAGTATTCTAATCAATTTCCTCATGATCTGTTCCGTGTAAAAACCTTCTTTTCCTTGTCCCACTTGTAGAGGGCCCTGATGAAGTCACGCTCCATGGGGTTGGTGAACTTCGCGAAGGGGCCTGGGAGACCCGCGGCTTCACGTTCCGCATCCTCCTTATCCCATATGGGCATTTTCCCAAGGTAGCCACGGCTTCCGAGACGATGCTTCCCCGTGTTCCTTTCTTGAAGGCTCTTGAATTTCGCAGCCTTAGCCTTGGCTGCCTCGGTAGCGCAAGTGTCCTTGAACTTTTCGAACTCCTCTTCCGCAAGTGTCGTATTTTCCTCTAGAATCTTGGACAGGGGTTCCTCAGCCTCAATAGCTCGTTTCACCCTCCCTTTCCAGGAGGCCAAATCATTATTGAACATGCCTAGGGCGTGATTGTTAATCTTTTTCATGTTCTTATCATCCCACGGGTGTTCTATCGCGTCATCCTGGTAGGGGAACTTGAATCTCTTGTGCAGCTTCGTTAGGAGCAACTTCATCAAATGTTCTTTACACCCTTATGTCATCGTCCTTGATGCACGCGTATTCCCATAGGATGCATCCTACTTGGTTCCCATAGCACTTGCGAGGTTCTTCCGGCCCTAATGGCTCAAACTTGCCAGGGGCCATCTTTGTCATGACTAGTCGTCCGATGCCGAGTTTGTTAGGTTTTCGTATCCTCCCTGCCGGTCTCGGCGCCGCCATCTATGCCGGCACCGTCGGTGTCGATGTCGGCGTCAGTACCTTCATCTAGGCCGACCTCCAAACCTTGATAGCAGACAAAAAGTCGAGGTACTGTTGTTCACCCTCATAATCCATCTCGTCTGCATCTTGGTCAGAAGGCCCGGTTTCTTCGTTGTTCGACATGTTTCCTATGATTAAGTCTCCTCGTTTAATTCTAAAACTAAAAAATGAGAAAAGACATACAAAAAGATCTATGTTTGCTGGAATGTCGTTTCACAGCAAAATCCGGACACTCGATGAAACACAATTATATAGGGCATGTTGTCAAACAAATTCAGATCAAAAAGATGATCTGGTGATTTTTGGCGATGTTTTTCGTCAAGGAGACAGAATCTGTTTGTGGACAACATGTATCAACTTTTGAAGTTTCTTGCAATATCGGAGGCTAAAACTTGGCACAAATATTTAAAATAAAGATACAATGATGTTTCTACAGTAGTAACAAGTATCAAGACCACTAAAAATGGAAAGTAAAAACTCAAAGTAAAGATAACAAGGGTAGTCTCTCTAGAGCTCTTTCTTTATAGCCATAAAGATAGGCTTAAGATATTAATGATGCGCCCATAGGAATAAGAGTTGTAGAACAAAACAGAGCATCAATAAGCAAATACCAAACACATTTAAGTCTAAGATGCTCCCTATCCATATGAATATTGCAATAGAATAATTCATTGAAGTACAAAGTAATAAGCATAGGACGGCAAAACAAGTGCAACTTCAAAACCTTCGACATAAAGAGAGGGAACTTGATATTATTGAAATATATATAAGCATATGTTCCCTTCTCATAATATTTTTCAGTGGGATCATGAATAAATTCAACAATATAAGTATCACATAAAGCATTGTTACCATGTTCCACATGAAAAAGGTACTCTTACTCTCCACATAAGCATAATCTTTCTCATTGGTAATAGTGGGAGTAGGACTATCATTATCATCATAGCAAATTTTCTCCTCAAAAGGATAGTCAAAGACAAGAACCTGTCATAAGACAAGAACCATAATGTCATAATGTTCATAATGTTCATCAAACCTGTCATCCCCGAACATATCTCAAGGATAGTCAAAGACAAGAACCAAGAGACTCTCAATTTTCAATCAATTTACAAAAGAGAAAAACACTCATGAAAATATTCTTCTAATCCATGTCCGATAGACCGCTGTCACCATGGTCTAGGGGATTATACTAGATAAGATCAAGTAAGTACATCAATCCAATACATAGAAGAAAGGGAAACATCATGAGATCACCCTATATTAACATAACCTATGATCACAATCAAGATCACATCATGGGAGAGAGACATGACCACATAGCTACACGTAGAAGACCTCAGCCCCGAGGGAGACTACTCACACATGGCCATGGTGAGCAAGAGGTTGATGGAGAGGTGTAGCTCGGAGAGGAGACAACGGAAGACGGTGTCCACGGCGGCAGCCATGGACCTTGGAGGCGGTGACCCTTGCCCCCTTATTCCTTCGAGATGGTGCTGGTATGGAGGTGGTTCTCCACCCCAAGGCGGCTGCCTCGGAGGAGGAATCTCGTAGCTCTTGGTGGCCCTCCAGAAATCAGGTTTTTCCTCTCCTTATATGAGTCGGGATAATCATCCTTGGCCCTCCGATGGATGCCCCTTTGATCCAAGGGCTCTTGGGCACCTCTAGAACCTTCGTAGGAACCCCTCTCAGCCCTAATGAGGTCCCCAAGTCGTGGCTTGGCTGAATCCATCTAATATGGTAAGAGTTGGACTCAATCACGTCATCGATTCCCGTAATCAGATATTTGTTCTCCAGTAAAACTGGCCTTCCTGGAGCGTTCGAAGTCCAAATGGGCCACACATTTTGTCGAGAATTATCAACATAAAATTCCCCAAAACTTTCGCATCTATTATTTTTCCATTTGACGTCATCTTCGAGGGGGGACAGATTTCAGGAAAGTCAGAGTCCCACTCCAACAAGGTTTCCTCTTCTATTTTTGATAGTTCCTACACATCAAAGGGTAAAACAAGAACATTGTGCACTTATGCAACTATTAGTAGGTTAGTCCAAATAAATCATAAACTTAATAAAAAAACAATTATCAAAAGCATAAAAGTAGCATGAAACCATAAAAAAATGTAGATACGTTTTGGACGTATCAGAGCCCTCTTTCGGGGGATTAGCAATAATATACTCTTTGAACCAATGCAGGAAACTGGAGTTGTGCTCTCTAGTAACTTTGGTGTTCGACCTGCATACCCCCGGGTCATGATACTTCTTTGCGTTAGTTTCTTTGTGTAGTGTCGCGAAAGGATCTACCTGGTGTAGGTGTTGTAGCACTACCAAGTTTGCTCTGTCAAAATCGTGCGTCGATATGAGTAGGCCACATGCAGTTCCCTACGACCGTTGGAGTGACCTTCTCCTTTGAGCCTCCCATCGTGCTTGTTAATGGGCAAACCAACACCAGGCGGCCGGTCTGTGACATATAGAAAATTCTCGCAGAAAGTGATGCACTCTTGTGTTAGATAGCCCTGGACGATGCTTCCATCCGGACGGGACATGTTACGAATGAATCCTTTGATGATCCCATTCATCCTCTCAAACGGCATCATGTTGTGCAGGGATGACGGCCCCGGGTCTATTATGTCGTCCACAATATGGACACACAGATGCACCATGATGTCAAAGAATGCGGGCGGGAAGTACATCTCAAGCTCATTTAGTATGACAACGATCTCTTCCTGTAGCCTTCAGAGATGCTTCACACTGATTGACTTTCGAGAGATGACGTCGAAAAGTTGCAGAGACTGGTAAGCGTATCACGGATGTGCTTGTCCATTATCCCTCTAAGGGCGACATGTATTATCTGCGTCATCACCACATGACAGTCATGGGACTTCATCCTGCTGAACCTTTTCTTTTTCGTGTCCAGATATCTGCTTATCTTGCCACAGTAACCGGAGCTAACTTTAATTCCGGCAAGGGACTTGAAGAATTGATTGATCTCAGTCGGACTTAAGGTGATGCAAGAAGGGGGACAATAATCCCCTTCCTTTACTTTTTTGCCCATCTTCTCCCGCGCCTTTGTCTCCGTCTCTGTCTCCTCTGACTTTTTACGGTGCGGCATGTGCAGATCTGCCATGGTCTCCAAATCTTGCAAGTCTTTTCTTGCCTTCGGCCCATCCTTGGTCTTATTCGGCATGTTCATCAGTGTCGCAAGCAAGCTCTCAAGTACATTCTTACAGATATGCATTAGATCCAGGCAATGAGGCGTGTCGAGTTTGTCCAGTACTCCAAGTCCCAGAAAACAGACCTCGTCTTCCATACCTTCAGTAGCGCCTCCAGCACCTTTTTCATCGTGTTTCCCAGCGTGGGGCACTGTTCCTAGTTATTCAACAGCTCATCAATTTCGGCGCCGCTCCGCTTACATGGAGGTCCTCGATTCTCAGCCTCACCGTTGAATAGATCTCCATGTTTTCTCCACTGGTCGTCCTTCTCGAGCCATCTTCACCCGCCATCTTTCCTTGACGTTAGGTGCTGAGACGTCGTATCATCCATGCAACGCGTACATCCACAATATCCATGGCACACCTGTCCTACGACGTATCTGTAACCGAGATAGTCGTGGACCGTCGTGATCAACGCGACTCTCATATAGAAATACTCGCCTTTTCTGGCGTCCCATGTCTTGGCCGGTGTTTTCCATAACGTGTCTAACTCCTCTTGAAGTAGCCCCAGATACAAATTAATATTATTTCCCGGTTGTTTCGGCCCTTGAATCGACATGCTCATGTGTATGTACTTCGACTTCATGCACAACCAGGGGGGAGGTTGTACATCCATACAAACACGGGCCATGTGCTATGGTTGGTGTTCTGGTTGCCAAACAGATTCATGCCATCGGTACACGCGCCGAGCATGATGTTCCTTGCATCACATGCGAAGTACCAATATTCGCCGTTGAACGCTCTCCACTGGCTTCCACCCACGACGTGTCTCAGCTTCATATCATCTCCATCGTCGAGCTTCTTCCTCTCCGCATGCCAGCGCACGAGATTTGCTTTCTTGGGATCTACGAAATACCGCTGGAGAAGGGGAGTGATCGGTAAGTACCACACAACTTTCTGGGGATATTTCTTCCCGACCTTCTCGTATTGAGAAGCATTGCACACCGTACAGCTTGTTTTTTCCGCGTGCTCCTTCCAATAAATTATGCAATCGTTGATGCATGCATGGTATCTAACGTGCGGCAGATCAAGAGGGCACACGATCTTCTTGGCCTCATCCACACTAGTAGGACATAGATTCCTCGCGGAAAGAACATCCTTTAGGTACGTGAAAAGCTCATCGAGACTAGTGTCGGTCCATTTGTTTTTAGCCTTCATCTTTAGGAGTTCGAGCGTGAAACTCAAGCGGGTCACCTCGAGATTGCAATCATGATACAATGGAGTGTTCGAGTCTACCCCCAATTGTTGCAGCTTGGCCTCCTCTCTAGAAGCAGCTCTCTCAGTACTTGTCTCCTTACGAAGCAGTGCTTGAACATGTGGGTCCCGCACGATTGAACTTAGTACTGACGAATTCTGCGGCGTGGAGATAACGTTTTCTCTGCCGCCATGTCCGACCCCTTCTCCGCCCCCATGAACGACGCCCTCTTCCCCGCCGCCATGTCCTCCCCCTTCTCCGCCGCCATGTACGGCCTCTTCCCCGCCGCCATGTCCGGCCTCTTCCTCGCAGCCATGTCCGGCCCTTCTCCGCCGCCATTATCGATCATCTCAACATCATCAATTATCCACCGAGTATAGCCATCCATGAAACCACTCATGAGCAGGTGCGCCATCACATGACCATCGTCATAGGGGTCGAGCCAAGCTCGTCCTTTGCATCTTTGACACGGACATAAAACCTCTATCAGGTTATTTTCTTTCATGTCCTGTACCGCCGACTGCAACCACCTATCCACCACTGCTCCACTGACCATCATGTACGCCTAAATGGTAATAATAAACAAATTGATTATAAAAAATGCATGCATGCATCAAAGTCATACAAAAATTCGGCATGACCTTCCCTAAAAATAGGACATATAGAGTTTGCCCGGAATTCGCCGAAACGGAAATAAATCAACATTTTGGCAAAACATAGGCAACTCACAAGCACAATTCGGCGGAAACTCATGCCACACACACAATTTCCATCATATCGCCCGATTATGTCATATCGCACACATACACATATTTCCATTCTTGCAAAAGAATAAATTTTTAATCACCTATCTCGAGATCGAGCACGGTGATGATGATGTCGATAGGCGTCGCCACACACACCTATGGAATGATCAAACATGGACAAAGCTCTTCTTGACAATGCTATAGATCTAGTTAGGGAGGTACATAGGTCACTTCACTAAATGCTAGCTAGATCTACCTAGCTTGCTAGTTTGGGAGGAGACAAGTTCAACTAGTGGAGGGGGAAGGAAAAAGAGAAAGGAGATGCATTAATGGAGGTTGGTGTAGTTAGCTAGGAGTAATAAAGAGAGAGAAAGATAGGTAGAAGAAGGAGAGTAATGGGGGAGAAGTAGTGCGGAAGAAGCAAAGTGAGGGAGAGAGAAGGGGATGGGAGAGGGGAGGGGAGGGGAGAGAGTAGGAAAAAGGTGGCATGGTTGCATCTTAGCTGTGGCGCGGGTAGAGAAACGCGCTACTGCTAATAATGTAGCAGTAGCGCGTCTTTGTCAAACGCGCTACTGCTAAGCGAGGACCGCCATGTGGCCAGTTTCAGAATTAGCAGTAGTGACATGAAATAAAAGCGCGCTACTAATATCACGTTAGCAGGATCACAGTTATTCTAAACGTGCTACTGCTAAACCTAGCGTGGCGGGAACTGTCAGTGAATTTTAGTAGCAACACGGTTCTACAGAGCCGCGCTACTGCTAAGTACATAGCAGTAGCGCGTGTATTTATAACGCGCTACTGCTAAGTAGCAGTAGCGCTCCATCCTAACCCGCGCTGCTGCTAAGATTCTGTGTATAAGGTTTTCCCTACTAGTGTCCAACACTCAATTGAGAATCGCTGGGTGGCCGAGTTTTTGAGGGTTTGGAAGTCTGCCCTGAAGACTTACCATGAGTGTTGGGCGAGGACTGTGTGTCCTTAGCTCAAGGAGAATACGGTAGGGACTGTGTGTCCCGGGACTGTGTATCCCAAGGCCGTGTCTACTTTTATTTAAATACCAAGCCGCTCCAAACCAGACATAGAAGTGTCACATATGTTGGATTTGGGTCATAAACAACTGTTTTCATCAAGCTACTGGTTCTATTTCTTCAGCTCTTTTCATTTCCTCAATTGCATGTTGAAGACTTTCACGTGTACTGTTTGAAGAATTTGACTGAAGACTTTATCTGAATTCCCCACCTCAAACTCTTCACTGAGTTATTCATCACCTACTTATCCTGTATACGTGACCTGTGCAAAGTGATTATCTCAATTCACGCTGAGTACTTTGCTATAGTCGTTTTATCACTTCTGCCTTAGTACTATTTCCGCTCCACTCACTTTCCTCACTAGGATTTTTCTCAGTGATGAATTTGTAAAAATCGCCTATTCACCCCCACTAGTCGATATAATGCACTTTCAAAAGCACAATTGCTCCTTAGGGTGGGTTTGAATAATTGATCACAACATATGCATCATTGGACTAATATGTTTATACAAGTATATTTCAAGAAAGTTCAAAAGATGCATTGGCTAAAGGCCTATGTGGAGATACCCCTAGATGCAAGAAAGGAATAAATCGGCCCAAGCTTCAAGCTAGAAGACTCTTCATTTTTATATTTATGAGAAATCACTTTTGAGTCCATAGGAAAGCCAATACTATTAAAAGGGGGTGAGCTATTAAAATGAACTGGTTGCTCAAACGCTCAGAGATAGCCGCCAAAAATACTCAGTCATTTTCCCACGTGACCATTCTGTCCAAAGCCTGATACAAAAAATCAGTGCCACCAAGTTTCTCAATTTGGCCCTATCGATTTTCATCCCAGACAAAATCTAGCCAAAACCACCAAATTGGTGCCACCAAAACTTTATCAGTGCTAACGAGTTGAGGTGACCAATTTTCTATTGCCTCGGTACACAGAATTGGAATTTCCGAGTTTGAGTGTCGGTGTCACCGCGTGTCATCTGACCGTTAGCCACCTTTTCGGTGTCACCCAGTTGTGTATATTGGTTCCATCGAGATTCAAAAGTTGCTGCCTTTAGTGCAAGTCGCCACCACCGAGTTCATGCCTTCGGTGTCATCAAGTTGGTCACTTTAGGTGTAATGGTTGGATTTTGGGGGCTTCCTATATATACCCCTCCACCCATCTCTCATTTGAGGGAGAAGCACTCAGAACACACACTGCATTGGCAGATCCTTTTTTCTGAGAGAGAGCCACCTACTCATGTGTTGAGACCAAGATATTCCAATCCAATCATTTGAAACTTGATCTCTAGCCTCTCCATGTTGCTTCCTACCAAATCAATCTCTCATACCCATGCCTATTATGTGAGAGATTGATTGTGTGTTGAGGATACTATCTTTAGAAGGACAAGAGCAAGGAGTTCATAGTTCTACCACATATATTACCTTTTGGAGGGTGGTTCCTCCTAGATTGGTTAGGTGTCGCTTGGGAGCCTCCTACTTCGTGTTGTGGAGTTGAACCAAGATGTTTGTAAGGGCAAGGAGATCGCCTACTTCGTGAAGATCTACCATGTGTGAGGCTAGTCCTTCGTGGTCGGAAGTTGTGGTGGAATAGACAAGGCCGCTTCTTCGTGGACCCTTGTGGGTGGAGCCCTCTGTGGACTCACGCAGTTGTTACCCTCAATGGTTTGAAGTCTCCACTAACATGGACGTATGATAGCGCCACCTACCAGAACCATGCCAAAAATTGCCGTGTTAATCTCATGCGTTTGATCTCCTACCTTACTCCTTTACTTTGCACTTGGATGTTTTACATTTCGCTGTTATACTCTTAGAACTGCATGTGTATGGTGAACTTGACTTGCCATAATTGCTAAAACTAGCTACAACTAAATTGGGAAAAGGCTAAGTTTTTATGTTGTCAAGTAGTCTAATCACCCCCTCTAGACATACTTTCGATCCTACAAAGGTCTCATACCTATCGATCCTCGTATTATTTGCAAAGATTAACTTCAACTCGTGGAATATCTCATATGCTCCATGACGTTCAAAACGTCTTTCAAGGCCCGGTTCTAAGCCATACAAGATTGCACACTGAACTATTGAGTAGTCATCATAACGCACCTGCAAGATGTTCATAAAGTCTTCAGTTGCCGGGAGGATAGGTGCATCACCAAGCGGTGCATCAAGGACATAAGCCTTTTGGGAAACCGTGAGGACAATCCTCAGATTTTGGGCCTAGTCTACAAAGTTACTCCCATCATCTTTCAACTTGGCTTTCTCCAAGAACGCATTAAAATTCAGGGTTGCTACTGCATGAGCCATTGATCGTCAACATAAGTTTGCAAATATTACTTAGACTATTGTTCAGGATAATGAGTCCAGTTAATCATATTACTAAAAAAACCCCACTAAAATTGACATCCCTCTAGTCATCCCACCAAAAATCCGATCATCATGTGAGATGAGTTGGTTTCAATGGTGAACATCTTCATGTTGATCATATCTTATATATGACTCAAGTTCGACCTTTCGGTCTCTTGTGTTCCGAGGCCATGTATGTACACGTTAGGCTTGTCAAGTTTGACCTGAGTGTTTCACATGTGCAAAACTATCTTGCACCCATTGTATGTGAACGTAGAGTCTGTCGAATTTCGGGCTCCGCAAAACCCTAAGGATTCAAACATAGGACATGTGCATAGGATCCTCACTACTTCGCCTCGCCTAGACTCTACTCGATGTGAACGGTGAAAAACTCACTCGAAGGTGAGGAGAACTCAGAACTCAGCAGTTTACCCAGGTTCGGGCCGCTGCGAAGCGTAAAACCCTACCCCTGCTTTGGTGGATTGCCTCTCACGGAGGTTGATGAGCGAGATAGTACAGTGCTTTTGTGCCTCCAGGGGCCAAGTGGCTAGGTGTGTTGTTCTCGGTTTCTGGTCATGTCCTCCCCCTCAAACGTATCCTACCCTCTATATTTATAGTGGAGTCCAGGGTCCTCTTGCATTATCGTAGGCGGGAAGACATCCCACAATGGCCAGTTTCGATGGGAAGCTGTCCTGCTCTACCACCTTCTGATCGCGGCCCTTTCCTGGTATCACCCTCGACTCCTGAGGCCCAGCCTTACCTCGGAATATCCGCTTCTCCGGAGGGGTCCCGGGGAGGCCACTCCGCGGGTCTTGATGTTGCTCTTCCTCGTGAGGATTGGCCCCTCACGAGGGCCTTGCTCAGGGTGGTGCTGTTCCTTGCCGATCTTGTGCTGACAAAGTGGGCCAGCCCTGGGCCGCAGGCAGACAGCTCTTGGTACCCCCATTCCCAGAACGCCGACAGTAGCCCCCGGGCCCAAGGCGCGCCTGGGTTGGCTTCTTGGTGAAGCCTTGAAGACGACCCAAAACGTCGCGGGCCCCATTTGTCTGCGGTTCTGGCTACTGACATGTCTTGAAGCTGCGCAGCGATGCCCTCGCTCCCCGAGGTGCCCCAGCGGTGCGAGGCCACGACGGTGCGATTCCCAAGAGTCGCGCATGCCATCATTTTGCCCATTGAATGCGACCGCACTCAACGGCCCTAGCGGATGTGACCGATCGATGGACAAGTGAGGCGACGTGAGTGGCAGCGCTTTTGTCGTCCCACCTCGCGGTCCTCATGAGGTGTGAGACACCCACGCTCCCGCGACGGTTGATGTCTAGGGCTCGCCCATAAGTACGCCGCGCCTCGTGTGGAGGAAAGCACCGCAACCTTGGGCTCCTTCTCTACTTCCTCCATCCACTGCGAGGATACTTCTTCCCCGTCTTTGCTCTTCATCTTCATGGCATCCCTCGGAGATGGTTCTGGCTACGGAAAGCGTGTGGCGCCACCTACGCCTTCGTCTGCCGCCGGGGGCAACGACGGAGGGCCTCAGGGACATTCGCGCTTTCCGCTCCCGCTGGGTGATGGCTGCTGAATAAGTCCTTCATTGCGTTTCCTTTGTTTGTTGCTCCATTTGTTGTCCTTGGGTTGATTCTCCTTCTTCTTCAACATGCCCGCCTCCGAGAGAGCCGAGGTTGGGGGGGGCTTCAGGAGGAGGCACAGGGGTTGCGGGCCCAGCTTGCGAACGTCGAAGCCGCCCTCCGGACCGCTCGTGGGGAGGAGGCGGAGGCCGTACCAGAGCTGGCATCACTACGGAAGCAGGTCCAGGAGGCGACCGACGTCGTCATGGCTACCGAGGGTAAGTCGTCGAATGCCCGAACGATGCCCTGCCAGCATGCCAAGCGCTTCGCCGGCGTAGCTGACTGGGCGGCTGGCGCTACGCGTCGTAGCTGCCCAATGTGATGAGCGACGGGGGCTACCTCACCTTCTTCGAGGGGATGGTGGAGGCGCTGGAGACCGTTGTCCCCTGCGTGGAGGAGGGGAGCGCGGCTGACACACGCGAGCTTCTGGGCCTCGCCCTGGTGCTTGTCTTCTCCAGCCTGCGTTGCCTTGCTCTAGAACTTGACCTTCGGCGCGTCGTTGAGCTGGCGGCGGCAGGGTCCCGTTGTCTCTCCTGGGACGAAGTCCGCCCGCACGTGATCGCTTTGGAGGAGCGGTGCACCCGGGTGCCCCTCTCTAGCAAGGAGGAAGACTCCGACACCGAGCACGTGGTCATCAAGGGTGTCGCCAGCGGTCCCTCCTTCTAGGTGTGCTGCATATTCTGCCCTCTTATTCCTGTGATGCCACAGAAAACCCTGCCCGATTGGGAATTAAGTTTTTGTTGTTATTACGTTTGCTGTTCCCCGCTTTTTCGCTTTTGAGGTGATGGCTTGCGTGCTGGTGGTCGTTGTAGTGGAGCTGCAAAGCTTAGGGCCCGTAGCCGATGCTGCCGTTGCTTGGGGTTGACGAGGGAGGCGCGACCTTCCGGGAGTTCTGACCTGCTGAGGTACCTCCCGTGCCGCCGCGTGCTTGGGTGTTGGGTTCGCTCCTGGCTGCCGCCGAATCCTTAGGCCCTGCATCCTTCGTTAGTGCGCATATTTTGCTTCATTGCTAGTTTATTGTAGAGCGGGATGGTCCAGGTCAGGGCCTGTGAGGCGCTTAATGGGTTTGCATCGGTTCCTCGCGTAGTTCCTCCAGTGCAACTCCTGTTTCGCGAATGGGACGATGTGAAGACCCTTTCGGTACTCTATGTCCGCGGGTCCCAGTCCCGCACATTTCCTCGCCGCCAGGAGGTCCAACCTGTTACCAAGGCCATCCCCCGCGGGGCAAGGCCTGGGGGTACTGGTTTTCCGACGAGTAAGTCGCCTGAGGCGCACTGCTCAGGAGCCCCCTTTGACACTCGAGCCGCTCTGCGTCGTCAGGCCCCGGTCTTGATGACCGGTACGCTCCTATTGCATGCCCAGGAACCACCTTTCTGGTGCCCGACCGATTCCGCACTTCGTCCCTTTGGTCATTGCCCCGGGAGGGGCCCTGAGGCCTCCCGAGACTCTTTATGGTGGCGTGGAGTAGTTGTCTCCAAATACGTCCTCCGGACGGGAGGTTGCAAAGCAAGTGAAATAAGAAATGCTAGAGAGAGTTTTTCCTTCTTTTCATTTTTCAAACATCGGGCATTAAAACCAGAGAAAAAACCAACTTAAGAAATCAACCAGTTCAAACTCAGTGAAAATAGTCCGAACCCAAAAGAAAGCAAGTGCCGTGTCCGGCATTCAAAGCTGGCATAGTCATTGGCGGACTATATGGGTTTCCTTGCCAGCTGCGAGCATGGTCATTGGGAGGCCATGCTGATTACCTTTGTCTCTGTACCTAGCATGGAGCTAAGGTCTTCCACTAGGCGTGGGGTGATCCAGTCCCGCTAATTTCCCGACCGCCGTGGCGTGTGACCGAGTGAATGGATATAGCCACGGGGTCAGGCCCCGCCTCCCGTGACAATGGCTTGATAAAGGATGTTGTCAAGGGTGGCAGGTGGCCTTATGACCGGTAAGACTCCTAGAGCGCCATGCTTTGGAGCCCCCCTTTTTGATGTTCAAGAGGCTCTGCGTCGCTCGGACCCGGTCCTGCTGATTTCCCAATCGCCGCTGCCTCGGACCGAATAAACGATCTTGGCCACGGGGTCAGGCTCTGCCTCCCATGATAACCACCGGATCACCAAGGACGATATCAAGGGCGGTAGGTCGCCATATGACCGGTAAGGCTCCTGGAGCGCCATGCTCTGGAGCCCCCTTGGACGCTCAAGAGACTATCATTTTATCTTGTTGACCATGATCCTGAGGGGCCACGGGGCTCCCCAATTCTCACGACGGGGCGGTGCGTTTTGGCCGAGTGGTCGCTGCGATGCAGGCAAAGCAGCTGGTCAGGTTGCCAAGTGGTTGCGACTGAAATTGTAAAAGGAGCAACTCGCAGGAGTATGCCCTAGGTAGTTGGAGTCCTTGCGGTAAGCAGACACTCCTTAAAGCAATAAATCAAAAAAATTGCCTCGTCGAATAGTTGAAGCCCCCTTGCACTTCAGGAATGCCACACGTGGCCTGGCCCCCGACGCCCACGCCTGCACCTTAGCCGTCGGGGGTGATCCATGCCGCCAGCGTCTCGTTGTAGCATTCCACTCGTCCTCCTGAGGCCCGTGAGGTTGGCCTCGTCCCCCCGCGGGGAGAGGTAGCTCGTGCTACGCCCCATGGTTTGAAAGCGGCCCCCTGCCCTGGCCCCTTGGGCCCGGCTCAGGGAGGAGCCCCCAGACGCTCCTTACTCCTGAGGAGGATAAGCGCCCCGGGAGGACGCCTGAAACTCTTCCTCGTCCGGAGGGTCAAGTAGCATCGCATACTCTCGCATATAAGGCTCCTCGTAGGCACTCGGCCGTCCCCCATCCGGCCATCAACACAATGGTGGATGTCCCTCTTGGGGGCGGAGGGAGATCTCCTCGGCCGTGCTGCTCGAAGATCTTCCTGCGGAAGGCCTCTACGCGAAGTCGCTTGTTCCTATTGCCGCCGTCGGCTGTTCCCGGCGCCGTCCGGTGCTGAATCCCACCTTGATATCCTGTCGTATCTCCGCTGTCGTAGTTCATCTGCACCATCGCCTCCGCCCTTTGCTGGCTGTGCAGGATGGAGCGCTTCACGGTCGGTCGCTGCGGTCTGGAGGAGGTGGAGGGCAGCACGGATCGCGTCTCTCTCGGCCCCACCTAGAACGGGTAGGGCCCCGAGGCTTGCAGGTTTGGAAGCTGGCATGCGGTGCGAGCCCCCGACGCCTGTCACATGTGGCTTCGAAGATGTACCAGGCTAGATGGTCTTCTCGGTGATGGCGATTAGCTCCATGATGTGGTCCGCCCAAGCATCGAAGCCCCCGGGTGTCGGTCGCTGGCGGAGATCTCTCTTTCCATCCGCAACACATCGTGTGCGCTGAGGTCCCCCAAGTCAATGCGGTGCACTGCAAGTGCCCGGGCCGCTGCCCAACCCCCATGCGCATGGGTGGCACGGGTGGCCGTCACGGCAGAGACGATGTTGACGACCTGGTAGGAGCCACCTGGTCCTGCGACACTGGTATGCGAGCCTCTAGCCGTTGTGACGTGGTGGTCGGAGATCAGCTCGACGAGGCCCGGAGAAGCCGGTTGGTCGCCGGCCATCGGTGCAACAGTCTGGGACGGAGGAAGCTGGAAGAAAGCCTTCACACGCCCCCTACCTGGCGCACCCAATGTCAGATTTCGGGCTCCGCAAAACCCTAAGGATTCGAACACAGGGGCGTGTGCATAGGATCCTCCCTTCTTCGCCTCACCTAGACTCTACTCGATTGGAATGACGAAAAACTCACTCGAAGGTGAGGAGAACTCAGAACTCAGTAGTTTACTCAGGTTCGGGCCGCTGCAAAGCGTAAAACCCTACTCCTGCTTTGGTGGATTTCCTCTCACGGAGGTTGATGAGCGAGATTGTACGGTCCTTTTGTGCCTCCGGGGGCCAAGTGGCTAGTGTGTTGTCATAGGGTTCCGATCCTCTCCTCCCCCTCTCAGGTATCCTACCCTCTGTATTTATAGTGGAGTCCAGGGTCCTCTTCCTTTATCGTAGGCGGGAAGGGATCCCACAACGGCCAGATTCGGTGGGAGACAAGGGAACATGCCTCCCCTATCAAAAGTGGTCTTTGCCTGCAAAGCCGCTTCCACCACCGCAGAGGTCAGCGCAGGGATGACGGCCCTTTCCTGGCGTCACCCTCGACTCTTTAGGCCCAGCCTTACCTCGGAATATCTTCCACTCCGGAGGGGTCCTGGGGAGGCCACCCGCAGGTCTTGACGCTGCTCTTCCTTGTTAGGCTAGGCCCCTCACGAGGGCCTTGTTAAGGGTGGTGCTGTTCCTTGCCGATCTTGTGCTGACGAAGTGGGCCAGCCCTGGGCCGCATGCAGGCAGGTCTGGGTACCCCCGTTCCCAAAACGCGAACATAGTCTATCACACCCCGTCATCACGTGGTGTCTCAAAAGGACGAACTTTCGCAAGAGTGCACACTCGGGGAGAACACAATTTTATCTTGAAATTTTAGTGAGGGATCACCTTATAATGCTACCGTCGCCCTAAGAAAAACAAGGTGCACAAAAAGGATTAACATCACATGAAAATCATAAGTGACATGATATGGCCATGATCTTGTGCTTTTGATTTGCATCTTCAAAGCATTGGCATGACCTCCATCATCACGAGCATAACACCATGATCTCCATCATCATGTTGCCATCCAAGTTGTCTCTCCAACCATGCTTGTACTACCATTTCTATCGTTTAGCGATAAATTAAAGCATCACATAGTGCTTAATGAATTGACACATAGGTCATACAATAATTAAAGACAACCCTATATCTCTTGCCGGTTGCTGTAGCATCGACATGCAAGTTGATATTAACTATTACAACATGAATCTCGTACATCAAATATATATCATCATGTCTTTGGCCATATCATATCACAACATACCGTGCAAAAACAAGTTAGACGTCCTCCAATTTCATGTTGCATGTTTTATGTGGCTGCTCTGGGTATCTAGCAAGAGCGCTTCTTACTTACGCAGAACCAAAATGGTGATGTGCAAGTTGCTATTTAACCTTCTACATGGACCGCCTTTGTCGAATCCAATTCAACTAAGGTGGGAGAGACAAACACTCGACAACCATCTTATCCAACAAAGTTACATGTCAATCGATGGAACCGGTCTCTCGTACGTGGACGAGTGAAGTCGGTCCGGGCCACTTCATCCCACAATACCACTAAATCAAGAAAATACTAAGAAGGGAAGCAATCTGAATATCAACACCCACAAACTCCTTTGTGTTCTACTCGTGATGTCATATACGCATAGACTAAACTCATGAAGCCACTTTTGATGAACTAGGAGATGCACATCTACGAGAGGAGATATTGTATGTACATACCCTTGTAGATCGCTAAGAGAAAGCGTTAAAGAACACGGTTGAGGTAGTGGTACGTCTTTGCGATCCTATCACAATCCATCACACGAACTTTCCGATCGAGTACCGAACGGACGACACCTCCGTGTTCAATACACGTGTAGCTTGATGACGTCTCCACCTCCTCGATCCAGCAAGCGAGGTGGAGTGGTAGATGACTTCCTCGGCAGCACGACGACGAGATGGTGGTGGTGGAGTAGCTGTCCCGGCAGGGCTTCGCCGAGCTATACCGAGAAAACTAGAGGAGGAGACGATCTAAAGGAAGAGGGAGAGCCTCCGCCATGGCATTGGGTGCTGCAGCCCTCCCTCTCCTCACATATATAAAGGAGGAGGGGTGGAGGCCGGTGGCCCTAGGGTTTCCCCTAGTGCCTGGGGCGGTGGCCAAGGTGGCTTGCCACCCAAGGAAGGGTGGTGCCACACTTGGGCCTCCCCTCCTTCATACCTTCGGTCGCATGAGCCTTGGTTGGTGGGGCGGACAGCCCACCAGGGTCTGGTGCACCTCCTCTCACTGCCCATGGGGCACTCTGGGGTAGGTGGACCCCCTGTGGACCCTCGAAACACTTCTGACACTCCTACCACAAAACCGGTATATCCCAGACCATTTCGGACCTCGAATACCAACTTCCTACATATCAATCTTTACCTCCGGACCATTCCGGAGCTCCTAGTGACATCCAGGATCTCATCAGGGACTCCGACCAACTTAAGGTTACCACCACACATAACTCATTAATACCCAATCATCACCAAACCTTAAGTGTGCAGACCCTGCGTGTTCGAGAACTATGCAGACATGACCGAGATACTCTCTGATCAATAAGCAATAGCGGGACTTCGATGTCCATATTATCTCCTACATGTTCTACGAAGATCTTTATTGGTCGAACCACAATGGCAAGGATTCAATCAACCCCGTATACTATTCCCTTTGTCCATCAGTATGTTACTTGCCCGAGATTCGATTGTTGGTATCTGCATACCTAGTTCAATCTCGTTACTAGTAAATCTGTTTACTTGTTCCGTAATACAGGATCCCATGGCTAACTCTTTAGCACGTTGCTTGCAATCTTGTTGTGATGCTATATTACCGAGTAGGCCCTGAGATACATCGCCGTCACATGAAGTTACAAATCCCAATCTTGATCCATGCCAACTCAACAGACACCCTCGGAGATACATGTAAAGCACCTTAATAGTCACTCAGTTACTTTGTGACGTTTGATACACACAAGCTACTCTGCCCGTGTTAGTGAGTTGCATGATCTCACAATCATAGGAACATATACTTAACATGCACAAAACAATAGCAATAAACTGACACGATCATATGCTACATTCATAGTTTGGGTCTTGTCCATCACATCATTCGCGTAATGATGTGGTCCCATTATCAAATGACAACTCATGCCTATGGCCAGGAAACCTTGACCATCTTTGATCAACGAGCTAGTCCTTTAGAGGCTCACTAGGGACAGTGTGTTGTCTATGTATCCACACATGTATTTGAGTTTCCAATCAATACACTTCTAGCATGGATAATAAACGATTATCATGAACAAGGAAATATAATAATAACAATTTTATTATTGCCTGTAGGGCATATTTCCAATAGGAGACTCAAATTCAATATTTTTTTGCATAAAGTAAATAGATAGGCCCTTCGTAGAAGGAAGTAGGGATTTGTAGAGGTGCCACATCTTAAAGAGAAAATATTTTGGGTCGTATGCTTTTACTGTCAATGAAAACGACTAAGAGTTTCTAATATCTCCCATGCTAAAAGAATCATATGCGTTTCCCAAATTGAAAACAAACCTTATTCCTTTTTCCATCATTCTTTCACATTCCACGGCTGGCCGCATCCACGGGTACCGACCGTACCAACAGTTTCCAAGGAATTTTTCATTTGACAACATGAAATAGTTTTTCTTTGCATTTTGGGACTAGGCATCCCTATTATCGTCGTACTCTCGTCCAATGACAAGTCAATAAACACTCATCCTGAGAATAACCTATTCAACATGTGAAAGGATCGATATGGTTGACTAGAGTGGGGGTTGAATAGGCAACTAACAAATTTTAAACTTTTCTTCAAACAAATTAGGTTTAACAACAAAAAGGTTGTCTAGATATGCAACAAAAAATAGAACAACCTATATGATGCTAACAACAACAATTATAAGCAAGGAGTAAATACAAGTAAAGGTAAGAGATAACCACAAGTGGAACCGATGAAGACGAGGATTTGTTTCCGAAGTTCCTTCCTTTTGAGGGGAAGTATGTCTAGGTTGGAGCAGTGTGGAGGCACAATGATCCCCAAGATGCCACTAAGGCCACCGTATTCTCGTCACACCCTCACACAATGCGAGGTGCCGTGATTCCACTAAGTGGTGCCCTTGAAGTTGGCGATCGAATCTTTACAAAGAAGGTTGGGGCAATCTCCACAACTTAATTGGAGGCTCCCAATGATACCACGATGCTTCACCACAATGGAATATGGCTTCGAGGTGACCTGTCACACCCTGTTTTAGACCACTTTGTTACTACTATTTCCTTTTTAAAGTTTGGAGTCAATTGAAACTTTTTAAAGGAATGCTATGAGTGCTTTGATTGTCATTGCTGGTGTATGTGCTTGTGAGTAGCTCACTAAAAACAACTTTTCTCTAATAAACTTGCACCTTGACTCCAAACCACTGCCCATTGGTCATACCTTGTGTATAACACGAGGAGAAAATTTGCATAAAATATTATTTACACAAAACCCTTTTTATTTATTTTTGTAGCTTCAAACCCCTGCTTTGGGATTTGCACTACAAGTCCCTCATTCAAAGGGAGTGCTTTTACACAAATATTTTATTTTGATTCTATTATTAAAATAACTCTTTAAATCCATAAAATGATTATTTTTAAAGTTATTTTCCCATTTTACTTATATGCCCTTTTCTAAGGCCAGAAATGGTATTTCATGGTGAAAAAATATTTTTCCACCTTAGAAAAATCTAATAAAATTTAGGAAGACTTTGAGGACATATATTTTCCATACATAAGAGTTTCAACCCCTAGTCATGTTAAAAATATTGGACTAAACCCTTGAAGACCATTTCTGTTTGTTCTGATCTTTTGAAATATTACCAAAGGAAATATTCTCAATAAATTCCAAGAAAATTCTAGCATGTACATGTTATATGTGATGGTCATGCCAAATTGCAGCCCCATCCAAGGTGGTTTGGTTCACCAAATAACCAAAAAACCTTTCTCACCAGAACTAAGTTGGGAGAACTTTACATTGCCAAGTTTGTCCAATTGGTCTGAAACTTTGCAGGGGTGTTCAATACCCCAAATAAGGAGGGAATGCCATGTATTGCATTTGTGGGAATTGATTTGATCACATTTGCCCACAAGATTGCAGATCTCCCTATTCTTGGGTATTCCAAGTTTACATTGTCTAACTTGCTCAATTGAGCTCAAATTTGGTAAAGCCCCCTAAATTTGTCCATCATCAAATCTTGTTAACCCTGAATGCTTTTGCAGGAGGTTAACTCCCCCAAACCAACATCAAACACCTTCTGTTAGTTCAGAAAACCAGCAACTAGCACCCCGAACACTTACTCCCTTCACTCCAAACTTGTGTCACAGGCTCACTGTGCCTCCCCACAGCTGTAGTCGAGAGATCCAGCTCCTGTTCAATGAGAGGGAGCCAAAATATGCAATTTACCATCTGAATCAATGATGACATCACCTGTTTATCACCCCTCCTTTTGACCACCTCGATTCCCCTCGGCCTCAAGCATCCAAAGAGCATCTAGTCCACCCGGAGACTCCCCCAGACATGGTCAGGATGCGCCAGAGCGTGCCAGCATGCCATGGCATGCCAAAGCTGCGCTTTGGATGCGTTACAGTGCGCACTGGAGCCCAGGGAGGCCAGCCCCAGCCAAATCCTATTGTGGTATGTTGCATGGGAAACAAAAAAAATTCTACGCACATGAAAGACCTATCCATGGTGATGATCATCTATAAGAGGGGAGTTCGGATCCACATACCCTTATAGATCTCTAAGAGGAAGCGTATATAATGCGACTGATGTAGTCGAACATCTCCGCGATCCAAATTGCAGCCCGTCCCGCGATCTCATCATGATCCATCCTGATCTAGTGCCGAACGGACAACACCTACACGTTCGGCACACGTACAGCTCGATGATGATATCCGCCTTCTTGATCCAGCAAGAGGGGCGAATAGGTATCTAAATTCTCCGGCAACACAAGGTGTGGCGGTGATGATAGTGGAGCTCCTCCAGCAGGGCTTCACCGTACCGTACCGAACTAGCTACATGGTGTCACGAAGTGGTGGACGGAGAGAGATTGCACCTTCGCTTGATGTCATAAAGCCTCTCTCACCTCCACTATATATAGGAGGGAGGGGAGGGGTGGCGCCCTAGGGCAAGGCCCTAGGGTTTGGCCGAACCAAAGGGAGAGGGAGGAGTCCTCCTCCAACACAACTTGGAAGGAGTCCTCCTTCCAAATTTGGTTTTGGCCCTTTCCTCCTTTCCTTTTTCTCCCTTGGCCGAAATAGCCTCTTTGGGCTGGCCACCAGCCCACTAAGGGGTGGTGCCCCACCCTTGGGCCCTTTTGGTTCTCTACCGGGTGGGTGGCCCCTCCCAATAGAACTCCGGAACCCATTCATCACTCCTAGTACTTAACCGGTAATGCCCGAAAACCTTTTGGAAGCCAAATGGATACTTCCTATATATCAATCTTCCTCTCCGGACCATTCCGGAAACCCTCATGACCTCCGGGATCTCATCTGGGACTCCGAAAAACCTTCAGTAACCAACATCAATAATTCAACTATACCTAAATGTCACCGAACCTGAAGTGTGCACACCCTGTGGGTTTGATAACTATGCAGTCATGACGTGAGACAGTCTCCGGTCAGTAACCAATAGCGGGACCTGGATGGCCATATTGGCTCCGACATATTCTACGAAGATCTTCATCGGTTGAACCTATATGTCAAGGATTCAGTTAATCCCGTATGCTATTCCATTTGTCCATCGGTATGTTACTTGCCTGAGATTTGATCGTCGGTATCTCTATACCTAGTTCAATCTCGTTACCAACAAGTCTCTTTACTCATTCCGTAATACAAGATCCCGTGACTAACTCCTTAGTCAAATTGCTTGAAAGGATTATTGTGATGTTGTATTACCGAGTGGGCCCCGATATACCTCTCCATCATACGGAGTGACAAATCCCAGTCTCGATTCACGCCAGCCCAACACACACCTTCGGAGATAACTGTAGAACACCTTTGTAGTCACCCATTTACGTTGCGATGTTTGATACACACAAAGTATTCCTCCGGTGTCCGGGTGTTGAATGATCTCATGGTCATAGGAATAGATACATCGACATGCAGAAAATAGTAGCAATAATCTGACACGATCATATGCTACGTTCATAGTTTGGGTCTTGTCATTCACATCATTCTCCTAATGATGTGATCCAGTTATCAAGTGACGACACTTGTCAATGGCCAGGAAACCTTGACCATCTTTGATCAACGAGCTAGTCAACTAGAGACTCACTAGGGACAGTGTTTTGTCTATGTATCCACACATGTATTTGAGTTTCCAACCAATACAATTCTAGCATGGATAATAAACGATTATCATGAATAAGGAAATATAATAATAACCAATTTATTATTGCCTCTAGGGCATATTTCCAACAGTCTCCCACTTGCATTAGAGTAAATAATCTAGTTCACATCATTATGTGATTGTAATGAATCTAACATGCATGGGGTTTGATCATATCTTGTTTGGGAGAGATGTTTTAGTCAACGGGTCTGAACCTTTCAGATCCGTGTGTGCTTTACAAATCTCTATGTCATCCTATACATGCTGCTACCACGCGCCATTTGGAACTATTCCAAATGACTGCTCCACTATACGAATCCGGTTTACTACTCAAAGTTATCTGGATTAGTGTCAAAGCTACCATCGTTGTAACCCTTTACGTTGAACTCTTTTATCACCTCCATAATCGAGAAGAATTCCTTATTCCATGAGTTACTAAGGATGACTTTTCACCGCTGTCCAGTAATCCATTGCTGGATCACTTTTGTATCCTTGATAGATTCATGGCAAGGTACACATCAGGTGCGGTACAAGACATAACATACTATAGAGCCTATGGCTAATGCATAGGGGACGACCTTCGTCCTTTCTCTTTCTTCTACCGTGGTCGGGTTTTGAGTCTTACTCAAATTCACACCTTACAATACAGTCAAGAATCCCTTCTTTGACTGACCCATTTTGAACTCCTTCAAAATCTTGTCACGGTATGTATTCATTTGAAAGTTCTATTAAGCGTTTTGACCTATCTCTATAGATCTTGATGTTCAATGTTCAAGTAGCTCAATCCAGGTTTTCCTTCGAAAAACTCCTTTCAAACAACCATTTATGCTTTCCATAAATTCTACATTATTTCCAATCAACAATATGTCAACCAGATATACTTATCAGAAATTCTATAGTGCTCCCACTCACTTTCTTGGAAAAACAAGTTTCTCATAAACTATGTATAAACCCAAAATCGTTGATCACTCATCAAAGTACTTATTCCAGCTCCGAGATGCTTGCTCCATTTCATAGAAGGATCGCTGGAGCTTGCATACTTGTTAGCATCCTTAGGATCGACAAAACCTTCTAGTTGTATCACATACAACTTTTCCTCAAGGAAACCGTCGAGGAAACAATGTTTTGACTTCCATGTGCAAGATCTCATAATAAATAATGCAAACAACTGCCAACATAATTCCAACAGACTTCAGCATCACTACGAGTGAGAAAGTCTCATTGTAGTCAACTCTTTGAACTTGTCGAAAACATCTTTGCAACAAGTCGAGCTTTCTTAACGGCGACATTCACCATCATCGTTTGTCTTCCTTTTAATGATCCATATGTACTTACTAGTCTTACGGCCATCAAGTAGTACTTCCAAAGTCCACACTTTGTTTTCATACATGGATCCTCTCTCAGAATTCATGGCCTCGAGCCAATAGTCAGAATCCAGGCCTACCATCGCTTCTCCATAGCTCCTAGGTTCATTGTTGTCCAGCAACATGACCTCCAAGACATGATTACCATACCACTCTGGAGTAGTGTGTGTCCTTGTAGACCTACTAGGTTTGGAAGTAACTTGATGTGAAGCTTCATGATCACCATCACCGGCTTCCACTTCAACTGGTGTAGGCGCCACAGGAACAACTACCTGCGTCCTTCTACTTTCTTGTTGAAGTGATGGTTCAAAACCTCATAAAGTTCCACCATCGTCCATGTCGTGGTTTTGTCATGGCAGATGTCCTCGTGAAAGGACTTAGTGATGAGGCCATCATAGCTATGTGGCGACACAAAGGGGTTGATCGGGAAACGGGAGGCGAGTTTACCTAGGTTCGGCCCCTCAGATTGAGGTAAAAGCCTACGTACTGCTTGTGTATATTGATGTGGGAAATTGATTACTAGGTTGCAGATTTGCCTAACCTAGCTCTCGATTGATGTTAACTTAACCATATCTTCCCAAGAGACCCGCCTTTATATACAGGTCGGGGCTCTAGGTCTTACAAGAGTCCAACTCTTATTACAATTTGTGAGCCAGTTTATCCCTAACTTGCCTTGTCTCCCACGCAAGGAAACTCCTGGTGTCTCTTTCCTTACATGGACTGCAGGTCGCCTTTGTTGACTCTTGGGCCAACCGTCTAATCTGGCGCCTTCCGCTACTTTAATAACAGCCCATCTTATCCACAGGAATAGAGCCGCCATTATCCTGACCTGGCCCACAGGGCGGGTCTTACGACGGGATAATATCCCCAACATTAGGCCCAAGATTGACTTGAATTTATTCACGTCAATAAATCTCTTCTCATTAGGCCCATGCTCACTTAACCCGCCTTCTTACTTTCAACGGAAAAACTGCCAGCTTATGAACTTTCTTCAAATTTTCACCACGTGGAATGATAATGTCACTTACTCCGCAATTCCAGGAATCTTCATGACGTCACCCAATGGCTCCTATCGATTTTATCGTGCAGCCCAAGAACTGAGGCGCCATCAACTCCGAATTTACAGCGCCTCCTTGTTTCCCGCGCGTGTCGTTTCCTTTCCCCCCTTCGGTCCTTAAATACCGACGAGGAATCTTTTCACCTTTTACCCTAGCTCATCTTCTTCCTCCTCGAGCTGCTCGACTCTTGGCACGCCGCAACTGCATCTTCTTTGGTGATCCCCTTTGAGCCACGGATTCCTTCTGTGCCCATCTCTGCACCCAGCTCCAGTCTTTTCCTCCGCCAATCGACGCTGTCACGTATGCCTCCATCTGTGTGTACAAATTTACTCCAATCACGTGCCGTAGTTCATCGGAGCTCCTCGAGGGTTCGTCGTACCTCCATTAGTAGGGCTAGTTGGTGTACTCCTTTAAACACAGCGAAACCCCCTTGACATGTAGTGGAAAGGGATGCAGGATGAATCTAGCAAAAAACTTTACTGATACCTCTACATTTAAATCCGTCACCCTTTAGTTGTTGTCGCCGCTATTCTTCGCTGTTTTTATTTCACGCTTTTAACTTTCTCTTCCGTACTGCTTGTAGATCCAAACTATTCTGTAGTTTTGGTAAAAACTGTTCTTCCAACACTTAGCAAAATTCGGTCGTCCATGGTCCTTCTCGACCTTGCAGCGACTTACTATGCTGTCCGTTTATTCTCTTCCATGACCCGCCATTCTCATGCACCTTCCCATTCTTAGGCGACTTAGAACGTTGCAATGTCCCATCTTGCTAGTCATCTTATAATAACCCGCCATTTATATCTATGCAGCTGACCTTTTCCGGCTTAGGACACTATGTCAAAACCATCGAAGTGTGACTGCTTACCCTGTGATATTGACGAAGCCGCCCTGCAACACTTTGTGACAATGGGAATCTTGCTTCCTAAAGAGGTGATTGGATGGAGGGCTCCTGCCAAACAAGCTCGATCTCAACCCGTGGAAGGGGAAGTGGTATTATTTGGAGACCACCTAGAACGAGGCTTCTCGCCCCCGGCTCAAAGTTCTTTCGAGACGCCCTCAACTTTTCCAAGCTCCACCGCCAAGATTTGGGTCCCAATTCAATCAGTAGCCTGTACCAATTCCAGGTTTGTTGTGAAGCATATTTGGAAATAGAACCCACCATCTCTTTGTCTAGAGAATTTTTCTATTTAAATCGCCAAACAGAATGCGCCGATGGTCCTAGCTTGGAGCTCGGCAGGGTTACCATCCAGAGACGTCGCGAAACTGGTTTCCCTGCTGTCGCCTTACCCAACCATCCTAAAGGTTGGGGAAAAACCTGGTTCTACTTTAAGAACACCGCTCCAGATCATGAGAATCCTGTACCGGGTAATAGGGAAAATCGCCTTCCAATGGATTTTCAACTCCGTGAACCTCTGACTCCTGAAGAACAAGCCGCCCATAAATCTGCCTCGCCCCGGCTGTGGGCTCTCAATGCCAATGGTCTGACCGGCGTCGACTTGATCCGTGGTTGGATAGAATGGCAGATCATGCCTCTGAGCCCCCGCGAGGGTCTGATGTGTCAATAAGACCATAATCTCAACAATGCTCAGCGTTTCACGCATATCATGCTTGACACCGAAGAAATCAACAGTCTGGTGAAAAAGCTATGTGGTGAAAGCAAAGAGGCTTGTTCCAAAATTGGTCTGAAGCCGTTTCGTCGTGCCAACCCTGCTCCTGAGGTAGATAATTTTACCTCTCCTTCATTTGATTTGATGGCTTCTTGTGTCCCTTGGTAGAACTAACTTGCCTTCTTTATAGAAAACTGCACCCTTATGGAAACGCAGGGTCATCAAGCCGCCTGTAAAAAGAGTGAAGACCCTTGCGAAGAAAAAGAAAAGCAAACCCGGTGCGGGCGAGTCATCCGTTGTGGGCGAGTCGCCACATGCTGAAGACTTGTCTGAGGTAAATTCCTGGATCTCCTGTTAAGGCACCATAGATCTTTGCCAACCTTGTATTTTTACTTCTAGGGAGAAGACGGAGAAAGTGATGCTGAAGAGGCTGGGGTAATTTGGATTTCTTCTGATTCAAGTATTTCCTTGGAAAGACCTCACAGGAGGGTTTTTAGGAAAGTTCCTATGAGTCACCCAGACACTCACTTGGATCCTAACTTCCTTTTGAAAAAGGCCTTATATACTCCAAAACGCCACACCCGTAGCTCTTCACGTGATCTTATGGCGGTTTTACCTCAAAAAGCATCCGGCCGCAAACGTCGAACTAAGGTATTTTCTCATTTTCTGTCAAGTTTTATGGTCAACCTTTGCCTTCATTCATTAAACCTTGTAACTATAACAAGTGTCTCCCCCTTCATTTGGCGACTCAGCATCTTCCAAACTACAACCGCTTATGCACCTCCCGGGGTATGACATCAATTGCCGTATGCATTTTTCCTTATGATGTTCAATTTAAGTGTGTCTTAACCTTCCATCTTTGTAGAGCTCAAGCTAAGAAGCGGAAAACGAGCAGGTGAAATCTAAATGTTGGCAGGCCTGGAATGGATGAAGCACACGTGCATGTTCCTGATATTCCAGAAGAAGACGTTGATGCTTATGTTGATCCTCCCGAAGGCGCCACCACAGATAACATCCCTGATGTCCAAATTACCCCATCAAGAACTGTTACTAAGGTGGTGAAGGCGAGTCACAAGGAGAAACTCAAGCCACCAAGCCCCATAAAGTCAACCAAAGGTGCTTCACCCGAAGATGATGTTGTTACTATCATTGGGACGGGTCATACAACCCCTGTCCGCAATGTGTTGGCAAAGCACACTCGTGGGGACGTCTCCACCAAGATGATGGCAGGGAAATCTGCAATTGACCTTCCAAATATTGAGAAGCTAAACTTCAAAGAGCTCCACTCAGGATACCTGAACTGCCTTGCGTCGAGCTGAGATTTTGAAGCCGGCTTAGTAAATATGATGAAGAGAAGATATGAGGTATTTTCAACACAGATTGTCTTATATATCCTCCTTTAGCCCCCAAGGACCGGGTCATCTTCTTGAAGATGAGCTGGGTCTTGCTTAAAAAACTTATCTGTTTTGTGAGAAAAACAAGTACATTAGCCCCCAAGTGTCAAGTGGATTGCTTGCAATATGCTTGAGACTTGTCTGTTCTCCTTTCAACTCTACCCGTATAATATTAAGGTCACTTATCCTTTCTGCCTGACTTTGTAGGAGACAATTAGGCAAACTGACGCATCCTTAAGCGAGATGCAAAAAATCCTAGGATGCCCACAAGATGCCAGGGCCATACTGGAAGAAAAACTCCGGGCCAGAACGGCATAGCTTGGACAGGCCAGAACTGAATATCTGAAGTATAAGGAGACAACCGCGGCGGAACAAGCCACCCTTGAAAAACAAGCAGAGAAAGTCGAGGGTCAACTTGTAGAGGCTACAGCCGAATTGTCTGGCCTGCGTCAACATATCTCCAAGATGACCAACGCTATTTTTGGTAAGTCCTTCATAAAACATATTATCATTGTGACAAAGGACATGATGTGCTCGGCGACTTATATATTCATTTATAGGCCCTCGATCCGTTAACCTCCAAGGCGACTTAGTATTGAAGCTAAAGGCCATATATACTCTGACGGAGCAACTGTATGTTGGCAGATTGTTGACTGTGAAGGCTGTTTGGGGCGATAAACACCCAGTAAAATACATCAAGGACATGTTGAGGCGACTCTCAATGATCCCTCAACATACAACTGAAATAATAAAATCATCTGCGCGCAAGGGAGTAACGGGGGCCAAGAGCCTGGCGCTAGCTTATGCTCCGGAACTCAAGCCGGATGAAATAGCTGGCGGCTTCCCGTAGTATAAGGATGACGGCTCAGAGTTCACAGAGGAAGACTACGCGATATGCGTAAAAGATATTCGCCTTGCAGCAAGCCGCCTTGCTGAAAGCCTGGACCTTCAAAAATATCCAACAACTTATGACGATGAAGGGGGACGCATGTCGATTTCCAGCTTCGCGCCTTTGGACTTAGCACCTCAGCATCGTAAGCCTCTTTTTGCCCCTGATGCTGACCCGTCAACCATCTTAACGGATGAAGCTAAATTCCAAGCCTTAATCAATTGTACGTGGGATGTGGACAACTTCCAGATCCAAGACCCCGAAACCTCAGCACAGGATGAGCCGGCGGAGGCCTAGAAGTGGCGACTCTGTGAAGCTTCAAACTGAAGAAGAGGTTGAACTCGGCGAAATCTTGCCGCCGGGTTGTAACAATAAAAAATTCTAGCCTTTAAAGTGCCATGTAATCGTTGTTTCAGAACATGGCCACAACTACTTTTGTCTATGGAAAATATGTTTGAATTTTCATGACATTACCTTTGCAATAGAAATCGCCTTGATTGGGCGGGTTGAAGAAGGGTAGTACTCCAGCTTTGACCGCAACCTCTTTGGATGAATTTAGCCTTTGCTGTTTGGAATCGTCTGATTGGCAGTATAGTCACCACATAAGGTGTAAAATGAGTCGGCTCTATGAGTCACGGCGGGTTGACGGGCTTGCAACGCTCTAATCATACCCGAGGAGGTTTTTACAAAAACCTTTATGTGATTAGACTGGCTGATCAGGCTCAAGCAAGCTTAAGTGAACCTATGGTTTGTCTATTTTCCATATGCCGGCTCTCGCAAGTACCTCAATGTTTTAACGTTGGGAGTTCAGGGTCCAATACTTGGATTGACTCGCCAAGAGTACATGGGTCTTATGGGCGAGTCGCTTCAAACATACAGTCCAGTACAACCATCCAGTAATACGTTAATTTTTCGCTGGCTAAGAGGGTATTAAGGCGGGCTCAATGAGTCAGAAGACCCCAAATGACCTATGATCAATGAAAAACGGGCATAGGATAGCAAAACACAATGCTATTACTGCTAAACGACTTAGGAACCAATAGCCCCCAAGTAAGCCGGTTTTTATCATTCATGATCATACATAGGCGCCTATGTTTGAACCATGCATCATGGAACTTGATCCTCTTTGGCTTTACTGGTACCTATGTTTGAGTGGTCGCATCAATGCGGCTTACTCTCTTTGATACCAGCTGCGTACATGTTTCGATAGCCTCCCCAATGACGGCTGATCCTCTTGGGCAACTTAATATTTGATCAATAAAGACTCATGCTCATATATGGGCTGAAACGACAGAGACCCCGAATTTCATGGGCACCGGCTTTATTGACACGATGTAAAGAGTACACAAGGATTGAAAATATGTAGATAGATAAGGAGACAATGGCTTTAAGTATAGTAGGGTCGAAGATGAGCGATGTTCCAGGGGCGAGTTGTCTCTTCCTCCGTGGTTGGTTTGTCGGGTCGTAGATCAATCAGGTAGTATGTGCCGTTGCAGAGGTTCCTGCTGACAACGAAAGGCCCCTCCCAAGGGGGGGAAGCTTGTGCATACCTGTGTGATCTTGGATTAACCGAAGCACCAAGTCGCCCTCCTGGAAGACCCGACTTTTAACATGTTGACTATGGTAACGACGCAAGTCTTACTGGTAAGTCGCCGATCGTGCAACAACGAAATCACGCTTCTCTTCTAGGGTGTCCAAAGAATCCTGACGCGCCTGCTCATTATCACCTTCAATGTATGCGAGGACTCTAGGAGAATCATGCTTTATATCGCTTGGAAGAACCGCCCCTGCCCCATAGACAAGGAAAAAGGGAGTGTACCCAGTTGACCTGTTCGGCGTCGTCCTGATACTCCACAACACAGAGGGGAGATCTTCAACCCAACAACCTGGAGTGCTTTGCAAAGGAACCATGAGCCGGGGTTCGATCCCTCGCAATATCTCCTGGTTAGCCCGCTCAGCTTGACCATTAGATTGTGGATGAGCTACTGCAAACACATCAAGCAAGATGTGCTCTCGCTGACAAAAATCTTTCATTGCCCCCTTAGATAAACTAGTACAATTGTCGGTGATGATGCTATGAGGGTAGCCAAAACGAAAGATCAGCTTCTTGAGGAACTTGACTGCCGTTTCTGCTTCACAATTACTAAATGGTTCCGTTTCAACCCACTTGGTAAATTTGTCAACTGCAACCAGCAGATGTGTCTTCGTGTTCGAAGATCTTTTAAAACGGCCAACCATTTCAAGCCCAGAGACTGCAAAAGGCCACGTAATGGGAATCATGCGCAAGTCCTGAGCCGACACGTATGCCTGACGTCCGAACTTCTGACATCCGTCGCATTGACGTACTATGTCTTCAGCATCGACATGAGCTATCAACCAGTAAAAACCGTGACGAAAACCTTTGACACCAGAGGTCGTTACCCGGCATGATGTCCACAGTCGCCCGCATGTATCTCATTTAGAATTTCTCTCCCCTCTTCGGGTGAAACACAATGCTGGATGATCCCACAAGTGCTTTTTTTGTGCAACTAGCCTTTGTGTCTGGCGAAAACTTCATCAGATGGCAACTCGCCTCGAGCCAGATAGGCCATGTAAGGTATCGTCCAATCGGGAGTTGCTCTAAGTGCTGCCACCAACTGTGACTTTGGGTCAGGAATTGCTATGTCTTCTTTCGAAGGCAATTTCATGGAAGGGTTATGCAAAACATCCAAGAAGACATTAGGAGGGACAAGCTTACCTTGTGACCCAAGCTGGGAAAGAGCATCAGCCGCCTCATTCTGTCGATGGTCAATATGATCAACCTGATAGCCATGGAAGTAACCCACCACCTTGGTGACCGCTTGCCTATAAGCCTCCATCAACGGATCCTTGGAATCCCAGGTACCTGACAATTGCTGAGCCACCAAATCTGAGTCGCCCAAGCATCTGACTCAGCTCAAATTCATCTCTTTAGGTATCCTGAGCCCGTGCAATGAAGCTTCATACTCGGCTGCATTGTTGGTGGAAGGGAACATGAGCTGCAGAACTTAGCAGAACTTGTCCCCTCTTGGAGATGTCAACACTACTCCGGCGCCTGAACCTTCCAATTTCCTAGAGCCTTCGAAGTGAATCGTCCAGTAGGTGTTATTTGGCATTTCTTCCGACACTTGCAGCTCGGTCCAATCATTGATAAAATCCACCAACGCCTGAGATTTAATAGCTATAGGAAGCGCATACTTCACATGATGGGGACCAAGCTCTATCGCCCATTTAGTAATCCGCCCTGTAGCATCTCGATTCTGTATAATGCCCCCAATAGGTGCAGAACTGACAACGGTGATGGGGTGCTCCAGAAAGGAGTGCGTCAACTTCTGGCTTGCCATAAAGAGCCCAAAGACCAAGTTCTGCAATTGTGGATACCGCTGCTTGGACAAGGCTAACACCTTGCTAATGAAATACACTAGAAGCTAGACGGGGTACTCCTTGCCTTCTTCCTTGCGCTTAACAACCACTGCCACGCTTACCGCTTTAGAATTAGCGGCAATGTACAAGAGCATCGGCTCCTTGTCTGTTGGGGCTGCCATCACGGGCGGCTTAGCAAGTTGTTCTTTGAGGGCCTCAAATGGTTCATTGGCAACATTAGTCCAAACAAAGTGCTCTATCTTCTTGAGCAGTTGGTAGAGTGGGATGGCCTTCTCACCCAGGCGACTTATAAATCGACTAAGTACTGCGATACAACTAGCCATACGCTTGACCTGGTTAATGTTGGCTGGCTTCCCAAGTGAGGTAATTGCCTTAATCTTGTCCGGGTTAGCTTCTATGCCACGCTCGGATACTAAAAACCCAAGTAACTTGCCAGCAGGGACCCCCAACACGAAGTTCGTGGGGTTAAGCTTCATCTGACAGACCAGGAGGTTGTCGAACGTCTCCTTGAGATCACCTAGAAGCGTCTCCTTCTTCTGTGATTTTACTACAATGTCACCAACATAAGCATGAACATTGCACCCAATCTGACTTTGAAGACTATTTTGGATGCAACGTTGATAAGTTGCCCCTGCACTTTTGAGCCCAAAGGGCATTGGGACATAACAAAAGGCACCAAAGGGGGTGATAAAAGTCGTCTTCTCCTGAGCCTCCTTGGCTATCTTGATCTGATGGTAACCTGAATACGCATCCAGAAAGCATGGCCGCTCGCAACCCGTTGTAGAGTCAATGATTTGGTCAATACGGGGCAACGCAAAGGGATCCTTGGGACAAGCTTTGTTAAGATCCTTATAGTCGATGCACATACGGAAAGTGCCGTTCTTCTTAAGAACCAAGACCGGGTTAGCCAACCATTCAGGATGAAAAACTTCAACAATGAAACCGGCAGCTAAGAGTCGGGCGACTTCCTCTCCAATTGTCTTACGTCTTTACTCGTTAAAACGACGAAGGTATTGGTGAACCGGATTCATCTTAGGATCTACATTGAGATGGTGCTCGGCAAATTATCTCGGTACTCCTGGCATGTCACAAGGCTTCCATGCGAAGATGTCCCGAATCTCACGGATGAATTCGATGAGCGCGCTTTCCTATTTAGGATCCAAGCCGGTCCCAATGGTGAACTTCTTAGAAGAGTCGCTAGGGACAAAATCCACCTGCGTGGTATCATCCGCCGGTTTAAACTTGAGGGGTGGCTCAGAGTCGACCGTGGGTTTGTTCAATGGGCTCATGTCAGCTGGATCCACATTGGCTTGGTGGAATTTTAGCTCTTCGGGAGCACACACCGACTCTGCATACATGGTGTCCCCCTCTTCACATTCCTGGGCTATCTCCCGGCTTCCATTAACCGTGATGGTACCGTTGAGATCCGACATTTTAAGCTTAAGATATACATAGCATGACCGGGCCATGAAACGGGTGTAAGCCGGCCATCCAAACAAAGCATGATAAGGGCTCTTGATCTTGACGACTTCAAACGTCGATGACTCACTCCTATAATTGGACTCATCACCGGAAGCCACATTCAACTTAATCTGCCCAACAGGGTAGGCCGACTTGCCCAGGATGATGTCGTGAAAAACCATGGTCGAGGGCATCAAATTCTCCTCCTTGAAGTTCATTCTCCGGAAGGTGTCATAGTACAGAATATTAATGTTGCTGCCTCCGTCCATAAGGACTTTGGAGAGCGTGTATCCTCCAACCTGAGGCGCCACCACTAATGCCAACTCGCCGGGGTTGTCAATCTGGGCGAATGATCAGCCCTCCTCCACGTCACGGGCTGCTCAGACCAATTTAAGTATCGGTGTACCGTCGGCTCAGTCATACGGATGGTCCTCTGCCTCACCTTCTAGTCTCTTTTGCAAGAGCTCATGGTAAAAACATGGTACTGTCTGCCATTCAACTTCTTGGGGTTGCTTTGGAAACCGCCTTGGTTGTTTGGCTGGTGGAATTCTCCTCTATCATTGTATTGCTGACTGCCTTGGCCAGACGACTGCCCGACATTGTTATGTGAGCCGCCACGCCCTTGAGCCCCTAGGTTAGGGAAATCACCAAACGAAGAAACGCGTGACCCGCCTGAACCAAACTAATCTTGCGGGGCACCTTCGCCACCTCCTTGATGACTTCGGGACGCCTAAAGGCGAAACTCCTGCATCACAAAGCAATTTTCCCAAGAATGAGTAGAAGGGACACCTGGGGTACTGTGCTTGGGGCAAGGTCCCTTGAGCATCTCCTCGTAATTACGTGGCTTCTTCCCAGTGAAACCTCGATCTTGGAAACCGCCCTGATTCGTGTTCCGGTGTTGATTTCGCGGTCCAATATTGGTGTTGGCAACAAAATCAGAGGTGCCATCCCGTTGCCTCCTTTTCCCATGACCTCCATGATTATTATTGTGCCCAGAGTGTTGGTGGTGACCCTTGCCTCCTTCACCTCTTCTGGTTCTATCGGCGTTCTTATCACCGGAACCTGCGTCCTTCATCCCATCCGATATAGCATACTTGGTGAGGGTATCCATCAAATCACCCATATCCTGCACCTTTCGCTTGACGCAACCAAGCTTGAACACCAGAGTTTGAACATGACAGTTCTTTTCCAGAATCAACACGGCCCGAGCCGCTGAAATATCATCTGGGAAGTAGATGATTTCCGCGACCTGCCGGGTCCAATGATGGGCGGATTCGTCTGCACGCTGACCGCAATGCTGGAGATCCACAATGGTCATCAAACGCTTTCAAGTCCCACGGAAATTCTTGACAAAACGCTCCTTGAGCTCTGCCCAGGTGTTGATGGAATTTGGTGGTAGGTTCTTCAACCACGTGCAAGCCGGACCTTCCAACATCACTGTGAAATATTTGGCGCAGACTGCATCACTGGCATCGAGCATGTCCATGCCCAGCTCATAACTTTCTATCCATGCCCCCGGCTCAAGATCAGGATTGTAATTGGGCACCTTGCGGGGACCTTTGAAGTCCTTGGGCACGCGTTCATTGCATAAGGCATGTGATAGGCAAGGGACTCTGACGTTCCTACGTCGACCACCATGTCCCGAGGCTGGTTGAACATGACATGGGATTCCTTGACCCGCCAGGGCTGCCATCGCTTCTGCCTCGGCCTGCCGGGCGACTCGTGCAGCATTGACAAGCGCCAGAGCATTGGATATTGGCGGATCTGGTGGATTGTCTTGAGGCTGATGTCGACGGGCATCTCTAGAAATTTCCGGAGGGTCATTTGGGCGGCTCTTCGTATGGCTTGCATGCGGCGTGGAATGCATACGATTGCGGCTATACGAGAATTGGGCCTGCTGGAGGACCGCAGTTTTCTACATCTCTATGGCATTTCGTGCCCCCACCTCTAAGGCAATATTCCCACGGATGGGGAGAGACTCCAGATGGCGGGTCGCAGCCAGCACATTATCCACCGGATTGGAGAAATGACCCTGAGGTGTTTGGAAGTGCTGACTCGCCTGCGGGTTCAACGGGGGTTGCATTGGCTGTTGGACGATCTCCACATGTGGATCACCTTGTCCTGGCGGGTTGTGATCTGCCTCGGGTGTTTGTGGGATGTTGAACAAATGGGTTAGATTAAGGTTGGGCAGGATGCAACCCTTGTTCCTCCGCTCGTACACGGCTTCCGACGCAACTCACCGACGCTCATGTCGCCATGCCTCCATCTTTAGACGTTCCTCCTCCTCGTCCATCTGGGCTCGTTGATCTATCATTCAGGTTTTGTCCGCATCGATCTAGCGCTGAATCTGGGCCATCTCTTCAAGAAGTTTAGCCAATTCGGTGTTAACCTGTACTGATTGTCAGCCGTCACAACCACCTCCATGAGTTTTGCCATCTCAACCATCAGATCTGACATAGCCTGAGCTGGGGTTTTGCCTGATCCGCTCGCTCCGTTGGCGTAGCCATGTTTGGCTGATCATGAGCCGCCGTAGCCCCCGCCATATAGATGGCGATCTGATGGCGGTGTCCGTGTGGTTATTCGTAAATCACCGCCTCAGGAAAACCGCCCAACCTCCCCTCATGGAGAGGGCAGATTGAATCGGTGTCTCCGATCGATGACTCGCCATCAGAGTTGACAGGAGTGTCTCCGCTAGCTTTCGGCTCTTCTAAGAGGATGACTCCTTGCATGAAGCTGACGGAGGTGTGACACTGTCTGATCTGATGCGTCACAGGTTGGGCGAGCCGAGCAGGCTCGACGATGTCGTTGGAGATGTCCGGCTCGGGAATCGGCGCTCCAACCTTGCCGATGAAGACGTGGATTTTGCCAAAGGGGACCCTGTACCCGGATTCGATCGATCCGGCCTCGGGGCCCCAGATTGAGTTGTCGATGTAGTATTTGCCGTGGAGTCTCTTCTTCATAAGGCCGACCGCATAGCTCCCGAACCCTGGAAGGGTTCCCTTTGAGAACTCAACTCCACCGTAAGCAGGCCCCATGGTGGGCCCCAACTATCATGGTTTTGTCACGGCAGATGTCCTCGTGAAAGGACTTAGTGATGAGGCCATCGCAGCTATGTGGCGACTCAAAGGGGTTGATCGGGAAACGGGAGGAGAGTTTACCTAGGTTCGGGCCCTCAGATTGAGGTAAAAGCCTAGGTCCTTCTTGTGTATATTGATGTGGGAAATTGATTACAAGGTTGCGGATTCGCTGACCTAGCTCTCGATTGATATTAACTTATCCCTATCTATCCTAGAGACCCGCCTTTATATATAGGTCAGGGCTCTAGCTCTTACAATAGTCCAACTCTTATTACAATTTCTGAGCCAGTTTATCTCTAACTTGCCTTGTCACCCACGCAAGGAAACTCCTGGTGTCTCTTTCCTTAATTGGACTACAAGTCGTCTTTATTGAGTCTTGGGCCAACCATCTCATCTGGAGCCTTACACTACTTTAATAATGGCCCATCTTATCCACAGGAATAGAGCCGCCATTATCCCGAACCAGCCTACAGGGCGGGTCTTACTATGGGATAATATCCCCAACAGTCCCACTCAATTCTTTCAAGAGAAACAATTTCTCGAGAAAGGAACTGTTTCCTGAAAAAACACTTTGCTTTTGATCTAACATAGGAGGTATACCCAACAGTTTTGGGAATCCTATGAAGATGCATTTATCCGCTTTGAGTTCGAGCTTATCAGGCTGAAACATTTTCACATAAGCATCGCAACCCCAAAGTTTTAAGAAACGACAACTTAGGTTTCTCCAAACCATAGTTCATACGGTGTCATCTCAATGGAATTATGTGGTGCCCTATTTAAAGTTAATGCGGTTGTCTCTAATGCCTAACCCAAAAACTATAGTGGTAATTCAATAAGAGATATCATAGTATGCACCATATCCAATAAGGCGCGGGTATGACGTTCGGACACACCATCACACTATGGTGTTCCAGGTGGCATTTAGTTGTGAAACAATTTCCACACTGTCTTAATTGTGTACCAAACTCGCAACTCAGGTATTCATCTCTACGATCATATTTTAGACATTTTATCCTCTTGTCATGACGATCTTCAACTTCACTCTGAAACTACTTGAACCTTTCAATAATTCAGATTGTGTTAAGTAAATATACTACTATCTACTCAAATCATCTGTGAAGTAAGAACATAATGATATCCACTGCGTGACTCAGCACTCATTGGACTGCATACATCAAAATGTATTACTTCGAATAAGTTACTTTCTTGTTACATATCACTAAAAATGAGGCCTTCAGTCATCTTGCCCATGTGGCATGATTTGCATGTCTCAAGTGATTCAAAATCAAGTGAGTCCAAACGATCCATCTGTATGGAGTTTCTTCATGCGTTTACACGAATAGGCATGGTTCACATGTCTCAAACGATTCAAAATCAAGTGAGTCCAAAGATCCATCAGTAGGGAGCTTCTTCATGCGGTTTACACCAATATAACTCAAGCACCAGTGCCACAATTAAGTGGTACTATCATTACTAGTTTGTTTCTTTTGGCACCAAATATTATGAACATGTGTAATACTACGATAAAGATTCAATAAACCATTCACATTAGGTGCATGACCATTGAAGGTATGATTCAAGTAAACAGAATAACCATTATTCTCTTTAAATGAATAAACATATTGCAAGAAACACAATCCAATCATGTTCATGCTCAACGCAAACACCAAACTACATTTAGGTTCAACACTAATCTCAAAACTAGAAGGAGCGTGCGATGGTGATCACATCAACTTTAGAAACACTTCCAACACACATCAATACTTCGCCTTTAGCTAGTCTCCGTTTATTCCGTAGCCTTTATTTTGAGTTACTAACACTTAGCAACCGAACCGGTATCTAATACCCTGATGCTACTAGGAGTACTAGTAAGGTACACATCAATATCATGTATATCTTATATACTTTCGATGACTTCGCCATCCTTGGTAGTGCTGCTTCAATGACCGTTCCCCTCATATTAGAAGCACTTAGTCTCGGGTTTGGGTTCAACCTTGGGTTTCTTCACTATAGCGGCAACTGGTTTGCCATTCATGAAGTATCCCTTCTTGCCCTTGCCCTTCTCGAAACAAGTGGTTGCACTAACCATCAACAATTCATGCTCCTACTTGATATCTACTTTCGTGGTGTCAAACATCGCGAATAACTCAAGGATCATTATCTCTATCCCTGATATGTTATAGTTCATCACGAAGCTCAGTAGCTTGGTGGCAGTGACTTTGGAGAACTATGTCAATCACTATTTTATCTGGAAGATCAACTCCCGCTTGATTCAAGCAATTGTAGTACTCAGACAATCTGAGCACATGCTCAACTATTGAGTTTTTTTCCCTTATTCGTAGACAAAGAATCTTGTCAAACGTCTTATACCTCTCAAAACGTGCACGAGAATGAAATCCCAATTTCATCTCTTGGAACATCTCATATGTCTCGTGACGTTCGATACGTCTTCGGCGGCTCAATTCTAAGTCGTTTAAGCATTATGCACTGAACTATCATGTAGTCATCAAAAACGTGTATGTTACATGTTCTCAACATCTACAGACGACGCTCGGGATTTAGTACACCGAGCGGTGCATTAAGGACATAAGCCTTCTGTGCAGCAATGAGGACAATCCTTAGTTTACGGACCTAGTCCGCATAATTGCTATTATCATCTTTCAACTAAATTGTCTCTAGGAACATATCAAAAACAGTAGAGCTACAATGCAAGCTACAACATAATTTGGAAAGACCTTCTGACTTTGTTCATGATAATGAGTTCAATTAATCATATTACTTAAGAACTCCCACTCAAATTCACATCCCTCTAGTCATTCGAGTGTCGCATGATCAAAATTCACTAACTCAAGTCCGATCATCACGTGAGTTGAGTTTAGCTTCGATGGTGAACATCTCCATGTTGATCATATCCACTATATGACTCATGCTTGTCCTTTTGGTCTCTTGTGTTCCAACGCCATGTCTGTACATGCTAGGCTCGTCAAGTTTAACCCAAGTGTTCCACGTGTGCAACTGTTTTGCACCCATTGTATTTGAACGTAGAGTCTAACACACCTGATAATCACGTGGTGTCTCAAAACGACGTACTGTCGCAGCGGTGGACAATCAGGGAGAACACAATTTTATCTTGATATTTTAGTGAGGGATCACCTTATAATGCTACCGTTGTCCTATGCAAAACAAGGTGCATAAAAGGATTAACATCACATGCATATCATATGGGACATGATATGGCCATGAACTTGTGCTTCTTGATCTCCATCACCAAAGCACCAACATGATCTCCATCATCACCAGCGCCACACCATGATCTCCATCATCATGATCTCCATCATTGTCCTGCCATCTAGGTTGTCGCGCTAACTATGCTGTTACTACTAAAGCTACTACTAGCGATAAAGCAAAGCATGTCCAAGCGCAAAATAATTAAAGACAACCCGATGGCTCCTGCCGGTTGCCGTAGCATGGACGTGCAATTCGATATTTAACTATTACAACATGATCATCTCATACATCCAATTTATCATATCATGTCATTGGCGATATCACATCACATGCATACCCTCCAAAAACAAGCTAGACGTCCTCTAATTTGTTGTTGCAAATTTTACGTGGCTTCTATGGGTATCTAGTATGATCGTATCTTACTTACGCAAAGCCTCAATGGTGATATAAAAATTTCTATTTAAACTTCTACTAGGAACACCTCGGTCAAATCCAAATCAACTAAAGTTGAAGAAACGGACACCCGCCAGTCATCTTTATGTAACAAGTTGCATGTTAGTCGATGAAACCGGTCTCTCGTAAGCGTACGACTAATGTGTTGGAAATATGCCCTAGAGGCAATAATAAAGTGGTTATTATTATATTTCCTTGTTCATGTTAATTGTCTGTTATTCATGCTATAATTGTATTAACCGGAAACCGTAATACATGTGTGAATACATGGACCACAACATGTCCCTAGTGAGCCTCTAGTTGGCTAGCTCGTTTGTCAATAGATGGTCATGGTTTCTTGATCATGGTCATTGGATGTCATTGATAACGGGATCACATCATTAGGAGAATGATGTGATGGATAAGACGCAATCCTTAGCATAGCACAAGATCGTATAGTTTGACTGCTAGAGCTTTCATAATGTCAAGTATTTTTTCCATGTATTCACACAGATCGAGACTGGAATTTGTCACTCCGTGTGAGGGAGAGGTATCTTTGGGCCCACTCAGTAATACATCATCCTATTGAGGTCAATGTGACTAAGGAGTTAGTCACGGGATCATGTGTTACGGAATGAGTAAAGAGACTTGCCGGTAATGAGATTGAACAAGGTATGGGAATACCGACGATCGAATCTCGGGCAAGTTATATACTGATAGACAAAGGGAATTTCATAAGGGATTGATTGAATCTCCGACATCATGGTTCATCCGATGAGATCATCGTGGAACATGTGGGAGCCAACATGGATATCCAGATCCCGCTGTTGGTTATTGATTGGAGAGGTATCTCGGTCATGTTTGCATGGTTCTCGAACCCGTAGGGTCTATACACTTAAGGTTCGATGACGCTAGAGTTGCAATGAGAATAGTATGTGGTTACCGAAAGTTGTTCGGAGTCCCGGATGATACCCCGGATGTCACAAGGAGCTTCGGAATGGTCCGGAGGTAAATATACATATATAGGAAGTGGAGATTTGATCACCGAAATGTTTCAAGGATCATCGGTATTGTACCGGGACCACCTGGAGGGGCCAACATCCCCGAAGGGCCACGTGGGCCAAAAGTGGAAGGGAACTAGCACCTAGATCGGCTGGTGCGCCACCCACCAAGTCACAAGGCGCCTAGTGCTGGCAACCCTAGGGCGTGGAGGTGGCTCACCTCCAACTTGGGAGGCAAGCCACCTCCCTCCTGGCCGTCGTCCCCTCTTTGGGCCGCCGCCCCTCCCATCTAGGGTGGCCACCGCCCCTCCTAGGGTTTCTAAGGGTGGTTGTCCAGCCCTCCCCCTCCTCCTATATATATACCCAAGGGTTTTGGCGCTACAACACACAAGTTTTCCATCCACCTCGGCGCAACCCTGTCCTCTCTCTTCCTCCTCCTCCGTGGAGATTGGCGAAGCCCTGCCGGAGAACCACATAGCTCCACCGCCACAATGCCGTCGTGCTGCCGGAACTCTCCATCAACTTCCCCTCTCCCCTTGCTAGATCAAGGTAGAGGAGAAGTTACCGGGCTGCATGTGTGTTGAATGCGGAGGCGCCGTTGTTCGGCGCTTTGGATCCCATCTACTGCGATCTAAATCGCTGCGAGTACGAGTCCATCACCCGCGTTCATAGTAACACTTCCGCTTAGCGATCTTCAAAGGTATGAAGATAATCTACCCCTTGCTCGTTGCTAGCATGTCTTAGATTGATCTTAGTGTTTCGTAGGAATTTTTTTTGAATTTCTCCCTCGAGCCCCAAAGTGGCATCATGAGCCATGTATATGCGTAGATTCTATGCATGAGTAGAACACAAAAGTTGTGGGCGATGATTTTGTCAATTGCTTGCCCTTACTAGTCCAATCTTTTTTCAGCGGTGTTGTGGGATGAAGCGGCACGGACCGACTTTACACGTACGCTTCTGTGAGACTGGTTCCACTGCCTGACATGCACTTGTTGCATAAGGTGGATAGTGGGTGTCTGGCTCTCCCACTTTAGTCGAATTTGATTCGATGAAAAGGGTCCTTATGAAGGGTAAATAGCATTTGCATATCAACGTTTTGGTTGTCACGTAGGTAAGAAGCGTTCTTGCTAGAAACCCCAATCAGCCGTGTAAAACTTGTGACAACAATTAGAGGACGTCTAACTTGTTTTTGCAGGGTATGCTATGTGATGTGAGATGGCCAAAAGGATGTGATGAAATATGTGGGATGTAAGAGATTGATCATGTTCTTGTAATAGGAATCACGCCAACCGGCAGGAGCCATAGGAGTTGTCTTAAATTTTTGTATGACGTGCGTGCCAATCTTAATATCGCCATATGACGTGCGTGCCAATCTTAACAGTTAGCCATAGTAGTAGAAGTAATAGTTGACGAGACAACTTCATGGAGACACGATGATGGAGATCATGGTGTCGCGCCGATGATGGTGGTGGTCATGCCGCGCCCGAAGATGTAAATCAAAGGCGCAAGATGATAATGGCCATATCATGTCACTATAAGATTTGCATGTGATGTTTATCATATTTTTTATCCTATTTCTTAGAATGACGGTAGCAAAGATAACATGATACCTCATTAAATTTTGAGATAAGTATTCCCCTAAGTGTGCACCATTGCGAAGGATCGTTGTCTCGAAGCACCATGTGATGATCAGATGTGATAGATTCGAAAGTTCACATACAACGGGTGTAAGCCAGATTTACACACGCAAAACACTTAGGTTGACTCGACGAGCCTAGCATGTACAGACATGGCCTCGGAATACAAGAGACCAAAAGGTCGAACAGGAGTTGTATGGATGATACGATCAACATGGAGATGTTCACCATTGATGACTAGTCCGTCTCACGTGATGATCAGACACGGGCTAGTCGACATGGATAATGTATCACTTAGATGACTGGAGGGATGTCAATCTAAGTGGGAGTTCATTAAATAATTTGATTAGATGAACTTAATTATCATGTAATTAGTCTAAAAATGTATTTACAATATTGTAGATCGACTGGCCAACGCTCATGTCAACCTCAATTTCAACACGTTCCTAGAGAAAACCAAGCTGAAAGACGATGGTAGCAACTATGCAGACTGGGCTCATAATTTAATGCTCGTCCTCATTGCTTCCAAGAAGGCATATGTCCTTGATGCACTGCTAGGTGACCCTCCCATTCCCGTGGAATCCCAGGACGTTCTGAACGCCTGACAGTTGCGAAGTGATGACTACTCTCTGGTTCAGTGAGGCATGTTTACAGTTTAGAACATGGGCATCAAAAGCGTTTTGATCATCATGGAGCATATGTGATGTCCGAGGACTTGAACCTGGTTTTCCAATCTCATACCCGGGTCGAGATATATGAGGTATCCGACAAGTTCTTTAGCTATAAGATGGAGGAAAATAGTTCTGTGAGTGAGCACATATTCAAAATGTCTGGGTTGCACAGCCGTCTGTCTCAGTTGGAAGTTAATCTTCTGGATGACGCGGTTATTAATGGAATCCTCCAGTCGCTTCCACCTAGCTACAAGAGCTTCGTGATGAATTATAACATGCAAGGGATGGAAAAGACCATTCCCGAGTTATATTCAATGCTGAGATCAGCGGAGATGGAAATCAAGAAGGAACATCAAGAGTTGATGGTGAATAATACCACCAGTTTTAAGAAAGGCAAGGGTAAAAAGAACTTCAAGAAGGAAGGCAAAGAAGTTGTCGCGCCCGATAAAACAGTTACCGGGAAGAAGCGCAAGAATGGACCCAAGCCTGAGACTGAGTGCTATTCCAGCAAGGGAACCGGTCACTGGATGCGGAACTGCCCCAAGTACTTAGCGGATAAGAAGGCCGGCAACATCAAAGGTATAAATGAATACATGTTATTGATGTGTACCTTACCAGCACTCGTAGTAGCTCCTGGGTATTTGATACCGGCATTGTTGCTCACATTTGCAACTCAAAACAGGAACTGCAGAATAAGCGTAGACTTGCAAAGGACGAGGTGACGATGCGCGTCGGGAATGGTTCCAAGGTCGATGTGATCACCGTCGGAACGCTACCTCTACATCTACCTTCGGGATTAGTTTTAAACCTCAATAATTGTTATTTAGTACCAACTTTGAGCATGAAAATTGTATCTGAATCTCGTTTAATGCAAGATGGCTACTCGTTTAAATCTTAGAATAATGGTTGTTCTATTTATATGAGTGATATGTTTTATGGTCATGCCTCGCTAGTCAATGGTTTATTCTTTATGAATCTCGAATGTGATGTGACAATGTTCATATTATGAGTACCAAAACATGTAAGGTTGATAATGATAGCCCCACAAACTTGTTGCACTACCGCCTTGGTCATATCGGTGTCAAACGCATGAAGAAACTCCATATAGATGGACTTTTGGAGTCTCTTGATTTTGAATCATTTGACACGTGCGAACCGTGCCTCATGGGCAAGATGACTAAGACTCCGTTCTCCGGAACAATGGAGCGAGCAACCAACTTGTTGGAAATAATACATACTGATGTGTGCAGTCCAATGAGCGTCGAGGCTCGCGGTGGCTATCTTTATGTTTTCACGTTCAGTGATGACTTGAGAAGATATGGGTATGTCTACTAAATGTAATGAAACACAAGTCTGAAACTTTTGAAAAGTTTAAGGATTTCAGAGTGAGGTAGAGAATCAACATGACAAGAAAATAAAGTTCCTATGATCTGATCATGGAGGAGAATATTTGAGTCACGAGTTTGGCACGCACTTAAGAAAATGTGGAATTGTTTCACAACTCACGCCGCCTGGCACACCTCAGCGTAATGGTGTGTCCGAACGCCGTAATCGCACTCTATTGGATATGGTGCAATCTATGATGTCTCTTACTGATTTACCGCTATCATTTTGGGGATATGCATTGGAAACTACCACATTCAATTTAAATAGGGCACCGTATAAATCCGTGAGACGACACCGTATGAATTATGGGTTGGAAAGAAACCTAAGCTGTCATTTTTGAAAGTTTTGGGCTGCGATGCTTATGTGAAGAAACTTCAACCTGAGAAGCTCGAACCCAAAGCGAACAAATGCATCTTCATAGGATACCCTAAAGAAAGTATTGGGTACACCTTCTACCTTAGATCAGAAGGCAAAACCTTTTCTCCAAGAACGGATCCTTTCTAGAGAAAGAGTTTCTCTCGAAAGAAGTAAGTGGGAGGAAAGTAGAACTTGATGAGGTAATTGTACCTCCTCTCGAACCGGAGAGTAGCGCAACGCAGGAAAAAGTTTATGTGGTGCCTGCACCGACTAGAGAGGAAGTTAATGATGATGATCATGAACTTCGTATCAAGTTGCTACTGAACCTCGAAGGTCCACAAGGACATGTTCCGCACGAGTGTGGTACGACAAACTTGTCATGGAAATCATGTTGTTGGACAATAATGAACCTTCGAACTATGAAGAAGCGACAGCGAGCCTGGATTCCAACAAATGGCGTGAAGCCATGAAATCCGAGATAGGATCCATGTATGATAACAAAGTATGGACTTTGGTGGACTTGCTCGATGATCAGCGAGCCATAGAAAATAAATGGATCTTTAAGAACAACACTGACGCGGATGGTAATGTGACCATCTACAAGGCTCGAGTTGTCGCTAAGGGTTATCGACAAGTTCAAGGAATTGACTACGATGAGACTTTCTCACCCGTAGCGATGCTGAAGTCCGTCCGAATCATGTTAGCAGTTGCCGCATTTTATGATTATGAAATCTGGCAAATGGACGTCAAAACTCCATTCCTTAACGGCTTTCTTAAGGAAGAATTGTATATGATACAGCCGGAAGGTTTTGTCCATCTAATAATGCTGACAAGGTATGCAAGCTCGAGCGCTCCATCTATGGGCTGGTGCAAGCATCTCGGAGTTGGAACGTTCGCTTTGATGAGGTGACCAAAGCGTTGGGGTTTGTACGGACTTATGAAGAAGCCTGTATTTACAGGAAAGTGGGTGGGAGTTGTGTACCATTTCGCATATTATATGTGGATTGACATATTGTTGATGGAAAATGATACATAGCTTTTGGAAAGCCTAAAGGCCTATTTGAATAAGTGTTTTTCAACGAAGTACGTTGGAGAAGCTGCTTACATATTAGGCATCAAGATCTATAGAGATAGATTAAGATGTCTCTTTGGTCTTTCACAAAGCACATACCTTGACAAGATATTGAAGAAGTTCAATATGGATAAGGCCAAGAAGGGGTTCTGGCCTGTATTACAAGGTTTGAGGTTGAGCACACCTCAACGCCCGACCATGGCAGAAGATAGAGAAAAGATGAGTATCGTCCCCTATGCTTCAGCCATAGGCTCTATTATGTATGCCATGCTGTGTACCAGACCTAATGTGAACCTTGCCATAAGTTTGGTAGGGAGGTACCAAAGTGACCCAGGAGTTGATCACTGGACAGCGGTCAAGAATATCCTTAAGTACCTGAAAAGGACTAAAGATATGTTTCTCAGTTATGAAGGTGCCTAAGATCTCATCGTAAAGGGTTACGTCGATGCCAGCTTAGACACAAATCCGGATGACTCCAAGTCACAAAACAGATACGTGTACATTTTGAATGATGGGGCAGTCAGCTGGTGCAGTTGCAAGCAAAGCATCGTAGCGGCATCTACATGTGAAGCGGAGTACATAATTAATTCGGAAGAAGCACATGAAGGAGTCTGGATAAAGGAGTTCATGACCGACCTAGGAGTGATTCCCACTGCGTCGGGCCCGATGACTCTCTTTTGTGACAACACTGGACTATTTCCATTGCCAAGGAGCCCAGGTTTCACAAGAAGACCAAGCACATCAAGCGCCACTTCAAATCCATTCGTGGATACATCTAGGATGGAGATATAGATATTTGTAAAGTACATATGGATCTAAATGTCACAGATCCGTTGACTAAACCTCTTCCACGAGCGAAACATAATCAACACACGAACTCTATGTGTGTTGGATTCATCACAATGTACATAGATTATTGACTCTAGTGCTAGTGGGAGACTGTTGGAATATGCCCTAGAGGCAATAATAAAGTGGTTATTATTATATTTCCTTGTTCATGTTAATTGTCTGTTATTCATGCTATAATTGTATTAACCAAAAACCGTAATACTTGTGTGAATACATAGACCACAACATGTCCCTAGTGAGCGTCTAGTTGGCTAGCTCGTTGATCAATAGATGGTCATGGTTTCCTGATCATGGCCATTGGATGTCATTGATAACGGGATCACATCATCAGGAGAATGATGTGATGGACAAGACCCAATCCTAAGCATAGCACAAGATCGTATAGTTCGTCTGCTAGAGCTTTTATATTGTAAAGTATCATTTCCTTAGACCATGAGATTGTGCAACCCCCGAATACCGTAGGAGTGCTTTGGGTGTGTCAAACGTCACAACTTTACTGGGTGATTATAAAGGTGCACTACAAGTATCTCCGAAAGCATCTGTTGGGTTGGTACGGATCGAGACTAGGATTTGTCACTCCGTGTGACAAAGAGGTATCTCTAGGCCCACTCGGTAATACATCATCCTATTGAGCTCAGTGTGACTAAGGAGTTAGTCACGGGATCATGTGTTACAGAACAAGTAAAGAGACTTGCCGGTAACGATATTGAACAAGGTATGGGAATACCGACGATCGAATGTCAGGCAAGTTATATACCGAGAGACAAAGGGAGCTGCATACGGGATTGATTGAATCCCCGACATCATGGTTCATCTGATGAGATTATCGTGGAACATGTGGGAGCCAACATGGATATCCAGATACCGCTGTTAATTATTGATCGGAGAGATGTCTCTCTCATATCTGCATGGTTCCCGAACCCGTAGGGTCTACACACTTAAGGGTTGATGACGCTAGAGTTGTAATGAGAATAGTATGTGTTTACCGAAAGTTGTTCGGACTCTCGGATGAGATACTGGACGCCACGAGGAACTCCAGAATGGTCCGGAGGTACAGATTCATATATAGGAAGTGGAGATTTGATCACCGGAAATGTTCCGAGGATCATCGGTCTTGTACCGGGAGCAACGGAAGGGTTCCGGGGGTCCACCGGGAGGGGCCACCAGCCTCGAAGGTCCACGTGGTCCAAAAAGTGGAAGGGAACTAGCCCCTAGATGGATCGCTAAGAGAAGACTAAGGAGGGCAGAAAATTGAACATCAACGCCCAAAAACTCTTTTGTGTTCTACTTGAGATATCATCGATGCATGAACCTAGCTCATGATGCCAATCTTGGGGTATGTTGCATGGGAAAAAAAGTTCCTACGCACACGAAGGACCTATCCATGGTGATGATCATCTATGAGAGGGGAGTTCGGATCCACATATCCTTGTACATCGCTAAGAAGGAGCGTATATGACGCGGTTGATGTAGTCGAACATCCTCGCGATCCAAATTGCAGTCCGTCCCGTGATCTCATCACGAACCGTCCCACTATCTCATCACGATCCATCCCGATATAGTGCCGAACGGACGACACCTCCACGTTCAGCACACATACAGCTCGATGACGATTTCCGCCTTATTTATCCACCAAGAGGGGAAAAGAGGTAGCTGAATTCTTCGGAAGCACGATGGCGTGGCGGCGATGGTGGTGGAGCTACTCCAGCAGGGCTTCGCCGTACCGTACCAAACTAGCTATGGGGTGTCACGAAGTGGTGGAGGGAGAGAGGGCTACACCTTGGCTTGAGGTGACAAAAGCCTCTCTCACCTCCACTATATATAGGAGGGAGGGGAGGGGTGGCACCCTAGGGCAAGGCTCTAGGGTTCGGCCGAACCAAAGGGAGAGGAAGGAGTCCTCCTCCAACACAACTTGGAACGAGTCCTCCTTCCTAATTCTGTTTTGTCCCTTTCCTCCTTTACTTTTTCTCCCTTGTTCTAAATAGCCTCTTTGGGCAGGACATCAACCCACTAAGGGCTGGTGCGCCACCCTTGGGCCCTTTTGGTTCTCTCCCGGGTGGGTGACCCCTCCCGGTAGAACTCCGGAACCCATTCGTCACTCCCGGTAATTTACCTGTAATGCCTGAAAACCTTTCGGAAGCCAAATGGATACTTACTATATATCAATCTTCGTCTCCGGACCATTCTGAAAACCATCGTGACGTCTGGGATCTCATCCGGGACTCCGAACAACCTTAGGTAACCAACATAAATAATTCAACTATACCGAAACGTTATCGAACCTTAAGTGTGGAGACCCTACGGGTAGAGCACCTTTATAGTCACCCAATTACGTTGCGACGTTTGATACACACAAGTTATTCCTCCGGTGTCCAGTAGTTGCATGATTTCATGGTCATAGGAACAGATACATTGACATGCAGAAAACTGTAGCAATAAACTGAAACAATCATATATTACATTTATAGTTTGGGTCTTGTCCATCACATCATTCTCCTAATGATGTGATCCCGTTATCAAGTGACAACACTTGTCTATGGCCAGGAAACCTTGACCATCTTTGATCAACGAGATAGTCAACTAGAGACTCACTAGGGACAGTGTTTTGTCTAAGTATCCACACATGTATTTGAGTTTCCAATCAATACAATTCTAGCATGGATAATAAACGATTATCATGAACAAGAAAATATAATAATAACGAATTTATTATTGCCTCTAGGGCATATTTCCAACAGATCGCTCCCCCTCCCGTTGCCCCTCTTTGACCACATCGCCGACCGAGACCACAATAGCGTCGGGTGACGTGGTTATACTTAAGGGATAGGCCTACGAACCCGTTTCCATATGGCCAACTGATACATATCCATCGTATCTACTTTTCCAAACTCTTTTGCCCTTGTTTTGGACTCTAATTTGCATGATTTGAATGGAACTAACCCGGACTGACGCTGTTTTCAGCAGAATTGCCATGGTGTTGTTTTTGTGCAGAAATGAAAGTTCTCGGAACGTCCTGAAAATTTACGGAGAATATTTCTGGAAAATAAGAAAAATACCTGCGCAAAGATCCACCGGAGAGGACGGGCAAGTGGGCCACAAGCCCTGGAGCCGTGGCCCCCGTGGCCACGGCTACCAAGCTTGTGGGGCCCACGTGGCTCTGCCGCCCCCAATTCCAGCGCTATTTATTCCCTTTCGTCCCAGAAAAAAATCAAGAGATAATAATTCATCGCGTTTCACCTTCCAGAGGCGCCGCCACATCCCGTTCTTGCCATGGAGGGCAGATCTGGAGTCCGTATTGGGCTCCGAATCAAGGAGATCGTCGCCGTCGTCATCATCAACCTTCTTCCCTCTCTAATTCCCTGAAGCTCTTCATCGTTCATGAGTAATCTATTCGTAGGCTCGGTGGGCGGTGGTGAGTAAGACAATTGCTAATTGTTGAGCAACTGGAAGCAGTTCTTTTCTGGCGTCATTGCCGGGGACTGCCAGCAGCTCTTTTCTGGCGCCGTTGCCGGGGAGGATAGCTATATTCTCTGAGTCACTTGGGATTTATATTTGCTGATCACTATGAAGAATCTGAAAGATCCAAGAACCAAAGTTTTACCCTCAACTACGAGGGGAGGTAAGGAACTGCCATCTAGCTCTGCACTTGATTCACCTTCAGTTATGAGTAAGTTTGCCACACCACCTGGTGCTAGAAATCTTGATATGTCGCCTGTGCTTGATGATGCTTATGATACTACTATGCCTGATACTGCTAGAGATGCTATGCATGACACTACTAGAGATGCTATGCCTGATACTGCTAGAGATGCTATGCCTGATGCTGCTAGAGATGCTATGTGTGATGATGCTAGAGATGCTATTTTGCCTGATGATGCTATGCTTGATACTGCTAGAGATGCTACTTTTCCTGATATGCCACTAGGGGTATTCCTTGATGCTCATATTGCTAGAGTTATTGCCAATGCTCGTGATGCTTCTGAAACTGCTGATACTATTGAGATAGAACCTGCTTTTGCTCCTGGTAGATCTTGCTCTCCTAGATATGAATTGCGTGATATACCTGAGGGTTATGTTATGGAGGGAGAGATAGCTGAGGATTTTCTTGCGTGTAAGGATGCCTATGACGGTCAGAAACTACTTCTCAAGTGGAAGGAAAAAATCTCTGAAAGCTAGGATGAAATACGACCCGAAGTCTGCCACTTCACCTATCTTTATCACCGATGAGGATTATGAATTCTCTGTCGACCCTGAGATAATATCTCTAGTCGAATCTGATCGTTTCCACGGTTATGAGTCTGAGACGGTCGTAGCCCATCTTACCAAACTACACGATATAGCCACCCTTTTCACTAGTGAGGTGAAGATCCGCTACTACTATATCCTTAAGTTGTTTCCTTTCTCTCTAAAGGATGACGCTAAAGCCTGGTTCACTTCTCTTTCTCCTGGATGTGTGAGTAGTTCCCAGGATATGGTCTATTACTTCTGTGAGAAATATTTCCCTGCCCATAAGAAGCAAGCTCCTTTGCAGGAAATATACAACTTTGCTCAACTCAAAGAAGAGATTCTGCCACAAGCTTGGGGGAGGATCATCCAGCTACAGAATGCTTTGCCAGATCACCCTCTTAAGAAGAACGAGATACTTGATATCTTCTATATCGGACTTACCGATGCTTCTGTAGACCACCTAGATAGTTGTGCCGGTTGTATTTTTAGGGAACAAACTGTAGAACAAGCTGAGATCCTACTGAATAACATCTTGATCAACGATAATGCTTGGACTATCCCCGAACCACCTCCTAAGCCAACTCCTAAGAAAAGAGGTATTCTATTCCTCAGTCCCAAAGATATGCAAGAAGCTAAGAAATCTATGCAAGAGAAAGGCATTAGATCTGAAGAAGTCAAAAATCTACCGCCTATCAAAGAGATCCATGGTCTCGATAACCCAATACAAGTAGTAGAGGTGAATTCTCTGCGTAGATTCGATGAGAGTGATATTCCTTTTGACAAACCTGAGAGCCTATGCTTTGATGAAATTGACAACTTTGTTGCCAAACAACGGAGTTTCAATGATTATGTTAGCAGACAATTGGAACAAAGTACTCATATGCTAAGTCATTTAAATGCTTATGTAGACAGAAATGTCAATGATGTGAAGCTTCTGAGTAAACATGCCTCTATGGTTACTACTCAGGTAGAAAAAGTACTTAAAGCTCAGAATGACTTGCTCGGTGAATTAAATGATAACTCTGTCAGAGTCATTACTAGAGGAGGCAAAATGACTCAGGAACCTTTGTATCTTGAAGGCCATCCTAAGAGAATTGATCAAGATTCTCAAGGAATTAATGCTGATAGACCCAGTCATCCAAAGAATAAGAAGAAGGATGATAGAAACCTACATGTCAGTTCACCAAATACTGTCACACCTGAAGAACCAAATGATGTTTCTGCGTCTGATGCAGAAACACAATCTGGTGATGAACATGAACCTGGTGACAATATGGACATCGCTGTTCATAATAATGCTCAACCTAGCAATGATAATGATGTGGAGATTGAACCTACGGTTAATCCTGAGAACCCACAACCTAAGAGATACGATAAGAATGACTTCACTGCTAGGAAGCATGGTAAAGAAAAGGAGCCATGGGTTCAGAGACCCATGCCCTTTCGTCCTAAACCATCCAAGAAAAAGGATGATGAGGATTTTGAGCGCTTTATTGAAATGTTGAGACCCGTCTTTCTGCAGATGCGGTTAATTGATATGCTCAAAATGTCTCCATATGCCAAGTACATGAAAGATATCGTGACTAATAAACGGAAGATACCAGATCTTGAGATCTCCACCATGCTCGCCAATTACACTTTCAAAGGTGGAACTCCTAAGAAACTTGGTGATCCCGGAGTGCCCACTATACCTTGCTCCATTAAAGGAAACTACGTAAGAACTGCCTTATGTGACCTTGGAGCCGGTGTTAGTGTTATGCCTCTCTCTCTTTATCATAGACTTGAACTGGATAAGTTGACACCCACTGAAATTTCTATGCAAATGGCCGAAAAATCAACTGCTTTCCCTGTCGGCATTTGCGAGGATGTGCCTGTTGTGGTTGCTAACGTTACTATCTTGACGGACTTTGTTATCATGGATATTCCTGAGGATGATGCCATGGCGATCATTCTTGGAAGACCGTTCTTAAACACCGCAAGGGCTATTATAGATTGCAGCAAAGGCAATGTCTCCTTCCATGTCAACGGTAATGAGCATACAGTGCACTTTCCGAAGAAACGATATCAAGTACATTGCATCAATGCTATCGAAAAAACTTCATCGTTTCTTATTGGGAGCTTTGAAAGCCCTATTCCTCGTGTTAAGATGAAGTATGATTTGCTTGTTGGGGAGATTCATATCCCCATTGAGGTGACTTAGTGGCTATTCGACAATTCTCCGTTTCCTTTTTGTGATACGAAAAGGTTTTGTCATTAGGATTTGATCAACCCCATTGACGGATTTCTTTCGATGACCATGAAATGGATGAATCAAGGAGTCACATACCTCTGTTTTAAGCTTTCACTTTCTGTTGCTTAGAAGAAAAATGATAGATTTAGTTTAGTTTTTCCTGTTTTCTGTTTTAGCGTCCCGGAGAAAAGTACCCCGAAAATAAAGTTCTCCGATGGCCCTGAAAATCAACTGTGATTTTTTCTGGATTTTTTGAAAAATACTGGGACTGAGAGATGGCCTGGGAGCCACACCAGTGGGCCACAAGCCGTGTAGCCGCGGCCTCCCCCCTGGCGTGGCTACCAAGCTTGTGGGGCCCACAGGGACCCCCTCCACTCATTCCAGCTCCCATCCTCTTCTTTTGCCTCTAGAAAAAATCGTTTTGCAGCTCAAACCCGTGTTCTTGCCCATTTGGCTGTGATTTTCGATATCCTTGCTCAAAGCACCATTCTCCGAACCGTTTTGGGGAAATTACTCCTTGGTAAGTGACTCCTCCATTGGTCCAATTAGTTTCTACTCTGGTTCTTTATCCTTCGCGTATTCTTGCTACCTTGGTGACCCTGTTCTTGAGCTTGAAATGTTTATTTTAGCTGGTCCCAAGTAGTTTTAGCGCGTGATACGGTCTCTAGGCACTAGTAGGAGTAGTTGCTACGAGTTGGGTTAATCCTTAATCACTTTTCTTTCAAAGTCTCTAAAAATTTCAAAACATTTCAAAGTTAGAAAAGGGAAAAGATGAGGAGGTTCTTGAGAGGTTCTTCAAGCCATAACCCCAAGGAAGATGAGAAGAACCACCCCAAGTACGTGGTTCCTCGAGTCACAGAAGTTCGAGCATGCGAGTGGCCAAGTGATGAATTTTTGCGCACCGCTGGGCTTTATGAAGACTTTTATTACTTGGTGGAGAACGCAGGTCTTACCGCGTTCATTGAAGATAAGTGCCCACAATACCTCCTCCTCACCAATATTTTCGTTCAAAGCTTCAACTTTTATCCGAGGAAGAATCCTCCTATGGTTGAGTTCACGTTATACTATATCCCCCAGGGCATGACACTACAGGATTTTTGCAATGTTTGCAAATTACCTTATGTTGGGGATATTCATGATCCTCGTCCACGGGACTTGGAGGCTTTCATAGATACTATTGCTGTTGGAGAGGAGAGAGAAGTGTCTCGCGCTAGAAATGCTAGCATACATTTTCCTGTGCTTCGGTACTTCTCATTATTTGTGGGAAAATGTTTGATTGGCAGTGGGAGGGCTGGATCACTTAGCTCTCCCGACCTTGCGGTTTTGCGCGAAGGCCTTTATAACAATAAGACTTATAGCCTAGGGGCTATAGTAGCTCAGCGGTTGAACACAAACCGTTCCAAAGGTGTCATCTATGGAGGTATCTATGCTACCCGCCTTGCCAGACACTTTGATATACCCGTTAGACTGGAGGAGGAAGAAGAGATGCTTCTTCCTGAGAAATATGTGGATTATGATAGCATGGTTCGCCATGATTTTCTGTATAGAGATGCTAGTAGACGGATGATTTATAACCTGGTATTTAGTCAGGGTACTCGTGAGACTATTACTTTGCCTTCTCCTTCTTTGTTCAATCTTCATGCAGGCAGGTACACTATTATGCCCTCGGACATCTACGCATATTGGGGCTTGGCCCAACCATAGGTACCCGTGCCCGAGCCGCAGTCGAGTAGCAGACGCCAGTTTATCAGTGGGAGCCAGTGGAGCTCACACAGCAGTGGCATCCACAGTCCGCTCTAGAGTATCCCGGAGCTGGTTATTTCCCTCCTTGGGGGTAGACTAAGCTAGGCGAAAAGCCTAAGCTTGGGGGAGTACGTGTTTGCACCAACTTTACATTCTTGCTTATGCTTTCACTTTGTTAGTCAGTGTTGACACTTTGCCACTGTATTATCCATGCTAGTTTATTTTTGTTTTCTTTTTTTTTGTCTTGTGTCTTTTTGAGAAAACCCAAAAATATTTTCCTTTCTTCTTTTGCTTGTTGGGAGCTTTCCCGTGTAAATAGTTTTCTTTTTCTTTGAGTCGAGGTAGAAGACCATGGTTACAATGTTTAGTGGCTCCCGCATGCATACCTATTCATTTGTTAAAGAGCCATATTACTTTGTCTTCTCCTTTGTGTTTTCCTGCAGATTCAGCTTAGTCAAATGCACGAGCACTCTTATTATTGTTCACTCGTTCGATCGTGCAAGTGAAAGGCAATAATGATGATATATGATGAAGTGACTGAGACTGGAAAAGATGGTATGAACTCTATCTATTTTGTTTTTCTGAATATGACTAGCTTGTCGTTCAGATTCAGCTTTGTTGAGAGAGAACCATGTTTGCAATGACAACTTAGATATCATAGTTTCTAATGCCATGCTTAATTAGCTAGGACCTTATAATGGTTTGTCTTGAATGCCAACATAGATTTTGAGATGACTATGATGTAGTATGATAGGATGGTATTCTCCTTTGAATGATTCAAGTGGCTTGACTTGGCGCATGTTCATGCATGTAGTTGAAACAAAATCAACATAGCCTCTATGATGTTCGTGTTCATGGTGATTTATATCCTGCTCATGCTTGCACTCAATGTTAGTCAAACTCATTGCATCTTGATGACTATTGTCGCTCTCTATTTGGTCGCTTCCCAGTCTTTTCCTAGCCTTCACTAGTACTAAGCGGAATACTGCTTGTGCATCCACTTCCATAAACCCAATTTTTTTTCATGAGAGTCCACCATACCTACCTATTTGCTGGATCTACCTGCCGTTCCAAGTAAATTTGCATGTGCCATTCTCTAAACCTTCAAGAAATAATCTGTTTTGCATTCCCGAACCACTCATGTGGTGACTGGGGCTATTGGTATCTTCCATGTTAGGCGTGTTATCCTCGACATGTGTTTATTCACTGTCATTCACGAGAAAGGGGCTGGTAATTGGAATGCCCAAGTTCCACGCTTAAATCAAAAACATAACTATAAAACAAGACTCCCCCCAGAATGATGTTAGTATGGACGGTACCCGAGGATTCGGCTAGCCATGGAGTGTGATTGATTGGTGGTGGGGAGTTAAAACTTTACTTTTCTGTTTGGGAACCGCCTATAACATGAGTAGCATGGAAGGTATTGAGAACTCTTGGTCATTGCATTGACAATTAAAGCATGCCACCCAAAATTATTATCTCTGTTTTCAAAGCTTGAGCTCTGGCACCTCTGCAAATCAACGCTTCCCTCTGCGAAGGGCCTGTCTATTTATTTTCCTGTTGAGTCATCCTCTTCTTATATAAGCACCAATAGAGAGCACCTCTATCATTTTATGCTTTGCTTTTGATTGATATTGCGTATGACTATGACTGGATCTTCGTTGCTATGAATTACAATGTTTAGTCAGCCCTTAATCTTTGAAAGTGCTATGCATTTATGTTTTGCGGTCTCACAAAGAGCTAGCGAGGTACCACCTATTCATATTGCTTCATGCTTGTTTTGATTGAATTTTTGGTACCTGAAACTCATTATTATTTGCTCGCTAGCTGATTATGCCATTGATATTAGTTTACCGTGAGACCTTTGTGTCACTTGCTTATGTGGTTAACTTGTGATCTTGCTGAAATTCTTGTTATGAGTTAGACATAGTTGCAAGAACAAGATCAAACAGAGTTTGTCAAATTTTTTCTTTCTCTTTCAGTTTTCCAACTGAGTTGCTTGAGGACAAGCAAGGTTTTAAGCTTGGGGGAGTTGATACGTCTTCCAAACTCTTTTCCCCTTGTTTTGGACTCTAATTTGCATGATTTGAATGGAACTAACCCGGACTGACGCTGTTTTCAGTAGAATTGTCATGGTGTTGTTTTTGTGCACTAATGAAAGTTCTCGGAACGTCCTGAAAATTTACGGAGAATATTTCTGGATAATATGAAAAATACCTGCGCAAAGATCCACCGGAGGGGACGGGCCAGTGGGCCACAAGCCCTGTAACCAGGCCCCCCTGGCCGCGGCTACCAAGCTTGTGGGGCCCATGTGGCTCTTCCGCCCCCAATTCCAGCGCTATTTATTCCCTTTCATCCTGGAAAAAATCAAGAGAGAAGAATTCATCGCGTTTCACGATCCAGAGGCGCCGCCACATCCCGTTCTTGCCCTGGAGGGCAGATCTGGAGTCCGTTTTGGGCTCCGGATCAAGGAGATCGTCGCCATCATCATCATCAACCTTCTTCCCTCTCCAATTCCATGAAGCTCGTGAGAAATATATTTGTAGGCTCACTGGGCGGTGATGAGTAGGATGAGATCTATCATGTAATCGAGTTAGTTTTGATGGGGATTGATCCCTAGTATCCACTATGTTCTGAGATTGATGTTGCTAATACTTTGCCATGCTTAATTCTTTTCACTAGGGCCCGAGTGCCATGATTACAGATCTGAAATTATTATGTTGTCACCAATATATGTGTGTTTTAGATCCGATCTTGCAAGTTGTAGTTACCTACTATGTGTTATGATCAGGTAACCCTGGAGTGACAATAACCGGAACCACTCCGGGTGATGACCATAGTTTGAGGATGTTGGAATTATGCCCTAGAGGCAATAATAAATATAGTTATTATTATAATTCCTGTATCAAGATAATCGTTTATTATCCATGCTATAATTGTATTGAATGAAGACTCATTTACATGTGTGGATACATAGACAAAACACTGTCCCTAGCAAGCCTCTAGTTGGCTAGCCAGTTGATCAAAGATAGTCAGTGTCTTCTGATTATGAACAAGGTGTTGTTGCTTGATAACTGGATCACGTCATTAGGAGAATCACGTGATGGACTAGACCCAAACTAATAGACGTAGCATGTTGATCGTGTCATTTTGTTGCTACTGTTTTCTGCGTGTCAAGTATTTGTTCCTATGACCATGAGATCATATAACTCACTAACACCGGAGGAATACTTTGTGTGTATCAAACGTCGCAACGTAACTGGGTGACTATAAAGATGCTCTATAGGTATCTCCGAAGGTGTTAGTTGAGTTAGTATGGATCAAGACTGGGATTTGTCACTCCGTGTGACGGAGAGGTATCTCGGGGCCCACTCGGTAATACAACATCACACACAAGCCTTGCATGCAATGTGACTTAGTGTAAGTTGCGGGATCTTGTATTACGGAACGAGTAAAGAGACTTGCCGGTAAACGAGATAGAAATAGGTATGGGGATACTGACGATCGAATCTCGGGCAAGTAACATACCGAAGGACAAAGGGAATGACATACAGGATTATATGAATCCTTGGCACTGAGGTTCAAACGATAAGTTCTTCATAGAATATGTAGGATCCAATATGTGCATCCAGGTCCCGCTATTGGATATTGACCGAGGAGTCTCTCGGGTCATGTCTACATAGTTCTCGAACCCGCAGGGTCTGCACACTTAAGGTTCGACGTTGTTTTATGCGTATTTGAGTTATATGGTTGGTTACCGAATGTTGTTCGGAGTCCCGGATGAGATCACAGACGTCACGAGGGTTTCCGGAATGGTCCGGAAACAAAGATTGATATATAGGATGACCTCATTTGATTACCGGAAGGTTTTCGGAGTTACCGGGAATGTACCAGGAATGACGAATGGGTTCCGGGAGTTCACCGGGGGGGGGGGGGGGGGCAACCCACCCCGGGGAAACCCATAGGCCTTGAGGGTGGCGCACCAGCCCTTAGTGGGCTGGTGGGACAGCCCAAAAAGGGCCCTATACGCATTGGAAGAAAAATCAAAGAGAAAAAAAAGGAGGAGGTGGGAAGGGAAGGAAGGACTCCCACCCACCAAACCAAGTCCAACTCGGTTTGGGGGGGGGGAGACCTTCCCCCCTTGGCTCGGCCGAACCCCTTGGGGCTCCTTGAGCCCCAAGGCAAGGCCCCCCCTCTCCCACCTATATATACGGAGGTTTTAGGGCTGATTTGAGACGATTTTTCCACGGCAGCCCGACCACATACCTCCACGGTTTTTCCTCTAGATCGCGTTTCTACGGAGCTCGGGCGGAGCCCTGCTGAAACGAGATCATCACCAACCTCCGGAGTGTCGTCATGCTGCCGGAGAACTCTTCTACATCTCCGTCTCTCTTGCTGGATCAAGAAGGCCGAGATCATCGTCGAGCTGTACGTGTGCTGAACGCGGATGTGCCGTCCGTTCGGCACTAGATCGTGGGACTGATCGCGGGATAGTTCGCGGGGCGGATCGAGGGACGTGAGAACGTTCCAGTACATCAACCGCGTTCACTAACGCTTCTGCTGTACGGTCTACAAGGGTACGTAGATCACTCATCCCCTCTCGTAGATGGACATCACCATGATAGGTCTTCGTGCGCGTAGGAAATTTTTTGTTTCCCATGCGACGTTCCTCAACAGTGGCATCATGAGCTAGGTTCATGCGTAGATGTCTTCTCGAGTAGAACACGAAAGTTTTTGTGGGCGGTGATGTGCGTTTTTCTGCCCTCCTTAGTCTTTTCTTGATTCCGCGGTATTGTTGGATTGAAGCGGCTTGGACCGACATTACTCGTACGCTTACGAGAGACTGGTTTCATCGCTATGAGTAACCCCGTTGCTCTAAGATGACTGGCAAGTGTTGGTTTCTCCAACTTTAGTTGAATCGGATTTCACCGAGGAGGTCCTTGGATGAGGTTAAATAGCAACTCATATATCTCCGTTGTGGTGTTTGCGTAAGTAAGATGCGATCCTACTAGATACCCGTGGTCACCACGTAAAACATGCAACAACAAAATTAGAGGACGTCTAACTTGTTTTTGCAGGGTATGCTTGTGATGTGATATGGCCAACGATGTGATGTGATATATTGGATGTATGAGATGATCATGTTGTAATAGATAATATCGACTTGCACGTCGATGGTACGGCAACCGGAAGGAGCCATAGGGTTGTCTTTATACTAACGTTTGTGCTTGCAGATGCGTTTACTATTTTGCTAGGATATAGCTTTAGTAGTAATAGCATGAGTAGCACGACAACCCCGATGGCGACACGTTGATGGAGATCATGGTGCGGCGCCGGTGACAAGAAGATCGTGCCGGTGCTTTGGTGATGGAGATCAAGGAGCACGTGATGATGGCCATATCATGTCACTTATGAATTGCATGTGATGTTAATCCTTTTATGCACCTTATTTTGCTTTGAACGACAGTAGCATTATGAGGTGATCTCTCACTAAAATTTGAAGACGAAATTGTGTTCTCCCCGACTGTGCACCGTTGCTACAGTTCGTCGTTTCGAGACACCACATGATGATCGGGTGTGATAGACTCAACATTCACATACAACGGGTGCAAAACAGTTGCGCACGCGGAACACTCGGGTTAAGCTTGACGAGCCTAGCATGTGCAGACATGGCCTCGGAACACATGAGACCGATAGGTCGATCATGAATCATATAGATGATATGATTAGCATAGGGATGCTTACCACTGAAACTATGCTCAACTCACGTGATGATCGGACTTGAGCTAGTGTAAGTGGATCATGAACCACTCAAATGACTAGAGAGATGTACTTTTTGAGTGGGAGTTTAGCGAATAATTTGATTAAGTTAAACTCTAATTATCTTGAACATAGTCTAAGTCCACTTTGAATATATTTGTGTTGTAGATCATGGCTCACGCGACAGTCACCCTGAATTTTAATACGTTCCTAGAGAAAGCTAAGTTGAAAGATGATGGAAGCAACTTTGTAGACTGGGCTCGTAATCTTAAGCTAATCTTACAAGCTGGGAAGAAGGATTATGTCCTTAATGCTGCGCTAGGAGATGAACCACCCGCTACGGCTGATCAGGATGATAAAAACGCTTGGTTAGCACGTAAGGAGGACTACTCAGTAGTTCAATGTGCAGTCTTGTATGGCTTAGAACCGGGACTTCTATGTTGCTTTGAGCGTCATGGAGCATTTGAGATGTTCCAGGAGTTCAAGTTTATCTTTCAGAAGAACGCCCGGATCGAGAGGTATGAGACCTCCAATAAATTCTATGCTTGCAAGATGGAGGAAAACTCGTCTGTCAGTGAACCTGTGCTCAAAATGTCTGGGTACTCAAACCATCTAGCAGAGCTGGGGATTGAACTCCCGCAAGAGGCTATCACTGACAGAATCCTTCAATCACTACCGCCAAGCTATAAAGGCTTTGTGTTGAACTACAACGTGCAAGGGATGAACAAGTCTCCCGGCGAGTTGTTTGCGATGCTGAAAGTCGCAGAGTCTGAACTCCGTAAAGAGCATCAAGTGTTGATGGTGAATAAGACCACTAGTTTCAAGAGAAACGGCAAAGGCAAGAAGGGTAATTCAATGAAGAGCGGCAAGCCTGTTGCCAATCCGACGAAGAAACCCAAAGCTGGACCTAACCTCAAACAGAGTGTTACTATTGCAAGGGTATGGGTCACTCGAAGCGCAATTGCCCCAAGTATCTGGCAGATAAGAAGGCGGCCAAAGAAAAATCAGGTATATTTGATATACATGTTATTGATGTGTACTTAACCGGCTCTCGTAGTAGTGCCTGGGTATTCGATACCGATTCTGTTGCTCATATTTGCAACTCGAAACAGGAACTGCGGAATAGACAAAGGCTGGCGAAAGATGAAGTAACGATGCGCGTAGGAAATGGTTCCAAGGTTGATGCAATCGCCGTCGGCACAGTTTCACTTCAGGTTCCATCAGGATTAGTTATGAACTTGAATCATTGTTATTTAGCGCCTGCTTGAGCATGAACATTATATCTGGATCTTGTTTATTGCGAGACGGTTACTCTTTTAAGTCAGAGAATAATGGTTGTTCTATTTCTATGAGTAACATCTTTTATGGTCATGCACCCAATGTGAGAGGATTGTTCATATTGAATCTTGATAGAGATACACACATACATAACATTGAGGCGAAAAGAGTTAGAGTTAACAATGATAGCGCCATATTTTTGTGGCACTGCCGCTTAGGTCATATTAGTGTAAAGCGCATGAAGAAACTCCATGCTGATGGACTTTTGGAGTCACTTGACTTTGATTCACTTGACACGTGCGAACCATGCCTCATGGGCAAGATGACTAAGATTACGTTCTCCGGAACAATGGAGCGTGCAAGTGACTTGTTGGAAATCATACATACCGATGTGTGTGGTCCGATGAGCATGGAGGCACGCGGCGGATATCGTTATTTTCTCACCTTCACTGACGATTTGAGTAGATATGGTTATGTCTACTTGATGAAGCACAAGTCTGAAACATTTGAAAAGTTCAAGCAATTTCAGATTGAAGTTGAAAATCATCGTAACAAGAAGATCAAGTTCCTCTGGTCTGATCGTGGGGGTGAATATCTGAGTTTCGAGTTTGGTGCTCACTTAAGACAATGTGGAATTGTTTCACAGTTGACACCGCCTGGAACACCACAGCGTAATGGTGTGTCCGAACGTCGTAATCGTACTTTATTAGAGATGGTGTGATCTATGATGTCTCTTACCGATTTGCCGTTATCGTTTTGGGGTTATGCATTAGAAACAACTGCATTCACTTTAAATAGGGAACCATCAAAATCCGTTGAGACGACACCATACGAACTGTGGTATGGCAAAAGGCCAAAGTTGTCGTTTCTTAAAGTTTGGGGATGTGATGCTTATTTCAAAAAGCTTCAGCCTGAAAAGATGGAACCCAAAGCGAGAAAGTGCGTCCTCATAGGTTACCCAAAAGAGACAGTTGGGTACACCTTCTATCTCAAATCCGAGGGCAAAGTGTTTGTTGCTAAAAACGGAGCTTTTCTCGAGAAGGAGTTTCTCTCGAGAGAATTGAGTGGGAGGAAGATAGAACTTGACGAGGTTATAGAACCTCTCATCCCTCTGGATGGTGGCGCAGGGCAAAGGGAAACCTCTGTCGTTGCGACGCCGGTTGAGGAGGAAGTTAATGATGATGATCATGAAACTCCGGTTCAAGTTTCTGTCGAACCACGCAGGTCGACGAGACCATGTGCTGCTCCAGAGTGGTACGGTAATCCCGTCTTGTCAATCATGTTGTTGGACAACAATGAACCTGCAAATTATGAAGAAGCAATGGTGGGCCCAGATTCCAACAAATGGCTAGAAGCCATGAAGTCCGAGATAGGATCCATGTATGAGAACAAAGTGTGGACTTTGGAGGTACTGCCTGAGGGCCGCAAGGCTATTCAGAACAAATGGATCTTTAAGAGGAAGACGGACGCTGACGGCAATGTGACCGTTTATAAAGCTCGACTTGTGGCAGAGGGTTTTTCACAAGTTCAAGGAGTTGACTACGATGAGACATTCTCACCCGTAGCGATGCTTAAGTCTGTCAGAATCATGTTAGCAATAGCTGCATTTTTCGATTATGAAATCTGGCAGATGGATGTCAAAATGGCGTTCCTTAACGGTTTCCTTAAGGAAGAATTGTATATGATGCAACCCGAAGGTTTTGTCGATCCTAAGAATGCTAACAAGGTGTGCAAGCTCCAGCGATCCATTTATGGACTGGTGCAAGCATCTCGGAGTTGGAACAAACACTTTGATGAGGTGATCAAAGCATTTGGGTTTATACATGTGGTTGGAGAATCTTGTATTTACAAGAAAGTGAGTGGGAGCTCTGTGGCGTTTCTAATATTATATGTGGATGACATATTGCTGATAGGAAACAACGTAGATTTTTTGGAGAGCATAAAGGATTACTTGAATAAAAGTTTCTCTATGAAGGACCTAGGAGAAGCTGCTTACATTCTAGGCATTAAGATCTATAGGGATAGATCAAAACGCCTGATAGGACTTTCACAAAGCACATACCTTGATAAAGTTTTGAAGAGGTTCAAAATGGAACAGTCCGAGAAGGGGTTCTTGCCAGTTTTACAAGGTACGAGATTGAGTAAGACTCAATGCCCAGCAACTGATGAAGATAGAGAGCATATGCGTTCCGTCCCCTATGCTTCAGCCATAGGTTCTATCATGTATGCAATGTTGTACACTAGACCGGACGTTAGCCTGGCCATAAGTATGGAAGGTAGGTTCCAGAGTAATCCAGGAGTGGATCACTGGACAGCGGTCAAGAATATCCTGAAGTACCTGAAAAGGACTAAGGAGATGTTTCTCGTGTATGGAGGCGACGAAGAGCTCGCTGTAAAAGGTTACGTCGATGCAAGCTTTGACACAGATCCGGACAACTCTAAGTCGCAAACCAGATACGTATTTATTCTTAATGGGGGTGTGGTAAGCTGGTGCAGTTCCAAGCAAAGCGTCGTAGCAGATTCTACATGTGAAGCGGAGTACATGGCTGCCTCGGAGGCGGCTAAGGAGGGTGTCTGGATGAAGCAATTCATGACGGATCTTGGAGTGGTGCCAAGCGCACTGAATCCAATAACCTTGTTCTGTGACAACACGGCTGCCATTGCCTTAGCAAAGGAACCACGGTTTCACAAGAAATCCAGACACATCAAACGACGCTTCAACCTCATCCGCGACTACGTCGAAGGGGAGGACGTGAATATATGCAAAGTGCACACGGATCTGAATGTAGCAGACCCGCTGACTAAACCTCTTCCACGGGCTAAGCATGATCAACACCAGAACTGTATGGGTGTTAGATTTATTACAATTTAATTTGCATAATGATGTGAGGACTAGATTATTGACTCTAGTGCAAGTGGGAGACTGTTGGAATTATGCCCTAGAGGCAATAATAAATATAGTTATTATTATAATTCCTGTATCAAGATAATCGTTTATTATCCATGCTATAATTGTATTGAATGAAGACTCATTTACATGTGTGGATACATAGACAAAACACTGTCCCTAGCAAGCCTCTAGTTGGCTAGCCAGTTGATCAAAGATAGTCAGTGTCTTCTGATTATGAACAAGGTGTTGTTGCTTGATAACTGGAGCACGTCATTAGGAGAATCACGTGATGGACTAGACCCAAACTAATAGACGTAGCATGTTGATCGTGTCATTTTGTTGCTACTGTTTTCTGCGTGTCAAGTATTTGTTCCTATGGCCATGAGATCATACAACTCACTAACACCGGAGGAATACTTTGTGTGTATCAAATGTCGCAACGTAACTGGGTGACTATAAAGATCCTCTACAGGTATCTCCGAAGGTGTTAGTTGAGTTAGTATGGATCAAGACTGGGATTTGTCACTCCGTGTGACGGAGAGGTATCTCGGGGCCCACTCGGTAATACAACATCACACACAAGCCTTGCAAGCAATGTGACTTAGTGTAAGTTGCGGGATCTTGTATTACGAAACGAGTAAAGAGACTTGTGGATAAACGAGATTGAAATAGGTATGGGGATACTGACGATCGAATCTCGGGCAAGTAACATACCGAAGGACAAAGGGAATGACATACGGGATTATATGAATCCTTGGCACTGAGGTTCAAACGATAAGTTCTTCGTAGAATATGTAGGATCCAATATGGGCATCCAGGTCCCGCTATTGGATATTGACTGAGGAGTCTCTCGGGTCATGTCTACACAGTTCTCGAACCCGCAGGGTCTGCACACTTAAGGTTCGACGTTGTTTTATGCGTATTTGAGTTATATGGTTGGTTACCGAATGTTGTTCGGAGTCCCGGATGAGATCACGGACGTCACGAGGGTTTCCGGAATGGTCCGGAAACGAAGATTGATATACAGGATGACCTCATTTGATTACCGGAAGGTTGTCGGAGTTACTGGGAATGTACCGGGAATGACGAATGGGTTCCGGGAGTTCACCTGGGGGGGGGGCAACCCACCCCGGGGAAGCCCATAGGCCTTGAGGGTGGTGCACCAGCCCTTAGTGGGCTGGTGGGACAACCCAAAAAGGGCCCTATGCGCATTGGAAGAAAAATCAAAGAGAAAGAAAAAAAAGGAGGAGGTGGGAAGGGAAGGAAGGACTCCCACCCACCAAACCAAGTCCAACTCGGTTTGGGGGGGGGGAGACCTTCCCCCCTTGGCTCGGCCAAGGCAAGGCCCCCCCTCTCCCACCTATATATACGGAGGTTTTAGGGCTGATTTGAGACGATTTTTCCACGGCAACCCGACCACATACCTCCACGGTTTTTCCTCTAGATCGACTTTCTGCGGAGCTCGGGCGGAGCCCTGCTGAGACGAGCTCATCACCAACCTCTGGAGCGCCGTCACGCTGCCGGAGAACTCTTCTACCTCTCCGTCTCTCTTGCTGTATCAAGAAGGCCGAGATCATCGTCGAGCTGTACGTGTGCTGAACGCGGAGGTGCCGTCCGTTCGGCACTAGATCGTGGGACTGATCGCGGGATAGTTCGCGGGGCGGATCGAGGGACGTGAGGATGTTCCACTACATCAACCGCGTTCACTAACGCTTATGCTGTACGGTCTACAAGGGTAGATAGATCACTCATCCCCTCTCGTAGATGGACATCACCATGATAGGTCTTCGTGCATGTAGGAAATTTTTTGTTTCCCATGCGACGTTCCCCAACAGAGGAGTACATGTGTTCACCAAGTGCTAATGCGTTGGTCCGCTTCTTTATTAAAAGGAGAACCTTAATATCCCGTAGTATCCATTTGGACCCCGCTGCCACGGGAGGGATGGACAATAGATGCCATGCAAGTTATTTTCCCTAAGCACGTATGACTACACACGGAATGCATGCCTACATCACATTGACGAACGAGAGCTAGCCACATGTCTCTCCATGTTATAACTGTTGCATGATGAATGTCATCCAACAAATGAACGATCCATTGCCTATGAGTTTGTCCCACAGCCACTGTTACTTGCTTTGCTCTACTGTTGTTACTACTGTTGCTGCTACTGTTACTTGCTTTGTCCTACTGCTGCTGCCACTACTGTTACTTGCTACTGTTGCTACTTGCTACTGCTGTCACTACTGTTGTTCCTTGCCACTGCTGTTACTCGTTACACTGCTACTTGCTACAATACTTTTCTCGCGCCATTGATACTTCAGTTAGGAATAATCTTCCGTCAACAGATTCTTTCCTAGCAACGTTGCTATCAATACTTCCTTTGCTGGTTATATCCTGCTTGCAGATACTAATCTTTCAGGTGTGATTGAGCCGACAACTCAACTTCTAATACTGGAGAATATCCTTTCACTCCCATCGTGTCGAACCAACAAATTTGGGTTGAATACTCTACCCTCGAAAACTGCCGTGATCCCACATGCTGGTGGGCCATTGCAAGACAATTGCTAATTGTTGAGCAATTGGAAGCAGTTCTTTTCTGGCGTCATTGCCGGGGACTGCCAGCACCCACCTAAGTACCCGTAAGGACATCAGTGTCCTAGAAATTATCTTGATAGTCTTAACCTCATCCGATCATTGTGTTCTCACTCGGTCACGTGAGGTCACTCGGTCTGCTTTGAGGTAATCGGACGCTCCCAGCACTCGGTCCATAGCAAAGTAGGGACGATGAAGGGACTGCAATGTCCAAGGACTTAAAGACATGTGTGAAGGCCCAGGAAGACCCGCGTTACCATTAACGCCAGGGATTAAGGCCGTTGTTACCTATAACTTCCCTCTTTATTATCATTTATTACCTTGTGATGGTGCTTGGCCGGTCGTGGCAACCACTATATAAGCCACTCCGGGGCCCCGACTCAAGGTTCCGCACTTGTAATCTTTTACACCCCCTATAAGCAAACACCAGCCTCCGGGCTCGAGACGTAGGGCTATTACCACTTACGAGTGGGGCCTGAAATTGTAAATCCGAGTGCATCCATCCTAGCTAGACTTAACCCCTTAGTTCGTACCCCTAATACTATTGTCAGGATCATTCCCATGACAGGTTGCGCCCATCGTGGGGCTGCACTTCTAGAAAATTCAGCGCAATTGGAGATTTTCCACACTTTCACCGTCATGATGACACTCGGCGAAGAGCTCCTCTTTGGGTCCCTCAGCTTCGTCGCCGATGATTCATTGTGGCGGCAGGATGTGCCGCTGGACACCGGTGCCCTCCCCGCGCGAGGTTCGTCACACTTTAGCATGGTAGCACACGTAGTCTTGATCCGACAGCCATCGGTGCCATATAACTCGGCATCGCCACGACATGCTGCGACCACCACAAGCGCTCTGGGTGCTCGCTGATGCAGTGATGGATCAAGCATGCTATGGCCAACCAGGCCATCTCCGAACAGGTGGCCATGCTTAGTTGTGATGAGCCCACTGTCAGCCGATACGTCTCCAACGTATCTATAATTTTTTATGGTTCCATGCTATTATCTTGTCAAACTATGGATGTTTTGTATGCCTTTTATATCTTTTTTGGGACTAACTTATTAACTGAGTGCGAAGTGCGAGTTCCTGTTTTTTCCGTGTTTTTGACCCTTTTCAGAGGAGAATATTAAACAGAGTCCAAACGGAATAAACCTCCGAAAATATTTTTTCCAGAACAGAAGATACACAGGGAGCTTGAGAACCAATGCATAGCGCACCAAGGGAGGCCACAAGCCCCCTAGGCACGGCCTGGGGGAGGCCCGCGCCTAGGAGGCTTGTGGGCCCCATGTGGCCCCTCTGCCCTACTTCTGCCGCCTATAAATCTCCGAAAAATCTAAAACCATGAGAGAGATCCACAAAAATACTTCTCCACCCGCGCAAGCTTGTCTCCGCAAGATCCCATATGGGGCACGTTCTGGTGCCCTGGCGGAGGGGGGATTCGGATACGGAGGACTTCTTTATCAACACCATTGCCTCTCCGATGATGCGTGAGTAGTTCACCATAGACCTTCGGGTCGATAGCTAGTAGCTAGATTGCTTCTTCTCTCTCTTGGATCTTCAATACAAAGTTCTCCGTGATCTTCATGGAGATCTATCCGATGTAATCTTCTTTTGCGGTGTGTTTGTCGAGATCCGATGAATTGTGGATTTATGATCAGATTATTGATACGTCCATTTGGCATCATGTTTTCATGTTGATATTTATCGCTTCTTTGGCTGTTATTTCACTTCACGGTACTATTCTTATGCCTTTGCTCTCTTATTTTGCAAGGTCTACATGAAGAGGGAGAATACCGACAACTGGATTTTTGGCCTGAAAGTGGAGCAAAGTTGAGATACCTATTCTGCGCAACTCCAAACCCGTAAAAATCAACGAGGATTTTTTCCCGATTTATCAAAAATACTGGGCCGAAGAAGTGCTAGAGGGGCACCAGGGGGTGCCCACAAGCCTGCACGGCGCAGCCACATCCCAAGGCCGCGCCATGGGGGCTTGTGGGCAGCCCACTGGCCCACTGGCCCCCCTCTTTTTCTATATGGAGGGTTTCGTACAGGAAAAAATCAGAAGGGCGCTTTTTCGTGGTTTCGCCGCCGCCACGAGGCAGAACCTGAGCAGAACCAATCTAGAGCTCCGGCAGGACGATCCTGCAGGGGAAACTTCCCTCCCGGAGAGGGAAATCGTCGCCATCGTCATCACCGACACTCCTCTCATTGGAGGGGACTCGTCACCATCAATATCTTCATCAGCACCATCTCATCTCGAAAGCCTAGTTCATCACTTGTAACCAATCTCCGTCTCGCGACTCCGATTGGTACTTGTAAGGTTGCTAGTAGTGTTGATTACTCCTTGTAGTTGATGCCAGTTGGATTATTTGGTGGAAGAGTTTATGTTCAGATCCTTGATGCTACTCATTACCTCTCTGGTCATGAATATGATTATGCTTTGTGGGTAGTTACTTTTGTTCCTGAGGACATGGCATAAGTCATGCTAATAGTAGTCATGTGAATTTGGTATTCGTTCGGTAATTTGATATGTTGCATGTTGTTTTTCCTCTAGTGGTGTTATGTGAACGTCGACTACATAACACTTCACCATTATTTGAGCCTAGAGGAAGGCATTAGGAAGTAGTAAGTAGATGATGGGTTGCTAGAGTGACAGAAGCTTAAACCCTAGTTTATGTGTTGCTTCGTAAGGGGTTGCTTTGGATCCACTAGTTTAATGCTATGGTTAGACTTTGTCTTAATTCTTCTTTCGTAGTTGCAGATGCTTGCGATAGGGGTTAATCATACGTGGGATGCTTTTCCAAGTAAGGGCAGTACCCAAGCGCCAGTCCACCCACATACCAAACTATCAAAGTAACGAACGCGAATCATATGAACATGACGAAACTAGCATGACAAAAATTCCCGTGTGTCCTCAGGAGCGTTTTTCTCCTATAAGACTTTGTTCAGGCTTGTCCCTTGCTACAAAAGTGATTGGGCCACTTTGCTGCATCGTTACTACTTTTGTTACTTGTTGCTTGCTATGAATCATCTCACCACACAATCACTTGTTACCGACAATTTCAGTGCGTGCAGATTTTTCCTTGCCGAAAACCACTTGTCAGATCCTTCTGCTCCTCGTTGGGTTCGACACTCTTACTTATCGAAAGGACTATGATTGATCCCCTATACTTGTGGGTCATCAATTATCTATAAATCTTATTTGAGTTTCTTTTGATCTCTTATATGCATGATTTCGTATCCTTGTAATTCTCTTCGAGTTGTGGGTTTTGTTTGGCCAACTTGTTCTATGATTCTTGCAATGGGAGAAGTGCTAGGTTTTGGGTTCATACCGTGCGGTGACCTCACCCAGTGACAGAAGGGGTAGAGAGGCACGCATCGTGTTGTTGCCATCAAGGGTAAAAAGATGGGGTTTATATCTGTTGCATGAATTTATCCCTCTACATCATGTCGTCTTGCTTAAGGCGTTACTCTGTTTGTCATGACATGAATACACTAGATGCATGCTGGATAGAGGTCGATGTGTGGAGTAATAGTAGTAGATGCAGAAAGTATCGGTCTACTTGTCTCAGACGTGATGCCTATATGTATGATCATTGCCTTAGATATCGTCATGACTTTGCGCGGTTCTATCAATTGCTCGACAGTAATTCGTTCACCCACCGTAATATTTGCTATCATGAGAGAAGCCTCTAGTGAACACTATGGCCCCCAGGTCTACTTCACATTATATTTTCAGCTCAACACTTTTACTTTGTTGCACTTTCCGGCTTCAGATCTCACCTAGCAATCAATCGTGAAGGGATTGACAACCCCTTTGTAGCGTTGGGTATAAGTTTTCTGTTTTTGCGCAGGTACATTGGTGCCTCATCTTGATACTCCTACTGGATTGATACCTTGGTTCTCAAACTGAGGGAAATACTTACTGCTACTATGCTGCATCACCCTTTTCTCTCGAAGGGAAAAAACCAACGCAAGCTCAAGAGGTAGCATCAGCCTTTCCCCTTCATCGAGCGAGGAGTCACTCGGCGACGCCGACTGCGATAGCAGCAGGGGTGCAACCAATATTTTGATGGCCAACACCAACAAGGGAAACATCCCTGACCACGCTCTGAGAACTCTCTCTGGCGTGATGGCAGGTTGCGTCGCCACAGCGACGGCCACCACCATATCCCACAACCACTCACTGAGCAGCAGCGTGAAGAACTACGGCGGACGAGCAACCAAGTCCTTCGCACTCCCACCACCGGGAATACCCCGGAGGAGATCGCGTCGGAGAACACGCGATTGGCCAACTTGGCCGAGCGTGAGCACCTCGAGCAGTTCCAACACTCACTTAATATTCGAGCTACAAGAGACCAGCCAAGCTCTAGTCATAGGCTATTGTTTCCGAACGACCGCCCCCGGCACATCGAAGTGATGCGGACACCTCTGCTGAACCTGGCATGTAATGCCTCAAGAGTGTATCTTTCCCTTTTTGGAACCTTCTCTATGGGGGTCCACCTTGTCATTGATATGAGAGCTCAATGTGTTATGATTTCATGTGTCACCTTGCATTGTTCTTCCTTTTCATACATGCATCTCTGTCATTTCATGTCATTGTGTTGTTGCATTGTGATCATATGATGTGATGTGATATCTTGTGTGATATGTGGTTTTGTGAATTTTGTGCTGTGGTGCAACTCTAGTAGGAAGCTTGTGGATTTCAACTAGGGTTTCAAAACCATCTCTCTCTTTTATCTCAAGCCCAAATATTCTTTTGCTTCTTTCCTGTTTAGAATTGTCCATGGTTTAGGGTATTTTGTAGTGGTCATGAAGTGGTGTATTGTCTGTTTTAAATCCATATTTGAAAGGTGCAAATATTTCCAAAACAGACAATATAAATGCTGTTTTGAAAATATTTAATTGCCCCAAATAATTCTTTTCTATTTTATGCAAATGGATCATAATTCCCTTATGACCAGGGGGTATTTTATTTTATTTAAACCCCATCAGTTTTGCCTTGAATTTAAATCTTTCTCTGGTGTATTTAAAATAGAAAACCCCCCAGGAAGTCTTTGCCTTTATCTGTCGCCAGCCTTGGGCCACTTTTCCCTCCCATGGCCCAACTTCCTCTCTACCGCGTGACAGACCAAGCGCGCGACCCTCCTTCCTCCTCCTAAGGGCGTCTAACCCCCTGCCTGCTTTCCGTCTAACCTCCAGAGAGAGCGAGCATGCCGTGAGGGGTTCACGGACGTCGAGGCCCTCTTAAAGCCTCGCGTGCATGCCTTCTTTCCCTAGGGTTTCTCCCTTCCCAATCTAGTTCCGCCAACATCTCCCTCCTTCTCTCCTTCCCCCTCAGGTAAGACTGTGCAGATCGAAAGTAGAGAGAGGCAGAGAAGTAGCCGCCGTCGTCTACCCCGCTCCCATCGTCTCCGGCACCGGCCGCCATGTCCAGGGGCTCGGGGCTGCACCCCGCGCTCCATTCCCGTCCTCGGCGAGGCTGGGGAGCGACCTCATCGACGACCAGCTCCATGTCTACGGCGTGCACCCGTCGACCTTCTTCCTCTCCTTCGGCTCTGCATCCAGGACGTCTCCAGGCTTCGACACGGCGTCTTCGTTCTTCTCCAGCCTGCCTCCTCCTCCGATCGGCGTCCCCTTCTCCTTCCCTTGGTGAGGATGCCCTCTTCTCTCCCTTCCCCCTCGGTTTGATCCGGCGATGACCATCGCCGTACTTCTCTGCTCAGAGAAGAGGACGGCATGCCATGGTTGTTCTTGTGTGTTCGTTGATGGGGTTGTGCACGGCATATGCAGGGTAGCAGCGAGTAGCTCGCTGTAGCGTTTTTCCCCCTCACTGGTGTAGAGCAACAGTTGCTGTAGAAGAGGCCATCTCCGGCGACCTCTCTGTCGACGGCTCACTGCGCAGTGCAGAGAAGGACATCTAAGTAGGTTACCTTGGTTGTTGCCCCTGCTTTGTCGAGATCTCTATCATAGCGTAGTTGCGCGATGTGTTGTGGTGGATCTATTGCTTTGTGGGTTCGAGTCCCAGAGGAGCAACCCCTTTTATATTTTGTTTGGCACAGTGGTATAGCAGCAACAGAGAAGTTACCTTGTTTGATTTCCTTTCCCTGTCGATCTAGTGCATGTTAGCAAAGTGGTTTGGGTCTGTGGCTTGATCCAGGGGGTCTTGGGTTCGAAACCCAGACCTGCCCTTTTTTTGTGCTTTCCTTTGCTATTTCTTTTTAGCTTGATAGATTGTTGCTGTGTTAGATCAACAACTTACGTGGTGTTTATTTTTGCACTTACAGCAGGTTGCCTAGTATTTTTTTAGGTGGCTCATGCATGTGTAGGAGCTAGTGTATGTGTGAGCTTGCATTTATATGATGCATATGTCTGTGTATTTAGCTTGTGGATGGAGCAGGCTTGTGTGCATGAGTGTAGGTATGAGCTACACCATGTAGGTGAGTGTGTAGTTTGTGTTTTGCACTAGTATGTGTAGTGCATTTGTGTTTGTGCAAGCCTCATGTGAGTATGTGTTATGTGAGCTAGTTTCCATGCATGTGTGTGTGTATAACATGTGTGATTTGCTTAGGCTTGATTTATGTGGGTTGCTGATCATCCTCATGGTGATGATCTTGTGCAAGTGTGTGTATGTTTGTGGATGGGTTTTCCCCCTCCCCACATACCTTTTGTGTGTGTGTGTGCATGTGTGTGTGTGTCACACACATGCCCAAGTTATGTTGGGCCTTGATAAGCTCATGTGGATGTATGTGTAGATGTAGTGGTGCTTGATGTGTGTGTAGATAGTGGTGTGTTCTATTTAGCATGTGTAGGTGCTTTCTTGCTAGTGCTTGGTGTGTGTGGTGTGTGGTGGTGTGCTAAGGCACAAGAGCATGAGGTCTACCCTTCATGTGCACCAATGTAGTGTTGATAGAGTGCAAGTGCTTGTGTAGGTGTTGTTCTAGTGAATAGGACATGTGATGATGCACTATTCACTACATGTGATTCCATGTAGGTTTTCTTTTCTAGTCTAGTGCCCAATTATTCTATGCAAGTGCCCATGTATTATATATGTTTTTGGGGTAGAATCATCCCAGGAATCCATTGGTGAAGTCAGTTTTGCCTTTGGAACACTTTCTGGGAATGACATATTTCAGATTTGTTCTATGTTTAGAGCTTGGTTCCATGTGATGTGATGAGCCCAAGAGGTTGTTTCTTTGTTGTGGCAGTAGAAGGTGAACCCCTCTACCACATGTCGCTTTTGTTTCTTGCTTAGGAACTCATATGTGCAAGTTGTGCCTAGTCAAAGTAGGCATGTGGCTGAAATTCCAGATTAGTGAAAATCTGTGATTTTCACCAAGTGTGAGAATCTGCTTATATTTTCTTCTCCTGTTGTTGTGCTTGTAGAGGTCCATGTGTTGTGAATCAGCCTTTGCTATCAACTGGAAAGTTGTAGATTTTGTGCTTTTCTAGCTCTTTATAAATTATCATTCCATTTGGAGTCTTGTAGATATTGTTTTGGGTGCTGTCAAAATGCTTCAGAGCATAAACAACTAGTGTGAATCTGGAATTTTCACTAACTCCCTGAAAACTGATATTTTTGGCCAAGTTAGGAGCTGTGTAACTTTTTGTGGGAAACTTCTTTGCATTATATTTTTTCTTGTGCTTGTAGTACTTTCAAATAGCTTCTTCCACATATCCTATTTGGCATATTTGGGTGGTTGTAGGTGCTTTGCATGTAGCCCTCAAACTGCTATGATGCTGTTTATGGTAGATTGTATAGTTTTGAAGTTTTGATGCTTGTGGGTGCATAGGTGATGGGGTGGTGATATTCCTTGCACCACCCCATCCATGTTGGTTTGTTTTATGTCTTGGCAACCTAGAAATACCAGAAGTATGCCATTGGTGTGTGTTGTGATGATTTTGATACGTAGGACGTCATTTCTTGTTCCGTTGTTTCCCGTTGATCCGTAGCTCCGGTCATTACGTTCTTTATATGTTTTTTGCATCGTTTTCACGTGACGCATCTGATCATGTCATTTTCATGCATGTCAAGATATCTTAGAGTGCAGTTCTGTCCAGGAACTTGTATTTACATCTCATGCATGTGCAAGTGAGTAGAATAGAGATGCATGTTCATTTTCATCTCATGCATCATGTGCTTGTTGCATCTTGAGGTGTTGTTGTTCATTGGATGCTATTTTTATGTTGGGTAGCACTGAGATCAGAGAAGGAGTACTTGGATCCGGGAGAGTACGGGCAGGACGAACAAGAGCAGTTCCAAGCTGAGGACATCACAGGCAAGATGATATGACCTTGATTCCATCTCTAGACTTGCTATGCTAGATTACGTTTCTTCGTAATATGCTCGCTGCCTACCACTGAAATAATTGCCTCCTAATATTGCCAAGAAACCCATACACTTCCCTTCCTAGCAAATCTTGAATGGCTAAGTAGGCTTTGCTCAACTACTAATGTTAGCGTTGCTAGTTGCAGGTGCTTTATCTCATGAGATAACATGAGTTTGATATCATTATGTTAAATCTGTTATTTAATTGATGCACCTATATACTTGGTAAATAACGGAAGGCCTAGCCTTTTGCCGGGTGTTTTGTTCTGTTATTGCCGCCATAGTTACCGGCTACCGGTGTTTGATTCCATAATGATCGCTCCTAACACGTTCGGGGTTGTTATGGGGACCCCCTTGATAAATCGCATAGTGTTAAGACTTATCCGGCAGGACCCAACATTGGTGTTAATTTGCTAATCACTTAATAATAATCTGCATAGGGACTGATCACCCCGAGGATCATTAATCAACAACCCGGGCCAGTGCTCCTCATGAGTGTTGGTCCAAACTAGAGTCGTGTGCGGGGCCAACCCGGGGCAACTCGGGAGATGTCTATCAGGTCACTGTACGCCGTGCTGATCCGGCGTGTCCTGAGACTGAGATACGCGGCTATTATCAGGGTCGTCGACACATCGGGAGGTCCTGCTAGTCTTGTCTTACCTTAGCGATATATCTTGCATATAGGAATCCTGGTGAAGCTTTGGTTCTCCCCAGAGTTGAGGTTTTCCTCTAAGGAATCCGACGAGATTACGAGATTCGTGATGGAGGATTACTTTGCGGCACGTGAACGTTTGTGATGGACTAGTTGGAGCACCCCTGTAGGGTTTAATCTTTCAGAAAGCAATGCCCGCAGTTATGTGGCAACTTGGAATATTTGTTGACATCCGGTTATAGACAACTTAAACATAACTCTAATAAAATTGCCATCTGTGTGCGTAACCATGACTGTCCCCTTCGAAGACCTCTCTTCGATCGGGGACACGGTGGGGTTATAATTGACGTAAGTAGGTGTTCAGGATCAGTTAGTGATCAGTTAATCATCGACCGCTAGTATAGACCACCTTCATACATGTTCTACTTAAGTTAGCCACTATAAATTTTAGGATGCTGCAACCTAAATACTCCACCTTCCCTACCTAATAACTTGACTAGTTCTGGCGCCGAGGTCATAGATTGCTGAGTCCCCGTGGCTCACCGATTCCTTCAAAACACCAACAGGTTCAGGTACCCCGAGACAGGTGATCCCGACGGCACGTAGCTGGCGTGGCAGTACGACGAGGAGAACGACCACTTGTATGTGAACTATCTAGAAGATTCAGGCATGGTCGTGATCGTGGGCAAGCATGTAGGGTAGCATAGTCATTTCTCATGTTTTGTAGTCCGTATCGGAACTACCTCGTTTGGATGCGTGATGTAACTCTGATATATTTATGAGATGGCAATTGAATCCCTTATTGTCATTCTACTATTATTATGTTTGTGCTATGTTATCGTGCTTGCAAAATGCTTAGATGCGCTCCTTTCCAATTCGGGGCCTCGTTCCCTAAATCGGAAAGGACCATATCTTAGTCGTTACATGGCCGCTGCCATTCGGATCGCAGATACCATTCAGATGAGTGATAGCGCAGTCGGAGAAGGCATTTGGCAGATCCAAGCCTCGCTGAAGACGACCCTTCAACAAAACACTGTAGTGTCGTAGTCGCGGCACCACGTTCATAGCATCCGTCCAGGTGGACACCATGCAGTCGGGACATAGGACACACATGCACATGCGACACCCAAGGTCTCCTCCTCCTCCGAGAGGCCCGCAGGGAGACTGGAGGCAAGGTCATTGAGACCAAAGCATGTCACCGCCTCACGGGAGTGGCTCACCCTGTCGTTGTCGTCACGCCCGCAGGCCAATCCCCAATAGGCGGCGGGGTCATGAGGTAGGCGACTACCGGGCCCCCCTGAGTTCAATGCTCAATCCATCATCACGCAACAGGTGATCAATCGATCACGAGTAGGTCGGGGAGTGTCCGGCCTCAAGTGCTTCGTCCGACACATCCGAGAGGTCGAAATCCCCTCCAACTACCGGTTGGCCATGGGGATCAGCAAATTCAATGGCGAATCGAAGACAGAGACCTGGCTAGAAAACTACGAGTGGCCGTCCAAATTGGCGGCGGCGACGACTACGTCGCAATGAAGCACCTACCCCTCACGTTGGAGGGGTCCGCGAGGGCGTGGCTCAACCAGCTACCATCCAGCAGCATCCACAGCTAGGGCGACCTCGCCCGAGTGTTCGTCAAGACATTCGAGGACATATACAAACGCCCTGGCCGACTGACGAAGGTGCAACACTTCATCCAGAAGTCCAACGAGACTCTCCGAGAGTATATTCATCGGTGGACTACTCTCCACAACACCGTTGAGAACGTCACCGAGCATCAGGTCGTGTGTGCTTTCAATACAGGCACTCGATATCGAGAGCTTACCCTCAAGTTTGTTCAATCGGAAGACTTGTCTCTCGGTAGGGCTATGGAGATCAACAATCGGTACGCGAATGGCGAGGAAGAAGACCGCCTCCACAGCGGCAAGGGCCGAGCCAGCGAGGCCCCTCAGCCGGGCAATGCTCGCAAGAAGCAAAAGAGAAAATGCGACCCATCGTGTAAAGCCGAAGTAGGTGCTGTCTCAGGACAAGGCCAAAACAAATCCAAGAATAAAAAGGATTGGGCTGGCAAGAAGAAAGCCGAGTCGAAGAGCACTCTGCTGGACCAACCATGTCCGTTGCATTCTTCCAAAGACGAGGAACGGGAAACTATCCCCACCAAACACACAGCTCGCGACTGCCATCTGCTCTAGAATGAGATGGGTAGAGAGACCAACGAGGTCAAGGAAGCCTCATGATCTTCGCCAACGTGAAGAGGAAGGGCCGATTTAAAGTCATCAACCAGGAGGGGAACATGGCAGCTCCGGCTGTCACAAAGTACCTGGCCTGGGCAAAAATGGCCATCACTTTTGATCAGTTGGACCACCTGGCCGGCATAGCCACGCCCGGGAGGCAGGCACTCGCGGTCCACCCCGCAGTCAACGGGTTCCGACTGCGAAAAGTCCTTATGGATAGAGGCAGCAGCCTCAACATCATCTACTTGGAAACTCTCAAGGCCATGGACATCCCATTGTCTCGGTTGAGCAGGAGCAACATGCAGTTCCACGGGGTCATCCACGGGAAGAAAGCCGAGTCACCCGGCAGATCAGTCTGAGCATGGTATTCGGCAACGGGAAATATTTCCGTAAGGAGAGGTTGACTTTCGAGGTGGTCAACTTTCGTATCGCCTATCACGCCATCCTGGTTAGGCCCGCCTATGCACGTTTCATGGCATGCCCATGTTACGTATACCTTAAACTTAATATGCCATGTCCGAAGGGCGTCATCACGGTGACCAGCGATAGGAAGGTTGCCGAAGAGCGCCTCCAGCACGGCTCTAAGATCGCCAACGAGCAGGTCCTTGCAACCGAGCTGGATGGGTAGAAGAAGGGAGTGGATGTCGCAGATCTACTCAAGTCAAAGAGGCCAGTTAATGAATCCGCTTTTCAGTCGGCTGGCCAGATGAAGCAGGTCGAGATACACCCAACTGATTCGAGTGCCTCTGCGACGAACATCTCCACCTCACTCGATGACAAATAGGAAGCCGAGCTCATCCTGTTCCTTCATGAGAACTGGTTCCTCTTCGCATTGAAGCCTTTTGACATGCCGGGGATCCCCAGGGAGCTGGCTGAGCATCGCCTCTGAGTTGATTCAAAGATAAAGCCATTCAAGGAGCACCTGCGCCGCTGCTGCGTGGAGAAGCGCAAGGCAATCGGGAAGGAGATCGCTCGGCTCCTAGCTATCGAGTTCATCCGCGAGGTCTACCAGTCCGAGTGGTTGGTGAACGTGGTCCTAGTGCCAAAGAAGAACAATACACTCCGAATGTGTATTGACTTCAAGCACCTCAATCGGGTCAGCCCGAAGGACCACTTCCCTTTACCTCGGATAGATCAAATCGTTGATTCTATTGCCAGATGTGAACGCCTTTCGTTCCTGGATGCGTACTCCGGGTACCATCAGATCTGAATGTATGGACCAGATGAAATAAAAACAGCCTTGATCACCCCATTTATGTGTTTTTACTACATCACAATACCATTCGGTCTCAGAAATGTTGGGCCTACGTTTGAGCGTATGATTCAGAAATGTTTGCAGAGAAAGTTCAATCAGAATGTCGACACGTACATGGATGACATCGTGATCAAGTCCAGGAAAGGTTCCGACCTTCAGGCTGACCTCGCCAAAAACTTCGCCAACCTTCGACGCTTTGGGATCAAGCTCAACCCGGCCAAGTGCACCTTCGGTGTACCTGCTGGAAAGTTACTCGGTTTTCTCGTTTCCGAGCGAGGGATCGATGCTAACCCCGACAAAATCAGAGCCATCATCCAGATGAGACGGCCTGAGTGCATTTACAATGTGCAAAGGCTTACGGGCTGCCTTGCGCCCCTCAGTCAGTTTATCTCGCGACTCGGTGAGAAAGCCTTGCCGCTCTACCAACTGATGAAGAAATACGACATGTTCGAGTGGACTGATGAGACGCAGGTCACATTCGACCTACTCAAGGCCCTTCTTTCCACCCAGCCGGTGTTGGCTGCTCCGTGCAGCCAGGAGCCCTTGCTCCTATACATCGCTGCCACTAGACAAGTGGTTAGCACCGTACTCACCGTGGAGCGGGAAGAATCAGGCAAAGCACACAAGGTACAAAGACCAATATACTACAATTTCAAAGTGTTGACCCCTTTAAAGCAAAGGTACCCGCATTATCAGAAGCTGGTTTATGGGATTTACCTGACCGTAAAGAAGGTGGTCCACTAATTCCAAGATCATTCTGTCATAGTCATCAGTGACGCTCCCCTAGCAGAAACTCTACACAACCCGGACACAACCGGTCGAGTGGACAAATGGGCGATTGAACTCCTACCGCTCGAGATCAAGTTTGAAGCCAAGAAAACAATCAAGTCTCAGGCCCTCGGAGATTTCCTCGTCGAGTGGGTAGAGAAAGAGAAGCCTTCTCCATTCGTCCCCGAGCAATGGACTATGTTCTTTGACGGACCCAAGATGCTGCATGGCTCGGGGGCTGGGGTGGTTCTCGTTTCCCCCAAGGGAGACCGGTTGAGCTACGTGCTCCAGATTCACTTTGATTCATCCAACAGCGAGGCTCAGTACAAGGCCCTCCTGTATGGGCTCCGCATGGCCATCTCACTCGGTATCTGCCGACTGATGGTTTACGTTGACTTGTATCTCATCATCAACCAAGTCATGAAGGAATGGGACATTCGAAGCCTAGCTATGGAAGCCTAGTGCAGCGTGGTCAGGAAGCTGGAGAAGAACTTTGAAGGATTGGAACTACACCATGTGCCCCGAGCCAAGAACCAAGCAGGTGACGACTTGACGAAGATCGGGTCCACTCGAAGGATTGTTCCAATGGGGTGTTCCTCGAACACATACGCGCCCCCTCGGTCAAGGAGGAACCTTTCACCGAGGAGCCCCCACAAGCAATCGGTTCGTCTGATCCGACTGAGATTGATGTTCCCGCATGGTCGACCTCATCCACGAGATGCTGGTCATCACTCCCGAGTGGACACAACCTTACTTAGCTTAGTTGATCCGGAAAGACCTTCCCGAGGACGAGGAGGAATCCTGCTAGATCGTTCGACGGTCTAAAGCTTTCGAAGTACTCAGGGACAAATTATACAAAAAGACTGCTACATGAGTCAACCAGAAGTGCATCTCTCCGGAGGAAGGGCTTCAAATCCTCCACGAGATCCACTTGGGATCCTGTGGCAAAGGCCTTCCGAGCGGGTTTTTACTGGCCCCGCGCCAATCAGGCGGCAAAGGACATGGTCAACTTGTGCGTCGGATGCGAGTTCTACAAAAACCAGTCGCACAAGCCTGCATCCACGCTGAAGACAATCCCACTCACCTGGCCATTCGCCGTCTGGGGCCTCGAAATGGTCGGCCCTCTACGCACCGGGTCAAGTGGATTCACTCACTTGCTGGTTGTGGTGGATAAGTTCACCAAGTGGGTCGAAGCCAAGCCCATCAAAAGCTTGGACTCGACGATCACCGTCAGTTTCAGTCGGCAGATTATCTTCCGACTCGGATTCCCCCACGACATCATCACCGACAACGACTCCAACATTGACTCGGATTAATTCTGCGAGTTCTGCCACTCCCAAGGCACTCGGGTTAACTATGCCTTCCTGGCACACCCGCAGTCGAATGGACAAACCGATCGGGCAAATGGCATGATACTTCAAGGCCTGAAGCTCCGGCTGATGAAGGCTCTCAAATACGCCATTGGCACGTGGGTGGAGGAGTTGCCACCTGTCCTCTGGGGTATGCAAACGAGTCCAAGTTGCTCCACCGGGAAACTCCCTTCTTCTTGGTGTATGGCTCAGAAGCCGTTCTGCCGAGTGACCTGGGGCACAACTCCCCCCTAGTGGAGCAGTACAATGAAGCAGAATTTGAAGCAGCGCACCAAGATAACCTTGATCTTCTAGAAGAAGAGAGGGAGCAAGCCCTCATACGATCCACAACATACCAGTAGGACCTTCGACGCTACCATGACAGATAAGTCAAGGGCCGAGCATTTCAAGAGGGGGATCTGGTCCTCCGACAGGACCAACAGAGACCCCACAAGCTGGCGCCTCCGTGGCAAGGGCCATTCGCCATCTCCAAAGTTCTACACAATGGGGCTTATCGACTTTACAACATCGACACTGACACGGAGGAACCCAGAGCTTGGAACACGGACCTGCTCGCCAAGTTCTACACATAGAACTTTCTTCACTCCTGTAATGAATCCGAAGGAATAGAAGAATAAAACGCTCACTTTTTTCGACTATCTTCGAATATTTCACTCTAGTGAAACACACCCCTAGTGGGTGTAAAACCTTAACAGTGAACCTGTCTTTTTTAAGGTGAATACTACCTCGAGTGAGGACGACCTCTTCACTCTGTGGATTAGCCGTGGACCAGCTTTCGCCTATGTCAAGATGTGTGTGAATGAAGTCGTGATCGTCATTCGGATACCTCGATGGACAGGACCATCAGCGAGTTCGCAAGAACTATCATTTTGGTTGCAAACCTATTTCGCCTAAGGTGAACCCTACCGTGAGTGATCGTGGAAACCTCCATAGTCGGGGGCTTAGCTATGGACTAGCTTTCACCTAAGTTAGAAGGGTTCCGAATGTAGGCAAGACCTCCATTCGGGCGCTAAGATGAACAGGACGATAATTTCTTGGTAGTGAACCTATTTCGCCTGAGGTCAACCCTACCCCGAGTGATCATGGAAACCTCCACACTAAGGGGCTTAGCCACGAACCAGTTTTTGCCTATGTCGAATAGAGGCAAGACCTACGTTCGGACACCAAGACGAACAGAACAATCATTCCTTAGCAGCCATTCCACTTTCGCCTACGGAAAATTGTGCCTCAGGTGAAGACAACCTCTTCACCCGGGGCTTAGCTGCGCACCAGCTTTTGCCTAAGTCAAGATGGTTCTGAATGAAGTCATGATCGTCATTCGGATACCTTGATGGACAGGACCATTAGCGAGTTCGCAAGAACTATCATCTCGATAAAGAACCTGTTTCGCCTAAGGTGAACCCTACCCCGATTGATCATGGAAACTTCCACACTCGGGGGCTTAGCCGCGAACCAGTTTTCGTCTAAGCTAGAAGGGTTCCGAATGTAGGCAAGACATCCATTTGGGTGCCAAGATGAACGGGACGATCATTTCTTGGTAGCGAATCTGCTTCACCTAAGGTGAACCCTACCCCGAGTGACCGTGAGAACCTCCACGGTCGGGGGCTGAGCTGCGGACCAGCTTTCTCCTAAGTCAAAGGGGTTATGAGTGAGAGGCAAGATGTCACGACTAAGATGCGGCCCTTTCCTATTTTGGGGGCGATGCCCCAAAAGGGAAAGAGGCACATCTAAACGATCGCGACCACGGCCACAGTCCTATGGATAGTTCACGTACAGTCGGTCAAACTCCTCATCGTATTCCCACGTCACCTTGGTGCCATCAGGATCTCCTGCGTCGGGCGTACCTGTACCTGTTGGGGTGTTGTAGTAAACTATGAGCCACAGGGACTCAGCAATCGGATGACCTTGGTATTGAATCTAGTCAAGTTATTAGGTGAGGAACATTTAGTGTATAGGTTTGCAGCAACCTAAGCATATATGGTGGCTAACTTATGACGATCAGAGTAATTGATATGGTGTTCTACGCGAGCGGTCGAAGATTAGATGATCGCTAAGTGATCCTGAACATCTACTTACATCAAACATAACCCCACCGTGTTCCCGATCGAAGAGACGTCTTCGAAGGAGACAGTCACGGTTACGCACACAGTAGGCAGTTTTATTAGAGTTACTTTAAGTTGTCTAGAACCGTATGTTAACAAATTATCCATGTTTGCCACATAACCGCGAGCACGGCTTTCCGAAAGATTAGACCCTGCAGGGGTGCTCCAACTAGTCCATCACAAACTGCCACAGGCTGCAAAGTAATCCTCTATCACAAATCTCGTGATCTCGTCGGATTCCTTAGAGGAAAACCTCAACTTTGAGGAGACTCAACGTTTCACCGGGATTCCTATACGCAAGATATATCGCTAAGGTAAGACAAATCTAGCAGGACCTCCCGTCGTGTCGATGACCCTGATAAGAGCCACGTATCTCAGTCTCAGGACACGACGGATGAGAAAGCCTACAGGAACCAAACGTCATGTTTCCCTGTGGTGGCCCCGCAGTCTGCCCAATTTGGACCAACACTCATGAGGAGCACTGGCCCGGGTTGTTGATTAAATCCTCGGGGTAGCTATTCCCTATGCAATTTATTATTAGCTGATTAGCAAATTAAAACCAATGTTGGGTCCTCCCGGACAAGCCTTAACACTACACGATTTATCTAGGGGGTCCCCATAACAACCCCGACCGTGTTAGGAGCGATCAGTTATGGAATCAAACACCGATAACCGAAACTAAGGCGGCAATAACGGAACAAATCACCCGGCAAAAGGCTAGGCCTTCCGTAATTTACCAAGTATATACGTGCATTAATTAAATAGCAGTTAAACATAAGGATATCAAAAAATGCTCATGTTATCACATGAGACAGCTGGCACCTGCAACTAGCAAAGCTATGCATTAGAAGCTGAGCAAGCCTACTTAGCCAAACAACTTTTGCTAGGAGAGGGAGGTGTTTGGGTTTCATGGAAATAACAGGAGGCATTATATCAAGTGGTAGGCAGCGAGCATGTATCGAAGGAAACGTGATTCTAAGCATAACAAAGCTAGATACGGTATCAAGGTCACGGTCATCTTGCCTGTGATGTCTTCAGCTTGGAACTACTCGTGATCTTCCTGAACGTACTCTCTAGAATCCACGTACTCGCTCTCCGATCCTGATGCTACCCAAGATACAATAACAGCCAATGCAAACCAACACAACATGATGCAACAAACAATATGATGCATGAGTGAAGAAGGAAGCATGCATCACTATTCTAGTCACTTTCATATGCATTAGTTGAGTTAATAGAGTTCTGGATAGAACTTCATATTACGTTATCTTGACATGCATGATGATGGCATGAACATGTGCAACACGAGAAAACGATGCAAAAACATACAAAGAACATAGAGAACGGAGCTACGGATCAACCGAAAACTACGAAACAAGATATGGAGACATACGGTTCAAATCAACCGCAAGCACACTCCAATGGCACCCTCCTGGTGTTACCAGGTTGCCACATGGTCAAACAATCAAATATAAGTGGGGTGGTGCATGGAAACACACCACACCAACAACAATGCCACACAAGCTTCAAAACAACCAAAACATGCAATCTGTTTTTAACAGCATCATAGCAGTTTGTCCACAACATTTAAAGTACCTACATCCACCCAAATGAGCCAAACAAGATATGAGGAAAAAGCCATTCAAAAGCTCTACAAGCCTGTGCAAGAAGTTCATACAAAGGAGTCACACATGAGGAGATATACAGGCACTAAAATGGACAAAACATTACAGATTTCGGGACTTAGTGAAAATCTTAGACTTTCACCAACTGCTTATGCTCTGAATTATTTTGGCAGCCTCCAAAATGATATCTACAGGAAGTGAATAAGCATGAAATTTAACAGGGAGCTAGACAAACACAAAATCTCACAAACTTTATTTTGTTGCATGGGCTGATTCCCAACACATGAGCTTGTGCAACCTAAACAACAAGGGAAGAAAATATCAGCAGATTCTGAGACTTGGTGAAAATCACAGATTTTCACAAAGCTGTTAGTTTCGAACAAATGTCAACTTTGACAAGGCATAGAAGGTGCATACAAACTCCTATGAATAAAACAAAGACCCCATGTTGTATAGGGGTACATCCACTACTGCCACATCAAGGAATCATCCTCATAGGGTCAAGGCACCACATAATACAAGGCACTAAACATGGCATCATGACAGAAAAATGACAGTTTATGAAGTTGCTCTAGAGTGAAATCTGATTGCGTGTAACATGTAGGCACAAATCTAGCTCAAAAAAAAACCTAGAAATCAGTATGACCAACAAGGAACATTATCACATGTGACTAACACACACAAGCCATACACCACCACATTACAGCATAGTGGCAAGCATGAGGGGTTAGCCCTCATGCACAAGTGCATATGTGCACTCATGCGCACACACACACATGCATGAACACATACACGCAAATATATGTGCTCACACACACACACTACAAGAGGTGCATCAAGAGGGGCTAGGCCCTCATGCACATGTGCATGTGGAACCACATGCACACACACTCACATGTGTATTCACACACCTACACACTAGTGCACACAACCTCTACACACACTAGTGAAAACATCATCTAATACACAAACACAAGCACTTGCACACACCCACTACATGCACACACATATACTTGCACGCACACACACACACTCACATGTAAACACAGGCATTAAAAGAGATGCATTCCACTGGATTTGATAAAAGAAACAAGGTTTTCTTGTTGCCCAAGAAGGGAATAGTGAAAATAAAATACAAGGCAACAAAAAAATAAAAGGGGAGCCCCTGGACTCGAACCCAGGAGCCCTTGGTGCAACACACATGCATACACCACTGCACTAGCACGCTGTTCTTGACATATATGGGGAAGGATCCCAAGTGAACTAGCTCTTTCCTAGCACAACTACCAGCGAACAGAAAAATAAAAGGGCCCAGCGGGGATTCGAACCCACGTCGTGCCGAACTGCGCGCAGGAACATACCAGTCGAGCTGACGCGTGCTACTATCCCAGAGGGGGAGTTCTAATTAGGTGAGCTAGGAAAAAGGGTGACCTTGCTCTTCTTTTGCAGAGAGGCGCCGGCGACAAGCTCACCGGAGCGGGCCGTCCTACACACGCACAAACACATCCACGGGGACTCCTGCGGCTGCTCTACACCTACGAGAGGGACGCATCGGCCACGATTAGAGGAACTACTCCCAAGCAACAAGCAATAGCAGGTGACAGCAAGCAACAACGCAAGCAACAGCACAACATGTCGGTGGAACTCCGGCAGGCCTCGAGCACAGGGCTGAGACACATCTAACGGAGAGGGAAGAGGAGGAGAGCACGGGCCTCGGTCACCTAGCGTTGAGAGGAGAGGATCTCGTCGAGGAGGAAGAGATGCCGACGACGAGGCGCTGCAGGAGGGGCCGCCGTAGTAGAGGAAGAAGAAGAAGTCGAGGTCGCCGATGTAGCCGATCCCGTCGCCCGATCTTGTCGGGAATGGAACCCCCTGGTCCACCGCGTGCTCCTGATCCAGTCGGGGAAGGAGACGGGGTGTTGATCTACCGGCGAAGAGCTCACCAGGAGCCTACCATGGCAGTGGCTCTGCTAGAGAAACGCCCCCTACGGCGCCAGAGAGGAGAGGAGGGGGAAAACGGTGACCTAGGTTCGCGAGGAGGGAGCCTGGTCGCTTAAGTAACCTCGAGAGGTGCGCTTGGAACCACCAGATCGAAGGGAGAGGAAGATCAGTGGTGGAGTTTCGGTCATACTGTGATGACGTCGAGAGGAGGAAGGAGAGGGTCGTCTGGTGGGCTTGCGCGCGAGGGAAAAGGAAATGGGCCAAGGGAGAAGGAGGAGGCTAGCCCACCTGGCGCCAGATAGCAAGGAAACAAATTCAAAAGGTGTCCCTCTTTTGAAAATACACAATCAAACCAAAATTCACAAAGCCACCCAGGGGTTTGAAGAAAACAAAATAAAATATCTAGGGCATAAGAAAATTATGCCCTATTTAAATAAAATATAAAACGGAATTTTGGAGAAACTAATTTAAACGCAAAAACAAAATACCTATGCTGTTTTTGTATTTGAACTCCCATTTCACTTAAGTTTTAAAACCCCAAAACAATACCCCTCAACCACAAGGTAAAACTACAAACTGAACAACATTTTTAAAACAGATTTTGAGCAAGTTAAACATGAGCTCAAATAAATAAAGAAGAAGCGGTATTTGAAACTTAGTTTGAAAACAATCATAGCTTGAAACCAAAGTTTTGCAATCACCATATCTTCATACACACATAACACATCTCCCTCATGATGGATCAAGCCACAAGAACAACACAAAGGAAAATGACATGAATGCAATGAATGGCATGATGCAAAGGTGACCACATGAAATGATAACTCCATAGCATTGACATCAAGGTTCCAAATAGGAAAGGTTTCCAAATATGGCAAGGGTTACATCTGGGCCATTACAAACTCTCCCACACTACAAGAAGATCTCGACCCGAGATCTAGGACTGAAAGAACTCTGGAAATTCGGAATGGAGGTGATCCCCACGCTCCCAAGTGGCCTCTTTACCGGAATGATGTGACCAGTGCACCTTGAGAAACTTGATTGACTGATTGCGGGTCTTGCGCTCAGTCGTCTCAAGAACTACAACTGGATGCTCACGATAGGATAGGTGGGGTTGAAGGTCGATATCCTGAAGATCAACTGTGCGCTCGGGAGTCTTGAAGCATCTCCGGAGCTGAGAGACATGGAACACGTCATGCACATTTGCGAAGTTTGAAGGGAGCTTTATTTGATAAGCAAGGACGCCTCTCTTGCCAACATATCTGAAAGGCCCAACAAAACAAGGAGCAAGCTTGCCTTTGATGCCAAAACGTTGAGTGTCCTTCATAGGAGACACTTTGAGATAGACGAAGTCATCGAGCTCATAAGACATGTCACGATGCTTGCTATCATAGTAGCTCTTCTGACGGGACTACGGTGCTGTGAGATTATCCCGAATGACACGACACATCTCTTCTGCTTCTTCGATCAAGTCATTCCCAAGAATCTGACGCTCGCCAATCTCTGACCAGTTGAGAGGGGTACGGCACTTCCTGCCATAGAGGATCTCAAAAGGAGCTTTGCCTGAACTTGCCTGATTGTTGTTGTTATATGAAAACTCAGCAAAAGGTAGGAAGTCTTCCCACTTCATGCCAAAGGAAATGACACATGCTCTTAGCATATCCTCGAGGACCTAATTGACTCTCTCAACTTGCCCACTAGTCCGAGGATGAAAGGCTATGCTGAATCGAATCTTAGTACCCATCACAGACTGAAATGAGTCCCTGAACTTGGAAGTAAAGATGCTTCCGCGATCGGAAGAAATCAGCATTGGGACACCGTGCAAAGAGACTATCCTCGAAGTGTACAACTCTGCAAGCTGAGCTGCCGAGATAGACTCCTTGACTGGAAGGAAGTGAGCTACTTTTCTCAACTTGTCGATGACGACGAAGATGGCATCGTTACCCTTCTTGGACTTCAAAAACCATGTGACCAAATCCATCTCAATATGGTCGAACTTCCACTCGGGAATGGGCAATGGATGCAAAAGACCTGTTGGACGTTGGTGCTCTGCTTTCACCCTTCTACATACATCACATTCATTTACGAACTGAGCAATTTCACGTTTCATGCGAGTCCACCAGAAGGTCTGTTTCAAATCCTGATACATCTTGGAACTTCCTTGATGTATGGAGAGAAGAGAGTTATGACCTTCTTCCATGATAACCTTTCTGAGATCCCCTTTCAGAACGACAAGATGATCCTCAAAGAATAATGTATCTTTAGCATCAACACTAAAGCACTTATATTTGGGAACTCCCTTTACCAAGCCAATCTTAACTTTCTTCACCATTGCATCAAGAAGTTGAGCTTGTCGGACCTGTTCTTCCAAGGTAGGAGAGATCTAAAGATTAGCAAGAAATCCCTGAGATACGAACTGAAGGTTGAGCTTTCTGAAAGATTCACAAAGGTTAGGCTGGAGAGGCTTCAGAATGAGACTGTTGTAGTAAGCCTTCCTGCTCAAAGCATCAGCCACGACATTAGCTTTGCCTGGAGTGTACTCAACGCTCGAATTAAAATCTTGCAGCATTTCCACCCAACGAGTTTGCCGAAGATTGAGGTTAGGCTGGGTGAAGATGTACTTGAGACTCTTGTGATCGGTGAACACTTCAACCTTTCTTTCCAACAAGAGGTGTCTCCAAGTCATCAGAGCATGTACCACTACTGCCAACTCAAGATCATGAGTGGGGTAATTCTTCTCACTTGGCTTCAACTGCCTCGAGGTATAAGCTACCACTTTCTTGTCTTGCATCAACACTGCACCAAGACTTTGAAGAGAGGCGTCCAAGAACACTTGATAAGGTTTGGAGTCATCAGGAGGAACCAAGACTGGAGTAGAAGTGAGCTTCTCTTTGAGTGTGTCGAAAGCCAACTGACACTCTGGAGACCAGACATACTTCACACCCTTCTGAAGAAGACTTGAGAGAGGTTTAGCAATCTTGGAGAAATTCTCAACGAATCTTCTACAATAGCTTGCAAGCCCGAGAAAGCTTCGAAGCCGCTTCACATTTTCCGGAGGCTCCCACTCAACAATGGCATGCACCTTCGACGGATCCACTTTGATGCCCTCGGCAGAGATGATGTGCCCAAGGTAGACAACTTCTTTCAACCAGAACTCACATTTGGAAAACTTAGCATAGAACTTATGCTCTCTTAGCTTATCAAGCACCAGCCTGAGATGTTCTTCATGCTCTTCCTCAGTTTCCGAAAAGACCAGAATATCATGAAGATACAATAAGACGAATTCATTCTTGAATGGGGAGAAGATATAATTCATCATTCGACAAAAGGTCGGTGGAGCATTGGCCAGACCGAAAGAAATCACTGTATACTCATACGAGCCAAAGCTTGTTCTGAAAGCAGTCTTTGGAATGTCATCTTCGTGAATGCGAATCTGATGATAACCCATCCTGAGATCAAGCTTCGAGAAGATCTTAGCCCCTTTCAATTGCTTGAACAACTCATTGATGTTACGAAGTGGATACTTGTTTTTAATCGTCTTCTTATTCAATGGGCGGTAATCGACACAGAGTCGTTCCGTACCATCCTTCTTCTTGACGAAAAGAACTCCACATCCCTAAGGAGATGAGCTAGGTTTGATCAGACCCAGATGCTCTTGCTCATCAAGTTGTTTCTTCACCTCCTTCAGCTCTTCTGGACCCAGTTTGTACAGCCATTTAGACACAGGCTCAGTACCCGGTTCAAGCTCAATTACGAACTCAACTGCTCGGTGCGGAGGCATTCCTGGCAGTTCTTCCAGAAAATCATCTTCATATTCGGAGACCACTGGGACTTGCAAAATTGGAGATATCTCACCCTTCTCATTCAAGGAAAATAGATGGACCATGTCATCACACGGTGCCAAAATAACCACGTCCTCCGAAGACTGAGTTAGCTTCACTTCTTTAGCTTCACAGTCAATAGACGCCTTGTTCATGGCCAACCAATCCATCCCAAGGATCAAATCAATATCAGAGTTGCCAGGGACAATAGGAGAAGCCAGAAAAGCATAATCACCCATCTTGACAGTGATCTCCGGAACTACCAAACTAGAACTCATATGCTTCTGAGGGGAAACGACTGCTAACGGCTTAGACAACTGCTCCTGACGCAAATTATGCTTGGATGCAAATGGATATGATATGAAGCAATGAAAAGCACAAGAATCAAATAAAACCTTAGTAGGAATGTCATTAACTGAGAGATAACCCATAATCACGTTTGAGGAGTTCTCTGCTTCAACTGCATTCACCATATTGACTCTCGCAGACCTGGGGTTGAACTTCACTATAGCATTGCTTGGAGGCTTCCCTGGAGGAGGAGGCGGAAGATGCAGCTGAGAGGTGCACTTGTTGGCATAGTGACCCTTCTACCCACACTTGTGACAAGTAACAGCTGCCAACTAATGGAACTGCGTCTAAGGATTCCCTTGCTTCTGCTGCTGAAACCTCTGCTGAAAAGATGGGTTGGGTGTGTGGGATGAACCAGAACCACCTGCTTGCTTGAACTGCTGAGTGTGCCGAGGAGGAGGAGGAGACACCCAGTATTTCTGCTGCTTCTGGACCACCTGAGTAGAGGACGACGAACTAGACTCTCTGAAACGCTTTTTCCTATTCTCCACCCTGAGCAAAGCTGCCTCAGCCCTGAGAGCCAAGTTATAGAACTTATCAAACTCATCAGGATCGTGGAAGACGAGGGCCAGCTGCAAGTCCTCTTTCAGACCACCTCTGAACTAATAGATCTTGCTCTTCTGATCTGGAATGTCCTGCAAGTCATATCGAGCCAGCTCGTGGAACTAGACATTGTACTTGTACACGGAGGAACCACCTTGCTTCAAGCGCCTGAACTTCTCACGCATCTCTTGCACAAAGCTAGACAGGATGTAGTGAGACCTGAAATCTCTACAGAACTCATCCAAACTGATCCATCTGCCACCCCTGGAGTCCTTCAACTGTTGCCACCAAACTGCCGCCTGGCCCTTGAGCTGAAACGTTGCAAACTTGATGAAGTCCTCTGGACGGACATTGTTGCACTCAAAGTGTTTGTTCATGTTCCGAATCCATTCCTCGTCAAACGGCTGATCACATGACGTGAAGGTCTTCGGCTGGTTTGCCAGGAATTGACTCAGAGATGCAAACTGATTACCACCATGGTTGAAATTGCCCTGCTGCTGATTGGTCCTCTCTTGCAACAGCTAGATTAACATCTGGGTGTTAGCATTTGTTGCAGCCATCACCGCTTGCAAAGCCTCTGGAGGAGGAGGCGGAGGTGGAGGAGGAGGCGGAGGGGGTGGTGGCGGCATTTCAGCACCCTCACGACCCGGATTCTGACGAGTTGGTGGAGCCATCCTGAAGACGGACAACACATTAGCCCAGAGAATAATATTGAAGGTAAAGTTGAATGAAAAGGCAGGAATATCTGAACAAGAATATTAGCAATTGCACTCAAACAAAATAGTAAGAATGCTTCCTCAAAGTGGCTGTCGACAAAATTCTGATTAAAGACCACTTGCAAACCAAGTATGAGCTAGAACTGCTCGGAACAAATATATGATTGATATTTTAGCTGATATCTTCGTGGATATGATTGCACGGGCTCGAATTTAAAGTAGCCATCATGTCCAAGTCAGTGCACACGACTTACGAAGTGGCCCTGAGTCGTAGCAAGCTACAAGAACTCTTTAAGACACTATGAGAACCGTTGTAAGAAGACCTTGAACAAACATACCCACTGAATGTAAAATCCCAACCTCACATCATGCATCTGTAGGAAGATTGTCCTATAAGTCACTACTTGATATCCCACCTATGAATTCCCGAAATATCTGGTCATGCAATCTGGTATACGGATACAAGGAGTAATATTTCACACAACTCCTATACTAACCTGTCCAGTGTATCACATCCGTCAACACATAACCAGAATCTCGGACCTTCATCTACTATAGACCCTCGTGATCACAACGATACAAAGTGTGGCGATACATCCGGAACTATCTGCACTAGTACTCGGGAAGCCGGACTCCTCTCATCACAACTAGTATTGAATAAATTACGAGCATCCTCCATCCTGAGATACTAAGAAATCTGAATGATGGCGATGTGCACAAGAATCCCCTGGAGCTCAACTCCCCGGAAGAAATCAAGTGAGACAGGAGGAACCAAGACAGAACTCTGTCACATCGATATCATATAGATTTCAAAATACCCGCGTGATCCTAAAAAAATTGAGCGAGAAGAGGAGTAGAATTAAGATTTTCTAGGTTGAGAACCTCACCAGAGCATAGAAGAGGAGAAAAAAGAAACCTACTCTCCGATATAACTAAGACTCAAAACATTTTACTAGACTCGACTCGGCCAAGTTCGATCACACAAAGTATCCTATGGTCGTAAGGCTCTGATTACCAACTTGTAACGACTAAGATGCGGCCCTTTCCTATTTTGGGGGCGATGCCCCAAAAGGGAGAGTGGCACATCTAAACGTTTCGCAAGCGAGATAATCATAACATTACATAACTGAAGAATGACAAGAAGGGCATACACCTGCCATCTGATATAGTATAACATAAGGTTTACAACCACACAATTATTCAGAGCAAAGTTTAGTCTCGCTACGGACAACATGAAACAAGTAAAAGAACTATGACATCCCGCATGCTGGCCCACGATCGCGACCACGGCCTCAGTCCTCCGGATAGTTCACGTACAGTCGGTCAGACTCCTCGTTGTACTTCCACATCAGCTGGGTGCCATCAGGATCTCCTGCGTCGGGCGTACCTGTAGCTGTTGGGGTGTTGTAGTAAACTATGAGCCACGGGGACTCAGCAATCGGATGATCTTGGTATCGAATCTAGTCAAGTTATTAGGTGAGGAAGGTTTAGTCTATAGGTTTGCAGCAACCTAAGCATATATGGTGGCTAACTTACGACGATCAGAGTAATTGATATGGTGGTCTACGCGAGCTGTCGAATACTAGAGATCACTAAGGGATCCTAAACACCTACTTACGTCAAACATAACCCCACCGTGTTCCCGATCGAAGACAGGTCTTCGAAGGAGACAGTCACGGTTACGCACACAGTTGGCAGTTTTATTAGAGTTACTTTAAGTTGTCTAGGACCGGAAGTTAACAAATTATCCATGTTTGCCACATAACCGCGGGCACGACTTTCCGAAAGATTAAACCCTGTAGGGGTGCTCCAACTAGTCCATCACAAACTGCCACGGGCTGCAAAGTAATCCTCTATCACGAATCTCGTGATCTCGTCGAATTCCTTAGAGGAAAACCTCAACTTTGAGGAGACCCAAAGTTTCACCAGGATTCCTATATGCAAGATATATCGCTAAGGTAAGACAAATCTAGCAGGACCTGCCGTCGTGTCGACGACCCCGATAAGAGCCGCGTAGCTCAGTCTTAGGTCACGGCGGATGGGAAAGCCCACAGGAACCAAACCTCAAGTTTCAATGTGGTGGCCCCGCAGTCTGCCTAATTTGGACCAACACTCATGAGGAGCACTGGCCCGGGTTGTTGATTAAATCCTCGGGGTAGCTATTCCCTATGCAATTTATTATTAGGTGATTAGCAAAATAAAACAAATGTTGGGTCCTGCAGGACAGGCCTTAACACTACACAATTTATGTAGGGGGTCCCCATAACAACCCCGACCATGTTAGGAGCGATCAGTTATGGAATCAAACACCGGTAACCGAAACTAAGGCGGCAACAACGGAACAAATCACCCGACAAAAGGCTAGGCCTTCCGTCATTTACCAAGTATATATGTGCATTAATTTAATAGCAGTTAAACATAATGTTATCAAAAAAATGCTCATGTTGTCACATGAGACAGCTCGCACCTGCAACTAGCAAAGCTATTCATTAGAAGTTGAGCAAGCCTACTTAGCCAAACAACTTTTGCTAGGAGAGGGAGGTGTTTGGGTTTCATGGAAATAACAGGAGGCATTATATCAAATGGTAGGCAACGAGCATGTATCAAAGCAAACATGATTCTAAGCATAACAAAGCTAGATACAGTATCAAGGTCACGGTCATCTTGCCTGTGATGTCTTGAGCTTGGAACTGCTCGTGATCTTCCTGCACGTACTCTCCACAATCCACGTACTCGCTCTCTGATCCCGATACTACCCAAGATACAATAACAACCAATGAAAACCAACACATCATGATGCAAGAAACAATATAATGCATGAGTGAAGAAGGAAGCATGCATCACTATTCTAGTCACTTTCATATGCATTAGTTGAGTTAATAGAGTTCTAGAGAACTTCATATTAAGTTATCTTGACATGCATGATGTTGGCATGAACATGTCCAACAGGAGAAAACGATGCAAAAACATACAAAGAACATAGAGAACGGAGCTATGGATCAACCGGAAACTACGAAACAAGATATGGAGACATACGGTTCAAATCAACCACAAGCACACTCCAATGGCACCCTCCTGGTGTTACCAGGTTGCCACATGATCAAACAATCAAATATAAGTGGGGTGGTGCATGGAAACACACCACACCAACAACAATGCCCACACAAGCTTCAAAACAACCAAAACATGCAATCTGTTTTTAACAGCATCATAGCAGTTTGTCCACAACATTTAAAGTACCTACAGCCACCCAAATGAGCCAAACAAGATATGAGGAAAAAGCCATTCAAAAGCTTTACAAGCCTACGCAAGAAGTTCATAAAAAGGAGTCACACATGAGGAGATATACATGCACTAAAATGGACAAAACATTGCAGATTCTAGGACTTAGTGAAAATCTCAGACTTTCACCAGCTGCTTATGCTCTGAAGCATTTTGGCAGCCTTCAAAATGATATCTACACGAAGTGAATAAGCATGAAATTTAACAGGGAGCTAGAAAACACAAAATCTCACAAACTTTAGTTTGTTGCATGGGCTGATTCCCAACACATGAGTTTGTGCAACCTAAACAACAAGGGAAGAAAATATCAGCAAATTCTCAGACTTAGTGAAAATCATAGATTTTCACAAAGGTGTCAGTTTCAACCAAGTGTCAACTTTGACAAGGCACAAAAGGTGCATACAAAATCCTATGAATAAAACAAAGACCCCATGTTGTAGAGGGGTACACCCACTACTGCCACATCAAGGAATCATCCTCATAGGGTCAAGGCACCACATAATACAAGGCACTAAACATGGCATCATGACAGAAAAATGACAGTTTATGAAGTTAATATAAAGTGAAATCTGATTTCACCAGTGGATTCCTGGGATGATTCTACCCCAAAAGCATATATAATACATGGGTACTTGCTTGTAACATGTAGGCACAAAGCTATCTCGAAAAAATAACCTAGATATCAATATGACCAACAAGGAACATTATCACATGTGAATAAGCATGTGTAGCAACACCTACACCTACACCTACACATGCACACACAAGCCTATACACCACCACATCACACCAGAGTGGCAAGCATGAGGGCTAACCCCTCATGCACAAGTGCATATGTGCACTCATGCCCACACACACACATGCATGAACACATACACACAAATATATGTGCTCACACACACACATACACACACCAAGAGGTGCAGCAAGAGGGGCTAGGCCCTCATTGACATGTGCATGTCCAACCACGTGCACACACACACTCACATGTGTATTCACACACCCACACACTAGTGCACACAACCTCTACACATACTAGTGCAAACATCATCTAATACACACACACAAGCACTTGCACACACCCACTACATGCACACACATATGCTTGCACACACACACGCTCCCATGTAAACCTAGACATTAAAAGAGATGCATTCCACTGGATTTGATAACGGAAAAAGGTTTTCTTGTTGCCCAAGAATGGAATAGTGAAAATAAAATACAATGCAGCAAAAAATAAAACGGGAGCCCCTGGACTCGAACCCACGAGCCCCTAGTGCAACACACATGCATACACCACTGCACTAGCACGCTGTTCTTGACATATACGGGGAAGAATCCCAAGTACACTAGCTCTTGCCTAGCACCACTACCAATGCACAGAAAATTAAAAGGGTCCGACGGGGATTCGAACCCATGTCACGCCGAATTGCGCGCAGGGAACAGACCAATCGAGCTGGCGCGTGCTACTACCCCAGAGGGGGAGTTCTAATCAGGTGGCTAGGAAAAGGGGCGACCTTGCTCTGCTTTTGCAGACAGGCGCCGACGACGAGCTCACCGGAGCGGGCCGTCCTACACACGCACAAACACATCCACGGGGACTCCGGCGGCTGCTCTACACCTACGAGAGGGACGCATCGGCCATGATCAGAGGACCTACTCCCAAGCAACAAGCAACATCAGGCGACAGCAAGCAATAACGCAAGCAACAACACAACCTGCCAGTGCAACTCAGGCAGGCCTCGAGCAGAGGGCTCGGATGCATCTAACAGAGAGGGAAGAGGAGGAGAGCACGGGCCTCGCTCACCTAGCGTTGAGAGGATAGGATCTCGTCGAGGAGGAAGAGCTGCTGACGACGAGGCGCTGCAGGAGGGGACGGCGTAGTTGAAGAAAAGGAAGAAGTCGAGGTCACCGATGTAGCCGATCCCGTCACCCGATCTTTACGGGAATGGAACCCCCTGATCCACCACGTGCTCCTGATCCAGTCGGGGAAGGAGACGAGGCGCTGATATGCCGGCGACGAGCTCACCAGGAGCCTACCAAGGCGGTGGCTCTACTCGGGAACGCCCCCGACGGCGCCAAAGAGGAGAGGAGGGGGGAAACGGTGACCTAGGTTCGCGGGGAGGGAGCCTGGTCGCTTAGGTAACCTCGGGAGCTGCGCTTGGAACCACCAGATCGAAGGGGGAGGAAGATCAGTGGTGGAGTTTCAGTCGTACTGTGATGATGTCGAGAGGAGGAAGAAGAGGGTCGTCTGGTGGGCTTGCACGTGAGGGAAAAGGAAATGGGCCAGGGGAGAAGGAGGAGGCCAGCCCACCTGGCGCAAGATAGCAAGGAAACAAATTCAAAAGGTTTCCCTCTTTTTAAAATACACAATCAAACCTAAATTCACAAAGCCACCCAAGGGTTTGAAGATAACAAAATAAAATATCTAGGGCATAAGGGAATTATGCCCTATTTAAATAAAATATAAAACATAATTTTGGAGCAACTAATTTAAATGCAAAAACAGAATACCTATGTTGCATTTGTATTTAAACTCCCATTTCACTTAAGTTTTAAAACCCCAAAACAATACCCCTCAACCACAAGGTAAAACTACAAACTGAACAACATTTTTAAAACAGATTTTGAGCAAGTTAAACATGAGCTCAAATAAATAAAGAAGAAGGGGTATTTTAAACCTAGTTTGAAAACAATCGTAGCTTGAAACCAAAGTTTTGCAATCACCACATCTTGATACACACATAACACATCTCCCTCGTGATGGATCAAGCCACAACAACAACACAAAGGAAAATGACATGAATGCAATGAATGACATGATGCAAAGGTGACCACATGAAATGATAACTCCATAGCATTGACATCAAGGTTCCAAATAGGAAAGGTTTCCAAATATGGCAAGGGTTACATCTGGGGCATTACACAAGACCTCCATTCGAGCGCCATTATGAATAGGACAATCACCCCTAGCTACAGACCTGTTCATGCCTAGGGTAAAACCTGCCCCGAGTGAGGATCGTGTCCATGCTCGGGGGCTTAGCTGCAAACCAGTTTTTGCTTAAGTCAAAGCGTCTTTGAATGACGGCGTGATCGCCATTCGGAGGCCATAATGGACAGGGCCATCGACGAGTTCAAAAGAACTATCATCTCGGTAGCGAACCTGTTTCGCCAAAGGTGAACCCAACCCCGAGTGATCGTGGAAACCTCCACACTCGATGGCTTAGCCATGAACCAGTCTTCGCCTAAGTTAAAGGGGTTTCGAATGAAGGCAAGACCTCCATTCGGGCACCAAGATGAATAGAACGATCATCTTTAAGCTACAAAATCCGTTTTCGCCTAAGGAATGACGTCTCCCGAGTGAGGACGAACCTCCACACTCAGGGACTCAGTCACAAACCGATCTTCGTCCGAGTAAAATCAAATCCATACAAGGGCAATAAAACCTAAATGCAGTTCAAAGTGAACAAAGTCGCACTTAAATTCAAACAAAAGGCGCGTGCGAGAAAGCCCAAGGCTCACTCAGAGTTTAAAGGGTTACATAAAACAACTTGACATACCGAGGCGAATTAAAGCTTAAGACTTCTTTTCTGAGGATCACTCGAAGGATGGAGACCCCACTACCTCCACGAAGGTATAAAGGTCAATGCCATCGGCAATCCGAGTGGCCGCCTCCATGAACATCTCCATGAAGTCCTCAAACTTGAGGCTTTTCCTGTTGACCACTCGGAGGTTCTTCAACTTCTCCTCATCCACCCCCTGTAGTGGATTCGGACGAGCGAGACGGCGATATCCGCTCGAACACGAGCTGCAGATTTCTTCCAAGACTGAAGGTGCCCGGGAATAGCTTTCGCTCAATCAACGATCGTGTGAGCGTCCTTCATGGGTTTTTCTTCAGGGCCGGTCCCCTCGTCAACCTCCGCCATAGCCGAATGGATCCATCTGAAGCAGCCCAACGTATATTCGATGCAAGCTTACAGTGAGAGGAGAGTCATAGCAGTACTGTCCTTCATAAGCCCAGTCTTCGGGTTCACTTCCTTCTCAATCGAAGTCGTCTCCTCCTCGATATCGACACAGAAAGCTGGATTCAACCGAAGACGAAGGATGAGGATCACAACTCGGAAATGACCAGACAACAATAGAAATCATTCGGGATTCATCCATACCTTTGAGCTTGCCGACGAGGGCTAAGCCCAAGTCCTCAACGAAGTTCTCCAACTCGGCTCTTTTGGCACTAACCTCCAAGAACTTGGTCTCCCACTCGGCGTAGCTCTTCTTCAGGTCGGCAATATCTCATGCAGTCTTTTAAGCGGCCACCTTGAACAGTCGGTTCTCCTCCTCGGGCTTCTCAAAGGCCTTCAACTTGGCCTCGGCCACCTTGGTCTTTTGACTGGCTTCCTTCTGAGCTGACGCCACTTATAAATACCTCTTCTCGAGGTCATCCTTCATGGGGACTAAAGAAATGGAAGTCTTCAGCCTCTCACCAAGGAGATCTGGCAAGATAGCCTCAGTCCGACAGGAAAGAAAATCAATTCAAGATTCAGTTGGTCAACAGAGTTACCCTCAACAACTTTCTTCTCCTGCTCGAGGCGAGTGCACTTGGATTTTTCAGCTTCAAGGTTGAGGCACAAATCCAACAGCTCTTGATAAGCCGCTTCGGTATGGTCCATGGCCCCACAAGCAGTCTACCGACAACAATGTCAAGTCAGCAAAAATAGAACAACTACTGTAAGACTATCGCCAATTGCCTCAGTCGAAGGCAGTCTCGGGGACTATGCCCAGTGGGTGGGCTCAGTGCACCCCCACTGGAAGGATAAGAGGAGATGATACGTCCATTTTGCATCATGCTTTCATGTTGATATTTTTCTCTTTTTGGGCTGTTATTACACTTCAAGGTACAATACTTATGCCTTTTTTCTCTTATTTTGCAAAGTTTACATGAAGAGGGAGAATGCCGGCAGCTGGAAATCTAGCCTGAAAAAGGAGCAACTTTGAGATACCTATTATGCGCAACTCCAAAAGGAGTGAAAATCAACAAGGATTTTTTGGGATTTATAAAAAATACTGGGCCGAAGAAGTACCAGAGGGGCGCGAGCAGGAGGCCACAAGCCTGCTAGGCGCGGCCTCCCCCCTGGCCACGCCTAGGGGGATTGTGGGCTCCCACTTGGCCCTCTGACTCCCCCCTTTTGCTACAAGAAGGATTTCATTCCAGAAAAAATCAACAGGAGGATTTGCCGCCGCCACGAGGCGGAACTTGAGCAGAACCAATCTAGAGCTCCGGCAGGACGATCCTGCCGGGGAAACTTCCCTCCCGGAGGGGGAAATCGTCGCCATTGTCATCACCAACACTCCTCTCATCAGAGGGGACTCGTCACCATCAACATCTTCATCAGCACCATCTCATCTCCAAACCCTAGTTCATCTCTTGTAACCAATCTCCGTCACACGACTCCGATTGGTACTTGTAAGGTTGCTAGTAGTGTTAATTACTCTTTGTAGTTGATGCTAGTTGGATTACTTGGTGGAAGATTATAAGTTCAGATCTTCGATGCTACTCATTACCTCTCTTGTCATGAATATGGTTATGCTTTGTGAGTAGTTACTTTTGTTCCTGAGGACATGAGATAAGTCTTGCTATAAGTAGTCATGTGAATTTGGTATTCGTTCGATATTTTGATGTGTTGTATGTTGTTTTTCCTCTAGTGGTGTTATGTGAATGTCGACTACATAACACTTCACCATTATTTGGGCCTAGAGGAAGTCATTGGGAAGTAGTAAGTAGATGATGGGTTGCTAGAGTGACATAAGCTTAAACCCTAGTTTATGCGTTGCTTCGTAAGGGGCTGATTTGGATCCACTAGTTTAATGCTATGGTTAGACTTTGTCTTAATTCTTCTTTCGTAGTTGCGGATGCTTGCGAGAGGGGTTAATCATAAGGGGGATGCTTTTCCAAGTAAGGGCTGTACCCAAGCGCCGGGCCAACCACATATCAAACTATCAAAGTAACGAACGCGAATCATATGAACATGATGAAAACTAGCTTGACAGAAATTCCCATGTGTCCTCGGGAGCGTTTTACCTCCTATAAGACTTTGTCCAGGCTTGTCCCTTGCTACAAAAGGGATTGGGCCACTTTGCTGCAGAGTTGTTACTTTTGCTACTTGCTACTTGCTACGAATCATCTTGTCACGCAACTACTTGTTACCGATAATTTCAGTGCTTGAAGAGATTACCTTGCAGAAAACCACTTGTCAGATCCTTCTGCTCCTCGTGGGGTTTGAATCAAAAGGACTGCGATAGATCCCCTATACTTGTGGGTCATCAAGACTCTTTTCTGGCGCCGTTGCCGGGGATTGAAGCGCCTTTGGTCAGTGGAATTTGGTTAGGAAACATTTATATAGCGTGCTGAAATTTATTGTCACTTGTCACTATGGAAACTAATCCTTTGAGGGGCTTGTTACGAGTATCTTCTCCTCGAACGAAAGCACAAAGAGTTGCTCCTCAACGTGCTGCACCTACTGAAAATATTTTCTTTGAATTTCCTTCGGGTATGCTTGAGAAACTGCTGGCTAATCCTTTTACAGGAGATGGAACATCACATCGAGACTTGCATCTAATCTATGTAGATGAAGTTTGTGGTTTATTTAAGCTTGCAGGTTTGCCTGAGGATGAGGTCAAGAAGAAGGTCTTTCTCCTATATTTGAGGGATAAGGCATTGACATGGTATAGGATATGTGATGATACTGGATCATGGAACTACAATCGGTTGAAATTGGAATTTCATCAAAAGTTTTATCCTATGCATTTAGTACATCGTGATCGGAATTATATTTATAATTTTTGGCCTCGTGACAGAGAAAGCATCGCTCAAGCTTGGGGGAGGCTTAAATCAATGTTATATTCATGCCCCAACCATGAGCTCTCAAGAGAAATTATCATTCAGAACTTCTATGCTCGGCTTTCTCATGATGATCGCACCATGCTTGACACTTCTTGTACCGGTTCTTTTATGGTGAGAGATATTGACTTCAAATGGAATTTATTGGAAAGAATTAAACGCAACTCTGAAGATTGGGAGCTTGATGAAGGTAAGGAGTCAGGTATGAATTTCAAGTTTGATTGCGTTAAATCCTTTGTTGAAACAAATACTTTTTGTGATTTTAGCGCTAAGTATGGACTTGACTCACAGATAGTAGCTTCATTGTGTGAATCATTTTCTGCTCATATTGATCTCCCCAAAGAGAAGTGATTTAAATATCATCCTCCCTTAGAAGTCAATGTAGTTAAACCCAATCCAGTTGAAGAGAAAAGCATTGCCTATAATGATCCTATTGTTCCCAGTGCTTACATTGAGAAACCACCTTTCCCTGTTAGGATAAAGGATCATTCGAAAGCTTCAACTATGATACATAGAGGCTACATTAGAACATCTACACCCCCTGAGCAAATTAGAGTTGAACCTAGCATTGCTATTATCAAAGATCTCCTGTCTAACAATGTTGATGGCCGTTGTCACAACCCTAGCATAGCTCTGTTTGCCAGGCATTCATGCATGTATTCAAATCAACTCATTGGAATGGGGATGATCTACAAAAGGGAAGTGATCGAGCCCAAATGAATTGAAATTTGACAAAAGGGCAATAAAAATATTACCTTAAACGGGACCAGGAAAATGTTCCAAATAATTGCGAAAATAGTGACACGGAATAAATTTGTCAAACCAAAATTTGAAGTCACAGAAAATTTTTGAAATGGATTTTTGATTTGATCAAATAACTGTTTGGAATGGAGTTATTTTGTTTTCTTTTAAAATAAAAGTTTCAAAAATGTTGAAACTATTTTGTGGCATTGATTATTTTACCTCTGTCACATAACACTATTTTAGGGTTTTATAAAATAGTTAAACATTTTATTTAAAACCTAAATCTAAATGCCACAAAGAAATAAAAACAGAAAAAGGAAAAGAGAGAGAGACTTACCTGTCGCTTACCTCCAGGCCCAGCCCACCACGGGGGTCCCCTATCGTCTCCCTCCTCCTGCCAGAAGGCAGGGGAGAAGATGAGCACGGCGCCGTGGCCAGGGGCACAACCTCCTCCTTGCCTGCCTGGCCCTCCTAGCCAGCGCGACGCCTCGCCCCCGTGCCTCTCTTCTCTTCCTCCCCCGGACCCCTCTGCCTTATCTTCTTCCTTCCTCTCTCCCTCTCTTTTTCCCCTTTGCCTCTCTCTACCATAGGATGTTGCCGCCGTCGATTTGCTGCCTCCGGCGTGTCTCCGAGCTCGCCACCGGTGCGAGAAGGTTCGCAGTGAGGCTCTCGATCGATTTCCACATCCTCATCGCGTTCTCCCGTCCTCTAACCCCTTCTAGCCGCGAATCCCGTGAGGTCCTCGCCGCCGGCCATGGCCGCCGTGCCCAGGGCCTCCCTCGCCCTTCTATGCACTCTGGCGTGCTCGGTGAGCTCGTGTGGAGCCGCAACCGGCCTCATCTCCTCCTCCCGCGCCTCCTAGCATTAGCCCCACCATGGCCAAGTCCAGCCGCCACCCGAGGTCGTCGCCGGCCTCGTTCCGGCCACCTCCTGGCCCGTGGCTGGGTCGGGATGGATGCGGTCCAACCCGGGCTTCGCGTAGATGGTTTCGGCCGTCCAAATGGTCGCCTGATGGCGAAGTCAGATGAGCTCCACCGCGTTTGGAGTCGTCGTCATTGAGCCGCCGGTGGTTCTGGCCCCTTGACCAGGGGTTTGACCTCCCAAGGTCACAGACAAGTGGGGCCTGGCCCTGTTAAGTTTAGTTAATCACGAAAATTAACTAATTAAGTTTAGCTAACCTAATGACTCACTGACAGACGGGCCCCACTTCTAATTAATTCATTAGTTAGTTAATGAAACCCTGTTAGCTAAACTCTATCACTAACGTGTGGACCCCACACATTAGGTTTCACTCTCACCTGGGTCAGCTGACATGATGACGCAGTGCTGACGCAATAAAAGTATTTTCTAATATAAAAGAAATTCCAGAAAATGCCTAAAACTTCTAAAAATCATAGAAAATAATCTGTAAGTCCAATGAAAATAATTTACATATGAAAAAGGATCATAAAAATCCAAAGAATCTGATCATGGCATTTTCATGCCGGTTTGAGAAAGTTAAGAACACCAAATAGGCAAAATGATGAATAGGGTAAATTTAATAAATAGTTTGGAGTTGGAATTTGATTCCTATTTGAATTCCACTTCAATTACTATGATCAAACATTGAGCTAGCAAAACCAGTACCTCAAATTGCCATCTTCATGCATGTTAAAAACAAGTTATACGTGAGCATCAGGTCGAATCAATTAAAAGGGTATCTGGAAAATACCTTGTTGAAGTGATGTTTGAATCCTGATTCAAATCCAGCTTCAACCTAAGAAATGGTAGCTATATTGGCCCGGTCACATTCCATTTCCATTTCTTAATCATGCATCATAGTGTTGCATTTCTGTGAAGTAACTATCGTTCTTTCCTGTTTACTGGTACTGTTCCCTCTTGGTAGAAGATGGTTCCGACGATGTGATCGTTGACATTGATGAAGACTCATTGCTATCTTCAGACGTCTCAGGCAAGCAAACCCCCCTTGAGCATATTGATATAAACCCACTCTCTCGCTCCTGCTCTCTTTTACTGCATTAGGACAAACACGATTCAACCGTACATGTTATCGGTAGTTGAACCCATTCCTCTGCATGACCTGATTTTATCACAGTAAATAGTTGAAACCACTTAGCATGAGTAGCAACAGCTTGAGCTTTGTTGTGCTTACTCATCCATGCTTGCGTACAATGCCTGCTATGCTTAGAGTCGTGTCGGGTCTGATCCATCTGGATGATGATTCGGAATGGTTGTGTTCATGTCCTGCAGTGTGAGAGTAAAAGTGTGAATCCGATTTGGTAAAGGTAGCATTGAGAGGCCATGTAGGAGTACATGGTGGGTTGTCTCATTGGGACCGTCCTTAAGAACAGAGTTATGTGTATGTTATCCAAGACAAGATACTACCATGCATTGGCCCTTGAAATATGACCCCGCTCAGCTTATTAATTTCCTAGATCCCTGTCCAGGAGTTGCAATTAGTTTCTGGTGTTTGTACGAAAAGTGTTGGCGGCCGTGTTTAGCTTTGCCCGACGGGGTAGGCTTCTCTGCGGTAGATACACAGTGGCACGGTGTACCAAGTGGCACCCGGCTGGTGGGCTTGGGAACCCTGCGCACATCGTTTGGGGCCGTAGAGGAAACCTCGGCCGGACTTCCTTGCGGGTTCACTCTCAAATTGGCGATAAACCTGGACTAGGGTCTTGTGTGGTTAACGGTCCTGGCCGACACCCACGCCAGTGCTTCCGCTTGAAGGTTGCCGAGATGCATGACGTGCATATGGTGCTAAGTGGTGAGAGCATGTGTGAAGAGGTATACCAATGCAGGGTGAATCAATCTGTTCGAATAGCCGCGTCCTCGGATATGGACTATTTGGAAGAATTACGTGGTACATAGACAACTTAATTGGATACACTAAAACATGCAAGATAAGTATGAGTGCTATGGAAGGCTTTCTCGTAGGGAGACGAGAGTGGATCCATAGTGGTGTATTGCATTGGTGAATATGTGGACTCGTGTGCACTATCCCACCTCAAAGAAAGAACATGTAGTCGTAGTACAGGTTAGCCAAGAGCCAAAAGTGCTGCAATCAAACCCCACAATCCTTTCATTGAAACGTGATGCATATGTAGATAGTTCTGATGTAAGACTCGCTGAGTATCTTTGTACTCACGGTTGCTTTATTTATGTTTTGCAGAGAAGATTTAGTCTCATTAAAGGTTTCTACACGATGTGTTCGATGTTGACCGGAATAGCTTGGGAATCCCAGACAGAGGTCTGGCTCCTTTGGTAGGGTCGTAGTAGCTTTTCAGGCTCTTCCAGCCAGTTTTAGTAGATGTCTGTACCTAGACATGATTTGCTTCCGCTTGTTGTTTGTATGACTTGAGTGTCGGTCACGGGACCCCTGTTTGTAATAACACACTATGTTGATTCTTATGAGTCCTTAATAAAAGCTTGAGTCATAGAGTTATGTTGTGATGCCATGTTGTATCTACACATATCGTGCATATTGTGTGTATGTTATGAAATGCATTATATGTGTGGGATTCGACACCTAGTTGTGCCTTTAGTAGTACTCTTTACAGGGAAATGCCTCTTTGTGCTTCTATCGAGCCTTGGTAGCTTGCTACTACTCTGGACGCATTGGTTGATCGGCGTGTATCCTTCTTTGCTGCTGTGTCTGTCCCCTCGGGGAAATGTCACGCGGTGTAATGGAGCCGTTGTAGCTTGCTATGACTCGTCTACACACGCTGTTGATCGACACCTGCTTTGCTGGGTTATGTATGCCTGTCCCTGTACGGATGTATCGCTTGGGTTTATAACTAGTCATGTCGACCCGGGTTCTTTGTCATTTGAACGCTAGCAACATACTCATATATGTGAGCCAAAAGACGCAAACGGTCCCGGCCAAGTTAAGGTGGGAGCCGTGGAGTTTACCGTGCGTGAGGCCGCAAAGTGATGTGATGTGTTACAGGCTAGGTTCTTATGACTCAGGATCGGGGTCCCGACAGCTTTGGTGTTAGAGCTTGACTGCCTGTAGGATAACCGAGCCAAACTGGTCGATGTTGTGTCTAGCAATTCTTTAGTTATATAAGGGAATTGTTTGTGGAAGGGAACGTAAGGCTCTTTTTACTCCTTTCCTTGTGTCATTTTATTCTGAGTCATCCTCCTCTTTATTCTACGGGGTTTAAGAATTAGGCTTTCTCATCTATTCATTAGGATTACGAGTTACTATGCGGGAGACTTATAGAAAAGTTGTTGTCTTCCTGGATCAGTGTCTCCATAAGAATTCAATTGTTATGTTGTTAGTTTTCTTGCAGGTTGCCTCATATTTCATGCCCGTACAGCCGTTATGTTGTCCGAGTTTTCCAAAGTTCCCAAATAGTCTGATGCGATTGCAAATTCCTTCCTCTTTTCCCAATGTCTTTTGGCCGGACAAAGCACACTAATAATTGTGTTGAGGTACTCTATTACCTCGACGTTTTGTTGAAGTATTAGGAAAACATGTTACTCCAAAAACTACCCAATAGTCTAGATGTGTGCTATGTCTTCGAGTGTGATAGTTCTGGCCATCATTTTAGAAAAACATCTCATGATGTTATTCAGTTTTTAGGTATTCTATTTCTCGGTCTTTGAATCCAAGGATCATTCTGCTCATCTCTGTTGATAGTGTTGCTAGTTCCTTTAGAATGATTAATAACCCTGTTGTAGCTCCCAAGGTTCATCGTATATCATTCTTCCCACACCATGAATCATCTTTGGCAGAAGTTCTCCGTGAAATAAAGATCATAACAAGAGTGCTCGTGATGAGTTCTCTACTCCATATTGTGATTCTGCCTACTTCGCCCTTCTACAAGGATTATCTGGAAGAATTATGTTGAACCCGTTCGAAATGCAAATCCATGCATCCACAACTCAAGAAACCATGTGCTCTTGAGTTGGCCCTATCTAGTTGTATTCTGACCTTCATCCATGAGAGGATAGTCAAGAATAGTTGTGCATTTGTGTCATTAATTTCTTTTATTTCGTAGTCTGTCAAGTTGTTCTATTCTCGTATGACTGGGAGAAGAAAACTCCAGTACCTCATTCATTTCTTGGATTGGGTCAAAGTAGTTGTATTCCGCAGATCGAAATGCTAACCAGCTTTTGTTCTGTTCTATCTGGGAGTATTACCCTCTTGTTGTCAAGAATGTTGTGAGAATTGCACCATCTCTTAGGAACTCTTGATATAGTGATACTTCTCGCTATCATTGTTCATCCCTTGGTTTTCGTGTTGGTTGTAACCGGAATATCGACAAGTGAACCATGATGTGTAAAATCAATACTCCTAGCAATGCCATTGTTTAGTAGTTAATGGACAATAAATTCAGTCTTATGGTGATGATGATTGAATCGTCATCCTAAGATTTATCGTTCTACCTAGTCCATGTTTCATGGTGCACTTTTCGATCAATGAGTTAGGATTTTGTTAATCCCTCGCTCTATTGATCACATCATCTTGCCCTGGAAAGCGAGATTGTTCTCGAGCTTAGTAATATATCGGTGGTTCGTGATTTTTCGAATATCCTCTCGGAAGTATTACCAGGTTGTTTCCTGACTGTTATGATAGAGCTCGTGATCAAGTTGGTTTCTTTATAGGCCATCTTCTCCAAGAATCCGTGTTGGATACCCCGAGCTAGTTGGTTAAGCTAAACAAAAACTTGGAGAGTTGGAAGATAAAAGCTGCGCCTAAACTTAGTTCAATTTATAGGGATATCTTTCTTGTTGTGTGAGTCTAAAGAAAGATGATATTTTCATCGCTTGATTCGTGTGATCAATTGTTGCATATATTATCTTGTTCAATTTTGATTTGAGTATGGGCTATTGTCAAATCAAACTCATAACCAAAGATTGTAGTAATGGTGTCTTACTCAGGGTTTTCCTTGAGCCTACACGATTGTATTCTTTGATCTGGACAATGCTATTATCTTGCTCACATAGTTGTGGAAATCCATTTATATGGGTATCTTGAAGAATTGTTGTTGAGCCCATCGGCAACATTTTCATTTGTTCCATGATTTATGTTGAACATTAAGCTAGTGTTGGAAGCTTTGTAGACATTGTCTTCGTGTCTCGAACACGAGGTATATGTTAGTTGTAAGAAGTGACTTCCTCTAATTCATGTGCGTCTGATGCAAGTTGCCGCCGTGAATTTGAGAAAAGTTAATTTTTTTCTTCGGAATCATCCCAAGTCAATCATGCATGTGCGAAATTTTCTATGGTTTGATAGACTGATCATCTTCACTCCATATGTATCTCCTAGCACACCAAGCCACTGATTGAATTGTTCAAGGAAAAGAAGTTAAGTGCCATTCCTGAAGGTACCAGACGGACTTGCACATGGCTTCGTTATCGGCAATGATGATTCCCATCCAGAACTCGGTAGTGTTTTGTTGTAAGACTTTTCATGTGGTCATCATTGTCTTGGGAAGTGTGTTCACATGTGTCTTGAAATCCATCTCATGTTTTGGAGTTGGCTTTCATAGTTCATTTCCCGAGAATGTCGCAACGTTATCTCGTCGATTTGTGTTGCAAACCTTCTTTTCAGACGTGCTGAGTCTGAAGCATCGTGTCACCAACCAGAGCTGAAGCTCAGGCAGTTATAATCGTTGGAACTTTCCCAAGAATTATAATATTGGTCTCTATGTAACCCGGTAAAGTGGTGAAATGGCTAACACACCTCGCTGGAAGACTTGATACTATAATATCTTGCATCAACAATCTTAGCCATCTTCCTTGAGGTTTTTATATGACCTATTTTATAAGTTGTTCCTCATGGATCCCCTGTGAGACCGAAGTCTGACCTATATTTGATGTGCTAGATATAAAGCATGACCTATAATTGGGTTGTGCTACTACATCAAGGAGAACATTAGAAGCGGAGTGCTAAATGTCTCTCGGTCGATCAACCATATTTCGTTCCCCTGGCACAGCTAAGGTGAAATCAAAGGAAGTGTTCTCTTCCTTGGTATCTGCATCCGCCATCACTGTTCATCATGGTAGTATGTTGTGTCACCAAGATCTTGGCACAGATATTGGTAAAACTTTGATGAATATGGAAATGCTCAAGTTCTTGAGAGCACGCTCAGGCACTAGGTTATATCCTCGGTAATACTTGGAATGTGCCTTTCGTTCGCCGAGTTGTTCTATAACTCTAGTTTCTTTCCAATTGAGTATGCCATTCTTTCAAATTCCTCCAACAATCATTTGTGAATTGCCTTACCCTGGTATGAAGAGTTTCAATGATCTTAGGATCAAAATTAATTCTTTTTGCCACTTAAGGGAATAAGTCTATGAGTCACCCTCCTACGGTGCCCCGTTATGGTATGAAGGGTAACTTAATCCTCGCTACTTTGAAACCTCGTCATCATCTGTCTTAAGCGTGGATTTGTTGCCTACCAATTGAACCTCTGTTATATCTCCCATTTCCTCATCCGTGTTATGTGTGTTGTGTCTCGGCTCTACGGACGTTCCTATGTGTCATTCTATGAGTTGATCTTGAGTTGCTCGATCTTTGAGGAGATCGAGTCTTGTAGAGTCCTCCTGTTCTTGTCGTCGCGTTAGATGAAGACCTCAAAGACAAAGATGCCAAGATCAACCTGATGCAATGAATCAACACCTTCAAGAAGGGCAATTGGATCGTGAAGATTCTGATAGTCTAGTGCCCCTCTTCCTCTTCCTCTTCCCGACTACGCTTGAATCTCGGGACGAGATTCTTGTTTAGTGAGGGTGAGTTTTCACAACCCTAGCATAGCTCTGTTTGCCAGGCATTCATGCATGCATTCAAATCAACAATTGGAATGGGGATGATCAACAAAAGGGAAGTGATCAAGCCCAAATGAATTGAAATTTGACAAAAGGGCAATAAAAATATTACCTTAAACGGGACCAGGAAAATGTTCCAAATAATTGGGAAAATAGTGACAGGGAATAAATTTGTCAAACCAAAATTTTAAGTCACACAACCATTTTGAAATGGATTTTTGATTTGATCAAATAACTGTTTGGAATGGAGTTATTTTGTTTTCTTTTAAAATAAAAGTTTCAAAAATGTTGAAACTATTTTGTGGCATTAATTATTTTACCTCTGTCACATAACACTATTTTAGGGTTTTATAAAATAGTGAAACATTTTATTTAAAACCTAAATCTAAATGCCAAAAAAAAATAAAAACAGAAAATGGAAAAGAGAGAGAGAGACTTACCTGTCGCTTACCCCCAGGCAGCCCACTAGGGGGGTCCCCTGTCGTCTCCCTCCTTGTGCCAGAAGGCAGGGGAGAAGATGAGCACGGCGCCGTGGCGAGGGGCGCCACCTCCTCCTTGCCCGCCTGGCCCTCCTAGCCAGCGCGACACCTCGCCCCCGTGCCTCTCTTCTCTTCCTCCCCCGGACCCCTCTGCCTTATATTCTTCCTTCCTCTCTCCCTCTCTTTTTCCCCTCTGCGTCTATCTGCCACTGGATGTTGCCGTCGTCGATTCACTACCTCCGGCGTGTCTCCGAGCTCGCCACTGGTGTCAGAAGGTTCGCAGTGAGGCTCTCGATCAATTTCCCATCGCCATCGCGTTCTCCCGTCCTCTAACCCCGTCTAGGCGTGGATCCCGTGAGGTCCTCGCTGCCGTCCATGGCCGCCGTGGCCAGGGCCTCCCTCGCCCTGCTATGCACTCTGGCATGCTCGGTGAGCTCGCGTGGAGCCGCAACCGGCCTCATCTCCTCCTCCCGCGCCTCCTAGCATTAGCCCCACCATGGCCAAGTCCGGCCGCCGCCCGAGGTCGTCGCCGGCCTCGTTCCGGCCACCTCCTGGCCTGTGGCTGGGTCGGGATGGATGCGGTCCAACCTTGGCTTCGCGTATATGGTTTCGGTCGTCCAAATGGTCGCCGGATGGCGAAGTCCGATGAGCTCCGCCCCGTCTGGAATCACCAGCGTTGAGACGCCGGTGGTTCTGGCCCCTTGACCAAGGGTTTGACATCCCAAGGTCATGGACAGGTGGGGCCTGGCCCTGTTAAGTTTAGTTAATCACGAAAATTAACTAATTAAGTTTAGCTAACCTAATGACTCATTGACAGACGGGCCCCACTTCTAATTAATTCATTAGTTAGTTAATAAAACCCTGTTAGCTAAACTCTATCACAAACGTGTGGACCCCACACGTTAGGTTTGACTCTGAACTGGGTCAGCTGACGTGATGACACAGTGGTGACGCAATAAAAGTATTTTCTAATATAAAAGAAATTCCATAAAATGCCTAAAACTTCCAAAAATCATAGAAAATAATCTGTAAGTCAAATGAAAATAATTTACATATGAAAAAGGATCAGAAAAATCCAAAGAATCTGATCATGGCACTTTCATGCTGGTTTGAGAAAGTTAACAACACCAAATAGGCAAAATGATGAATAGGGTAAATTTGATAAATAGTTTGGAGTTGGAATTTGATTCCTATTTGAATTCCACTTCAATTACTATGATCAAACATTGAGCTAGCAAAACCAGTACCTCAAATTGACATCTTCATGCATGTTAAAAACAAGTTATACCTGAGCATCAGGTCGAATCAATTAAAAGGGTATCTGGAAAATACCTTGTTGAAGTGATGTTTGAATCCTGATTCAAATCCAGCTTCAACCAAAGAAATGGTAGCTATATTGGCCCTGTCACATTCCATTTCCATTTCTTGATCATGCATCATAGTGTTGCATCTGTGTGAAGTAACTATCGTTCTTTCCTATTTACCGGTATTGTTCCCTCTTGGTTGACGATGGTTCCGACGATGTGATCGTTGACATTGATGAAGACTCATTGCTATCTTCAGACGTGTCAAGCAAGCAAGCCCCCCTTGAGCATATTGATATAAACCCATTCTCTCGCTCCTGCTCTCTTTTATTGCATTAGGACAAACACGATTCAGCCGTACATTTTATCGGTACTTGAACCCATTCCTCTGCATGACTTGATTTTGTCACAGTAAATAGTTGAAACCACTTAGCATGAGTAGCAACTGCTTGAGCTTTGTTGTGCTTACTCATCCATTCTTGCTTACAATACCTGCTATGCTTAGAGTCGTGTCGGGTCTAATCCATCTGGATGATGAATTGGAATGGTTGTGTTCATGTCCTATAGTGTGAGAGTAAAAGTGTGAATCCAATTTGGTAAAGGTAGCGATGAGAGGCCATGTAGGAGTACATGGTGGGTTGTCTCATTGGGACCGTCCTTAAGAGCTGAGTTCTGTGTATGTTATCCAAGACAAGATACTACCATGCATTGGGCCCTGAAATATGACCTCGCTCGGCTTATTGATTGCCTAGATCCCTGTCCAGGAGTTGCAATTAGTTTCTCGTGTTTGTAGGAAAAGTGTTGGCGGCCGTGTTTAGCTCTGCCCGATGGGGTAGGCTTCTTTGCGGTAGATACACAGTGGCACAGTGTACCAAGTGGCAACCGGATGGTGGGCTTGGGAACCCTGTGCACATCGTTTGGGGCTGTAGAGGAAACCTCGGCCGGACTTCCTTGCGGGTTCACTCTCAAATAGGCGATAAATCTGGACTAGGGTCTTGTGTGGTTAACGGTCGTGGCTGACACCCACGCCAGTGCTTCCGCTTGAAGGTTGCCGAGATGCATCACATGCATATGGTGCTAAGTGGTGAGAGCATGTGTGAAGAGGTATACCCATCCAGGGTGAATCAATCTGTTCGAATAGCCGCGTCCTCGGATATGGACTACTTGGAAGCATTACGTGGTACATAGACAACTTAAATGGATACACTAAAACATGCAAGATAAGTATGAGTGCTATGGAAGGCTTTCTCGTAGGGAGACGAGAGTGGATCCATAGTGGTGTATTGCATTGGTGAATATGTGGACTCGTGTGCGCTATCCCACCTCAAAGAAAGAATTTGTAGTCGTAGTACAGGTTAGCCAAGAGTCAAAGCTGGCTTGCTGCAATCAAACCCCACAAACCTTTCATTGAAACGTGATGCATATCTAGATAGTTCTGATGTAAGACTTGTTGAGTACCTTTGTACTCACGGTTGCTTTATTTATGTTTTGCAGAGAAGATTTAGTCTCATTAAAGGTTTGTACGCGATGTGTTCGATGTTGACCGGAATAGCTTGGGAATCCCAGACAGAGGTCTGGCTCCTTTGGTAGGGTCGTAATAGCTTTTCAGGCTCTTCCAGCCACTTTTAGTAGATGTCTATACCCAGACATGATTTGTTTTCTCTTGTTGTTTGGATGACTTGAGTGTCGGGTCACGGGACCCCTGTTTGTAATAACACACTATGTTGATTCTTATGAGTCCTTAATAAAAGCTTGAGTCATAGAGTTATGTTATGATGCCATGTTGTATCTACACATATCGTGCATATTGTGTGTATGTTATGAAATGCATTATATGTGTGGGATTCGACACCTAGTTGTGTGCCGTTAGTAGTACTCTTTACAGGGAAATGCCTCTTTGTGCTTCTATCGAGCCTTGGTAGCTTGCTACTGCTCTAGACACATTGATTGACCGGCGTGTATCCTTCTTTGCTGTTGTGTCTGTCCCCTCGGGGAAATGTCACGCGGTGTAATGGAGCCCTTGTAGCTTGCTACGACTCGTCTACACACGATGTTGATTGACACCTGCTTTGCTGGGTTATGTATGCCTGTCCCTGTACGGATGTACCGCTTGGGTTTATAACTAGTCATGTCGACCCGGGTTCTTTGTCGCTTGAGCGCTAGCAACATATTCATATATGTGAGCCAAAAGACGCAAACGATCCCGGCGAAGGTAAGGTGGCAGCCGTGGAGTTTACCGTGCGTGAGGCTGCAAAGTGATGTGATGTGTTACAGGCTGGGTTCTTATGACTCAGATCAGGGTCCCGACAGCCATGATATTCACTTCTATGAAGATACTGCTAGAATTGCTAAACCACATGCTAGAGACAAACATAGGCATGTTGTTGGCACGCCTGTTGTTTCTGTTAAGATAGGAGATCATTGATATCATGGTTTATGTGAAATGGGTGCTAGTGTTAGTGCAATACCTCAATCCTTATATGATGAAATTAAAGACGAGATTGCACCTGTCGAGATAGAACCCGTTGATGTCACTATATTCAGCTTGCCAATAGAGATACTATCTGCCCTGTGGGGATTGTTAGGGATGTTGAAGTCTTGTGTGGTAAAACGAAGTATCCTGCTGATTTCCTCGTTCTTGCTACCACACAAGATAGCTTTTGTCCCATCATATTTGACAGACCTTTTCTCAATACTGTTAATGCTCATATTGACTGTGAGAACAAAATTGTCACTCTTGGCTTTGAAGGTGTGTCACATGAGTTCAGTTTATCCAAGTTTGGTAGACAACCTCATGAAAAAGAGTTACCTTGTAGGGATGAAACTATTGCCTTAGCTCCTATTGTCGTGCCTCCTAATGAACCCTTAGAGAAATACTTGCTTGAGCATGAAAATGATATGCATATGGATGAAATAGATGAGATAGATAGAGTTGTCTTAGAACAATATCCTATCCTTAAGAATAACTTGCTTGTTGAACTGCTTGGAGATCCAGCCCCACCAAAGGGTGATCCTGTGTTCGAGCTTAAACAGTTGCCTGATACTCTTAAGTATGCTTATCTTGATGAAAAAGAGATATATCATGTTATTATTAGTGCTAGCCTCTCAGAGCATGAAGAAAAGAAGTTACTAAAAACTCAGAGGAAGCACGGTGCTGCTATTGGATATACTCTTGATGATCTTAAGGGTATTAGTCCCACTCTATGCCAGCACAAGATTAAAATTGATCCTGATTCCAAGCCAGTTGTTGATCATCAACGGAGATTAAATCCTAAGATGAAAGAGGTAGTAAGAAAAGAAATACTAAAGCTCCTGGAAGCAGGTATTATCTATGCTATTGCTCATAGTGATTGGGTAAATCCGGTGCATTGCATCCCTAAGAAGGGAGGTATTACCGTTCTCCCTAATGATAAGGATGAATTGATCCCATAGAGGATTATTATTGGCTATAGGATGGTGATCGATTTTAGGAAATTGAATAAAGCCACTAGGAAAGATCATTACCCTTTGCCTTTTATCGACCAAATGCTAGAAAGACTGTCTAAACTCACACACTTCTGCTTTCTAGACGGTTATTCTGGTTTCTCCCAAATACCAGTTGCACAATCTGTTCAGGAGAAAACCACTTTCACCTGCCCTTTCGGTACCTTTGCTTACAGACGTATGCCTTTTGGCTTATGTAATGCACCTGCCACCTTTCAAAGATGTATGATGGCTATATTCTCTGACTTTTGTGAAAAGATTGTTGAGGTTTTTATGGATGACTTCTCCGTTTACGGGTCTTCTTTTGATGATTGCCTCAGCAACCTTGATCGATTCTTGCAGAGATGTAAATATACCAATCTTGTCTTGAATTGGGAGAAGTGCCACTTTATTCTTAATGAAGGCATCGTCTTAGGACATAAAATTTCTGAAAGAGGTATTGAAGTCGATAAGGCTAAGGTTGATGCAATCGAGAAAATGCCATACCCCATAGATATCAAACCTATAAGAAGTTTCCTTGGTCATGCTGGTTTTTATAGGAGGTTCATTAAAGACTTCTCTAAGATTTCTAGGCCTCTTACCAATCTCTTCCAAAAGGATATTCCTTTTGTCTTTGATGATGATTGTGAGGAAGCCTTCGAGATACTTAAGAAGGCTTTGATAATTGCACCTATTGTTCAACCACCTGATTGGAACTTACCTTTTGAAATCATGTTTGATGCTAGTGATTATGGTGTTGGTGTTGTCCTAGGGAAAAGAGTTGATAAGAAGTTTAATGTTATTCACTATGCTAGTAAAACTCTAGACAGTGCCCAAAGAAACTATGCTACTACTGAAAAGGAATTTTTAGGAGTTGTGTTTGCATTTCATAAGTTCAGGTCTTACATAGTTGATTCCAAAGTCACTATTCGCACTAATCAAGATGCTATTAAGTACCTCATGGAGAAGAAAGACACTAAACCTAGACTTATCAGATGGGTTCTCTTGCTACAAGAATTTTATTTACATGTTGTCGATAGGAAGGGTGCTGATAACCCCGTAGCAGATAACTTGTCTAAGTTGGAGAATGTTCTTGATGTCCCACAACATATTGATGATAGCTTTCCTGATGAGCAATTGAATGTCATCAATGCTTCACGTAGTACACCGTGGTATGCTGATTATGCAAACTATATCGTTGCCAAATATATACCACCTAGTTTCACATACCAGCAAAAGAAGAAATTCTTCTTTGAATTGAGACATTACTTTTGGGATGATCCTCACCTTTATAAGGAAGGAGTAGATGGTGTTATTAGGCATTGTGTACCTGAACGTGAACAGGGACAGATCCTACAGAAGTGTCACTCCGAGGCCTACGGAGGACATCATGCGGGAGATAGAACTGCACAGAAGGTATATCAATAAGGTTTCTATTGGCCCACTCTCTTCAAGGATGCCCGTAAGTTTGTCTTGTCTTGTGACGAATGTCAAAGAATAGGTAATATCGATAAACGTTAGGAAATGCCTATGAATTAATCACTTGTCATTGAACCATTTGATGTTTGGGGCTTTGATTATATGGGACATTTTCCAAAATCCAACGGGTATACTCATATCCTAGTTGCTGTTGATTACATCACTAAGTGGGTAGAAGCTATCCCGACTAGTAGTGCTGATCACAACACCTCTATCAGGATGCTTAAAGAAGTTATTTTCCCTAGATTTGGAGTCCCTAGATATCTAATGACCGACGGTGGTTCACATTTCATTCATGGTGCTTTCCATAAAATGCTTGCTAAGTATGATGTCAACCATAGAATTGCGTCTCCCTATCACCCTCAGTCCAGTGGTCAAGTAGAGCTAAGCAATAGAGAGATTAAACTAATTCTGCAAAAGACTGTCAACGGGTCTAGAAAGAATTGGTCTAAGAAGCTCGATGATGCACTGTGGGCTTATAGAACTGCCTATAAGAATCCCATGGGCATGTCTCCGTACAAAATGGTGTACGGTAAAGCACATCATTTACCTCTTGAGCTAGAGCATAAAGCTTATTGGGGAATCAAAGAGCTCAACTTTGATTTCAAACTTGCTGGTGAGAAGAGGTTATTTGATATTAGCTCGCTTGATGAATGGAGAACTCAGGCATATGAAAATGCCAAGTTGTTCAAAGAAAAGGTTAAGAGGTGGCATGATAAAAGGATACAGAAGCGTGAGTTCAATGTAGGTGATTATGTCTTCCTATATAATTCTCGTTTAAGATTTTTTGCAGGCAAGCTTCTCTCTAAATGGGAAGGTCCTTACATTGTTGAGGAAGTATATCGTTCCGGTGCAATCAAGATCAACAACACAAAAGGTAATTGTCCAAGAGTGGTAAATGGACAGAGAATCAAGCATTATATCTCAGGTACTCGCACAAATGTTGAAAGCAATATTATCAATACCATAACTCTAGAGGAGTACCTAAGGGATATTTATCAGCCTGTTTCAGACTCCGAAAATGAAGAGGTATGTGATTCAGTAAGAAAACAAACTCCAAAACTTCTCCACTAGGCATTTTTCTCCGTTTTGGCATTTTTGAAAAAATAGAAAAGTTTGAAGTAGTCCGGAAAGCGCACGAGGAGGCGACAAGCCTGCCAGGCGCGAGCCACCCCCTGGCCGCGCTTGGGGGGCTTGTGGCCACCTCGTGTGCCTCCCGGACTCCGTTTTCTTACGGAGTACTCCTTCTGGTCTGGAAAAAATCATTATATATTCTCCCGTAAGGTCTGACCCTCATATCACGCAAATTTCCTCTGTTTTCGTTTCGAGCCTGTTTCTGCTACACATCTAGATCGCTATGGCATCCCCAAAAGCTCCGAAGGACAATATCTTCGAGAAGGTCATCAATCCCACCTCGCGGGAGTGCTGCAACACCCTTAATCTATCGAGATACATGCGGGGATGCTGCACATCCGTGATGTTGAGGGGCCCAACAAGACCGAAAGCGTGGAGGCAAGGCTCGAAGCAATGGAGCAACAAGTCTTCAAGTGTGAAGGGATGGTGGAGCATGGACTCAACGCCAACCAAATGATGATCACGGAGTTCACCAACAAGCACAATATCGATGCCAATGACATTGGGAAGCACCTCTCCAGGCTCTATGACAGGATTGATCACCTCCAAGCCCAGATCTATGACCTGCAGAACCAAAACTATGAGTATGAGTATAGATTTAATTCAATACGGTTGGCTGCAGATTTGAGGATTCCGGAGACTCGGTCACCTTTCCATGATGGAGCACCTATGCCTTGGAAGACGGAGGATCAAACCCATGTTGCAACAACTCCACCACCATCACCTCCAAAGGAAGACAACTGAGCATGGGTATGGGCAATCACCTTGGCTTGTGCCAAGCTTGGGGGAGTTGCCCCGGTATCGTATCACCATCACATCTTTTGCTTTTACCTTTGTTTTAGTTTGTTCCTTTTTGGTTTTATCTTTCTCTAGTAGATTAATGGTCTTAGTGTTTTAGGCTCGAGTTTTGCTTTGTGTCACTCCCGATGTATTCGAGCTCGTGAGCCATATAATAAAGAGTGTCTTAGTTAAAGGGCCTCGCCTCATGCCATGATCAAGAGAATGAGAAAAGAACTAAAGCATGAAAGATCATGTAATGATCTTATGGGAAGTGATGGCTTCACATATAAAAAGAATGATGATTGGAACTTGTTGAGGGTAGACAAACGTAGACCTTGGTCATTGTTGCAATTAATAGGAAGTGATAAAGAAGGAGAGGTTCACATATAAATATATCATTCTTAACACCATCTATGATTGTGAACACTCACTAAACTATTGCATGCTTAGAAGTAAATGTGTACAAGGAAGAAAACATAATGAATTGTGTTTGCTTGGTTCTGAACAATGTTATATGACTAGAGATCCCTTAGCATGTTCCACCTCATATTAGCCAAACCTCCTGCACCAAGTAGAGATACTACTTGTGCATCCACAAACCTTGAACCCAGTTTTTCCATGAGAGTCCACCATACCTACATATGGATTGAATAAGATACCTCAAGTAAGTTGTCATCGATGCAAGCAATAAAAATTGCTCCCTAATATGTATGATCTATTAGTGTGTGGAAAACAAGCTTTGTACGAACCTATGATGAGGAGGACATAAAAGCGATAGACTGCATAATAAAGATCTTTATCACAGGAGGCAATATAAAGTGACGTTCCTCCGCACTAAGAGGACACACATCCGAACCTCTAAAGCGCATGACAACCTCTGCTTCCCTCTGCGAAGAGCCTATCTTGTACCTTTAGTTTTTGCCCTTGAAAGAGTCATGATGATATTCACCAATTCCTTATTTCGCCTTTATCTTGGCTAACGTCATATGCTTGGGAAAGATCTATATTCATATGTCAACTTGGAAGTAAGTATTCATGAATTATTATTGTTGACATTACCCTTGAGGTAAATGGTTGGGAGGCGAAACTATAAGCCCCTATCTTTCTGTGTGTCCACATGAAACTTTGATCTCATGAGTACCACGTGAGTTGCAGCAATTGTAGAGAACGAAAAGATGATTGAGTATGTGGATTTGCTTTACAAGCTCTTATTTGACTCTTTCCGATGTTGTGATAAATTGCAATTGTTTCAATGACTAAAGTCTATCGGTTATTAATTCTAGGTAAAGCTCTTGATCCATACATTACTTTGTGAAGGAATTATCACTTTAGCATGATAGATTATATGTTGGTATTGTTGTTCTGAGTATGATCATGATGCCTCCATGTCCGTATCTTGTTTGGTCAAAACCTCTCTCTCTACACATGTGGTCATATTTATTGATCTCGGCTTTCGCTTGAGGACAGGCGAGGTCTAAGCTTGGGGTAGTTGATACGTCCATTTTCCATCATGCTTTCATATTGATATTTATCGCTTTTTGGGCTGTTATTACACTTCAAGGTACAATACTTATGCCTTTTCTATCTTATTTTGCAAGGTTTACATGAAGAGGGACAATGCCGGCAACTGGAATTCTGGCCTGAAAAAGGAGCAAGTTTGAGATACCTATTCTGCGCAACTCCAAAAGCCGTGAAAATCAACAATGATTTTTTTTGGGATTTATAAAAAAAAACTGGGCCGAAGAAGTACCAAAGGGGCACCAGCAGGAGGCCACAAGCCTGCTAGGCGCGACATCCCCCCTGGCCACGCCTAGGGGGCTTGTGGGCTCCCACTTGGCCCTCTGGCTCCCCCCTGTTGCTACAAGAAGGGTTTCGTTCCAGAAAAAATCAAGAAGAGGCTTTTCGGAGGATTTGCCGCCGCCACGAGGCGGAACTTGAGAAGAACCAATCTAGAGCTCCGGCAGAACCATCCTGTCAGGGAAACTTCCCTCCCAGAGGGGGAAATCGTCGCCATCGTCATCACCAACACTCCTCTCATCAGAGGGGACTCATAACCATCAACATCTTCATCAGCACTATCTCATCTCCAAACCCTAGTTCATCTCTTGTAACCAATCTCCGTCTCGCGACTCAGATTGGTACTTGTAAGGTTGCTAGTAGTGTTAATTACTCTTTGTACTTGATGCTAGTTGGATTACTTGGTGGAAGATTATATCTTCAGATCTTTGATGCTACTCATTACCTCTCTGGTCATGAATATCATTATGCTTTGTGAGTAGTTACTTTTGTTCCTGAGGACATGGGATAAGTCTTGCTATAAGTAGTCATGTGAATTTGGTATTCGTTCGATATATTGATGTGTTGTATGTTGTTTTTCCTCTAGTGGTGTTATGTGAACGTCGACTACATAACACTTCACCATTATTTGGGCCTAGAGGAAGGCATTCGGAAGTAGTAAGTAGATGATGGGTTGCTAGCGTGACAGAAGCTTAAACCCTAGTTTATGCGTTGCTTCGTAAGGGTCTGATTTGGATCCACTAGTTTAATGCTATAGTTAGACTTTGTATTAATTATTCTTTCGTAGTTGCGGATGCTTGCGAGAGTGGTTAATAATAAGTGGGATGCTTATCCAAGTAAGGGCAGTACCCAAGCGCCGGTCCACCCACATATCAAACTATCAAAGAACGAACGCGAATCATATGAACATGATGAAAACTAGCTTGACAGAAATTCCCATGTGTCCTCGGGAGCGTTTTACCTCCTATAAGACTTTGTCCACGCTTGTCCCTTGCTACAAAAGGGATTGGTCCACTTCTCTGCACCGTTGTTACTTTTGCTACTTGCTACGAATCATCTTGTCACACAACTACTTGTTACCGATAATTTCAGTGCTTGCAGAGATTACCTTGCTGAAAACCACTTGTCAGATCCTTCTGCTCCTCGTCGGGTTCGACACACTTACTTATAGAAAGGACTACGATAGATCCCCTATACTTGTGGTACATCAGGAGACAAGGCTTTGTACCTTGTTGACTACTACTAAACGAGAAGAGAAACTCAGATTATCACCGACTACCAAAGTCGAGGATAGCCTCGGGAACTACACCCAGCGGGTGCGCTCAGCACGCCCCCACTTAAAACAACACCAATGCCCAGTGGGTGTGTATCCACTCGGGGAACCCACTCAGATTCAGACTTACGCCAACATTGTTGGACACGCCCTCGATGGCATCATACGCCTCCTTCAATCGTCCGACCATCAGGTCCAGCTAAGCCAAGGCTTCCTTGCGCGCCTCCTCCTGATCCTCTGGGACGTGGTGGAGCTGGAAGATGTGGCAATCCGATGGACGAGGCAACAGACCCGTTCCGAGTGACGTCCTGACCGAGGTGGTCTTGCAGGCCTCAGAAGTCTTGGTTCTGGCAACCACTCGGCTGGGAATGGTGGCCTGCTTGGGCGCCTCTTCAACTATAGAAGAAGCCTCGGGGTCAAGTTCAATCATGTCTCGTGGTCCTACACATATTCATAAGACGTAAATGGCCAAGCGCCGAATAGCGAGTGAGCCTTCAGAAAAGTCAAGTCTTACCTTTGGAAGAAGCAGGATGAGCGTCAGTCTTCCCCTTGTCAGCGGTCTGGGCTTCCAGAGAAGCGGTTGAAGTATCGGCCCTGCAATATACACAACAAGAATACAACAATCTTTCGGTGAAACATAGCCAAGAAAGGCAAAGTCATTTGGTGATGAAACTTATGCCGAAGCAATGGGCACATCGACCTTGATGCGCGGCAGGACAGCCTTCCAGGGTTTGGAGCTCGCGACCTTGGGTTGTTTGGCAGTCTTCTCCGGAGGCGGCGCGACCTAACTTTGGCCCTGTTTGGAACTTCGGGTCAGCATCGCCGATACAATCGGCTTTGGTAACCTCGGGGTCCTCAACGTGCCAACGCGGGTCCGAGGATCCTGGCGAGTCATGCTGCAGGCCTCGGGCGAGACCTCATGAAACAGAGAGGACTCTGCCTCATCCCCCTGATCATCGACGTCACTTTCCTCCACCTCCTCGTCATCATCTTCATCATCACTATCTTCATCGTCACCTGCATCCGAGCCCTCCGGGCGCTCGGTGTCGCTCTCCACATCAATGGGCATTTGGTCAACCACCGGGACGGAGCTGACTAACCAGGTAAAAGCCTGCCGAGTGGGGAAGATCACGTTACAAACAAGCACCGGGACAATGCGGAAAAACACTCGAACGTAAAGGACAATATCTTACCTCATTCAGCGGAATCTCCACTAAAAAAGGAGGCACCACGCTAGTCCCCTGGGTGGTCCCTCACCGGAGTGATGGCTATGATCTTTTACTCCAACTGCTTCTCCGTGAGCTCCTCCGGGTGAACACGACTTCGGTCATCCGGCCCCTTGTACATCCACATGGGATGGGATCTGGCCTGAAGGGGACGGATCCTACACTGAAAGAAGACTTCCAGGAGGTCCATTCCGTTGATGCCTTTGCACCTCAAAGCAACCAGTGCAATCACCAGAATATCTACATCAACTTTCTCCGCCTTCGACACGGTCAAGGCAGGACCTAGCTGAACCCCATCGGTGGAATATGGTGGAAGCCCCAAATGACTCTCTCAAACAGAAACATTCTGGTAGTAGAACCAAGTGTCGTGCCACCCCTTCACGGAATTGAGGAATCTTATTTGGGGGAAGCTACTCTTGCCCCTGAGCTGGATACCTAGACCTCCATAGAGCTACACTACATTGCTTTTGCCCCCCGATTGAGAGGACTTCTTAACAGTCATCACATGGCAAGTAAACAGGTGTTTGAACAAACCCTAGTGCGGATGGCAACCGAGGAAGTTCTCACACAGGGAAACAAAAACAGCTAAGTAGGAAACAAAATTCGGAGGAAGATGATGCAATTGCGCATTCAAGGAAAGGATGTGGAGGCAGGGAGAAACCTCTCTCGATGTGAGTGATGAGCAGCACTCGCTCATCGTCCCTCGGCGGTGGATCGAACTTGATGGCGCCGGGCAGCTGGTGGCTCCGTGGAGCAATGAGACCCTCGCCCTCCATCTCCAGTAGACGCCCGGCCGTGACCCAGGAATGTAGCCAATCGCCCTGGATCCAGCCCAGCGGGAGAGACCTAGTGCTCGAAGAATATCCACGCAATCCCCTCTTGGCCCTCTCGGCCTTTGCCATCACCCCTTTAACCATGACGCTCGGTTGAAGGATAGGGACGAGCAGAAGCCGGCGCCGGAACGCGATGGGTGGTTTCAGCTGGGAGGCTTGGATACGGGGGAGAAGAGTCCAGATTTGAGGCACAGTACCTCCCCCTCCCAGCTGAAGGCCTTAAATACAATCAAAGAAGATGCCCCATCAAGTGCGCTACCGCCCAGAGGAAGATCCACAAGATCCCGGTGACAGCGCGCACTATAGCACAACATGACAGTGCAGACGCGGAAATCGAGGCGTCGCGCCACTACCTCCACTAACCATGCCACCTCCAATTTCGCCAACCCTATGCGTATTCAATTCAAAATCTATGGAGGAAACCTCTCCCCCTAGCGACCCGAATGAACTCCACGTCCATGACATGTGACAAGATTGGCCGATCACTCTTCCCAGTTGTCCCTCCATGGGATCCCAATCATTCAGGCAACACAAAAAGGCGACCAGGTCGCCCCTACCCCGGTATTAGTGGATCCGTTCCAGCTCATCGACTGGATACATGGAGCCGTGGGCCAATGATTGTCGGAATCATCGAAAAAATCTCCTCGAAAGGTGGTCGATCTTACCGAATACAAACTTATAGGCACACTTGGACATTCGGGATTTCTCGCTCTTAAATCCATAGTGGCTATCTAAGAGTCCGAACGACGCTGCCTCTGGCGGCGACCTCTGTGTCTCCGAAACACCAAGAGAGACATTCACTCGGCCAGAAAACCTCTACCGATTTGGGGGCTACTAACGGGGTTATACTTAAGGGGCAGGCGTATGGACCCATTTCCATTTGGCCCACCTAAGTACTCGTAAGTACATAAGTGTCCTACAAGTCATCATGATAGTCTCATCCTCATTCACTCATCGTGTTCTCACTCGGTCACGTGAGGTCACCCAGTCTGCTTTCCAGCAATCGAACACTCCTAGCACTCGGTCCATAGCAAGGCAGGGACAATGAAGGGACTGCAACATCCAAGGACTTAAACACATGCGTGAAGGCCCATGAAGACCTGCGTTACCAGTAACGCCAGGGATTAAGGCCGTCGTTACTTGTAACTTCCCTCTTTATTATCATTTATTGCTTTGTATTGGTGCTCAACCTGTCGTGGCTGCCACTCCCGGGCACCGGCTCAAGGTTCAACACTTGTAGTCTTTTAAAGCCCCTATAAGCAAACACCAGCCCCTGGGCTCGAGATGTAGGGCTATTACCACTTCGGGGTGGTGCCTAAACTCGTAAATCCGAGTGCATCAACTGCGCCTAGGTAGACTCCGCCCCTTAGTTCGTACCCCTGGTACTATTGTTAGGATTCTTCCCATGACATCTGGCCCTTCTCTCCCCGTCTCTTCTGCCCCTGGCGACACGTGCCCCCCCCGCCCGCACCCGAGCCATCTAGAATAACCTCGCCACCACAACACGTCAAGAGCCCGCCCCTGCTCCTCTTGAAGATTCCCCTCGGTCCGAAACCACGTCTGCAATATCACGGGCTCGGTCCCGAGCCTCTCTCCCCATCCTGCCACTGCAGCAGCATCGCCGGTGCACCACCTCTCGGTGGATCGTCGCCCACCTATAAATAGGGTACCCCGGCTCTTCCCCGCACCTCAAACACCTCCCTCTAGCCTTCAATCGACCACCCGAGTGCCCCCTTGAGCTAAACGAGCACAGGTGCTCGAGATCGACCGAGGCGCCACCGCATCAGGGATCCATCGATCTCGGGACACAGGCATGCTTCGACGCTCATTCCACCTCCCCTGAGACCGCAAGAGCTCCCTGGTCCTCTTCCACCTCTTCCCCAACCTTCTCCCCCCTGAGCGTCGTCGCCAACTCCCTCCCGAAAGCCTCCGCCGCGGCTTCTTTATTGCCGGTGACGCATACCACCACCACCGTTCATTCAACCCTCTTCCGAAAGGCAGGAGTGCTAGGACTCCATTCATGCACTCGCCCGTCCTCGACATCACCGAAGCTGCAACCGGTGAGCTCCCCCTCCTCTCTGTCCTCAGGTAGGATACGACCCCGACACGAGGGCCCCAACTATCGGCGGGTGTCTCTCTCTGTAGGGACCGTATTTTCGGGGATTTGAATTTCCCTTCAAATGGCCCTTAAGTATACCAGCCCCAGGAATACTGTTAGCTGGCACATCTTTCTTGATACAAATGTCCAAGAAAAAATACAAATTGAGGTACAAGACCAGGGTGGTCTAATGAGTACATCAAAAAGGTTTCTAGTGGATGATGGCGGAAGCGGTTCAGGGATCTCCTCCGTCTATGGGACTCCATTCCTCATAGGAATAGCTGACCGGGTTAACTCCTATCTCACGCCACTACTGTCCTCGATGCCTATGATCCGGACTTATCAACAAGCTCCTCCTCTCCAAGCACGCAATCTAGCCAAGACAATAGCTAGGGACAAGGAAGTGAGTACTTTGAATGTACTCGCAAACATCATGAAGCAAACATAAATTGGCAGGGTTAATTATACACTTATAACAATAACAATACAATACTTTTTCAACCCAGAAATACCTCTCAAGTATTGGTAGTAAAAATATAATCGTACTAGAATTTAATAAGCAACCAATACGGGTAAGAATAACAAATGTAATATAAAACATGCCAGAGTTGGGCGTTTGAGAGACACCACATAAAGGGCTTATATGAAATAATAAACACGCCACAGTCGGGCGTCTCAGCGACACCACATAAAGGGCTTATATGAAATAGTAAACACGCCATAGTCGGGCGTCTCAGCGACACCCCATAAAGGGCTTATATGAAATAATAAACATGCCACAGCCGGGCGTCTCAGCGACACCACATAAGGGCTTATATGAAATAAATAAAGAATATCTAGGAGGTAGTACCGTCCTAGGGATATTCAACAATCAGTATCATAAGGGTTAGTCCACATAAAATAATGTTTATAATCATCCACCATATTTCCTGATTAGACTCATACTTCTTTAACTACCTCTGAAGACCGACACTTAGACCGACACTTGACTAGTCAACCAGTCGTCCTTGATCGGGGACACGGCTACTCGGATATTTTTGTTTCTGCAGAGGGTGTACTCTTTATCCATAGCTCACGCTTTTCGATAGTCAACAAGACTAATCCCGCACACAATACCTTAGAAGCACACGCTCAGAATCAGCACACACCCATTTTACCTCCGCGAAGCCCGGCTTCGCCCGGACTACGCTGCCAAGGCAAAACCATAAGACGGGGAGGCTCAAAACTTGACAAGAATGGGATCAAAAATTTCTACCGCGCGCTAACGGGGAGCGCCCTCCCTTCCGGTCCCAGTCCGGAAACACCCATACCCCTTGATCGTATGATTGTATTTAGTCCACGGCCATGGATACCTTCATCCCGACCCCTCTACTTGGTGTGTGATTAATAATAGGTCTACAACTGACTATACCAAATCGATTATCCAAGAAACTATGGTAGCACGAAAGGGTAAGGTGACATATTGACAAGACTCGATCTACGGTCCACTCACGAGGTTTAGGTATTACCTGCATGATTAGCACCAACAAATTGCATACAGAGTGACTACCTACCCTAACGTGCCTTGTTGACCACTCTCGTCCCATGAGATGTCAGTCCCACGTTCGTGTCTCCACAAGACACCGACTTTTACCGAATCCCATCCGGTAGACATGTAGGGTAGGATGGTGTGACCACTGTCCATGCACGACAATGCAACAATCTTTACTTTTAAATTATGAAACCACAAGCATGATTGTCACATGAAATAACACCACATATTCCACATAACCAAAAGTTATTCTCATCAAACAACCCACACATAGCCAAGGTAGATGTAGGTTCAGAATGCGTGCCTTCCAAGTGTAGAGAGGTAGGGTTCACTCTAAAACTTTAGCAAGTTTTCACTCCTCTCTTCAAAACCTATTTTAAAAAATATTCTAATTAACACACAATATAAAAACATGCACAACAAGTTGTCTTATAAAAGTTTCGAATAAATACTAAAGTAAACTAGACATAATTTCAAAGAGGTAAGAAAAAGAATCAACTCATTTGGAGTTTTATTTTAGAAATTATAGCCACTCAAAGTTGGGTCAAAAATCTGTTTAAAAACAAATCAACAAAAGAAAACGTTTCGGGCAAGGAGTGCCTCTTAAGTTTGAAAACGTACCCACACGAATACGTCTCCTCGAGAAGAAGACGCGCCGGCTTTGAGACGTGACCGAAGGGGGGGGGGGGGTTGACTCACCGACGAGGGGGGCCGCCAGTTGGATTTATCCCTGACCTCCCACGTTCACTGACAGATGAAGGGGGGCTGACTTCGGCAACGATTGCCGGCGACTCCCTGTGCCAGTCGACGCGCCCCAGCTATGTATCTGCACGGGAGGATGTGGCGCATCCATTTTTGGGGTGTAGCGAGGTAGCGGAGTTCTTGGGTGAGCGACCCTTCATCCATGGCGGAGAGGCTTCGGGTTGAACCAGGGTGGGAGCTAGGGTGTGCCGAGGTCGAGGCTGAGAGGTGGGGTAGCTGTGTAGTGTTGAGAGGAGTCGAGTGGTAGGCTCGGGTGGGGCGAGGGTGCTTTTTCCAGGCTGAATCGATCTAAAGTGCGGTGGTGATTTGCGATCAACGGAGCTGGGGAAGAAGGGGCTTCGGTCCAAAATGGAGATAGTGGAGGCTAGCTACGGCTTTGAGGGAGGTTTTGGTCTACCCTATGGCCACTGGGGTCCCTTAAATAGACGGAGTTGTCGGTGGAAATGGATAAGGACGGCGGAGACAACTCTGGTGAGGGCACACGGGCGGCTGAGGGTGGCTGCAGTGTTGGGTCGGCCACGGCTCGTCGTAGAGAAATGGTCATAGGGGCAGGTGGCGCTTGGGGGTCGCTTGGGCGGTACTGCAACACTGCACAACTGCTATAGCCAACGACGGACGGCGCGGCTGCGGTACTCCAGTGGCGTAGTAGGGGCAGCAGTGGCAGCAGGAGCACACGAGGAACTCGTGCAAATAGCTCATGCACTTTGGCTGCTTCGGAAAGCAAGGCGGCGGCAGGGCTGGGACGCACTGGCTCGGTTGCACTGGTTGCAAAGCGCACACTCCAGAGCGTGCTCCTAGCATGCCTGCGAGGTGCTCAACGAAATGCTCTCACCAGCTAGGAGGTCAGGCTAGAGGTGAAACTTCCCAGGATGGCTTGGCTGTTAGAGCAACTCCTCCTCACAAGCAAAACACAAGCCAAATCTGGTTCTAGATGCCAGGTGTTCGACATAATGCCCAGTGCATCTAGAGGTGTTAAAAAGCTACCAAAATTACCAGATAGATGTCTCATTAGATCCAAGCAAAGGTGGTCTAGTTATATTTAGCAACCCAACAACTTTCTAATGCAACTATAGCAAAAGTCCATTTCTGGACAGAAAGAAGGTGATGATGCAATAGGGGTCAAAACAACTCAGATGGGGCTGAGATTGGGTATTTAAGGGTTTTGCAGGGTGGACAATAAGCACCAAAATTTTCAAGATCATTTGAAAAGGAAATAATGGTGTTGTCGTGTAAAATGCCAATCTGGTCCAAAACATAGAACAAGATGGGGTGCTCAATTTTTTCAAAAGACCCACATATATTTTTGCATAAAACTCATTGCTATAAACCTCTGGACCAATATAAAGTTTTATAGAATTTTTGAAGACCTTAATCAATGGGTTATAGTTCAAAACTCCAATTGGACCAGAATGTAAAATCAATTTATTTGCTCAAATTTTTCAAAACACTTGGCTATATTTTTATATAAAATTCATCCAGAAGCATATTTGGTAATTGCTATGTTTTTGTGGAATTTTTAGAAGTTATCAGGTGGTTGTAGTTCAAAACTGGGTCCTTAGGAAATTAAAACCAGTTTTGAATAAAAAAAACTTGGATGATAATATTCATAGAAATGGCCTTCTTTGGAATAGTCAATGGAAGGAAAAATATTTGAGTCAACACTCAAGTCACAAATAAATTTTCAAAAGCTCTAACTAGAGAAAGAGTTTTTCGTAAAACTAAGAATAGGAAAGGTTCTAGAATCAGCAGAAAACCCGAAATTACAAAATTCAAATAATCCTAGCCAAATTTAATAAATAAAATTATGGCAAAATACTTGGGCTGTTACAAACTCTACCCCCCTTAAAAATATCTCGTCCTAGAGATTTGTTAGGGACAGTATCACAAACGGTATCTGAAAGGAAATAATGAGATCACAGTAAAAACTATAATCGGTGCAGCTATAGTGCTGGACTGGTGATACAAACAGATGCTATGGTTTGGCAAAACGAGGTGTTGCTAGAATTGGATACGACAAAAATTTTAAAAAAGGAAAATTTTCAATTTCCGAATTTGTGCTTGCCATATCCGAGTGCATAGTGTTCTCTCTTGCTGAGAGGTGGGTCGAGGGCCCACGATCAGTCTCTTTTTCTTCCTCCAGCTCTCCTCTCTCCTCTCTCTCGCGCGCTTTTCACTGCTTTCTCCACGTGTAGCGTCTAGCTCGTAGGCGACTAGGGTCGTACTGTGCTAGTGCGCGGCATGCTAGCTGCCGGCGCAATGAGCACTCGCATCGCAGGCCAGCGCTTTGTTGGTACTTCTGGCGGATTCTTTTTCGAATACCGGGATCGAGCGACGAGCGGCGCTGGTCATCGCGCACCGATCTCGTGCTATAAAATGACCACATCGTTTTCTCCTCTACCTCACTCTCAGACTCACCCTTCCTGCTTCCTCTTCCTCTTCTTCCTCTCTGTTTACAGGAGCTCGAAGCGAGGCTCCAATGGTGGACGAGCACCCGGGGTGGGTAATAGTCCTACTGGTTGGAATAATAGCGACGATGATCGGATTCTCAATGCTCCTATGCGCGATGATCCAGGATGATTGTCGCGATGCCGCTGCTCAGGTGGCGGCTCTCCGCAGTGGCGATGAACACGAAGACTAGGCGCACACACAAAAATGCAGGGGTGTGCTACGTCAACAAAAGTCCTTCCCCGACACCCAATGCTTTTAAGGGTTTGTCAATCCCTTCAAGATTGTTTGCAAAGTGAGATCTGAACTCGGAAAGTGCAACGAAGTCAAAAGTGTGAGGCTGAAAATATGGTGTGGAGTAGACCCTGGGGGCCATAGTGTTCACTAGAGGCTTCTCTCAAAATAGCAAGTATTACGGTGGGTGAACAAATTACTGTCGAGCAATTGATAGAACCGCGCAAAGTCATGACGATATCTAAGGCAATGATCATACATATAGGCATCACGTCCGAGAAAAGTAGACCGATTCTTTCTGCATCTACTACTATTACTCCACACATCGACCACTATCCTGTATGCATCTAGTGTATTGAGTGCATGACGAATAGAGTAACGCTTTAAGCAAGATGACATGATGTAGAGGGATAATCTCAAACCAATGATGAAAACCCCATCTTTTTACCCTTGATGGCAACAACACGATACGTGCCTCACTACCCCTTCTGTCACTGGGTGAGGTCACCGCACGGTATGAACCCAAAACCAAGCACTTCTCCCATTGCAAGAATCATAGATCTAGTTGGTCAAACAAAACCCACAACTCGAAGAGAATTACAAGGATATGAAATCATGCATAAGAGAGATCAGGAGAAACTCAAATAAGATTCATAGATAATATGATCATAAATCCACAATTCATCGGATCTCGACAAACACACCGCAAAAAAAGATTACATCGGATAGATCTCCATGAAGATCATGGAGAACTTTGTATTCAAGATCCAAGAGAGAGGAAAAGCCATGTAGTTACTAGCTATGGACCCGTAGGTCTATGGTGAACTACTCACGCATCATCGGGAGAAGTCATGGTGTTGATGAAGAAGCCCTCCGTATCCGAATCCTCCTCCGACAGGGCACCAGAACGTGCCTAGATGGGATCTTGCGGAGACAGAAGCTTGCGGTGGCGGAAAAGTACTTTTCATGATCTCCTGATTTTTTGTGGTATTTTTGGAGATATATAGGGGCAAAACCTAGGGCAGGAGGTCCAGGGGGCCCACAAGCCTGAGGGCCGCGGCCTCCCCCTGGCCGCGGGGTGGGGGCTTGTGGGGCCCCTGGGTACCCGTTTCCTTGGCTCTCAAGTCTCCTGATCTTCTTCCGTTACGGAAAAAATCTTTTTGGGAATTTTATTCCGTTTGGATTCCGTTTCAAATTCTCCTGTGAAAGGGGTCAAAAACATGGAAAAAACAGGAACTGGCACTTGGCACTGAGTTTATAAGTTAGCCCAAAAAAAATATAAAAGGCATGCAAAACATCCAAAGTTTGACAAGATAATAGCATGAAACCATCAAAAATTATAGATACGTTGGAGACGTATCAAGCATCCCGAAGCTTAACTCCTGCTCGTCCTCGAGTAGGGAAGTGATAAAGAATGAATTTTTGATGTGGAATGCTACCTAGCATAGTTATCCTTTGCAACTTCTTTCACGTGACATGAATGTTCAGATCCATAAGATTCGAAACAATAGTTTGCTATTGACATGAAAACGATAATACTTCAAGCAAACTAGCAAAGTAATCATGAACTTTCATAATAACAAGGCCAAGGAAAGTTATTCCTACAAAATCATATAGTCTGTCTATGCTCCATCATCCTCACACAACTAATGTAAATCATGCACAACCCCGGTATTGGCCAAGTAATTGTTTTCGCTCTCTTACTTTCTCAAACTTCTTATAACTATAACGCAATACATGAGCGTGAGCCATGGATATAGCACTATAGGTGAAATAGAGTGTGGTGGTGGTTGTGAGACAAAAAGGAGGAGATGGTCACATTGACTCGGCGTATCAAAACGCTATGGTATCAATCTGAATTAGTAGGGATTGACATACAAGAGATGCACTAGAGCTATAAGTATGTGCGAGCTCAAAAGGAAAACTAGTGGGTGTGCATCCAACTTGCTTGCTCACGAAGACCTAGGGCAATTTTGAGGAAGCCCATCATTGGAATATACAAGCCAAGTTATATAATGAAGATTCTCACTAGCATATGGTAGTGACAAAGCAAGAAGCTCTCAATCATGAAGAACATGGTGCTATTATGAAGCACAAGTGTGGAAAAAGATAGTAGCATTGTCCCTTCTCTCTTTTTCTTTCTTTTCTTTTTTTTGTTTTTTCATTTGGGCTCTTAGGCCTCTTTTTTTATACTTTTTTTAATTATTTTTTTGGGATCTTTGGCCTCTTTTTTATTTTATTTCCTAACATGGGACAATGCTCTAATAATGATGATCATCACACTTTTATTTACTCACAGCTCAAAGCTCGAAATGATGATGACTCTATAGGAAATGCCTCCGGCATTGTACCAGGATGTGCAATGATCTAGCATGGCGTATGACGCTGAAACATCTCGCTAGCTATCTTATGATCATGCAATGGCAATATGAGAGTGACGGCACAAGTCATGAGATGGAACGGTGGAGTTGCATGGCAATATATCTCAGAATGGCTATAAAAATGCCATAGTAGGTAGGTATGGTGGCTGTTTTGAGGAAGGCATATGGTGGGTTTGTGCACCGACGAGAATTGCGCGGCACTAGAGAGGCTAGCAATGGTGGAAGGTGAAAGTGCATCTATACCATGGACTCACATTAGTCATGAAGAACTCACATACTAGTTGCAAAAGTTTTTATTAGTAATCGAAACAAAGTGCTAAACGCATAGTCCTAGGGGAAGGGTTGGTAGGAGTTAACCATCGCGCGATCCCGACCTCAACACAAAGCATGACAATCAATAGATCAATTGTGCTCCGACTTCCTAACATAGCGGTTCACCATACGTGCATGCTACGGGAATCACTAACTTCAACACAAGTATTTCTAGATTGACAACACCCTACTAACATAGCTCTTAATATTACCAAATCCACGTCTCAAAACTAATTGAGAGGAATCAAGATTTCTTTTTCTACTCAATGCACATGAAGATGGAGGTTTTTGCATCCTCTTTGGGTACATATAACATTTGGGACTACTTTCATAGCATAAGCCAACTACCAAGTTATGCACCGCCGTGCTCTAAAAGATATAAGCGAAGCACATAGAGCAAAAGTATCTAGCTCAAAAGATATAAGTGAAGCACTATGAGCATTCTAGCAAAAATCACGATGAGTGCATGTCTCTCTCTCTCAAAAAGGTGTGCAGCAAGGATGATTGTGACACAACAAAAAGAAAAGACTCCTAAGATACAAGACGCTACAAGCAAAACACATATCATGTGGTGAATAAAAATATAGCTCCAAGTAATGTTACCGATTGATTGAAGATGAATGAGGGGATGCCTTCCTGGGGCATCCCCAAGATTAGGCTTTTTGCTGTCCTTGAATTTGGCTTGGGATGCCTTGGGCATCCCCAAGCTTGAGCTCTTTCCACTCCTTATCTCTTTGTCCATGAGAACATCACCCAAAACATGAAAACTTCACAACACAAAACTTACACAGAAACTCGTGATAACATTAGCACAAGAAAACAAACTACCAATTCTTTTGGTACTGTAGCATACTTGAATTATATATACATTGGTGTTGGGCTACTGTATTCTTACTTTTCCATGGCTAGTACACCTCGATACTAACCATAGTTTCATCAAAACAAGCAACCAACTCAACAAAAACAAAATCTGTCAAAAACAGACCAGTCTGTATCAATCTGTATAATTCGTATACTTCTGGTACCTCACAAAATCTGAAAAATTATGAAGGCCTGGGAAAAAGGCATATCAACCAGCAGAAAAAAGAATCAACTCAAAAGCTCTTTCTGAATAAAAATGAAAAATCATCTCGTAAGAGAAAAGTTTCTGTCTTTTTCCAGCAGGATCAAACAACCATTACCAAGACTAGTCATAAAGGTTTTGCTTGGCTCAAACACAAAAAGAAACACACAAAAAAACAATCACAACAGAATAGTGATGGTGTGGACGCAACAAAACAGAAAGAAAAATATAAATTCTTTGGGTTGCCTCCCAACAAGCGCTATTGTTTGACGCGCTTAGCTAGGCATAAAAGCGATAGAATCACGTATCATCGTCTTTGTTGGTCAAACCATAAGTGGCCCTCATCATGGATTCATAAGGCAATCTTATTTTCTTTCTAGGAAAGCGTTCCATGCCCTTCCTTAAAGGAAATTGAAATCTAATATTCCCTCCTTTCATATCAATGATAGCACCGATAGTCCTTAGGAAAGGTCTACCAAGAATAATAGGGCATGTAGGATTGTGATCAATGTCAAGCATAACGAAATCCATGGGTACATAGTTCCTATTTGCAATAATAAGAACATCATTGATCCTTCCCATGGGTTTCTTGACAGTAGAATCAGCAAGATGCAAATTAAGAAAACACTCTTCAATCTCATTAAAACCCAGAACATCACATAAAGACTTTGGAATCGCGGAAACACTAGCACCCAAATCACACAAAGCATTGCATTCATAGTTTTTGATTTTGATTTTGATGGTAGGTTCCCACTCATCATGAAGCTTTCTAGGGATAGAAACTTCCAATTCAAGTTTAAAGATTTTATCATAGCTTCGACGATATGATCGATAATGGATTTGTTTTGGCTATAAGCGTGTGGAGAGTTTAACATGGATTGCATCAAAGAAATGCAGTCAATCAAGGAGAAACTATCATAATTGAATTCCTTAAAATCCACGGTAATAATTTCATTACTACTCAAAGTTTTAATATCTTCTACTCCACTTTCAATGCTTTTAGCATCAAGATAGATGGCCTTTGAATCATTGGGGCACTTTTCAACAAAAGTGGATTCATATCCAGCCCCATAATCATTAGGTTTGACACAAGAAAACAAAGATTAAATGGGAATCACACCAAGCACTTTAAGATCTTCGTGATTCTTATTATGGGAACACGCCTTTTTAAGCCATTCATGTCTAGCACGAATTTTGGCGGTTCTTTCTTGGCTCTCAATCATGGAAACACGCATAGCTTTCAAAGTTTCATCCATGTTGATCTTGGGAGGATCACATCTAACTTTCAAAGCATCAACATCACTAGACATTCTATCAACGCTCTTAGCCAAATCGTCAATTTTGAGTAGTTTTTCCTGTATGGACGCATTGAAAATATTTTGAGAGTTGATGAACTCTTTGATATTACTCAATAAGTCAGAGGGTAATCTATTGTAATTTCCATGAGTATTGTTGTAGGAGTTTCCAAAAGTATTAGAGGAGTTACTTGGAAAAGTCCTAGGAACATAGTTTCCTCTAAAAGCATTGTTGTTGCCAAAGTTATGCCTACCAACAAAATTAACGTCCAAGCTAGCGTTGCTACTCTCATTCAAAGAAGACAAGGGCATATCACTAGGATCCAAAGGAGAACTTCTACTAGCAACCAAATTCATTAACTCGTCCATCTTTGCACTCAACGAGTTAATTTCTTCTATAGCGTGTACCTTCTTACTAGTAGGTGACCTTTCAGTGTGCCACTGAGAGTAGTTCGTCATGATATTTTCTAGGAGTTTTGTGGCCTCCCCTAACGTGATTTCCATGAACGTTCCACCTGAGGAGGAGTCCAAGATATTTCTAGAAGCAAAATTCAAGCCAGCGTAAAAGATTTGTATAATCATCCAAAGACTCAAGCCATGAGCGGGACAATTTCTAATCATTAATTTCATTCTCTCCCAAGATTGTGCAACATGTTCGTGATCAAGTTGCTTGAAATTCATGATGACATTACAGAGAGAGATAATCTTAGCCGGCGAAAAATACTCGGATATATAAGCATATTTGCACTTATCCCAAGAATCGATACTATATTTGGGCAAAGAAGAAAACCAAGTTTTTGCGCGATCTCGCAACAAGAAAGGAAAAAAGCTTCAATTTAATCACGTCATTATCCACATCTTTCTTATTTTGCATATCGCAAAGCTCAATGAAGGTATTGAGATGGGATGCGACATCTTAACTAGGAAGGCCGAAAAATTGCTCTTTCATAACAAGATTCAGCAAAGCGGCATTGATTTCGTATGACTCCGCACTAGTGGAGGGAGCAATTGGAGTACTAATAAAATCATTATTATTAGTATTCGAGAAGTCACAAAGGTTGGTGTTTTCATTCATGGTGACTTCGGCAAGTAAGCAAGCACACAAGCGAACAAAGAGAAAGCGAGAAATGGGCGAACGAAAAGGCAAACGAAAAAGGCAAATTGGTGAAGTGGGGGAGAGGAAAACGAGAGGCAACTGGCAAACAAAGTAAATGCAAGAGATGAGTTTGCGACACCTACTTGGATGAGTTCTTGATTTGATCCTCCCGGGCAACGGCGCCAGAAATCCTTCTGCTAGGTCAACAAAAGTCCTTCCCCGGCAGTGGTGCCAGAGATCCTTCTGTCGTCTCTTGAGCTTGCGTTGGTTTTTCCCTTGAAGAGGAAAGGGTGATGCAACACATGAGCAGTAAGTATTTCCCTAAGTTTGAGAACCAAGGTATCAATCCAGTAGGAGAATCTCGTCCAGTCCAAAGTACCTGCGCAAAGACAAAAGAGCTTGCACCAAACGCTTCAAAGGGGTTGTCAATCCCTTCAAGATTGTTTGCAAAGTGAGATCTGAAGGCGGAAAGTGCAACGAAGTAAAAAGTGTAAGGCTGAAAATATGGTGTGGCGTAGACCCTGGGGGCCATAGTGTTCACTAGAGGCTTCTCTCAAAATAGCAATTATTACGTTGGGTGAACAAATTACTGTCGAGCAATTGATAGAACCACGCAAAGTCATGACGATATCTAAGGCAATGATCATACATATAGGCATCACGTCCGAGACAAGTAGACCGATACTTTCTGCATCTACTACTATTACTCCGCACATCGACCGCTATCCAGCATGCATCTAGTGTATTGAGTTCATGACGAACAGAGTAACTCCTTAAGTAAGATGACATGATGTAGAGAGATAATCTCAAACCAATGATGAAAACCCCATCTTTTTACCCTTGATGGCAACAACACGATACATGCCTCGCCACACCTTCTGTCACTGGGTGAGGTCACCGCACGGTATGAACCCAAAACCAAGCACTTCTCCCATTGCAAGAATCATAGATCTAGTTGGCCAAACAAAACCCAGAACTCGAAGAGAATTACAAGGATATGAAATCATGCATAAGAGAGATCAGGAGAAACTCAAATAAGATTCATAAATTATCTGATCATAAATCCACAATTCATCGGATCTCGACAAACACACCGCAAAACAAGATTACATCGGATAGATCTCCATGAAGATCATGGAGAACTTTGTATTGAAGATCCAAGAGAGAGAATAAGCCATCTAGTTACTAGCTATGGACCCGTAGGTCTATGGTGAACTACTCACCCATCATCGGAGAGGTCATGGTGTTGATGAAGAAGCCCTCCGTATCCGAATCCCCCCTCCGGCAGGGCACCAGAACATGCCCCAGATGGGATCTTGCGGAGACAGAAGCTTGCGGCGGCGGAAAAGTACTTTCGATGATCTCCTGATTTTTTTTGGAATTTTTGGGGATATATAGGCGCAAAACCTAGGGCAAAGTAGGTCCAGGGGGCCCACAAGCCTGAGGGCCACGGCCTCCCCCCTGGCCGCGGGGTGGGGGCTTGTGGGGCCCTTGGGGACCCCTTGCCTTGGCTCTCAAGTCTCATGTTCTTCCGTTACGGAAAAATCTTTTCAGGGATTTTATTCCGTTTGGACTCCATTTGAAATTCTCCTCTGAAAGGGGTAAAAACATGGAAAAAACAGGAACTGGCACTTGGCACTGAGTTAATAAGTTAGTCCCAAAAAATATATAAAAGGCATGCAAAACATTCAAAGTTTGACAAGATAATAGCATGAAACCATCAAAAATTATAGATACGTTGCAGACGTATCAGGGTGGCTGCTAGTGTTTTGGTAGAACTCCTGCGAAAATAAATTACTCATAGTGTATTCCCTTCGGAGAAACTATGATGCTAGCGAGGCAATTCGTCAGGGTTCTGTGTGTGGTTCGGCTCTTAGTGCATTGGCAATGTGAGTGTGGTTGTGAGCTCATTAGCATGCGAATGAAATCTTGTTGAAAAATATTTTTGCTGAAGTAGGGTTATTAAGAAAAATAATCACGCAAGGGTCATCGTAAGAAAAAGCAACCTAAGGCAAAATTTTGCAGCGATCACACAAATAACACACGTGCACGCAGTAATATAAAATACAAGGCACAATCATCTCATTACACAAACATAACTATTGTAGTAGATATAGCAAGGCGTTACGATGCATGCAATAGAAAAATCTAACGGTCATGAGGGAATATTCCTGGAAGTGGAATATCTACTTCGTCTTCAGGGGCGAGCGGTTGGAGGACTCGCAAAATGCGTCCTGCTGGGTCTTCAGGGGCGATCTGAGGGTTTTGGATGGCGAGGTTCTGGAGAAAATCCATCACGTGTTGTGTCAAGCACTCTTGAGCGATGACATATTGCACGAGCCTGATAAACACGGGGTCTCTCTCTGAACAGGTTCCCGGAAAAGATGCTGCTCCTCCGGGCTCTGCACGGCTCAGAAAATAACAGTACCCCCTTTAAGTGGCATATGGTACTGCACCCTGTTCAGGAATTCGTCCAGTTAACCAGTTAACTTGCCAATTAATACCTACTCACACGGTCACCGAGTAGCCGATTAACTAATAAATCGCCCGATTAATGGATTAAATGGCCGATTAACTTGCCGATTAGCCCATTAATCACCTACTCACCAGCCAACCGAGCAGTTACTAGTTAAAGATTTCCTCAACAATGGTACTGCATATCGAAGACGAGTAACCGCTTCGTAGGCAGCTACCTCTATGGCCATTTTCAAGGTAGGAATAGATTTCCCGCTGAAGCAGATTTCCGTAGGGTCTTGGTTAGGGTCTACTGGAAATGTGCACAACTGCCTAATATTTCGAGGTAGTGGAAGTGGTCCTCGATTTGAACAACTCGTACTGGGGTGGAAGGGAAGAACCCATGGCACTGCGGGTAAAATCCCACAATACTTTAACAAAACTGCACGGAGTTGCATCCGGAGTTCTGAGGTAACTCCCTTGGGGTAGCATGGCAAAAGGCTGTGAATGTAGTGCACAAGGTGAGGGGGTGCTGGAAAGATCACTGGATGACCCTTATAAAGGCGGGGTTGGGACACAAGCCGTAGGTTCGGTTAGTCCCGGTGGTTAGCTTCGCTCTAACGTGGTCTGGTCAAGGACAAAGGTAAAAGTCCACGAAATCTGACACCTTACTATGGTGGTCTGCTGGGAATCGATTTCCCACGGTTACGTCCAACTATAGTATGCAACCTAAAAGCATACATTGGTGATTATCTGCGGTGCTTATAAAGTAATGGTACAAAAACAGCTTGCCCATTTATTTTATGAAAATACCAGCTCATACATTACACGCAGTAAAACTTCTAAAGCAGGGTCAAGGCTTAGTCTACTTCGTTTACATCTAGGTGAGCGGGTCTTGCGGATGTTGAGTTTGCCGGAACTACGGCGTCACAGTTGCTCGGGGAATGGGGTGGAACTACAAGGTTGGGGTAGCGGTGGTGTCCATTGCGGGGTGCTATGGTTACCGTTCCGTTGGAGGAAATCCCCAAAATGCGGCGAAGCTCCTTGGGGGAGATAGGCGCATGATTTGGGTCGGCAGCTGGGAGAGACCTCTAGAGTTCAATAGGTCTCCCACACAGCACTACAGGGTTGCTAGCTTCGGGCTCCGCTTATCTCCTCCTCAGACGAGCCAGCTCTGCACGAGCTGCAATCAGGTTGAGGGTGACCTGGTCGTAAAAATACCTCTTGCGCTCTCAGGTAGCGCACAAGGTGCAACAGGATGGGTCGGTCTCATGGTCTCTGCTGGCGACTTGGATTGGCCTACCATAACCTTCACGGCTAGGGTAGTAGTAGAACGATCGACGGTTAACTCCTGGCGACAGGTGTCGGAGTTGAACTATTGCCTCTCGAGCTGTGAGCTGGATGGCTTCGGGCTCGTAGGAAGTTGTACTTTTGGTGAACCGATGGGGATGCTATTTGGTGACACTCCTGCCATAGTTGTGTATTGTGGCCCAGAAGTGACGAATGGCATCACTCGTGCACTCTTGGTATACAACAAACTCCGGAGGCTCTTCCATGGCAAAGGCACGACGGGCCAGGTTGGCTAGGATGGCTACAAAACCTCCTTCGTCCGCAGCAGTGGTCTCATTGTGGACAATGGGGCCTGGCATCTTGAGGTAGTTTTGGTCGTGATGTGCTGTGATGGGCAATCGCTCCCTTTATAGAAAGGAAAATGAAGTCTTCCCTCGCAAGATTGCGAGAAAAGACAAAATGGGCGTGGGTCACTTGCGTGTGACCATAGGGCTAGTCTGATAGGTTTGGCACCGCTTTGTCGAAAGGTGTTGGCAAACACAATTTGGCTACTAGTTAGGACAGACTTGTCTAGTGGTTATGGCACTGGCTCGATGGGTGGTCATCTAGTGTTTATTGACTGGGCTAAGATAGGATTAGCCAACGGTCAGCCTGGCTGTGATACCAAGGTTGTGGGGACCGTATTTTCGAGGATTTTAATTTCCCTTCGAATGGCCCTTAAGTATACCAGCCCCAGGAATACTGCTAGCTGGCACATCTTTCCTTAGTACAAATATCCAAGAAAAAATACAAATTCAGGTACAAGACCAGGGTGGTCTACTGAGTACATCAAAAAGGTTTCTAGTGGTTGATGGCGGAAGCGGTTCAGGGATCTCCTGCGTCTATGGGACTCCATTTCTGACAGGAACAGTTGACCGGGTTAACTCCTATCTCACGTGGCTGCTATCCTTGATGCCTATGATCCGGACTTATCATCAAGCTCCTCCTCTCCAAGCACGCAATTTGGCCAAGACAATAGCCAGGGACAAGCTAGTGAGTACTTTGAAAGTACTCGCAAACATTATGAAGCAAACCTAAATTGGCAGAGTTAATCATACACTTATAACAATAATGCCACAATACTTTGTCAACCCAGAAATACCTCTCAAGAATTAGTAGTAAAAATATAATCATAGTAGAATTTAATAAGCAATCAATACGGGTAAGAATAACAGCGGTAATATAAAACATGCCACAGTCGGGCGTCTCAACGACACCACATAAAGGGCTTATATGAAATAATAAACACGACACAGTCGGGCTTCTCAGCGACACCACATAAAGGGATTATATGAAATAATAAACACGCCACAGTCGGGCGTCTCTCCGACACCACATAAATGGCTTATATGATATAATAAACATGCCACATCCGGGCATCTCAGCGACACCAAATAAACGGCTTATATGAAATAAATAAATAATATCCAGGAGGTAGTACCGCCCCAGGGATATTTAACAATCAATATCGTAAGGGTTAGTCCACATAAAATAATGTTTATAATCATCCACCATATTTCCTGATTAGTCTAATACTTCTGTAACTACCTCCAAAGACCGACACTTAGACCGACACTTGACTAGTCAACCAGTCGTCCTTGACCGGGGACACGGCTACTCGAATTGTTTTGTCTCTGTAGAGGGTGTACTCTTTACCCATAGCTCACGGTTTCCGATATTCAACAAGACTAATCCCGCGTACAGTACCTTAGAAGCAGACACTCAGAATCAGCACATACCCATTTTACCTCCGCGAAGCCCGGCTTCACCCAGACTACGCTGCCAAGGCAAAACCACAAGACGGGGAGGCTCCGACCTCGACTAGCATAGGATCAAAAATTTATACCACGCACTAATGGGGAGTGCCCTCCCTTCCGGCTCCAGATCGGAAACACCCATGCCCCCTGACTGTATGACTAGATTTAGTCCACGCCCATGGATACCTTCATCCCGGCCCCTCTACTTGGTGTGTGACTTATAATAGGTCTACAACTGACTATACCGAATCCATTATCCAGGAAACTAAAGTAGAACGGAAGGGTAAGGTGACATATTGAAAAGGCTCGATCTACGGTCGACTTAGGGGGTTTAGGTATTACCTGCATGATTAGCACCAACAAATTGCAGACAGAGTCACTACTTGCCCTAACATGGCTTGCTGACCACTCTCGTCCCACGAGATGTCAGTCCCACGGTCATGTCTCCACAAGACACTGACTTTTACCAAATCCCATCCGGTAGACATGTAGGGTAGGATGGTTTGAATATTGTCCATGCACCACAATGCAACAATATTTAGTTTTAAATCATGAAACCACAAGCATGATTGTCACGTGAAATAATACCACATATCCCACATAACCAAAAGTTATTCTCATCAAACAACCCACACATAGCCAAGGTAGATGTAGGTTCAGAATGCTTGCCTTTCAAGTGTAGAGAGGTAGGGTTCACTCTAAAACTTTAGCAAGTTTTTACTCCTCTCTTCAAAGCCTATTAAAAAAATATTCTAATTAACCCATAATATAAAAAAAGCACAAAAAGTTGTCTTAGAAAATTTTGAAATAAATACTTACATAAACTAGAAAAAAATTCAAAGAGGTGAGAAAAAGAATCAACTCATTTGGAGGTCTATTTTAGAAATTATAGCCAGTCAAAGTTGGGTCAAAAATCTGTTTCAAAACAAATAAAAAAAAAGAAAACGTTTGGGCGAGGAGCGCCTCTTAAGTTTGAAAACGTACCCACACGAATACGTCTCCTCGCGAAGAAGATGCGCCGGCTCTGAGACGTGATGGATGGGGGGGGGGAGGTTGACTCATCGACAGGGGGGCCGCCTGTCGGATTTATCTCTCACCTCCCACGTTCACTGACAGATGCAGTGGGGCTGATTTCGGCAATGATTGCCGGCGACTCTGTGCGCCAGTCGGCGCGCCCTAGCTATGCATCTACTCGGGATGATCTGGCGCATCCATTTCTGGGGTCTAGCAAGGCAGCGGAGCTCTTGGGCGAGCGACCCTTCATCCATGGCGGAGAGGCTTCGGGTTGAACCAGGGTGGGAGCTAGGGTGTGCCTAGGTCGAGGCTGAGAGGTGGGGTAGTTCTGCAGTGTTGAGGGGAGTCGAGTGGTAGGCTGAGGTGGGGCCAAGGTGATTTTTCCATGCTGAATCGATGTGAAGTGCGGCGGTGATTTGCGGTCAATGGAGCTGGGGAAGAAGGGGCTTTGGTCCAAAATGGATCCACTGGAGACTAGCTACGTCTTTGAGGGAGGTCTTTGTCTACACTATGGCCACTGGGCTCCCTTAAATAGCCGGAGTTGTTGGTGGAGATGGATAAGGACGGCGGAGACAACTCTGGCGAGGGCACATGGGCGGCTGAGGGTGATTGCAGCGTTGGCTCGGCAATGGCTCGTCGCGGAGAAATGGTCCTAGGGGTAGGTGGCGCTCAGGGGTCGCTTGGGCGGCGCTGCAACGTTGCGCACGTGCTGTAGCCAACGACGAACGGCGCTGCTGCGGTGCTCTAGTGGCGCAGTAGGGGCGGCAGTGGAAGCAGGAGCACACGGGGAACTCATGCAAATAGCTCACACGTTTAGGCCGCTTCGGACGGCAAGGGGCAGCAGGGCTGGGACGCGACGGCTCAGTTGCACTGGCTGCAAAGCGCATGCTCCAGAGCGCGCTCCTGGCATGCCTGCCAGGTGCTCGACGGAATGCTCTCACCAGCTAGGAGCTCAAGCTAGAGGTGAAACTTCCCAGGATGGCTAAGAGCTTTACTAATGCTCTGCTAGACATGCTGGCTTGGCTATTAGAGCCACTCCTCCACACAAGCAAAACACAAGGCAAATCTGGTTCTAGATGCTAGGTATTCAACAGAATGCCCAGTGCATCTAGAGGTGTTAACAAGCTACCAAAATTACCAGATAGATGTCTCATTGGATGCAAACAAAGGTGGTCTTGTTATATTTAGCAACCCAACAACTTTCTAATGCAACTATAGCAATAGTCCATTTTGGACAAAAACAAGGTGATGATGCAACAGGGGTCAAAACAACTCAGATAGGGCTGAGATTGGGTACTTAAGGGTTTTGCAGGGTGGAATATAAGCACAAAAATTTTAAGATCATTTGCAAAAGGAAATAATGGTTTTGTAGTGGTCGAGAACATAAAACAAGATGGGGTGCTCAAATTTTTCAAAAGACACACATATATTTTTGCATAAAAGAATTTTTGAAGACTTTAATCAAGGGGTTGTAGTTCAAAACTCCAATTTGACCAGAATTTAAAATCAATTAATTTGCTCAATTTTTACAAAACACTTGGCTATATTTTTATATAAAATTGATCCAGAAGCATATTAGGTAATTGCAAAGTTTTTGTATAATTTTTAGAATAAGTTATCAAGTGGTTGTAGTTCAAAACTGGGTCCTTAGGAAATTAAAACTAGTTTGGAATAAATAAAACTTGGAAGATAATATTCATAGAAATGGGCTTCTTTGGAATAGTTAATGGAAGGATAAATATTTGAGTCAACACTCAAGTCACAAATAAATTTTCAAAAGCACTAACTAGAGAAATAGTTTTTCATAAAACTAAGAATCAAAAATGTTCTGAAATCAGCAAAAACCGAGAATTCAAAATTTCAAAATAATCCTGGCCAAATTTAATAAATAAATAATCGTTGGCCACACGGCCCCACGCGTCAGGTTTGAACCTAACTGCGCACGTGCTTGGGCTGGCTTGCTGGTTGGCTGGTCGGTTGGCCAGTTGGGCCAGCCCACCTTCTAGCCAAGCGTGGCAAAGTGAGCTGCCCCTTTTCTCTATTTATTTTTTGGATTTTTGAAATAAAATTCCACAAGATTAAATATCCACTCAAATCCAAATATTTTTCCACCATAATTCTTGTAAAATTATGTAGTAGTTAATAATACCGCTTATGTAATTTTTATAAAAACTCTTATACACAATTCAATGTAAAACCTAGTTTAGGTAATTTTAGCCCCTTTTAAAAAGACTTCTAAATATTTTTCAACTCCAAAACCAGACACAAATATTTTTAGATATAATGTTAGTAGTTACAGAATAGGGTAACATTTTAGATGTGAGTTTGTGCTCTATTTTTTGGTTGTGGTTATTATTATTGCTATTACTATCACGATGTTAGATCACGTGTTTGACGATGGACTTGAGCCCGAAGACCTCGAAGACCCTGGATACCTTGCTGACCAAGGCAAGCAACCCTTTGACCATGCCTGAGAAAATATTTGATGCATGCCATGTTGATTACTTTATACCGATGCATATGATCATGACTAAATCGGTGACCCTCGGTATGGTGTTTCTGATGGCTCCTCGAGAGCACTTACATTTGAGCATGACCCTACCACCTATGATGGTCAGGCAGATGAAAGTAGTTAGGTTGCTAATAATGCTACGCATAAAATGAGCATATGTATGGTGATGTTAAGGCATACGTGATTACCAAGATTTTTCTGAAAACCCCGTCGGGTGCCACTAAGGCCCGACGGTGATGGTGTTGAGATGGATGAACACTTGGGAAAGAAGTCATGCAACAAGAAAGATTTGGTGTGTGTGTGTGGTTTTGAAAACAAGGAGAGATTTAAGATGTGTCGACCATCCCAACCTTACATGTGCGACCACGATACCCTTATGGGACGGGGCTTTGTTGATTACTCTGGTCGGTTTTAGCAAAAATCCCACATTACTAGTGACGGGGGTGACATGGCCACACTGGGGATGGGGTCGTGCCAGGAAGGACGAGTATGCTGTTTTTACAGGTTCCGGGCACAGTGTTGGTCCCCGCATGGATGAGACGATCTAGAGTTGGTGCTTGTAAGACGTACGTCATGTGGGCTGGGTACCAATCGAGTGGACTCTTTTGCCTAGTGTCATCAGGGGAAAGGCAATGATCGGGTACTTACCTCGGGTATGATATATACCGCAAGTTGTGGATGACGCGGAAGTTTCCCGGATCTCGTGGGTACAACGCACAACCTGTGCAAAGTGTAAAACTATTCGAATAGCCGTGTCCATGGTCAAGGATAGTTGGTTAATCCTACTTAAACTACATCCAATCATTTTCGCATAAACCACATGTGCGTGAGTATAAACGTGTTACACGAGAAAGAGATTAAATGGGTCAAGTCCGGTGACTTGGCATAAAGGGTGAACATGAAGTTTTCAGCCCTTGCAATATATATGTTGATATTTGTAACCTGTTCTCATGGTTACCATTTACCCTGTGATGCATGATCATACAAGCACTTGACCATTTTACTATATTTAAAGAAAAACCTGCTTTCTGCAAAGGTTGCATATTAGAGATATATCATGTTGCATTATGTCATTGTTCCACATCATGGGTTGCTTGCGAGTACATTCAAAGTACTCATTGGCTTGCCACTGGTTATTTTTCTTGATTAAACATGGAAAAACGAGAGTATGGAGAAGAATTCATCGTCGGAGACGGACATGCGAACTAGGACGCTTCCCAGTCGGAAAGCCTATTGGTTAAGGCTAATGGCATGGGTTCACTTTTTCAACCAAGATTTCCGCTATTAGTTGAGTTGGTGTGATTGGCCTTTATGGCCCTATCTATGTAAGACTTGTCTATAATGGTCATTATCTGTATCAGATGTTATTCAGGGATGTAAGACTCTTGTTATTCAGTATGTGTGTGTTCAATGAGCATTGATCTCTCAGATGACTGTACACGTTCATTCGGTGGTCTTGACTCGTAAGTCGGGGTCCCCCCTGATGATGAGTTGATGGAACTATACTCCTCGCCCCTCGTTGGTTACCCAAAGTGGAAGGATCAGATGTAGTCAGTAGCAGATTTCCCTTACACGGGAACTGTAAGGTTTCTCGAACCAGGAGGACTCCAAGGATCAACAACTAGGTGTCTTCTGCTCTGGTGCTAGCAGAAGACATGGACCTGCACACACAACAAATAACTTTGCTCCCAACGAGTTCAGAGAGGTTGTTAATCTCTCCGACCTTGTCATTTGCAAAGGATCAAACACAAGCAGGAATAGTGATGGTGATTGCAACGAAAAAGCAAATAAAAGCAGTAAATGGTGGAGGTGTAAACAATGGTGGAAATATGGACCAGAGTCCCATGATGGTCACTATGATGTGTCTCTCCCAAAAGACGATAAACAACTATGCTGGGTAAACAAATTACACGTGGGCAATTGACAGAATTATAAACGAACCGCAATGGTAATCATGCTACAGGAAAGTTAGAGGCTCATAAGTATGGGCAGTACGCGAAGACAAGTAGACCGTTTATCCACCAGCATCTACTCACTAGTCATCCACCTTGAGATATCTATCCAGAAAATCTTGCTGGTATTAAGTTGCGAGCCCCACCCAAAGTGGAAACTCAAAGCAACGGACAACTACATTAACAAACTTTGCGTAAGGTAAACAATCCTTGCAACCATGGTTACAAGCACCGCTGTTTTCTCCCTCGTGGCAACAACACATCCCCTAGTCTCATGTTTCTGTCACTCAAGCTAGACATCAGGGGGCATGAACCCACAATCATGCATAACGCACCCTCTTGGAGTTACGATCTACTACTTGGCCAAAGCAATATAAAGCAATGGAGAACATGCATGAATTACTCAAGATCTAAATATAAAAGGAGAACCAAATATATAGATTATCACAATCTAAACATAATCTCATAATCCATCGAATCCCAGCAAACTCAGCATAGAAACGACAGGTAAATTACATAGATTCATTGATCATGTAGGCAGCTCACAAGGGCTAAGCATTGAAGCACAAGATTGGAGAGAAGACATCACATAGCTACTGGTCATGAACCCATGGTCCAAGGAGGACTACTCAGGGCACGTCCGGGAAGTGTCCATGGTGGTGGAGAAGCTCCCACAGGTCAATCCTCCCTCCGGCAGGTTGCCGGGAAGAGGTCTCCTGGTGCTCTCGATCTCGGAAGTGCTATGGCGGCGAAATGGTGGTGAAATTCGTGATGCGGGATATATCTTTATGGTTTTCGCTTCGGGAAGTAAATATAGGCCAAAGGAGGGCGCCATAGGGTGGACCCGCCACCCAGGCGACCTGGTGGCGCGGCCAGAAGTTGGCCCGCGCAAGGTGGCCGCCTGGGCGAGGCGTGGCTCCCGTGTGGCCCACCTTGGTGCTTCCTGAAGCTTCCGTCACGCTGATTTTTATATATTTTTCTTTGGATTTTTCGGGCTCTGAAAATTGGTGTAAAGTCCCTGCAATTAAAAGACATCAGTAGATTGAAACTTTTACTGGGTGCACTCAGTTAGTAGGTTAGTCCAAATATGTGTAAAAAGGTATGAAAGTGTAGCAAAACACATAACAATGTCACCCAAAAGAGAATGGAACAAACATAAATTATAGATACGTTTGGGACGTATGAACATCCCCAAGCTTAATTCCTGCTCGTCCTCGAGTAGGTAAATGATAACACAAATAATTTCTCTGGTGACATGCTAACACACATATAAGAACTTGAAAGTAAAGCAAGTAAGATATGCAATTCAAGTCAAGACAATAACAAGCAAGAGTCTATACCTAGTATTGAAATTAGCAATGTAAGAACATAAAGGTGCAAGAGATCTCGCCGTGAGTGACTTAAATGTCTCCAAATGGTGTTCGCGTGCAAGAAGTGGGAGATGGGTTTAGAGCATAAAAAATACTATATAGTTTAATTGAGAACTCAATCTACTAAAACATCAAACTTGGTCTCCTTCGGAATCTTATTTTGACTCATCCCCAGACCACTAGTCAGGCACAAGTCAAAATGATCCTCTCCCATTCGACTTTGAGCACTCATGCAATGGATGAGCGCGAGCAAGATATATTTGCACTTAGGATGGAAAAAGAATAATAATGGGGAAGGAAGACAAAAGAGGTGTGAAAGGATCAAATCAATGAGGACAATCATAGGCGAGAGAAAACCAAATGATAGATATCATGTGAGGAGTAGGGATTGCCATGCAATGGATGCACATATGAGCTAAGGTAAGCTCTCCAATGTAACTAGTGGGGGTGCATCCAACTTGCTTGTTCATGAAGACCTAGAGCTCATTTGAGGAGGCTCGTCATTGGAATATACAAGGCAAGTTCTATAGTGTAAGGGTCCCACATAGTTATACATGAATGATAATCTCTATGGAGTACAAATATAACAATGGAGTACGAGTGTGGATCTTTCAAAAGGAATAGTAGTGTTGCCCCCCTTCTCTCTTATTTTTTATTTTTCTTTCTTTTTTATTTTATTTTTGTGGCCTCTTTGACTCTTTCAATTTATCTCTCATTTGTTCTCTTTGGGATCTTTTCATGTGTCCTCTTTTGGGATCTTTTAATTTGTCCTCTTTGGGATATTTTGCTCACTTAAGGGCAACACTCTATATTTTACAAGAAATAAAAAGAAGATCTTCACACTTTATACGAAGTACTCAACGTAAAGATAAATGAAAACTATCATGATGTATGCAAATATATGCCTCTGCCACTGTAGCAGGATATGCAATGATACTAGCGCGTCATGTAGCAATAACAAGGGGAAAGCCCAACTAGCATGCGGATCCTCGATCAAGCAAAAGCATGTATGACATGAAGATCAAGTCATGAGATGGTGGATGTTGCATGGCAATGTATCTCGGAAAGGCTATGGAAATCCCTTAATAGGTAGGTATGGTGGCTGTTTTGAGGAAGGATATAATGAGGCTTATGATGACAGAGCGCATCATGCCAAGGGTTTTGATGCACTGGCAAAGTATGCACTAACTCTCAAGATGAGGAAGGGCAATGCACGGTACCGAAGAGGCTAGCAAAATATGGATGGTGGAAGTGCCAACAATCAAATACTCGCATTAGTCTGAAGAACTAATGCACTTATTATCAGTAACTCTCTATCTAGTCAGGAGATTCACAAAGAGACAAGTACCCCAAGGAGGAGTGTTTGGGAGTTTGGTTATCCTTGTGCATCCTCGACCCATGATAACGTGAGGGTACTCTATATATTCCACCCCCTCTAGAGGTTAGTGATCAATTTAGTAGCTAGAGTTCTCAACTATTTTTTTAGTTATGAAAATACACACGGGTTGTCAAAAATACGACACCTATCACCAATAGGCTCAAGATCTTGACACCAAAAGTGCAAACGTTACTCAAATCAATACCTCAAAACTATTGCAAGTTACTACTATACTTAAATAGCAACCTCAATTACCTACTCATGCAAGACACACAACTCAGTGCAATAAGCCAACTCTCTAAACAAGACAAGCATGATAACTCAAGAGAGTTCCAAAAGCAACCTAAATAAAAGCTCTTAAAAAGATAAAGCATGAAAAATAAGAGCTAAGCATGACAGCAGCTATGAAAAGATAAAGAACACACAAAAAGATAAACATGAAAACCTATGTTGTGTTCTAGGGTGGAGTGAAGCGCGTTTCTTTCCCAAACAAAGAAAGCTACGGTCCAACTTGTTATGAATGGCAAGTAAAACTAAAACAAACTAAAAAAAGTAAAGAGTGGGATGCTCCAAGCATAGCACATAACATATGAAGTGATAAAAATATAGCATGGAGAAGGACGAACTGATGATTGTTGATGGAGAAGGGGATGCACGGGGGCATCACCAAGCTTAGACGCTTGAGTCTCCTTGAATGTTTCTTGGGGTTTCATGGGGGCATCCCCAAGCTTGAGCGCTTGACACTCCTGGATCTTCTTTCATCATCTTCCATCGCATACTTGAAAACTCCCTTCATATGAAACTCATCATAAGCTGATTAGAGTGGTTAGTGCCCATAATAAAAAAAATTCCCTACTGGAAATAAAGATTTTCCGGAAGAGCCACTGTTTATCAAGATTGCCAAAAGGTTTTTGCGAAGAAAAAGTAAGATTAAGATTTGCAAAACAATGAAAACGCAAAATAGGGCAGAATTTGGGAAAAACAGACCAACGTGTAGTAAATAATTTTTTCGGGGCACTTCTGCAACTCAAATCAAAAAATTCAGAAAAGACCGCCAGAAAATCAATTATATAGAGCATACTGTCAAAACAATTCAGATCAGAAAGATGATATGGTGATTTTTGGCTAATTTGTCCGTCAACCAGACAAAATCTGTTTCTGGACAGCATGTCACAACTTTTGAACTTTCTTGCAATTAGAGGCTAAAACTTGGCAGAAAGCTTGAATATAAATATACAATGATGTTGCTACATTAGTAACAAGCATCAAGACCACTAAAGTGAAAGTAAAAAACAAATTGGGTTGCCTCCCAACCAGCGCTTTCTTTTATGCCTTTGAGCAAGGCATGATGCAAAAAGATCAAGTTGTATCAATTGAACCATCATGAAGATCATCAAAAAGCTCTTCAATAGTACAACTAGTCTTAAGGGGACTCTCAAAGAAAGGCCTAGTGGCAACACTTCTAGGAACAAAAGCAAAGGTAGTAAGACCAATTGGAATTTCATTTCTAATTCTATTTAAGAGAGGTATCTCTTCCAAGGTCTTCACACTTTCAACACCCTTACCAATATGTATACTCGTTTTGGGTTGAGGAACCTTGGGTACGTAAACGAATTTAGGTTCCTTCCTTGCGGGGTTTTCTACGTTTTTAGTCTTGATGGAGGATAGAGTAGCTCCTAAAGTTTCAATAATCCCCTCGATCTTATCAATCCTAGAAGGATCCATATCATGGGATTTAAGGGTCTCCAAAGTTTTGTAAAATTGTGCATGGAGCTATCAAGTCTATTTAAGTTCCCTTGAATCCTACGATCTACTTCATTTATTTTACCCATGCTTGGCATCTCTAGCTCTATATTCTCAAGTTTACTCATAATTTGAGCTAAAGTGAAATCATCCTTTATGTCAACAATAGGTGGGATTCCGACAAGATTTTCCATAACGTTAAGAGCCTCCCAAACGGGAGCTTCCAAGAAATTCCCACATATTGCTGTGTCTAGCACAAACCTATTCCAACAAGTAATACCAACATAAAAATTTCAAAGAAAAATAGTGGTGGCTTGCTTCTTGGTGGCTCTATCTTGAGAATCATTAATTCTATACCAAGCATCTTTCAAACTTTCTCCACCCCTTTGTTTGAAGGTGAGAATCTCTCCTTCGGGTGCAACACCAAAGCCAAAGGACCTAGACATACTAACTAAATAAAGCAAAGTAACTACCCTTTTTGTGGTTTTTAGTATAAGACTCTAAAGAAAAAAGTAGAAAGCAAACTAACAAGACTGAAAATCAAAGGTAAAAGATAGTGTTCAACTCCCCCATCTTGAAGACTGGATTCCCCAACAATGGCGCCATAATTTTGCTTGATGACGACTTGATGGAACTATACACCTCGCCCCTCGTTAGTTACCCCAAGTGGAAGGTTGAGATGTAGTCAGCAGCACATTTCCCTTACACGGGGACTATAAGGTTTAACAAACCAGGAGGACTCCAAGGATCAACAAGTAGGTGTTTGCTGCTCTGGCGCTAGCATAAGACATGTACGTGCACACACATCAAATAACTTTGCTCCCAACGATTGCAGAGAGGTTGTCAATCTCTCTCGCCTTGTCATTTGCAAAGGATCAAATACAAGCAGGAATAGCGATGGTGATTGCAACGGAAAAGTAAATAAAACCATTAAATGGTGGAGGTGTAAACAATGGTGGAAATATCGACCAGAGTTCCATGATGTTCACTAGTGAAGTCTCTCTCCCAAAAGACGATAAACAACTATGCCGGGTAAACAAGTTACAACTGGGCAATTGACAGAATTATAAACGCACCGCAATGCTAATCATGCTACAAGAAAGTTAGAGGGTCATAAGTAGACTATCTATCCATCAACATCTACTCACTAATCATCCACCTTGAGATATCTATCCATAACATCTCGCTGGTACTAAGTTGCGAGCCCCACCCAAAGTGTAAACACAAAGCAACGGAGAACTGCATTAACAAACTTCGCGTAAGGTAAACAATCCTTGCAACTGTGGTTAGAAGCACCGTTGTTTTCTCCCTGGTGGCCACAGCACATCCCCTGGTCTCATGTTTCTGTCACTCAAGCTAGACATCAGGGGGCATGAACCCACAATCATGCATAACGCTCCCTCTTGGAGTTACAATCTACTACTTGGCCAAAGCAATATAAAGCAACGGAGAACATGCATGAATTACTCAAGAACAAAATATAAAAGTAGAACCAAATATATAACTCATCACAATCTGAACATAATCTCATAATCCATCGGATCTCAACAAACTCAGCATAGTACGATCAGGTAAATGACATAGATGCCTTGATCATGTAGGGCAGCTCACAAGCATTGAAGCACAAGATTGGAGAGAAGACATCACATAGCTACTGGTCATGAACCCATGGTCCAAGGAGGACTACTCACGGCACGTCCGGGAAGCGTCCATGGTGGTGGAGAAGCACCCGAAGGTCAATCCTCCTTCCGGCAGGTGCCAGGAAGAGGTCTCCTGGCGCTCCCGAGCTCGGTAGCGCTACGGCGGCGAAACGGTCGTGAAATTCACGATGCGGGATATATCTTTAGGGTTTTCACTTCGAGAAGTAAATATAGGACAAAGGAGGGCGCGAGGGGGTGGACCCGCCACCTAGGCGACCTGGTGGCCCGGCCAGGAGGGGGCCCGCGCCAGGTGGCTACCTGGGTGAGGCATCGCTCCCCTCTGGCCCACCTTTGTGCTTCCTGAAGGTTCCGTCACGCTGATTTTTATATATTTTTCTTGGGATTTTTCCTGGGGTAATGTCTGTGCAATTAAAAGACATCAACAGACAGAAACTGGCACTGGGTGCACTGATTTAGTAGGTTAGTCCAAATATGTGTAAAAAGGTATGTGAGTGTAGCAAAACACTTAACAATGTCACCCAAAAGAGCATGGAACAAAAAAAAATTATAGATACGTTTGGGACGTATCACCCACATGACCTTAACTATCTAGGGAGCTCAAACACCCGAGAGTAACAAGATCCGCAAGGGACTAGTGGGGGGAGTGAAATTTCTCTTGGTGGAAGTGTAGATCAAGGCCCTCTGAACCAAACCCTAGGATATCAAAAAGTTTTGTTGGCTAGGGAGAGAGATCGGGCTAAAATGGAGCTTGGAGCAACAATGGGGCTTAGGGAGCGACAGGTAGTGTTCTGAGGGAAGAAGGACCCCCATTATATAGTGGGGGAGGGAATCTTCCCGTTGCCCACCCTATGGACAAAAGAGAGCAGTACTACTTCTCCTAGGAGAGGTAGTACCGATGATAAGCAATAGTACCGCTAAGGGGAGCGGTACTACCGCTCAGGCAAAGACAGGCCAGGCCAGAACCAAGGCAGAACACCTAGTACCGACCTGAGCGATAGTAACAAGCGGCAGTACCACTCCGCGGGTGGTACTACCACCTAATACTACCGAAAAACTCGACCACGAAACTGTTCGCACTTTTGGAGAGCGGTACATGCCAGAGGTACCAACAGAGCACTACCGCTCAGAGAGGTACTACCGATGGCCATGTGGTACGACCCGTGATAAGTTATAGTACCACTCCTGGGAGCGGTACTACTTCTTCGAAACTGCGAGGCAAGGCAAGGCAAGGTAGAAAGCTCCATCGAAGTGGAAAAGGGGTGAGGAAGAAAGTGTACGTGATGATTCCACCCGGACTTTTCCAAAGCGGATCCCCTCTTAATGGTACGACTTTTCCTACGACCCAAGTCCACCAACAATGAAATGTAAGAGCGAAAACCGTCTTCACATCAAAACACCAAGGGGCATGAATTGTCTTTGTGCAAACCTAGGAAATACCTGAAAGGCTTATTGCACACGACTAGTCCACAAAAGTGTCGTCATCAATCACCAAAATTACCGGGGTAGAAATATGCCCTTACAATCTCCCCCTTTTTGGTGGATTGATGACAACATGGGATTTGCATAGAGGATAAAAATTGAGATATAATGCCATCCCAATGTCTACAAACTATAGGAATGCTCCCCCTATGTGTGTGCACTATTTAAGTATGCTTTTGGAATGCAAAGTGGACACACTAGGATCAACACTCCCCCTATATTTTATAGAAAGGCACTAATTGCATATATGAAACAACTAAGAGTAATATAGCTACAAGAAGTGAAGTGAGCATGATCATAAGGACACAATTTAAGCATCTCACAAAATTAAAAGCATATGATAAAGTTAAGGTAGCATATGTCTGACACCATATGACATAGTCTCATTGCAGTCATACACACATTAAAAATGCAAACCAACATAAGTTCCACACCACACAACTTAGTCTTCTAAGCAAAGAAAACAATAAAAGAGATCAAGGGAGAAAATATGAGCCATGAAAGAACACTCGTGACACGCAAATCCCAACACTCTCCCCTTTGGCAGCAAGACGACAAAAAAGGGCAGTGAGGACGACAAGGATCTAGGAGGTGAGGTAATGCTGACACATGAGTACTCCGCAGGCTCAGAGCTGTGCTAAACGGTGCCAGGAGGAGCAGGAGAGCTAGTTAATTCCGCATCGGAATCCCATGGACAGTGGCGAGCAATCCAGGTGTCCTCATTAGTGAGCATATCCTTAGAACCGCTCTTAATAGTTAAGCCAACATTCCTCCCAAGAGCCTTGTGACAACTAATAGGCGCCTTTTCGGCCGCGTTTGCCCGGTACTTACCTTTAGCCTGCATACAGAAGAGCTTCTGATCCTAAGAAGGTTCGCGAGTGGTGGGCGCAGCAGGGGAAGCAGTGTCCTCGTTAGCTATAAAGTCATCATCAGCCGCATCATGAGCAGAATCTTCATCCATGTCTTCAGGCACATCTTATTTAGGGGCACTATGAGTAGCCCACTTGTCCTTCTACCTAAGCTGCACAACTTTATGAGAAACCAAGTTCCCAACTTCTGACAAGTCATCTGGAAAGGTTGCTTCCCAATTCTTCTAAATCAGATGCATTAGAAAGGGGCCAAACATGGGGCACGTACTCTTAGACACCATAGAACGAAGGTCAGACCACATAACATGAGAGATATCCAAAGGCTTCACCTAACTCTTGAACTTGTGCTGCTCACAAAACAAAAGCATGTCGACCAGATAGGAGTGGACCTTATCTAGATGGCTAACATGAGGGAACAAGGTGGCGTGAAAGATGCGGTGCATGATATCTAAGAAGGGTTCCAACACCCAAGTGGACTTGCCTGTAGTAGAGGATATTTTCTTAGTGCTGAACTTGTACATGGCTTGCTTGTGGGTAGCAGCATACTCATGCTGAGAAGTCTCAAGACCCTTGTCATCAATGTGAAGAAGATCCATAATGGATTTCCAAGGAGTAGAAAGCAACCTACCATGGTCATCCATTGAAGAGTCTGGGCCTTGTTAGTTCCCACGTGAACCGTGACAAAGAACTCCGCAATAAGCTCAACATCAAAGTCATTGTTGAACTGCGTAATACCAAGGATGCCTAGCTTCTCAAAGAGGGAGAGAGCAGTCCTGAAATACCTTTCATTGTGCTGCATATGTTCAACATCAAATGACTTGATATGACGAACATGCAGGTTCTCCCTTGGCGTCAGAATGTCATTGTAGATGGACAGTTGCTTTCGGGTCCAACAGGGACGGTTGAGCATTGAAGGCTCCTAAGGATCGACATCCAGAATTCCTTAGCCTTCAGAGAAGCCATGGATTGGGACTTCAAGGGCCGGACAGCAGGGCGCTTCCCATTGGGTTTGGAAGCGGACCGACTGACTTTCTCGACAGGAGCAACCGCCCGTGGTTGGCTTGAACTATCACCCTTAGAAGAAAGATACCTCTTCGTGCTACCACGCTTGGGATTCGTCCTACGCTCCTGAGTAGCCGAGCTACCACCTTCAGAGATCAAAAACAAAACCACACGAAAGCACGAGAGAACAAAGATGAGTACACAACAACAAAACACAATGATAGTCGAGAAAGAAATGATGAACAAGAAGAAAAAGTGGGAAAAGACCAGCCCAAGGAGGTAGTACTAATGACAGGGGCGGTACTTAGTACCACTCGGAGGAACGGTAGTACCGCTTAGGTCCGGAACCATGGGGTGAAAACCACCATAGGTCAGATCCAATACTACCGGGAATGCCTTGACCACAAAATTTCTAAAATATCAACATATCTAAACTCAAGCTATCATCCACACCCCTCATATTCCGCAAATCGGAACAAAAAAAAGACCTAGATAGATCACATATTGTCCAAGACTTAGATCTGAAAAAGAGAGCAAAGGAGAAGAAGAACAGGGACAATACTAGTATCCATGGAAAGAGGAGAGGGTGGAGAACGATTCCTCTAGTTGAAATCATGAATGGATGGCCGAAAATGGAAATAGAAGACGGCCATCGGAGCCTTAGGGTCGCCTAGAGAGAGACACCCACGAGGAGTAGTGGGGATGAATGGATATGGTGAGAGAAAACCGCCCCTTCCCATCCCCATAACCCCCCTCGTGGAAAACTCTAAGCGGTAGTACCGGTGCCTAGCAGTAGTACCGCTGCTATGGGCGGTACTACCTCTTATCATCGGTAGTAAAACTGGGGAAGCGGTAGTACAACTCCAGATGTCCCCAAAAACGTCCAAAAACTAGGAAAAATTAAACTTTTATGAAGAAAAAGATAGAAAGCCATGTGAACTAGGTGAGTTCACTCCAAATTGTAAAAGGAAAACATAGATAGAGCATCTTCGAGTGAAGGAGACAAACGTGAGAAGTTCCCGTGAGAGAAATGCCATAAGGAATTGGGGGTGGTGGCCGAAGCCACCTATGTTTGAGTTAGTAGGTACGACACCACGAAGATTTTAACCTTGGGCCCAAAACCATAACTCTTCGTTGAAGCACAAGTGTCATCAAAGATGATTAGAGTGAACGACAGGATTGTTTTATGCATAATAGGGGGAGGCAGAGTTCATGGAGAGAACAACACTCCCCCTAGATCCATGCCTACACCTAAACAAGATAAAATGATGAGAGTGGTGGGGTGTGCCTAGTTTCAATCCATATTGCTCAAATCAATTATATTTAGATCATGCTTAGCTCGTGAAATCTTGCTTCACTCAACGGCTTTGTGAAGATATATGCAAGTTGTTCATTAGTGTTGAGGTAAATGAGATCAATCTGCCCACGCTTGATATGCTCCCGGATGAAGTGGTGATGAATACTGATGTGCTTCGTCTTGCAATGTTGAACCGAGATGTTGGAGATTGAGATGGCACTAATATTATCACAGTAAAGAGGCACTTTTTCACATGTGACACCATAATCCTTTAAAGTTTGCCTCATCCTAGCAACTGAGCACGACAACTTGCAGCAGCTACATATTCAGCCTCAATCGACGGGAGAGAAACACAATTTTGTTTCTTGGAATACCAACTTACCAGATAGGAACCAAGGAATTGGCAACCTCCGGAAGTTGACTTCCAATCCACACGGTCTCCCGCCCAATCCGAATCCGAATATCTTGTGAGATCAAATGAAGCCCCTTTGGGATACCATAAGCCAAAGTTTGGGGTATGAGCCAAATATCGAATGATTCACTTGACCACCACAAAGTGACTTTCCTTAGGTGCGGATTGAAATCATGCACAAATACCCACACTCAATATAATATCCGGTCTAGATGCACAAAGGTAAAGCAGAGATCCGATCATAGAGCAGTATACCTTTTGATCCACGACTTTACCATTTGGATCGAGGTCAAGATGGCAGTTGAGAGGCATGGGACTGTTGGCCTTGGCTTGTTTGAGATCATCCATCTTGAACCTTTGGAGCATGTCTTGAGTGTATTTTGCTTGATTGATGAAGGTTCCATGACTTTGTTGCTTGACCTCGAATCCAAGGAAAAACTTCAACTCTCTCATCATAGACATCTCAAACTTTTTAGTCATTAGTGCAGCAAATTATTCATTAAAAGCTTTGTTAGGAGAACCAAAGATAATATCATAAACATATAGTTAGCATATGAACAAGTTCCCTTTGACCTTCTTAGTAAAAATAGTGGTGTCAATTTTCCGAACTTCAAATCCACGGTCATGTAACATCTCGGTAAGGTGCTCATACCACGCACGTGGGGCTTGTTCTAAGGCCATAGAGTGCCTTATCGAGACCATACACATGATTAGGGAATTTGGGATCCTCGAACCCCGGGGGTTGCTTGACATAAACAACCTCCTTAAGGCGACCATTCAGAAATGTACTCTTCACATCCATTTGGTCTAATTTGAAGTTATGACGAGAAGCAGAAGCAAGCAGCATGCGAATAGTTTCAAGGCCAGCGACGGGAGCAAAGGTTTCACCGTAATCGATACCCTCAACTTGGGAGTAGCCTTGTGCTACCAATCTTGCCTTGTTATGAATGACGACACCGTTCGCATCTTGCTTGTTCTTAAAGATCCACTTTGTCCCAATGACATTATGGTTCTCCTTTCGTCTTGGCACGAGTGGCCACACTTTGTTGCGCTCAAAGTTGTCGAGTTATTCATGCATAGCTTCAACCCAATCCATGTCTTCGAGAGCCACTTGTACCTTTAGTGGTTCAATGCAAGAAACAAACACATGATGGGCACTAAAGTTTGATAATTGACGACGTGTGGTTACCCCTCTTTGTAAGTCGCCGTAGACATTCTCCATGAGAAATATTTCTAAGCATTTTGGAAGTCTTGGCAGCGCGTCTTTCTTGAATCTCCTCAGGGAGCTGAGGAGCATGTTTGATACTTTTACCGCCTTTTTGGTTTAGCCCTTGATCTTGAGCTTGATTTTGTTCTTGTGCTTGCTGTTGATCTTGAACTTGGTCTTGCTCTTGAGCTTGCCCTTGATCTCGAGCATCATCAGAGGGGAGAGCAGGATCAAGGACATCATTTGGTGCAGGAGCATCTTGAGGTTGATCTTCTTCTTGATCAGGATCATGGGGATGAGGGCCTTGAGAGCGTTCTTCGGAAGCGTGTGGGTCTTGTGTCGGTGATGGTTCCACATTGGTGGAACATTGTCCTTCTCTTTCAGCCACAAGGGGTTCCTCAACGGGCAGGAAGTATCCCATGCGCATTCTTCTTATGGATTGGGGAGGAATTTCATCACCAACATCACAAAGAGAACCTTGCTCCACTTGGGAGTCATTATGCTCGTCAAACTCCACATTACACGTCTCCTGAATGAGTCCTGGGGACTTGTTGAGGACATGGTAAGCGCGAGAGTTTGTGGCACAACCAACAAATATGCCCTCTTGAGCTCTGGGTTCAAATTTAGACAAACGAGCACCTTTCTTAAGAATGAAACACTTACAGTCAAACACACGGAAGTACTTGTGGTTCGGATTGTTGACGGTAAGAATTTTATATGGCGTCTTGTTCAAGCCTCTGCGAAGGTAGGGTCGATTGGATGCTTGACAGGTAGTGTTGATGGCTTTGGCCCAAAAGTTATAGAGAGATTTAAAATCCACCATCATGGTTCTTGCCGCATCCATCAACGTTCCATTCTTTTTTCCGCCACACCATTTTCTTGAGGAGTGTAAGGATCAGAGTATTGATGCTTGATTCCTTCATCACTCAGAAATTCATTTAGGGTGTAGTTCTTGAACTTGGTGCCATTGTCACTTCACATCGTCAATATCTTTACATTATGTTGGCATTGAGCTTCATTACCAAAGTCGATGACGGTTTGTTGAGTCTCACTCTTTCTCTTGAAAAAGTATACCCAAGTATATCTTGAGTAATCATCCACTATCACCCAGCAGTACTTTCTTCCCCCAAGACTATCATAAGATGGAGGACCAAAGAGATCCATGTGAACGATTTCCAAGGTCCTTTTTGTGTAGATGGTAGTCATGGGGCGGTGAGATGCCTCATGAATCTTTCCTTCAATACACGCACTGCATGCACGATCTCTGGCGAAACTCACATCGGTTTGTCCGAGAACGTGATCCCCTTTGAGGAGACTTTGCAAAGATCTCAAATTGACATGGGATAGAGGGTGATGCCAAAGCCATCTCACATCCACTTTATCCATTAGGCAAGTCGCAGTCTTAGTGGGTCGCTCCAAAATGTTAACCACATAGAGACCGTTCTCGACATGCCCAACAAAGGTTACTTTAAGAGTCTTGCTCCATAAAAGGGCGACAGAGTCAATGCAAAAGAAAGTACTAAAGCGCATAAGTGCAAGTTGATGAATGCACAATAAATTGTATGCGAGGGTCTCAACAAGCATAATCTTTTCAATAGTAAGTTCCGGAGAAATTACCACCTTGCCGAGATCCAATACCTTTGAAATCGCATCATCACCAAAGGAGACTTGGGTGGCAATGGATGGATCGGGATGAACGTCCACCACCAAGTCCTTTCTTCCGGTCATATGATTTTTTGCTCCACTACGAAGCAACCATGACACCACACCAGAAGCAAACTCCTGCATAAGATCAATGCTTGGATTTATGTACCCATTCTTTAATGGGTCCTCTTATGATAGTAACAATGGTCTTAGGAACCCAAATACAACATTCAATGTACTCATCATAAGAACCAACAAACTTAGCAAAACCAATTCCATCACTGGCATGGCACTAAACATAGGAGGGGTTAAAGACGCCGGCTGTGTTGGGTAGAGGGGTATTTCCCTTCATGGCATTACCACCCTTAGCTTGGTCCTTTTTCTTCCCATGAGTACCCTCCCTAGATTTAACAAAGGTTTCCTTAAGCTTAGGAGGTTGCTTGGTCTTCTTATTATTATTCTTCTTGGACTTGGGTGCAAACCCAACTCCTTCCGTTGCAAGCACTTCCTTTTGACTCCTCAAAAGGTCATTAAGATTATTTTCACCTTGGATGCATGTTACAAGGCATTTCTCAAGCTGCTCTTTTAATTTGGAATTCTCCTCCACAAGATGTGCATGCTCATAACTAGGGTTAGTAGCATGGACATTACCAATTAAAACAATTGGAGAGCAAGTGGCTATTTCCTTAGTGAGTTTTACTTGGAGTTGAGCATGAGACTCTTTTAAAGAGACATGAGCACTCTTGAAGGCCTAGTGAGCCTTGTCAAGTGTTGCAATCTCTTTCTTGAGTCTAACATGATCAAGCTCAAGTACACTCTTTTTGGATTGAAGCACACGGGTAAGAACAATAGCATGATCAAGATATTTCTTTAACTTAGCAAGATCATCGTTAGGTGACTCCTCAAGAATCAAACGAAGTCCTTGCTCTTTTTCAAGAGCAATGGGAAGATCCTCAATCTCATCGGCATAGTCACGACTATGACCTTGTAATGTAGATATAGTTTCTTCATGAGATTCGATAAGGTCATTAGCCTCCCCGAGTTGTTCCAAGAGCAACAAAATGCTTCTTGGATTTACCCTTGAGTTTTCTCATGAATTTACCAAAGGAATTTTCCTCCTCCTCTACCTCTTCCTTTTCGTCTCCGCTATCCATGGTAGCGGAAATGGTAGCTTTGATGTTGCTAGTTTGAGCGCTAGGTGTTACCTTATTAGATGCCTTGTCCATCAGGCACTTGGCAACGCGGTTCTCATTGGGGGCCTTGAAGAGAGACACCTTGCTTGGAGAAGTAGATGCAATAGACACCATGGCCATTCCCATTGCTTCACCACTTCTCTCATCGTCATCACCTCATAGGAGAGGTACTCTTCTTGAGCCACCAACACCTTAGAGTGAATCTTCTTGGCGAAGTTGTTCTTGTTTGGGAAAGACTTGGTCTTGTATTTGTGAATGAGCTTGCCACCATTGTTTGTAGCTCCTCGATATAGCTCACGAGGGTCCTCATCCTCGATCATAGCAAATTCATCAGACTCATCAAGAACCAATTCATAGTTGGACGACTGAATGCTAGAGCTTCCCTTGTACATGAAGATGATGTGCTCCCAACAATCTTTGGCATGAGTGAAGGGACGCAAGTGAGGAAGGTCTTCGACAGGAACAACTACTTGAAGAATGAACAAGGCAATGTGATTGAGCTGATTGTTGGCCTCTACTCTTGGCATGAGGTTTCTTGGATCATGTTGGTAGTACCCTTGCTCAATGATTCTCCAAAGTTGTGTTGAGCTGTGTGTCAAATGAGACTTGATATGAAAAACACAGTTCGCAAAATCATTCTTAACAAACTTTGGTGGAGGACCTAGATTAATAATATGTGGTGGGTAGACCGGTCCTCCATAGACCATGGGAGGAGGAACAGAGGCAAAGGCATTTGCCCCACTTCTTCCTTGAGGCGTTTTATCCTTTTCCCTACTAGCATTTTCCTTTTCGGAATTGCCCCATGAATATGAAGTTGTGGGATTAGCCACCAACAACGGGTCGGTAGGCCGTTCATAAATATCAAGGAAATCCTTAAGCATGTTTTTGACTTTGATAGACAGTGAGGGTCTAAATGTCGACATGACCTCATTTAATTCCTCTCGGGTGACCGAGTTTGCAGCAGCTCCCTCAGGCACCTCCTTAACCCATTCCCCGTTGTCAACCATACTCTTTGGATGGTGAAACCCTTATTAAAGAGACGATGCTCTGATACCAGCTGAAAGGATCGATATGGTTGGCTAGAGGGGGTGAATAGGAAACTAACAAATTTTAAACTTTTCTGTAAACAAAATAGGTTTAGCAATAAAAAGGTTGTCCAGATATCCAGCTAAGAGAACAACCTATATGATGGTAATAACAACAATAATAAGAAAGAAGTAAATACAAGTAAAGGTAAGAGATAACCACAAGTGGAACCAATGAAGAGAAGAATTTGTTTCTCAAGTTCCTTCCCTTTGAGGGGAAGTACGTCTTGAGCGGTGTGGAGGCACAATGCTCCCCAAGATGCCACTAAGGCACCGTATTCTCCTCATGCCCTCACACGATGCGAGGTGTCGTGATTCCACTAAGTGGTGCCCTTGAAGGTGGCAACCAAACCTGTGCAAACAAGGTTGGGGCAATCTCCACAAATTAATTGGAGGCTCCCAACGAGACCACGAAGCTTCACCACAATGGAATATGGCTTTGAGGTGACCTCAACCGTCTAGGGTGATCAAACACTCAAGAGTAACAAAATCCGCAAGGGATTAGTGGGGGGAATAAAATTACTCTTGGTGAAAGTGTAGACCAAGGCCCTCTCAACCAAATACTAGAATGTCGTCAAGTTTTGTTGGCTAGGGAGAGAGATCGGGCTAAAATGGAGATTGGGGCAACAATGGAGCTTAGGGGGCAAAAGGTAAAGTTCTCATGGAAGAAGAACCCCATTATATAGTGGGTGAGGGAATCTACAAGTTACCCACCCCCTGTGCACGAGCCAGAGCAGTACTACCGCTACTGGGAGCGGTAATACCGATGACAGGAAGTAGTACCGCTCACGGGAGCGGTACTACTGCTCAGGCAAAGGGAGGGCAGGCCAGAACCAAGGCAGAGCACCTAGTACCACCCTGAGCGGTAGTAACAAGCGGTGGAACCGCTTCACGGGTGATACTACCGTCGAGTACTACCGCTAAAATCGACCACAAAAGAGTTCGCACTTTTGGAGAGCAGTACAGGCCAGAGGCACCAGCAGAGCACTACCGCTCAGAGCGGTACTACCGTCGGCCAGGCAGTACTACAGGTGATAAGCGGTACTACTGCCTGGAAACTGCCAGGCAGAGCAAGGCAAGGTAGAAAGCTCCATCGAAGCAAAAAATGGGTGAGGAAGAAAGTGTACATGATGATTCCACCCACACTTTTCCAAATCGGATCCCCTATTAATAGTATGACTTTTCCTACGACCCAAGTCCAGCGACAACAAGGCGTAAGAGCGAAAACCGTCTTCACATCAAAACACCGATGGGCAAGAATCGTCTTTGTGCAAACCTAGAAAAAACCTAAAAGGCTTATTGCACATGATTAGTCGTCAAAAGTGTCGACATCAATCACCAAAATTATTGGGGTAGAAATATGCCCTTACAACATGGAGGATACTGTCCACCCCTTGCTGCTTCATGAGCGATACGGCACACAAAACAAAAATTTATTTTGAACGTTAGAGTTGGCACATGCAAATTTACCTTGAATGTCGTTGAAATACCGCATAGGTAGGTATGGTGCACTCATTTGGCACAACTATAGGTTCAGGATTTGGATGCCCAAGCAGTATCCTCGCTTAGTACAAGTGAAGACTATCAAATAGATTGAGAAGCGCCCAACCAAGGTACACAAATCATCATAAGCGAACGTTAAACATAACTAACACTGAATAATGCAACACAAGTACGATGTAATTTCATAGCATAATTATTGACTTCGTGTGCATGCATAGGGAATCACAAACCTTAACACCAATATATTCCTACTAAAGCATAATTACTCATCAACATAACTCACATATCACTATCTTCATATCGCAAAACTATTGCAAAGAATGAAGTTTAATATCCAATGATCTTCATGAAAGTTTTTATTATATCTTTCGTGGATATCTATCACCTTGGGACTAATTTCATTTAAAAAATTGCCATTAAAACTAACAAGCTCTCACACAAATATAAGTGAAGAACCAGAGCACAAGTTACTTTAAAACTTTCAACTCTCAAAATAATATAAGTAAAGCAAAAGAGGATTTCTTAAAAATTTCTACTAACTCTCAAAATAATCTAAGTGAATCATGAGAGAAAAATTCTTCAAAATAACATCACCATCGTGCTAAAAAGATAGAAGTGAAGTACTAGAGAAATTCCATGTCTCTAAAAAATTTAAGTGAAGCATAATGTGTGATTCTAACAAATAATATCATAATTTGGCTCTCTCAAATGGGTGTGTTCAGCAAGGTTTGTTATTGCAAACGAACAAGCAAACCAAGCAAAGACGCATATAGTACAAGACTCTCTAAGCAAAACTCATGATATGTGACGAATAAAAATATAACTCCAAGTAAAATTACCAATGGTTGTTAGAAGAAAGAGGGGTTGCCTTCCGGGGCATCCCCAAGATAAATTGCTTGGTACTCTTTGTATATTACCTTGGGGTTCCATGGAGCATCCCCAAGATTATGGTTTTATCACTCCTTATTCCTTCATCCATCGTGATCTCACCCTAAACTTCAAAACTTCAATCACACAAAACTCAACAAAACATTCGTGATAAACTTTACTTTAGGTACTATTTAAAATCTATTCCAATTTTGTTTTTGCATTATACCTAATGTATTCTAACTTTACCGGGGCTTATATGTAATGCCCAGTGTGTAAGTTGCCATATTTGGAACCTTCATGTATGTGGGTCCATCTTGTCAGTGCCTTGTGAGATATGCATGTGTTATTTCATGTGATATTACCTTGTCTACCATTGCATTCATGCATCCATATCATTCTTGCCTTCCTTGTGTTGTTGTTGTTGTTGATCCATGAATGTGGTATGTGTGTGATGTGCTATGTGATGTGATGTGGAGTGGTGTTTGAAAGTGGGGTGCAACTATGTTAGTTTCAAATAGGTTTCAACCCCCCCCCCCTTTCTCTATTTCTCAAAGATCAATTTTTACTTGCTCTATCCCTGATTCAAAAATGTAGATCTTTTAGAGTAATTTGTGGTGGATGTGGTGCTAGGTTTAAAGTGTTTTGAATCTATGTTTGAGAGGGGTATATATTCACAAAACAGATTATTTAGTTCTGTTTTGCAAATATTTAAGTGCTCCAAAAATTCCCTTTTCTTTTTATTTAAATAGGTCAAAATTCCCTTATGACCAGGGCCATTTTTTTTTATTTTAGAGTCAACAGTGTTGCATGTGTATTTATTTTTGTCTTTATTTTGTTTTAAATAGAAGACCCCCGGTGGGTTTTTCTTTTCTTACGTGGCGCTCCGAGCGGGCCTCCTCCTCCTCGCTGGCCGAGTAGCCCCTAGCACAGCAGCCCGCTCCTGTTGACGGCGTCTTCTTCTTCCCCCCTCCTTTCCGTCAGGTCTTGCTCATGGACGTCGAGGTGGCCTCCCTCGCCCTGTATTTAACCCTTGGCGTGCGTGCCCTGGCTAGGGTTCCTCCAAGACGCCGCCATCTCCTTCCTCTTCCTGCTCCCTCTCCCTGGATCGACAGAAGGCGAGCTCCTCCTCCGCCATGGCCGATCCGTGAAGAGCTCGTCGTCGTTGTTGCCGTGCACCTCGTTCCTCTCCAAGCATTCCAGGAGCATGTGGGACCTCAAGGGAGCCCGTTCCTGCAGCTAGCCATCGACGATCTACCCTGCTTCCTATACTTCGATGATGACCTCCTTCCACACCGATGACCACCTCCGCATCGGCTACTTCCACGACGTCCCCTTCTTCCTCTCCGGCAGGCGTGTCCTCCTCGAACAGTGGGTGAGCAGATGCACACCTCCCCCTTCCCTGATAGCAAGATCGCGTTTAGGGTCGTAGCATTGCCGCCGTGCATCTCTCTGTCGCTGGTGCCGCCGCGTGCTCGTGGAGCAGTAGATGTAGTGCATCTCGCAGCGAGTTTAGTGATGGAATGGGTTCGTGGGAGTCCCCTCTCCCTTCCAGCAACGAGCCGTTGGCCAATTTGTAGCATAGCGCTCGCGGTGAGCCTCCCCTGTTCCGGCCACCTACGGGTTTTGGTACATCCAGAGGGGTTGCTCAAAAGAGCAAAGCCCCCCTCTTTGTTAACATTCGATACCGCAACACAGTGGCAGTGGTGTGTTTTACCTTAGCGCAGGTCGTGAGTACGAGCCCCCGCAGCGCACCCCCTTTTTTGTTGATTTGTTTCAGGCACAGTAGCAGCATAGGCAAACATACCCTGTATGCCTCCTCTGTTTTGTCGAGCCAGGAGCAGTAGCGCAGTGGATGTGCTTGTGTGTGGAGTGCAGTAGGGCATGGGTTCGAATCCCCTCTGCCCCCTTTTATTTTCTTATTTCTTTTGCTGTTCTATAGCTTGTTGCTTGCTATTCTATAGATAGGTTGCTGGTTAAATGGCTTGGGCATCTCTATTTTGTTGCCTAGGATCTTAAACCAGTAGTTTTTCCCTTGTTTTAGTTAGTGAGCATGTGTAGGGATTAGTGGTGCTAGTGTATGTGTGTAGGATGTGTATGTGTGTGCAAGCTTCCATGTGTATGTGTGCTTGTGTGGTGCAAGCACCCAAGAGCTTGTGTAGGTGTATGTGCCTATGTGTGTGTGTGTGCTTGTGCACATGTGCATGAGGTGTGTGCTCGTGAGTGTGCAAGCACCCATGTGTTGTGTGAGTGTGTATGTATCCATGTGGTGATGTGTGTGTGTGACACCCACATGCCAAGGCATGGCTTTGCCCTAGTGAGAACTTGTGTGCAAGCATGAATGTGTGTGTGTTAGTGGTAGACGATGTGAGTGAAAGTATGTGTGTGTTTGGAGACTACCATGTGTAGGTGTGTGCATGAGCACTTGCGTATGCTTGATGTATGTGTGTGTATGGTGATGTGCTATGGCACACATACATGAGGTCTAAACCCTCATGACACCATTAGAGTTGTGAGTGTGTGCAAGTGCATGTGTAGGTGATGAACTAGTGTGCATCACATATGATATGGCACCATTTGCATCTATGTGATTCCATGTAGAATTTCCTTTCAACTTTGTGCCTATTTGTTCTATGCAAGTACCCAGGTATTATATATGCTTAGAATCATCCCAGGAATCCATTGGTGAAATCAGTTTCCCCTTTTGGACACTTTCTAGAAATGTCATTTTTCTGTTTTGTTCTATGTTTGGAGCTAGGTGCCATGTGATATGATGAGCCTAAGAGGATGATTCCTTGTTGTGGCAGTAGTGGGTGAACCCCTCTACAGCATGGTGGTTTTGTTTCATGCTTAGGAGTTTTTATGTGCAAGTTGTGCTTTGTCAAAGTAGGCATGTGGCTGAAATTGTCAATTTAGTGAAAATCTGTGATTTTCACTAAGTCTGAGAAATTGCTCTTATTTTCTTCCCTTGTAGTTGTGGTTGCAAAAGTTCATGTGTTGGGAATCAGCCCATGCAATCAACTAGAGAGTTGGAGCTTTTGTGTTTGTCTAGCTCTCTGTCAATTTTCATGGACTTTCACTTCCTCTAGATATTGTTTTGGGGGCTGTCAAAATGCTTCAGAGCATAAATAGCTGGTGAGAATCTGAGATTTTCACTAAGTCCCTAAAAACTGATACTTTTGTCCAAGTTAGCACCTGTAGATCTTTCTGTGTGTAACTCCTTTGTATTATCTTTTTTCTCATGCTTGAAGAGATGTTGAATAGCTTTTGCCACATATCTTGTTTGCCACTTTTGGGTGGCTGTAGGTGCTTTGCAAGTTGCCCTCAAACTGCTATGACGTTGTTTAGGACAGTTTGTATAGTTTTGTTGTTTTGAAGCTTGTGATAGTATTGTTGGTGGTGTGGTGAGTTTCTTTGCACCACCCCACATATACTTGCTTGTTTGGTCTTGTGGCAACGTGGGAATACCAGAAGTATGCCATTGGAGAGTGCTTGTGATTGATTTGATCCATAGGACTCCATTTCTTGTTTCGTAATTTCCGGTTGATCCGTAGCTCCGTTCTCAATGTTCTTTTTATGTTTTTGCATCGTTTTCTCGTGATGCACCTGTTCATGTCATCTTCATGCATGTAAAGATAGCTTAGAGTGATGTTTTGTCCAGAAGTTTGTATTTTCTTCTCATGCATATGCAAGTGACTATAATAGAGATGCATGCTACATTCTCATCCCATGCATCATGTGTTTGTGGCATTATGTTGTGTTGTTGTTCATTGGATGTTGTTTATATTGGGTAGCATCGGGATCGGAGAGCGAGTATGTGGATTCGGGAGAGTACGTGCAGGACGAACAAGAGCAGTTCCAAGATGAGGATATCACAAGCAAGATGACCATGACCTTGATACCATTTCTAGCCTTGTTGTGCTTAGATTCACGTTTCCTTCGTCATATGCTCTCTGCCTACCACTGATATAATTACCTCCTATTATTTCCATGAAACCCAAACACATTCCCCTCCTAGCTAATATTGAATTGCTAACTAAGCTTGCTCAGCTTCTAATGTTAGCGTTGCTAGTTGCAGTTGCCAATTGTCTGATGTGATAACATGAGTTTTGATATAATTATGTTTAAATTTGTTATTTAATTAATGCACCTATATACTTGGTAAATGACGGAAGGCCTAGCCCTTTGCCGGCTGATTTGTTCCGTTATTTCCGCCTTAGTTTCCGGCTACCGGTGTTTGATTCCATAATTGATCGCTCCTAACACGTTCCGGGTTGTTATGGGGACGCCCTTGATAAATCGTGTAGTGTTAAGACTTGTCTGGCAGGACCCAACATTGCTATTAATTTGCTAATCACTTAATAATAATTTGCATAGGGAATAGCTACCCTGAGGAATTAATCAACAACCCCGGCCAGTGCTCCTCATGAGTGTTGGTCCAAACTAGAGCAGCGTGCAGGGCCATCCCGGGGAAACTCGGGAGATCTCTCTAGCCACCGTACGCTTCGCTTATCCGGCATGTCCTGAGACTGAGATACGCTGCTCATATCGGGGTCGTCTACACGTCGGGAGGTCCTTCTAGTCTTGTCTTACCTTAGCGATATATCTTGCGTATAGGAATCCCAGTGAAGCTTTGGTTCTCCCCAGAGTTGAGGTTTTCCTCTAAGGAATCTAACGAGATCACGAGATTCGTGATAGAAGATTACTTTGCGGCCCGTGACCGTTTGTGATGGACTAGTTGGAGCACCCCTGCAGGATTTAATCTTTCAGAAAGCCGTGTCCGTGGTTATGTGGAAACTTGGAAACTTTGTTAACATCCGGTTCTAGATAATTTGAATTAATTCTAATAAAACTGCCAAACGCGTGCGTAACCGTGACTTTCCCCTTCGAAGACCTCTCTTCGATCGGGAACACGGTGGGGTTGTGTTTGACGTAAGTAGGTGTTCAGGATCACTTAGTGATCATCTAGTCTTCTACCACCCGCGTAGACCACCACATCAATAACTTGTTCTTTGTAAGTTAGCCACCATAAATGCTTAGGATGCTGCAACCTAGACACTGAACCTTCCTCACCTAATAACTTGACTAGTTTCGGTACCGAGGTCATAGATTGCTTAGACCCCGTGGCTCACAGATTACTTCAACACCCCAACAGGTACATGTACGCCCGACACAGGTGATCCCGATGGCACACAGCTGACGTGGTAGTACGACGAGGAGAACGACCGCCTATACGTGAACTATCAAGAAGACTGAGACATGGTCGTGATCGTGGCCAAGCATGCGGGATAGCATAGCCTTTTCTTATGTTATGTAGTCCGTAGCGGAACTACCTTGTCTGAATAATGTGTGGCTGTAACTCTGATATTATCTATGTGAGATGGCAAATGACTCCCTATTTGTCATTCTTTAATTATGTATGTGATATGTTTATCTTGCTTGCGAAACGCTTATATGCGCTTCTTTCCATTTTGGGGTATCGGCCCCTAAATCGGAAAGGACCGCATCTTAGACGTTACAAGTTGGTATCAGAGCTTTACGACCATAGGAGCCTTTGTGTGATCATACTTGGCCGAGTTGAGTCTAGTAAAATGTTTTGAGTCTTAGTTATATCGGAGAGTAGGATTCTTATTTTCTCCTCTTCCATGCTCTGGTGAGGTTCCCGACTTAGGAAATCTTAATTCTACTCCTCTTCTCGCTCAAATTTATTTTTAGGATCACGCAGGTATTTTGAAATCTATATGATATCGATGTGACGGAGTTCTGTATTGGTGCCTCCTGTCTGCCTTGATTTCTTCCAAGGAGTTGAGCTCCAAGGGATTCTTGTGCACATCGCCATCATTCAGATTTCAGAGTATCTCAGAACGAAGGATGTTCGTAATTGCTTCAATACTAGTAGTGGCGAGATAACCCCGATGTCCCCAGTACTGGTGCAGATTGTTCGGGAGTACTTCCATACTTTGTATCGTTGTGATCACGAGGGTCTATAGTAGATGAAGGTCCGAGATTCTGGTTATGTGTTGACAGATGTGATACATTGGACGGGTTAGTATAGGAGTTGTGTGAATATTACTCCTTGTATCCGTGTACCAAATTGCATGACCAGATATTTCGGGAATTCATAGGTGGGATATCAAGTAGTGACTTATAGGACAATCTTCCTACAGATGCATGATGTGAGGTTGGGATTCGACATTCAGTGGGTATGTTTGTTCACGGTCGTCTTACAGCGGTTCTCGTTGTGTCTTAAAGAGTCCTTGTAACTTGCTACGACTCGGGGATACTTCGTAAGTAGTGTGCACTACCTTGCATAGGATGGGTACTGTAAATTCGAGCCCGTGCGATCTTATCCACGAAGATATCCGATGGAATCTCGATCATACATTTGTTCCGAGCAGTTCTAGCTCATACTTGTTTGCAAGTGGTCTTAATCAGAATTTTGTCGACAACCACTTTGAGGAAGCATTCTTACTATTTTGTTCGAGTGCAATTGCTAATATTCCTGTTCAGATATTCCTACCTTTTTACTCAACTTTACCTTCAATGTATTCTGTGGGCTAATGTGTTGTCTGCCTTCACGATGGCTCCACCAACTTGTCAGAATCCAGGTCGTGAGGGTGCTCACATGCCGCCACCACCTCCTCCGCCAGAAAATCCTCCTCTGCCGCCTCCTCCTCCTGCAGAGGCTTGGCAAGCGGTGATGGCTTCTACAAATGCAAACACTCAGATGATGATATAGTTGTTGCAAGAGAGGACTAATCAGCAGCAAGGCAACTTCAACCATGGTGGCAATCAGTTTGCTAATCTGAGTCAGTTCCTGTCAAATCAGCCGAAGACTTTCACGTCATGTGACCAGCTGTTTGATGCTGAGGATTGGATCCGTGACATGAACAAGCACTTTGAATGCAGCAATGTTCGTCTAGAGGATTTCGTCAAGTTGGCAACATTCCAGCTGAAGGGGCAAGCATCAATCTGGTGGCAGTAGTTGAAGGATTACAGTGGTGCCAGAGTGATCACTTGGGATGAGTTCTGCAAAGACTTCAGGTCCCACTACATCCCGTCTAGCTTTGTGGAGGAGATGCGTGAGAAGTTCAGGCGCTTAAAGCAAGGTGGTAACTCCGTGTACAAGTGCAACGTCGAGTTCCATGAGCTAGCCCGATATGCCTTGCAGGACATTCCTAATCAGAAGAGCAAGATTTATCAGTTCAGAGGTGGTTTGAAAGAGGATTTGCAGCTAGCCCTCGCTTTGCACGATCCTCAGGAGTTTGATAAGTTCTACAACTTGGCTCTCATGGCTGAGGCAGCTTTGCTCAGGGTGGAGAATTCAAAGAAGGGCCTCATAGATTCCAGCTCGTCTTCCTCAACTCAGGTGGTTCGGAAGCAACGGAAATATTGGGTGTCTCCTCCTCCTCCTTGGCACACACTTCAGTTCAAGCATTTAAGTGGCCTGGTTCTTCCCACCCACCCTACCCAGCTTTCTAGCAGAGGTATCAGCAGCAGAAGCAAGGGCCTCCTCAGACATAGTACCGTCAGCCGGGAGATGTTACTTGTCACAAGTGTGGGCAGAAGGGGCACTATGCCAACAAGTGCACTTCTCAGCTCCGTCTTCCGCCTCCTCCTCTAGGCAAACCTCCAAGCAATGCTATCGGGAAGTTCAACTCCAGGTCTGCTAGAGTCAATATGGTGAACGCAGCTTAAGCAGACAACTCCTCAGATGTCATTATGGGTAACCTTTCAGTCAATGATATTCCTGCTAAAGTCTTGTTTGATTCTGGTGCTTCGCATTGCTTTATGTCAAAGTCATTTTTCATCAAGCATGATTTTCCCTCGACAATTTTGGATAGACCTTTGGGTGTTTTTCCGGGTGCGCAGATGAGGTCAAATTCTATAGTTCCTGATGTCTCTGTCAAGATGGGCGATTATGCTTTTCTGGCTTCTCCATATGTCTTGGGCAATTCCGACATTGATTTGATCCTTGGTATGGACTGGTTGGCTATGAACAAGGCATCGATTGATTGTGAAGCTAAAGAAGTGAAGCTTACTCACTCTTCAGAGGACGTGATTATCTTCGCGGCGTGCGATGACACAATCCGTCTATTTTCCTTAAATGAGAACGGTGAGATTAATCCAATTTCGCAAGTCCCAGTGGTCTGCGAATATGAAGATGTGTTTCCAGAAGAACTGCCAGGAATGCCTCCGCACCGAGAAGTTGAATTCGTTATTGAGCTTGAACCAGGTACTGAGTCTGTGTGCAAACGGCCATACAAATTGGGTCCAGAAGAGCTGAAGGAACTTAAGAGGCAACTCGATGAGCATGAGCGTTTGGGTCTGATCAGACCAAGCTCGTCGCCTTGGGGCTGTGGAGTGTTGTTTGTCAAGAAGAAAGATGGCATGGACCGATTGTGTGTCGATTACCGTCCATTGAACAAGAAGACAATCAGAAACAAGTATCCACTTCCTAACATTAGTGAGTTGTTCGAATAGTTGAAAGGGGTAAGGTCTTCTCCAAGCTCGATCTCAGGATGGGCTATCATCAAATTTGCATTCGCGAAGATGATATTCCAAAGACTGCTTTTAGGACAAGTTTTGGCTCGTATGAGTATACGGTGATGCCTTTTGGTATGGCAAATGCTCCACCGACATTTTGTCGAATGATGGACTACATATTCTCTCCGTTCAATAATGAATTTGTCTTGCTTTATCTCGATGATATTCTGGTCTTTTTGGAAACTAAGGAAGAGCATGAAGAACATCTTAAGCTGGTGCTTGATAAGCTGAGAGAGCATAAGTTCTAAGCCAAGTTTTCCAAATTTGACTTATGGTTGAAAGAAGTTATCTACCTTGGGCACATCATCTCTGCCGCGGGCATCAAAATTGATCCGTCGAAGGTGCAGGCCATTGTTGAGTGGGAGCCTCCGCAAAATGTGAATCAGCTTCGAAGCTTTCTCGGGCTTGCAAGCTATTTTAGAAGATTAGTTGAGAACTTCTCCAAGATTTCTAAGCCTCTCTCAATTCTTCTTCAGAAGGGTGTGAAGTATGTCTGGTCTCCAGAGTGTCAGTTGGCCTTCGACACACTCAAAGAGAAGGTCTCCTCTACTCCAGTCTTGGTTCCTCCTGATGACTCCAAACCTTACCAAGTGTTCTGCGACACCTCTCTTCAAGGTCTTGGTGCAGTTCTGATGCAAGAGAAGAAAGTGGTAGCTTATACCTCGAGGCAGTTGAAGCCAGGTGAGAAGAATTAACCTGTGCATGATCTTGAGCTGGGGCAGTGGTACATGCTGTGATGACTTGGAGACACCTCTTGTTGGAACGAAAGGTTGAAGTGTTCACCGATCACAAGAGTCTCAAGTACATCTTCACCCAGCCTAACCTGAATCTTTGGCAAGCTCGCTGGCTGGAAATGCTCCAAGATTTTAATCCAAGCGTTAAGTACACTCCAGGCAAAGCTAATGTCGTGGAAGATGCTTTGAGCAGGAAGGCTTACTACAACAGTCTCATTCTGAAGCCTCTCCAGCCTGACCTTTGTGTATCTTTCAGAAAGCTCAACCTTCAGTTAGTACCTTAGGGATTCCTTGCAATCTTTAGATCTCTCCTACCTTGGAAGATAAGGTCCGACCAGCACAAGTTCTTGATGCAATGGTGAAGAAAGTTAAGATTGGCTTGGCAAAGGGAGTTCCCAAATATAAGTGCTTCAGTGTTGATGCCAGAGAGACGTTATTCTTTGAGGATCGTCTTGTCGTTCCGAAAGGTGATCTCAAAAAGGTTATCATGAAAGAAGCTCATAACTCTCTGCTCTCAATACATCCAGGAAGCTCCAAGATGTATCAGGACTTGAAACAGACCTTCTGGTGGACTCGCATGAAGCGTGAGATTGCTCAGTTCGTAAATGAATGTGATGTATGTCGACGGGTGAAATCAGAGCATCAACATCCAGCAGGTCTTTTGCATCCATTGCCCATTCCCGAGTGGAAGTTTGACCATATTGAGATGGATTTCGTCACCGGGTTTCCTAAGTCCAAGAAGGGTAACGATGACATCTTCGTCGTCATCGACAAGTTGAGTAAAGTGGCTCATTTTCTTCTAGTCAAAGAATCCATCTCGGCAGCTCAGCTTGCAGAGTTGTACACCTCCAGGATAGTATCTTTGCACGGCGTGCCTATGTTGATTTCTTTGGATCACGGAAGTATCTTCACATCCAAGTTCTAGGACTCTTTTCAGTCTGCGATGGGTACAAAGATACAATTCAACACAACTTTTCATCCTCAGACTAGTGGGCAAGTCGAGAGAGTCAATCAGGTCCTTAAGGATATGCTGAGAGCCTGTGTCATTTCTATTGGCAGGAAGTGGGAAGACTGCGTGCCTTTCGCTAAGTTCTCGTATAACAACAGTTATCATGCTAGTTCAGGCAAATCTCCGTTTGAGATTCTCTATGGCAGGAAGTGTCGAACCCCGCTCAATTGGTCCAAGACTGGCGAGCGTCAGATTCTTGGGAATGACTTGATAAAAGAAGCTGAAGAGATGTGTCGGGTCATTCGAGATAATCTCATAGCAGCGCAGTCCCGTCAGTAGAGCTATTATGATAGCAAGCATCATGACATGTCTTATGAGCTCGATGACTTCGTCTATCTCAAAGTGTCTCCTATGAAGGGCGCACAACGTTTTGGGATCAAAGGCAAGCTTGCGCCTCATTTCGTTGGTCCTTTCAGAGTTGTTGGCAAGAGAGGCGACCTTGCGTATCAACTTGAGCTCCCTTCCAACTTTGCAAATGTGCATGACTTGTTCCATGTCTCTCAACTCCGGAGATGCTTCAAGACTCCCGAGCGCACACTTGATCTTCAAGACATCGACCTTCAACACGACCTATCCTATCGTGAGCATCCAGTTGTGGTTCTCGAGGCGACTAAGCACAAGACCCGCAACAAGTCTATCAAATTTCTCAAGGTGCAGTGGTCACACCATTCCGATAAAGAGGCCACTTGGGAACGCGAGGATCACCTCCATTCCGAATTCCCAGAGTTCTTTCAGTCCTAGATCTCGGAGCGAGATCTTTTTGTAGTGTGGGAGAGTTTGTAATACCCGATAGTGTAACTTGCCATATTTGGAACATTCATGTATGTGGGTCCATCTTGTCAGTGCCTTGTGAGATATGCATGTGTTATTTCATGTGATATTACCTTGTCTACCATTGCATTCACGCATCCATATCATTCTTGCCTTCCTTGTGTTGTTGTTGTTGTTGATCCATGAATGTGGTATGTGTGTGATGTGCTATGTGATCTGATGTGGAGTGGTGTTTGAAAGTGGGGTGCAACTATGTTAGTTTCAAATAGGTTTCAAACCCCTCCTTTCTCTATTTCTCATAGCTCAAGTTTTACTTTCTCTATCCCTGATTCAAAAATGTAGATCTTTTAGAGTAATTTGTGGTGGGTGTGGTGCTAGGTTTAAAGTGTTTTGAATCTATGTTCGAGAGGGGTATATATTCACAAAACAGATTATTTAATTCTATTTTGTAAATATTTAAGTGCTCCAAAAGTTCCATTTTCTTTTTATTTAAATAGGTCATAATTCCCTTATGAGTAGGGGCATTTTGTTTTATTTTAGAGTCAACAGTATTGCCTGTGTATTTATTTCTGTCTCTGTTTTGTTTTCAATAGAAAAACCCCAGTGGGTTTTTCTCTTCTTACCTGGCGCTCTGAGAGGGCCTCCTCCTCCTCACTGGCCCAGTAGCCCCTCGCGCAGCAGCCCGCTTCTGTTGATGGCGTCTTCTTCTTCCCCTCTCCTTTCCATCAGTTCCTTCAGAGTCAGCGAGACAGAGAGGCGACGTCGTGCTCATGGACGTCGAGGCGGCCTCCCTCGCCCTCTATTTAACCCTTGGCATGCGTGCCCTGGCTAGGGTTCCTCCAAGCCGCCGCCATCTCCTTCCTCTTCCTCCTCCCTCTCCCTGGGTCGACGGAAGGCGAGCTCCTCCTCCGCCATGGCCGATCCGTGAAGAGATCGTCGCTGTCGTTGCCATGCACCACGTTCCTCTCCAAGCGTTCCAGGAGCACGCGGGACCTCAAGGGAGCCCGTTCCCGCACCTAGCCGTCGACGATCTACCCTTCTTCCTCTACTTCGACGACGACCTCCTTCCGCTCCGACGACCACCTCTGCATCGGCTACTTCCACGACGTCCCCTTCTTCCTCTCCGGCAGGCGTGTCCTCTCGACCAGTGGGTGAGCAGATGCACACCTCCCCCTTCCCCGGTAGCAAGATCGCATGTAGGGTCGTAGCATCGCCGTCGTGCATCTCTCTGTCGCCGGTGCCGCCGCGTGCTCGTGGAGCAGTTGATATAGTGCATCTTGCAGTGAGTTTAGTGATGGAATGGGTTAGTGGGAGTCCCCTCTCCCTTCCAGCAACGAGTCGTTGGCCAATTCGTAGCATAGCATCGACAGTGAGCCTCCCCTATTCCGACCACCGTCGGGTTCTCGTAGATTCAGAGGGTTTGCTCAAAAGAGCAAAGCCCCCCTCTTTGTTAACATTCGATACCGCAACACTGTGGCAGTGGTGTGTTTTACCTTAGCGCAGGTCGTGGGTTCGAGCCCCCGCAGCGCACTCCCCTTTTTTTTGTTGATTTGTTTCGGGCATAGTAGTAGCAGAGGCGAACATACCCTGTATGCCTCATCTGTTTTGTCGAGCCAGGAGTAGTAGCGCAGTGGATGTGCTTGTGTGTGGAGTGCAGTAGGGCATGGGTTCGAATCCCCTCTGCCCCCTTTTACTTTCTTATTTCTCTTGCTGTTCTATAGCTTGTTGCTTGTTGTTCTATAGATAGGTTGCTGGTTACATGGCTTGGGCATCTCTATTTTGTTGCCTAGGATCTCAATCCAGTAGTTTTTCCCTTGTTTTAGTTAGTGAGCATGTGTAGGGATTAGTGGTGCTAGTGTATGTGTGTCGGATGTGTATGTGTGTGCAAGCTTCCATGTGTATGTGTGCTTGTAGGTGTATGTGCCTATGTGTGTGTGTGTGTGTGTGCTTGTGCACATGTGCACTAGTGCATGTGCATGAGGTGTGTGCTCGTGAGTGTGGAAGCACCCATGTCTTCTGTGAGTGTGTATGTATCCATGTGGTGATGTGTGTGTGTGAGACCCACATGCCAAGGCATGGCTTTGCCTTAGTGAGCACTTGTGTGCAAGCATGAATGTGTGTGTGTTAGTGGTAGATGATGTGAGTGTAAGTATGTGTGTGTTTGGAGACTAGCATGTGTAGGTGTGTGTGCATGAGCACTTGTGTATGCTTGATGTATGTGCGTGTATGGTGATGTGCTATGGCACACATCAATGAGGTCTAAACCCTCATGACACCATTGGAGTTGTGAGTGTGTGCAAGTGCATGTGTAGGTGATGAACTAGTGTGCATCACATATGATATGGCACTATATGCATCTATGTGATTCCATGTAGAATTTCCTTTCAACTTTGTGCCTATTTGTTCTATGCAAGTACCCAGGTATTATATATGTTTTTGGGGTCGAATCATCCGAGGAATCCAGTTGTGAAATCAGATTTCCCTTTTGGACACTTCCTGGAAATGTCATTTTTCTGTTTTATTCTATGTTTAGAGCTTGGTGCCATGTGATGTGATGAGCCTAAGAGGATGATTCCTTGTTGTGGCAGTAGTGGGTGAACCCCTCTATAGCATGGTGGTTTTGTTTCATGCTTAGTAGTTTTTATGTGCAAGTTGTTCTTTGTGAAAGTAGGCATGTGGCTGAAATTGTCAGTTTACTGAAGTCTGAGAAACTGCTTTTATTTTCTTCCCTTGTAGTTGTGGTTGCAAAAGTTCTTGTGTTGGGAATCAGCCCTTGCAATCAACTAGAGAGTTGGAGCTTTTGTGTTTGTCTATCTCTATGTCAATTTTCATGCACTTTCACTTCCTGTAGATATTGTTTTGGGGGCTGTCAAAATGCTTCAGAGCATAAACAGCTGGTGAGAATCTGAGATTTTCACTAAGTCCCTGAAAAGTGATATTTTTGTCCAAGTTAGCACGTGTAGATCTTTCTGTGTGTAACACCTTTGTATTATCTTTTTGCTCATGATTGTCGAGCTGTTGAATAGCTTTTCCCACATATCTTGTTTGGCACTTTTGGATGGCTGTAGGTGCTTTTCATGTTGTCCTCAAACTGCTATGATGCTGTTTAGAACAGTTTGTATAGTTTTGTTGTTTTGAAGCTTGTGATAGTATTGTTGGTGGTGTGGTGAGTTTCTTTGCACCACCCCACCTATACTTTCTTGTTTGGTCTTGTGGCAACCTGGGAATACCAGAAGTATGCCATTGGAGAGTGCTTGTGGTAGATTTGATCCGTAGGACTCCATTTCTTGTTTCGTAGTTTCCGATTGATCCGTAGCTCCGTTTTCAACGTTCTTTTTTATGTTTTTGCATCGTTTTCTCGTGATGCACCTGTTCATGTCATCTTCATGCATGTAAAGATAGCTTAGAGTGAAGTTCTGTCTAGCAGTTTGTCTTTTCTTCTCATGCATATGCAAGTGACTATAATAGAGATGCATGCTACATTCTCATCTCATGCATGATGTGTTTGTGGAATTATATTGTGTTGTTGTTCATTGGGATGTTGTTTATATTGGGTAGCACCGGGATCGAGAGCGTACTTGGATTCGGGAGAGTACGTGCAGGACGAACAAGAGCATTTCCAAGCCAAGGACATCACACGCAAGATGACCATGACCTTGATACCATCAATAGCCTTGTTGTGCTTAGATTCACGTTTCCTTCGTCATATGCTCGCTGCCTACCACTGATATTATTACCTCCTGATATTGCCATGAAACCCAAACACTGTCCCCTCCTAGCTAATATTGAATGGCTAAGTAGGCTTGCTCAGCTTCTAATGTTAGCGTTGCTAGTTGGAGGTGCCAATTGTCTCATGTGATAACATGAGTTTTGATATCATTTTGCTTAAATCTGTTATTTAATTAATGCACCTATATACTTGGTAAATGACGGAAGGCCTAGCCCTTTACCGGGTGATTTGTTCCATTATTACCGCCTTAGTTTCTGGCTACCGGTGTTTTATTCCATAACTGATCGCTCCTAACATGTTCGGGGTTGTTATGGGGACCCCCTTGATAAATCGTGTAGTGTTAAGACTTGTCGGGCAGGACCCAACATTAGTGTTAATTTGCTAATCACTTAATAATAATTTGCATAGGGAATAGCTACCCCGAGGAATGAATCAACAACTAGGGCCAGTGCTCCTCATGAGTGTTGGTCCAAACTAGAGCATCGTGCGGGGCCATCCCGGGGAAACTCGGGAGATTTGTATGGCCATCGTACGCTTCACTTATCCTGCGTGTCCTAAGACTGAGATACACGGCTCTTATCAGGGTTGTCGACACGTCGGGAGGTCCTGCTAGTCTTGTCTTACCTTAGCGATATATCTTGCGTATAGGAATCCCAGTGAAGCTTTGGTTCTCCCCAGAGTTGAGGTTTTCCTCTAAGGAATCCGACGAGATCACGAGATTCGTGATAGAGGATTACTTTGCGTCCTGTGACCGTTTGTGATAGACTAGTTGGAGCACCCCTGCAGGGTTTAATCTTCCGGAAAGCCATGCCCGCGGTTATGTGGCAACTTGGAATATTTGTTAACATCCGGTTCTAGATAACTTGAATTAATTCTAATAAAACTGTCAAACGTGTGCGTAACCATGACTGTCCCCTTCGAAGACCTCTCTTCGATCGGGAACACGTTGGGGTTATGTTCGATGTAAGTAGGTGATCAGGATCACATAGTGATCATCTAGTCTTCGACCGCCCGCGTAGACCACCACATCAATAACTTGTTCTTCGTAAGTTAGCCACCATAAATGCTTAGGATGCTCCAACCTAAACACTGAACCTTCATCACCTAATAACTTGACTAGTTTTGGTACGGAGGTCATAGATTGTTGAGTCCCCGTGGCTCACAGATTAATTCAACACCCCAAAAGGTACAGGTACGCCCGACACAGGTGATCCCGATGGCACGCAGCTGATGTGGCAGTACGATGAGGAGAACAACTGCCTATACGTGAACTATCTAGAATACTGAGACATGGTCTCGATCGTGGGCAAGCATGCGGGTTAGCATAGCCTTTTCTTATGTTCTGTATTCCGTAGCAGAACTACCTTGTCTGAATAATGTGTGGATGTAACCCTGATATTATCTATGTGAGATGGCAAACGACTCCCTATTTGGCATTCTTTAATTATGTATGTGCTATGTTTATCTTGCTTGCGAAACGCTTAAATGCGCTTCTTTCCATTTTGGGGCATCGCCCCCTAATCGGAAAGGACCGCATCTTAGACGTTACAATATACCCCCCGATACAAACCATAAAATCATCAAAATAAGCACACAACGCAAAGAAAACATAATCTATAAAAACAGAACAGTCTATAAACCCATACTTCTCTAACATCAAAAATTCTGAGAAAATTAGGAAAACGTAGTGAATTTGTATATAAATCTTGTGTAGAAATTTTAGACACTTTTGACATTTCTGTGATTTTTAGAATTATTTGTACTAAATGCAAAAGTTTCTGTTTTTCAACAAGATCAAAGCAACTAACACCCCACATGATCCTAAAGGCTTTACTTGGCACAAACACTAATTAAAACGTAAAAACACAATTGTAATAGTAGCATAATTGTGCAAACACTCAAGAACATAAAATAGAAGTAAAAAAATATTCATTGGGTTGCCTCCTGTCGGTGCACTTAAGACTGGGGTCTCCTGTGCCCCAGACTTGTGCACGGGCACCGACAACCCCTTTGACGGCAAGTCACGATGAAGGCTGGCAGGAAGACTAACCTACATATTCATCAAGGCCACACCCCCTCCAAGGGTGTGAGGAATAAGCCCAAGCTCCAAGGCCCCGACAAGCCCCTCTTGCCGGGAAGACATCCAAGGCCCCAACAAGCCCTTCTTGTCGGGAAGACGTCCAACGCCCCAGCAACCCTTCCTTGCTCGGAAAAGCATTCAAGGCCCCGACAAGTACTCCTTGCCGGGAAGATAGAAAAGGCCCCGACAAGCTTTCTTTGCCGGGAAGGTAGACTAGGCCACTGGCGAGGACACCATCCCGACAAGCCCCATTCGCCGCCAGGTGTTCCCTCCCGCCACAGTGCCACCGACTACCATAGCGCCAGCGCATCCCTCATGCTCCAGCACAACACCCAGGTGTCAAAACACCTGGGTACGTGTATTACCATCTTGATGCGGACCAGGAGACTGGCGATACATTTACTGCCCCTGACACCGCTGTAGTTAGATAGCGGTGAACCCTGTTCAGTATACAGATCGTGAACCCTCTATTGAGCATTGTTGGTGACCCCTTCGCCTATAAAAGGAGGCCTAAGGCTCAGTTCTAAGGGGTTAGATACTCCGGGCATTGGCCAACATGCAATCACTGTAGCAAGTAATCCTATAGTAAGCATGTAATACAATAAACAAAGCAGGAGTAGGGTTTTACGCACTAAGCGGCCCAAACCTGGGTAAAAACATTCCCGGTGCTGATCGCTAGCTCTGCTCTTGGCACCACCCCTCTCCGCACCGAACGATCAAGGGATCCTTGGAGGTTCCCATAGGTGTCATTTTCCTGACACCTCCCAACAAGCTCTTTCTTTATAGCCATTAAGATAGGCTTGAGATTTTATTGATGCTAACATGAAAGATAGAAGTTGAAACACAAATAGAGCATCATGTAGCATAAGACAAACACATTTAAGTCTAACACACTTCCTATGCATAGGCATCTCATAAGAAAATAAATTATAAAGACAAGAAATATCTAACATATGCATGGAAGAAGAAAGGAACAATAACAATCTCAACATGAAGAGAGATAGTTTAGTAACATGAATATTTCTATAAACATATTTCTCTCTCTCATAATAATTATATGTAGGATCAAATTCAAATTCAACAATATAGCCATCACATAAAATATTCTCTTCATGATCCACATGCATACAAGTCTTATAATCTTCCAAGGTAGTGGGATTAACATTAGCTAAAGCCATGACCTCTCCAAACCAACTTTCATCGGAAAATTCAAGAGATAGATAATTATCCAAAATTTTGGGATCATTATTACCTAAAGTTGACACTCTTCTAAACCCACTTTCAATATTATTGCAAACATTATTATCTATATCATATTCATCATGAGGATTAAATAAATTTTCAAGATAATAAGAAGCATCACCCCAATCATGATCATTACAATGAGTAATGGACATGACAAAATTACCATCCCTAATCTTGTAGTTCTCCATATTATTAGCACAATTGACATTAATAGAATTTATAATAACACCATTGCAATCATGCTTTTCATTCAAGGAGATATCATAAAACACTTTGTAAATTCTTATTTTAACACTTCATCACAATATTTAAATTCATGATTTTCAAGCAAAACTTCACACATAAAAATCAAGAGCACTGAACTCACTAGCAATTGGTTCAAGAAAATTTGATATTTTGAAAAGATAAGCAAGTGGATGAGGATCCATATGTATTTACTTTTCTTGTTTATTTTCTATTTTCGAGTGTTAACATGAAGGACATAGGAGAAAGGAAGCAAGAAAAAGGCAAACGGAAAGAGGGCAAATAAAAAAGGCATTTTGTTGTCAAGTGGGGGACAGGGAAACGAGAGTGTCGGTGTACTAAAGTTTGGGTCTTTAGTACCCCATACTTGTGCATGGGCAGTTGTAGCCACACCAATGGCAAGGCCTACCAGGGGACAACGGTAGGCAAGTATGAGGATGTCAAGAAAACGTTCAAATCAACAATCACAAATCAGAGGCCAAAGGCTGGGATCCCAGCAAGATCCTTGCCGGGATAGGTGGCGGAGCCCCGACAAGACGTGCACCCGGCAAGATCCCACCAACCTGCCGCCGCTCCAGCGCAACGACCAACTGTCATTCCTCCTGGATAGGTGTCAAGGCACTAGCAATGGTGGGGGTTGAGCGATGCCGATGGGATGGGTCCCTGTCCCGTGTCATAGAAGGTCATAGGCGCCTGACGGAAGCATTTAATGCGTTTGTCCTGAGGAATCAGTAAACACTATAACAACTGAACATCCCGTGTGTGCGTTGTTCGCCACTGTTGGTGACCCCTTTGACTTATAAAAGGAGGCCCAAGGCGTAGATACAGGGGGGTTTGTAGACTCTCAGAAGGGGGTCGGACTCTTAGAAGGGGGGCTTCTGGATCAGTTGAGGTGCGTAGCTGCTGCGTACCACATCACGCTCCTGGAGCAAGAGCCCAAGAACACTCAATATACCAAAAGCAGGAGTAGGGTTTTACACTTCTCACAGGCCCGAACCAGGGTAAAATCCCTCCGAGTTGATCATAGGATCTGCTCTTGGTGCACCCCTCTAGCCCTGTCGAACCGTAAAGGGATCCATCAATCCCATAGGTGTCGTACCCCGACAGAGGGGTAAATGGCAACGAATGTAATTGCAAGGAGATGCAAGTTTATGTATATGAACCTGATAGATCTTGACTTGATCTTCTTCGGCAATGGTGCCGTAAATCTTAACTCCCCATTGATTTGCAGCGGTTTCCCTCCAAGCTTAAAGGGTGATGTAGCACAACGACAACAAGTATTTCCCTCAGTTATGAAACCAAAGTATCAATCTAGTAGGAAGATCGACAAGACTATGTAAACGGTACCTGCACACAAATAACAATACCTCGCAGCCCAACACGTGTAGGGGTTGTCAATCCCTCGTGGGTAAAGTAAAAGGATAGATTGATGGATGCAAATAAATTGATGGCAAATAAAATGCAGCAAGGTATTTTTGGGGTTTTTAATAATATATATCTGAAAATAAAAGAGAAAACAAAATGGAAACACGAATAGAAAAATAGAGATTGCTAATAGATGATGTGAAATAGACCCCGGGGCCGTAGTTTTCACTACTCGCTTCTCTCGAGAAAATAGAAAATGGTGGGTAGATAAATTATTGTTGGCCAATTGATAGAAGGGCAAATAATTATTATGATATCCAAGATAATGATCATGTATATAGGCATCACATCCAAGACAAGTAGGTCGACTTCTGCGTGCATCTATTTCTACTACGCCACACATCAACCCCTCTCCAGCATGCATCTAGTGTATTAAGTTCATGGAGAAAAGGTGTAATGCTTTAAGAACGATGACATGATGTAGACAAGATCTATTCATGTAGGAATAGACACCATCATTTTATACTTAATAGAAACAACACATGCATGCAATGTCTCCTTCCGCCACTAAGATTGAGCACCGCAAGATCGAAGCCATCACAAAGCACCTCTTCCCGTTGCAAGATAAAAGATCAAGTTGGCGAGAAAAACCCAAAAATCAGAGAAAAAATACGATAATAATCAAGAATGGATATAATTTCATAGATTTGATCATAAACTCACAATTCATCAAATCCCAACAAACACAAAGTAAAAAATGAGTTACATCAAATAGATCTCCAAGAGACCATTGTATTGAGAAGCAAAACAAGAGAGAGAGCCATATAGCTACTACCTACGAACCCGTAGGTCTAATATGAACTAAGCACGCATCATTGGAGGAGAAATAATGAGAATGATAAACCCCTCCATGATCGTGTTCCTCTGAGGAACATGCTCTAGATTGGATTTCGTGCCTTCTGGAACTTGCGGCGGCTGAAACAATTTTTCATCGACTCCTCTAGGGTTTCTGGAATATTGGGGTATTTATAGAGCTCAAAGGCGGTGGAGGAGGTGCGTGTGACCACCACTAGCCACCAGGCCGCGCTAGAGGTGCTGGGAGTGTCGTGGTGCTTAGTGGGATGCCTAGGCCTCCTCTTGTGATCATCCTTAGTGCCCAAGTTCCGTTCTGGTCCAAAAAAATCTTCAAAAAATTTCGTGGCATTTGGACTTCATCTGGTATTGATTTTCTCCGAAGGAAAAAAACAACCAAAAATAACAAGTGACACTTGACACTATGTCAATAGGTTAGTCCTTGAAAATGATATAAAGTTGCTATAATATGATCGTAAAACATCCAAGAATTATAATATAAGAGCATGGAACAATGAAAAAATATAGATACATTGGAGATGTATAAATATTCCTGGATTCAAAGGAGAACCATAGCCCATAAGGGTGTTGTGAGTTAATGAAGAAGTTTGCCATGGGCGAGCTGTGTGTAGGATCCAAAGTATTCTAGAGGGGGGGTGATTAGACTACTGACAAAATAAAAACTTATCATTTTCACAATTTTAGTTGTGGGCAAGTTTTAGCAATTGTAGCAAGTCCAGAACATGCTACATATGAAAGTCTAAGTGTATAGCAACGAAAAGTAATGACATGCATATGTAAGTAGAGGATACAGATAGGAAAATCAAACGCAAAGATGACACAAAGATTTTTGGCGTGGTTCCGATTGGTCGTGCTATCGTATGTCCACGTTGATGGAGACTTCAACCAACGGAAGTTAACGGCCATGAGAGTCCACGGAGGGCTCAACCCGTGAGGGTTCCATGGAGAAGCAACCTTGTCTATTCCATCATGGTTTACGACCATGAAGGACTAGCCTCACACGGAGCAGATCATCACGAAGTAGGCGATCTCCTTGCCCTTACGAACTTCTTTGTTCAATCCACATGAAGTCAGAGGCTCCCAAGAGACACCTAACCAATCTAGGATACACCACTCTCCAAAAGGTAATAGATATGGTAGTATGATGAACTCCTTGCTCTTGTGCTTCAAAAGATAGTCCCCACAACACTCAATCACTCCCTCACATATTTGGCTTGGGTAGAAGAGATTGATTGGGTGGAAAGAAACTTAGGGAGGCTACACATCAAGATTCATATGGTAGGAATGGTATATCTTGATCTCAACACATGAGTAGGTCGCTCTCTCTCAGAAAAATTGATGGGGCAACTGTTGGTTTGTTCTGAGTGCTTCCTCCATGAACGGGAGGTAGGTGGAGGTGTATATATAGGCAAAAATCCAACTGGTACAACATTATTTCCCAACTTGATGAAGCCGTAGTAAAAACTTCGTTGCACCAACTAGTGCAAAATATGGCAACTTTCGGCGTTTTGGTGAGACTGATATGGAAATCTTGGTCGGTCTGATTTTGGCTGGCCTAGGAAGATAGCAAACTCCATGAGACCAATTTGCAAAAATTGGAATTCTGATTTTAATAAAATTGAAATTAGTAGGTTGACCATTGTTTTTGGTCGCACCAAAACTGGACTTGGTAGTACCGAGATCCTATGGTTTGGCATACGTTCTGTCTCACATAAACTTGGTGGGACCGAAATGGAAAAACTTGGTGGCACCAAATTTAACTTTGAGGTTTACACATAATATTTGTTGGAGATGTCTAAGCACTTAAGCACTTGAGCAACCAGATCATCATGGTCACCTCATCCCCTTTTAATAGTATTTTCTTACCAACGGACTCAAATGTGATTTCTCACAAAATATAAAATGTAGAGCCTTCAAGCTTCTTACCAACAGATGTTCCTTGCATGTAGTGGTTCTCCTCACAATCTTAGCCAAATCATGATTGAACTTTTCCTGGAATATACTAAATAGAATCATTAGTCCAATGGCATATATGTTGTTATTAATTACCAAAACCACCTAGGAAGAAGTTGTGCTTTCAATCTCCCCCTTTCTCGTAATTGATGACAACATATAGATCAAAGCTTTGACATAAAATATAATTAATGCATACAATCGTCGCGTTTAGAAGTATGTGATAAGCGAGATGTCCCCCTTACTTTGTGCATTATTTTAAATTTGCGTTTGAATTCAAATGCACAATCAATTAGGATGATGGGTCCCTTTTCCATGTCACATACATCTTGGTGGTGCGCATAAATGATATGAATGAATTACAATGCACATAACACCCAAAATGAGTGAATGATCATCACTTACATATCTCAAAGATAAAACATAGTAGCATCAATAGTCAAAGTGTATGATCAAACACATCAAAGTTGAAGTCATCCAAAATATAAATCGAATGTTTTGAGAAACCAAGGAGAGCAACAAAAAGCAACACTCACTCTCTTGAAGCTGTAATGATCTATACACTTCTCCCCTTTGGCAGCAAGTTACCAAAAACTTCAAAGGAATAGATCTAAGTGTCGCTTTGGCTCGTTTTCCTCCGGTAGTTGTTGAAGGAGTCGATAGGAGAGCATCGACGAAGGCTTCAATTGATGTCCTCTGAGGTGGTAGGGTAGACACTGGAGGCGTAGGAGATGATGGAGCTAATGTTGGGGATGACGAAGACGGTCTTGACTCTAGAACTGACACAGCAGAAGATTTCGCCCAAGTCCTGAAGTGAGTGGAAGTCTGAAGAGAAGGACCATCATCATCATCCATTCTAGAGATGCGAGTGGGAACTGCATCAACTTCCTGCTTCAATTGGTTCTTTGTTGTAGTTAGCTCAGTCACTTTGTTATCTAGGTCATCAAACTTGGTTTCCATGATCCTCTCAATAATCTTCTTATTTAGCAGAATCTTTTTGATGTTCTTCTCCATCCCTTGGATGGTTCTAATAATAAATGCTATTTGATCTCCCTTGGATCTCATCACTAGAGCACTAGTGGCTCTGCATGTCTCAGCCTGGGCCTCAGCCTCTAACTCTGCCTGTGCAGCAGCTGAAGTGGGATGACTTGGGTCCATCACCACAACGTTATCCTTGAACGCTCGCTTGAGTGGCAAGTGTTGATGATCGAGCAGATATACGTTCTTGCCAATCTTGGAGTTAATCAACATGTGAATTTAGGGAGCGTATCCACAAGACCTCTTTTGGTCAGTGATACGTCTCCAACGTATCTATAATTTTATTGTTCTATGTTGTTATATTATCATCCTTGGATGTTTTATAATCATTCTATGGCAACTTTATATCATTTTTTGGGACTAACCTATTGACATAGTGCCTAGTGCCAGTTGTTATTTTTTGTTGTTTTTTCCTTCACAAAAAATCCATATCGAGTGAGGTCCTGTTGCCACCAAACTTTATGGAATTTTTTTGCCCAGAAGGAAACTTGGGAGCGAAGAATGCGCAGCAGATGAGGCCCAGGGGGGCCACTAGACATCAGGGTGCAGCAGAGGCCTCTAGCGTGGCCTGGTGTCTAGTGGGGCCCTCGGGCACCTCCTCCACTGCCTCTAAGCTCCATAAATACACTAATATTTAGAAAATCTTAGAGGAGTCGGCAAAAAACCGTTTCTGCCGCCGCAAGTTCCAGAGCCACGAAATCCAATCTAGAGCCTGTTCCGGAGAGGAACACGATCACGGAGGGGTTCAACATCCTCATTGGTGCTCCTACAATGATGTGTGAGTAGTTCATATCAGACCTATGACTTCGTAGGCAGTAGCTAGATGGCTTTCTCTCTCGTGTTTTTTCTCAATACAATGGTCTCTTGGATATCCATATGATGTAAATCTTTCTTTTGTGGTGTGTTTGTTGGGATCCGATGAATTGGGAATTTATGATTAGATCTATGAAAACATATTCATGCTTGATTATTATAGCCTCGTATTTCTTCTCTGATATTTGGCTTTTGTGAGGCCAACTTGATCTTTTATCTTGTAATTGGAAGAGGTGCTTTGTGATGGGTTTGATCTTGTGGTGCTCAATCTCGGTGACACCAAGAGACAAGACACGCATGTATCATTTCTATCAATGATAAAATGATGGGATATATTCCTACATGAATAGATCTTGTCTACATCATGTCATCGTTCTTAGGGCATTACTACGTTTCTCCATGAACTCAATACACTAGATGCATGCTGGATAGCGGTTGATGTGTGGAGTAATATAAGTAGATGCAGGCAGAAGTCGATCTACTTATCTTGGACATGATGCCTATATACATGATTATTGTCTTGAATATCGTCATAAATATTTGCTATTCTATCAATTGCCGAGTAGTAATTTGTCTACCCACCATTTGCTATTTTCTCAAGAGTAGCCACTAGTGAAACCTACGGCCCTCGGATCTACTCCACATCATCTATTTTCAATCTCTACTTTGCTATTTGTGTTTCTACTTTATTTTCTCTTTTGTTTTCACATCTATATTATCAAAAAACCCTAAAATACCTTGTCGTGTTCTATTTGCTATCACTCTTATTTGCATCTATCAATCTATCCTTACTTTACCCTTGAGGGATTGACATCCCCTCCATGCGTTGGGTTGTGAGGATTTGCTATTTGTTTATAGGTGTTGCTTACATAGTCTTGTGGATCTTCCTATTGGATTGATACCTTGGATTCTTAACGTAGGGAAAGACTTGACTTCGTTGTGCTACATCACACTTTAAGCTTCTAGGGACACCAATGCATCAGCGAGACTAAGCAAGATTTCTGTCACCGTTGTCGGGGAAGATCAAGTCAAGATCTATCTGGTTCCTACACACACATCTCATCTCCTTTCAATTACATTATTTGCCATTTGTCTCTCGTTTTCCTCTCCCCCACTTCACAAAATTTTCCTTTATATTTGCCTTATTATCTTTGCCGGATCTCTTATTTTCTTGTGTTCTTGCTTGCGTAGTCACAAGGACTCAAGAAATACCAAGTTGTTTGATTTTTCCAATACCAACATTAATGACTTTATTAACACTCATATTTCTTCTGCGGCCACTAGTGTGGAGTCTTATGCTATTATGTCACATCCCTAAACCTTAAGCAATCTAGTCTTGTGCTCATGTCTTCTTTGCATTTGCATCTAAGAATTTTCAACAAGAACAAGAAAGTGTCAAAGGAAAAACTCAAAAACCCTAGCCACTACTTTAAATAAAGAAAATCTCAAACTAGTTGAAATCAATGAACCCAAAATGGCCTCAAGAAATGTTCAAACTTTCTGATAAATCATGAAAGTAAATGAGCATTGGAGAAAACTATTTTCTTGATACTATAAGCATTTTAAATTAATGCAAAAGCCACTGGTTTCAAACTTTAAATTTGAAATCAGAAACTATAAATTTTCAAAAATGTTGAAAACTTTGGAAATGGTTGGGAATATTATAACAAATATTCAGGTGTGTTTAAAATAATTTTTACCACCATTTTGGAGCTGAAATAAATAGCAAAACATTATTTAGCAAAACAGAACAAAACAGAAAAGAATTAAGAAGAAGAAAAACATTACCTGTCGCCTGAGGAGGCCCAGCCCACCAGGGGCAGGGTCGTCTTCTTCCTCTGCCTTCTGGCAGAGGGGAGATAGACCACGGCGGCCCCTCCACCTCCTGCTTCGCCGTGGCGAGCTCCAGAGGCCCCCGGGACAGCGCGACAACGGGGATAAGCTCCCCGGGGCCTCCTCTATCCATTCCCCAGCACCGGTTTCCCCCTCCTCTCGGATCTTTCCTCCTCCTGCTGCCACCATTACCACGAGCTCGAGCTCGAGCCGCAGCGCTCCTAGCCACGGGAACCTTCCTCCGAGTAGTCTGTTAGCTCCGCCTCGTCGTTCTGGTCCTCTCTGTAGAAGTCGAAGCTTCCCCGAGCTCTGCATCGCCCCCAACGCCATCGTCTTCCACCTCCGGCCGCCGGACCTCTCCCGTCGATTCGCTCCCTCCGTCGCACCCCCAAGCCCCTCAGCAGCACCATCGGAACCGCCGTGAGCTCGTCATCATTTCCCCTCTCGCCCCACGCTCTTCCATGCATCGTAGCCCCGTTCCCCACCAAGGCCGAGAGCTCCTCGCCGCCGGTCATGTCGTCGCCGTCGCTGTGGTGTCTGATCCACGTGCTCGAGCTGGGGTTCGAGCTCCTGGAAACTCTAGGAGTGTGATGAGCCCCTCAGGTGTCCTCCCCGTGCCCTAGAGCCATCAACTGCGGGACGCCGAGCTTCGGCTGCCGCTTCGGCTCATCGCCGGCGCCTCTCCCGGCAACCCTAGCCTCCCCTGATGCCCCTGCCAGATCGGCCACTTCACCAGCGTTCCGTAGCTGCAAACCGCGTTCAAATTGGTGCTGTGCAGCGCCGTTTAGGTCGTCTCCGGCGAGCCCTCCGCCGCGGGCTTGGTCGCCGGCGACCACCCTTCGGTGGGCGTCGACGTGGCCGACCATTAGGGCGTAATTGCCCTCCCCTCAGTCACTGCCAGAGGGCCCCACGCCTGGTCAAACCCCAGTTAGGGACTGGTTAGCGCGGGATTAGTCCCAGAGAGGCTGACCAGTGGGACCCCCCTGTCAGGTTTGACCTGAACAGGTCGGCTGACCTGCTGACGTCAGTCTGATGCAATAAAGAGAATTTCCAGTATATAAATAATTCCAGGAAATTGCTAAAACTTGTAAAAATCATAGAAATTAATCTGTAACTCCAATGAAAATAATTTATATATGAAAAAGTATCAAAAAAATTCAAGGATTCTGATTATGCTATTTTCAACCATGTTCGAAAAAGTTACAGAACCCTAACATGTATAATAAGGAATAATTCAATTCTTATAATTACTTTATAAATGGAATTTGGAAAATATTCAAATTTCATTATGAATGCAATGATCACACACTATCCTAGTTACAAATCAGTACCATAACATGACATCTCATGCATGTTAACATCATGTTGATCTGAGCATCAGGTCGAATCAATTAAATCGGTATTCGAGAATACCCTGTTTGAACTGATATTCGAATGTGATTCAAATCAACTCTAAACCTAATACATATTGATTGTAATAACCTATCACCTTGCATTCTCATGCCATGCTCATGCATCATTTTGATTGCATATGATTGTTATTGAAAGTTGCCATTCATTTCGGTAGGCTCCGCCCCCCGGATTCCACCGAATATCCGTCTGACGGATATCGTTCCTCCTCTAAGCAACAAGGCAAGCAACCCTTTTGATCATCCCGATAATTCCCATGTTCTTGCTCCTGCACTTATTTATTGCATTAGGATCAAATGCTTCAACTGCTTTTGCCACGTTAGTTGAACCCACTTCCTTTGCATGACCTAACCTTGTCACAGTAAATAGCCGAACCTTGCAACCTAGCATACCTGGTAGTTTCTTGAGCTATGATGTGCCTTATCCTGCTATGCATGCTATGCTTAGAGTTGTGTATGGTCTGTCATCTGGGAGATGAACAGAATTGTGAGAATGTGTTCGATGAGCAAAGGTTGTGTGTTGAACTTGATTTGGTAAAGGTACCGGTGAAAGGCTGTGTAGGAGTACATGGCGGGTTGTTTCATTGGAACCGTCCATAGGAACTGAGTTCCGTGTATGTAATCCAAGACTAGATACTACCACATGCTGGGCCCTGAAATATGACCCCGCTCGGCCTACTAATCGCTTAGTACTCGGTCCAGGAGTTGCAAGTAGTTTCTGGTGTTTATAGTAATGCTGGAGGCCGTGCATGGTGCTGACCTGAGAGGTGGACCGTGATGCGGTAGGCAGTGGCACGGTGTACCAAGTGGCACCCGGATGGTGGGCTTGGGAACCCTGCGCACATCGTTTGAGGCCATGGCGGAAACCTCGGCCGGACTTCCGTACGGGTTACTCTCAGATAGGCGATAAACCTGGACTAGGTACTAGTGTGGTTAACGGTCGTGGCCGACTCCCTTGCTGGGCTTCCGCTTGAAGGTTGCCGAGGTGCATGACGTGCACATGGCGATAAGTGGCGAGAGCGTGTGTGACGAAGTACACCCCTGCAGGGTTATGATCTATTCGAATAGCCGCGTCCTCGGATATGGACTACTTGGAGACATATGTTGTTCATAGATAACTTCAATGGCTACTCATAAAATTGCCAAGATAAGCATGAATGTCATGGAAGGCATTTCTGTACGGAGATGGAATGATTCCACGATAGTGTATTGCTGTGGTGTTAGTGGACTCGTGTGCGAGAAATCAAGTTGCCAAAAATAATTTCAAAATGCAAGTTGTCTAGCCACGAGTCAAATGTTGGCTTTCCCGCATGAAACCCCACAATAACTTTTGATACCTTGCATGAGTAGTTAGTTATCCTAAAGTCTTGCTGAGTACCTCCGTACTCATGTTTGCTTAATAAATGTTGCAGAGGTTGCTAATGACCCTAATGGAGGGTTCTTCGTAGACATTGACGACGACGAGTAGCTGGTGTCCCAGCTAAGATCTGGCCCTACGTTGGATCTGTAGTATAGTCAGGCCATGTGCCTTCTAGTTGCCCTGTCTGTACTCAGACAGTTTAAACTGTTCCGCTGGCTTGTAACTGAATGACTGCTATTATGGGTCGTGAGACCCTTGATGTGTAATATTATGTGTGTGGCTCTTCCGAGCCTCTTAAATAAAGGTTGTATGTTTATGGTTATGTTGTGATGCCATCGATGTATCTATACATATCGGTATGCCATGCATACGTGTGTCGTACTTGATATGTGTGGGGTTCGATTACCTAGTCGTGAACTTTAGTAGCACTCCTTACAAGGAAATGCCCCTTTGTGATCCAACGAGCCTTGGTAGTTCGCTACTGCTCCGGACACATTGGTTGACCGGCATGTGTCCTTCTTAGCTGCTGTGTCTGTCCCCTTTGGGGAAATGTCACGCGATGTAATGGAGTCCTTGTAGCTTGCTACGACTCGCCTACATTCGCTGATGACCGACACCTGCTCTGCTGGGTCATGTATGCCTGTCCTTGTGCGGTACTGCCAGTTTGGTTTATGACTAGACATGTCGATCCGGGTTCTTTGACATTGGATTGCTAGCGACACTATCGCATACGTGAGTCAAAAGACGCAAACGGTCCCGGCTAAGGTAAGGCTGCAGCCGTGGAGTTAACCGTGCGTGAGACCACAAAGGGATGCGATGTGTTACAAGCTGGATTCCTATGGCTTAGGATCGGGGTCCCGACATATTAATGCCGCTTTGTTTAATCTTGTTATGAAGGAGCAATGTTTTGGTACTCCTAGTGAGGATTTCGCGTCCCATCTAAACACTTACGTAGAATTGTGTGATATGCAAAAGAAGAAAGATGTGGACAATGATATTATCAAGCTGAAACTATTTCCGTTCTCGTTGCGTGATCGTGCTAAAATTTGGTTTCCATCTTTGCCACAAAATAGTATCAATTCTTGGAACAAGTGCAAATATGCTTTTATCACAAAGTATTTTCCTCCCACAAAAATTATTTCTCTTAGAAATCAGATTTTGAATTTTAAACAACTTGAGCATGAGCATGTCGCCCAATCTTGGGAAAGAATGAAATTGATGATAAGAAACTGCCCAACTCATGGTTTGAATTTGTGGATGATCATACAAATTTTTTTATGCGAGATTGAATATTGTTTCTAGAAATATTTTAGATTCCGCTGCGGGTGGAACTTTTATGGAAATTAATTTGGGTGATGCTACTAAATTGCTTGATAATATTATGTCTAATTATTCACAATGGCATAGTGAAAGAGCTCCTACTAGTAAAAAGGTTAATTCTATTGAAGAAATTGGTGCTTTGAGTGAAAAAAATTATGATGTTATGAAATTGGTTGCTGGTAAACATACTCCTATTGATCCTAATGATGTGACGTTGTCTACTTTGATTGAGAAAAATAATGATCCCGTAGATGTGAACTTTGTCTACTTTGATTGAGAAAAATATTGAAGCAATTTTAATAATAATGCTTATAGGAACAATTTTAATCCTCGGTCATATACTAGAGATTCCTATGGTAATTCTCATGATAATAATGCAAGGAGACCCTCTGATCTTGAGAATAATATTAAGGAACTTATCAATGCGCAAAAAGCTTTCGATACCATGATAGAAGAAAGCTTGAGTAAGACTGATGATATATCTAGAAGCATTGATAGAATTTCGCATGATGTAGAAATTCTCAATAATAAATTCTTCCTAAGGTTGATATTAATGAATCGATTAAAGATTGATATGTTTCCATAGATGAAAGTAGGAAAATAACCAGTATGCTTAAAGCTAAAAGGGAATTTCTAGAAAGATCATTTTCCGTTTGCTTTCATAAAAATGATGAAGATATCAAAATGATTGGTGTTTTTTCTATTGACTCAGTGTTTAGTAATGTTAAAATTAATGATGAGGAAACTAAAGAAGTGTCAACTTTAGCTAGAGGGCGTTCCCATGAATTGGAGGGTGAAAATCTTATTAAAAATTTGATAAAACTGGGATTAAAGAGGTCAAAACTTTAGCTAGCGATGCACCCACTATTTTGTATTGCAAAAAAATTAATTTTCATAGATGCTCGTTGATTGAGTGTATTTCTATGTTGCAATTCATGATAAATTTACCCAATTCCTATGAACAAAATAAAGATTTTACTAAACATATTTTGGATGCGGGGATAAAAGCTTTAGAAGAAAAGTTAGAGCTAGAGATTTCAATTCCTAAAAAATTACATGATGAATGGGAAGCCACCATTAAGGTCAAAATCAAGAATATTGAGTGCTATGCTTTATGTGATTTGGGTGCTAGTGTTTCCACAATTCCGAAATCTCTTTGTGATGTGCTTGGTCTCACCAATATTGAAGAATGCTCTCTCAATTTTCACTTGGCGGATTCAAATATTAATTAACCTATGGGAAAAATGAATGATGTTATTATTCTCGCAAATAGGAATTATGTGCCCATAGATTTTATTTTTCTTGATATTGAGTGCAATTCATCTTGTCCAATAATTCTTCGTAGACCGTTCTTGCGTACTATAGGGGTCGTGATTGATATGAAAGAAGGGACTATTAAATTTCAGTTTAAACTAAGAAAAGGCATGCAACACTTCCCTAGAACTAAAATAAAATTACCATATGAATCAATCATGAGGGCAACCTATTTATCAATTGCTAAGGATGACATCACTTAAAATCTATGTTATATGCCTAGCTAGGGGCGTAAAACAATAGCGTTTGTTGGGAGGCAACCCAATGAATAAACTTATTTTCACTTTTGCTTTCTGTTCTTGAGTGTTTGCACAGTTATTTTACTGTTATAATTGTGTTTTTTTGTGTTTTATTTAGTGTTTGTGCCAAGTAAAGCCTTTGGGATCATGTGGGGTGTTAGTTAATTTAATGTTGTTGACAAACATAAATTTTTGCGTCCAGTAGAAACAATCCTAAAACTCAAAGAAACACCAAAAGTGTATGCATTTTTTACACAATATTACAATACAAATTCCCTAAGTTGTCCTAACTTTTCAGAATTTTTGGGGTTCAAAACTGTGAGTAAAATTCGAGTCTTTACGGACTGCTCTGTTTTTGATAGATTCTGTTTTCTTTCCATTATGTGCTTATTTTAATTATTTTATGGTTTATATATCGGATCATAAGCCAAGCTAAAGTTATAATATAGTCGGTATAATGCAAAAACAAAATTGGAATTGGTTTTCAACAGTACCTATAGTAAAGTTTGGTTTTCTTATACTAACAGATCTCACAAAAAATTTGTTGACTTTTGTGTGATTGAAGTTTTCAAGTTTTGAGTGAGATCATGATGGAGGAAGGAGTAAGGTGTGATAAAAGCCTAAGCTTGGGGATGCTCCATGGCACCCCAAGGAAATATCTAAGGATTACCAAGCAGTTAAGCTTGGGGATGCCCCGGAAGGCATCCCCTCTTTCTTTTAAAAACCATCGGTAATTTTACTTGGAGCTATATTTTTAGTCGTCACATATCATGAGTTTTTCTTGGAGAGTCTTGTATCCTTGTGTCTTTGCTTTATTTTCTGGTTAGTTTGTCATAATAAACCTTGCTGGACACACCCATTTGAGAGAGCCAAATATACCATGATTTGTTAGAATCGCTCTTTATGCTTCCCATAATTTTTTTGATCCATGGAATTGCGCAAGTGCTTCAATTATATCTTTTTGAGCATGGTGGTGCTGTTATTTTGAAGGAATTTTCTCTCATGATTCACTTAGATTATTTTGGGAATTGCTGAAATTTTGAAGAAATCCTCTCTGGCTTCAGTTATATAATTTTGAGAGTTGAAAATTTTAAAGAAACTTCTGCTCTAGATCATCACTTATATTTGTTTGAGAGCTGTTATTTGCAGTAACAATGTGATTTGTATGAAAATTAGTCCCAAAGTGATGAATGTCCAGGAAAGATATAATAAAAAAATTCATGAAGATCATTGGATATTAATCTTTATTATATGCAATAGTTTTGCGATATGAAGATAGTAATATGTGAGTTATGTTTTTGATTCCCTAGGCATGCATACGAAATCAATAATTATGCTATTAAATTACATCCTACTTGTGTTGCATTATTCGGTGTTAGTTATGCTTAATGTTCACTTATGATGGTTTTTTTCCTTGGTTGGGTGCTTCTCAATCTACTTGCTAGCCTTCACTTGTACTAAGCGGGAATACTGCTTGTGCGTCCAAATCCTAAACCAAAAGTAGTGCCAAATGAGTCCACCATACGTAACTATATGAGGTATTTCAACACCGTTCCAAGTAAATTTTCAAGTGCCAACTCTAAAGTTCATAATAAATTTCTGTTTTGCGTGCCTGTACCGCTCATGAAGCGACGAGGGGTGGTCGGTATCTTCCATGTTAAATAGGTTATTCTTGAGATGAGTGTTTATTCACTTATCATTGTAGGAGAGTATGGCGGAAATAGGGATGCCTAGTCCCAAAATGCAAAAAAAATATCTTATGTTGTCAAATAATAAATTCCTTGGGAAGTGTTGGTATGGACGATACCCATGGATACGGCTAGCTCTGGAATGTGAAAGAATGGTGGAAAAAGCAATAAACTTTATTTTCTGTTTGGGAACCACCTATAATTTGTTTAGCATGGAGGATATTGGAAATTCTTAGTCATTCTCGTTGACAGGAAAAGCATCCCACCTAAAAAAATTATCTCTAAGTTTTTGACTTTGAGCTTTGGCACCTCTACAAATCCCTGCCTTCCTGTGCGAAGGGCCTATATATTTACTTTATGCAATTTTTATTTTTTGAATTTGAGTCTCCACCTTCTCTTATAAAGCACCAACTAAGGAACTCCATTATCATACTTGAGCATTGGATGTAGTTAAAATTTGAGTGTGTTGCATGAATGGATCAATGGTACAGCATGATGGGATAGGGATAACATTCTTTAGCGATGATATTCTGAAAGACTTGGTTGCTTCTTGAGATGCTTGAGTATTGAAATTTTCATGTCAAATTATACACTATTCTTTGCATCATCTATAAGTCCATATGTCCATTCTAAAAGAAAAAGAATATGATGAACATGTGAGGCAATATTCCACATGAAAAATTCTGTTTTGTCATTTACCTACTCGAGGACGAGCAGGAATTAAGCTTGGGGATGCTGATACGTCTCCAACGTATCTATAATTTTGGTTTATTCCATGCTCTTATATGATCATTCTTGGATGTTTTTTGACTTTTTGGGACTAACCTATTGACATAGTGCCTGGTGCAAGCTGCTGTTTTTTGCGGGTTTTTTCCTTCGCAGAAAATCCATATCAAATTAGGTCCAACTGGCACAAAACTTTACAGAGATTATTTTGGACCACAAGGAAACTTGGGAGCCAAGAATGAGAAGCACACGGGGCCTAGGGGGGCCACTAGACATCAGGGCACAATAGACGGCCTTGGCATGGCCTGGTGTCTAGTGGGGCCCTGGAACACCTCCTCCACCACCTCTGAGCTCTATAAATACCCCAATATTCAGAAAACCCTAGAGGAGTCAACAAAAAATCGTTTCATCCTCTGCAAGTTCGAGAAGCCACGAAATCCAATCTAGAGCCCGTTCCTGAGAGGAACACGATCACGGAGAGGTTCACCATCCTCATTGGTGCTCCTCCGATGATGGATGCGTAGTTCATATCAGACCTACGGGTCCATAGACACTAGCTAGATGGCTTTCTCTCTAATTTCGTTTCTCAATACAATGGTCTCTTGGAGATCCATATGATGTAACTCTTTCTTTTGCGGTGTGTTTGTTGGGATCCGATGAATTGTGAGTCTATGACCAGATCTATGAAAACATATTCATACTTGAGAGAAACCACTAGTTAAACCTACTGCCCCCGGGTCTACTTCACATCATCTATTTGCAATCTCTACTTTGCTATTTGTGTTTTTACTTTATTTGCTATTTTGTTTCCAGATCTATATTATTAAAAAAAATCCAAAAATACCTTGATGTGTTCTATTTTCTATCACTCTTTTTTTGACCAACTACTATAGGGAATCACCCCACAACCTTTTCTTTTATTCCAACGTAAAGACAGTTTATGTACATGAGAGGATTAGAATATACAACAAGGGTGGGTGCAAATATACAAACCTCAGGGAGGTAGGAAGGAGGTCCACTTAAGGAGATCTTCCTTAAATCTAGCCTTAATCCTATAGGCTAAAAGAGAGATATCATGAGTGAAGCTAGACTTCCATTTATTGAATCTAGGACGCTCATTGTTAAAAATCCTTGCATTTCTGACTGTCCAAATATTCCAGCAAGCAGTGAACATAACTTCAAAGAAAGGATGCTGAAAATCTTTCCTGGCTGCAAATGAAGTGTCCCACATGGAAGTACCCTGCCAGGTTATATGAAGATAGTTACAAACCCTGGTGCTGAATAGGCAGTTGAAAAAGAGGTGATCCCTATCCTCTTTGACCCTGGCATGACAAAGAACACATATTGACTGGGTACTAGGGATTGACAAGCCCTCCACGTGTTGAGTTGCAAGGATTTGCTATTTGTGTGTAGGTGCTGCTTACATAGTCTAGTGGGTCTTCCTACTGGATTGATACATTGGTTTCTTAACTGAGGGAAATACTTGCCATTACTATGCTACATAACCCTTTAAGCTTGGATGGAAACCAATGCATCAACAAGACTAAGGAGTCAGCAACAGTCCTTCTGATTGTCTCAACAATCAAGTCCATCACCTTGATCCTGGTGTGAGTGTATACATGATGTAGCATGTTGATGGAGCACCCCCCGATCATCTTTTCATCACCTCATTTGGGCATCAGGGTGTATCTCATAATTGTGTTGGTGATGGGTAGTCCTGCTTTCCAAAAGTAATCTTCACATACTCCTTGGCCACTTGGTAATAAATGTTGGCCATGGAGTGGCGGTTCATTTTAGCCTTAGTATAAACATCTCGATCTATTTCTTGGACCTCTAGGATCGAAAGATGGTAGCCCACTCTTCAACTATGGATTGATATCTGGTGCCTTCTGTCATCCATACAATTCTACCATAAGGATAGAAGTGAGTTGTAGAGTAGAATTGCATGATCATCTCACCGTTCCATGTTGTCATATTTGTGCCAAAAAAGTCTTCATTGTCTATGTCCCTGAAATTTTGTCACAGATGAGGGAAGTAGTCATCATTATCCTTGATGCAGTCCCAATCTACGTACCTCATGTCACTGACACCTAGACTCTTGTCCAACAGGATAGACTCATAAAAGTCTTGATGTTCCTTTGTGAGTAAGCGAGCATCAGCTCCCGTCCTCCTCCTAATAGAATATGGATCAACTCATCTTCACTTCCTGATCCCTTGATCCTTCCTTTCCTTCATATTCTCTACTATGGGGTGTTCATCATTATGTTCTAGCAGATGTGGTCTCAGCTTCCTCAACATAGCAATTCCCTCTTCTTCTGCAACAGCATCCCTTGATGCAGAACCCTTGTTCTTCTAAGTTGCATGTATATCTCTTGTAGTCCTCTTTGGCATGGAGGCTATAGGCTTCTTAGAATAGGGAGCATATGGTTTGGCCTTGGTTGCTGGCTTGCTAGGCATAACATCTCCCATGACCTTCTTCTTCTTGGCAGGAGGTGGGTTAGCTGGTTCCTCTTCCTCCTCTTCTTCTTCATCTGGATACTCGGGTGTAGATGGTTCAATAACTAGTTTAACATATCTGGTTCGTTGCCTCTTTTTCCCTAGCTTCTTAGCTAATGATTTTATCCTTCCAACCCCACTAGGTTGCTCTAAAGATTGAGACGACCCTCTTTTGGCTGCAACTAACTCTGGAATCTTCCTCACAGTTGCTCTGTCTTTGAACCTAAGAGAAGTGCTCTCCTCAGGGATGAAATCAACATCTTCCTCATTAGAGCTGAGATTCTTCCATGCCCTAGTTGTTGCTTTGGGCTGGTCATGGAGCTGGGGGTGCCTGGGGGTGAGTGACTCCTCTCAGGACTAGTGGGTGAATCAACTACCAAAATCTGCTCTCTGTATGCATTCTGGTTGTCCTCAGATCATGACATACTAACATGCTGACCATGTGAATAGATAGAAAGGAGTAGGAAAAGATGAGCATCACAAAAGACAGACATTTTGCCAAATTTTGAACTCAAAATCTTAGTCTCCAAGTGGGTTTTGGTTCCACCAAGTTTAAGTTGTTGGTGTCTCCAAGACATACTTTCTCTTAAACAAAGACTTGGTCACCCTTTCGGTTTCACCAAAAAGGGGAACTCAGTCTCACCGAGATAGTTCTCAGAAATCCTAGACTCCAAATCAGTGACACCGATTCATGCCAACTCGGTGACACCGAGAGACACAAAGTGGAAACCTAAACCTAAGAAGTATAGTTCAACTAATCTAACGGAATATATTTTTTGATAGAAGCATTGAAATTTATGGCAAGAAGATGGACTCGACATAATGCCCAAGAATCATATTTGGGAATGCAATAAGGGGCCGAAACCATACCCTAATTTGGAGAAGATTCCACAATGGCGACGACGGCGGGTGAGATTGGAGTCGACGGAGAAGGACTCCTGCAGCGAGGGCGCACGGGAGGCGAGTGAGATGTCCGTAGACCTGAGCGGCGGCAACAGAGGGGTGCAGAAAGCCAAAAGATTGAGGAAATTTTCAACGTTGGGTCCTCACTTTAAATGCCCTCCTACTGTGAGTGAGACCGATTCTGGAATTTTTGTGCCACTGAGTTTCTTAAGTGCGAGGGGGCAAAAAACTCGATGAGTCCGAGATTATAAAATTGGTGGTACCAAGGTTCAAAAACCATATCAACCCTAGTGCTTGGGTGGAACGAAGTTTGTGAAGTTGGTCACCGAGTGGCACATAGGAGATTTTGGAAGTTAGCTCTTGTAGAGACGGAACTCTGAGTGCTCTACACACACATGGTCCGAAAAGTGTTTGCTCAAATCTTGTGATGAAGGATGAATAGAATTTGAGATGAGAAATCATAGATAGCTAGAGAGGGGTACTTAGGCATTCTTGTATATCCAATTGGCCAAAGAAAATGGGAAGCCAAATAATAACAATTGGATATCCTCGAATGAGTAAAAGTATACATACCAACATGCTCATACAGTACGATGTGAAATGGAACATGGCAAACATGCACAACCACTCTAGTATATACCAAGCACTTTGGCAACATATGCTTCATTGGACTAATGATCTTATCCAAGTATATTTCAAAAAAGTTCAAAGATGTCTTGGCAATAGGATTGTGAGGAGAAAACCCTTGATGAAGGAAAGGAATATGATTGGCTCAAGCTTCAAGCAAGAAGATTCTACATTTTACATTTGTGAGAAATCACTTTTGAGTCCATAGGAAAGCCAATACTACTAAAAGGGGGTGAGGTATCATGATGAATTGTTTGCTCAAGTGCTTACAGATAGCCCCCAAAAATATTCACTCAGTCTCCCACAAAATATCCAAGTGCAAAGCTAAACCAGCAAAATCAGTGCCAACAACTCTTTCCACTCGGTTCTACCTATTTGCCACCAAACAAATCCCTTGCCAAACCCTTCAATCTCGGTACCACCAACATTACATATCGGTACCACCGAGATCAGTGACCAACTTTTTGTTGAGCTAATTCCAAGAATCGTAATTTTCGATATTGGAACCGGTTTTATCGATATTTGTAAACTGGTCTCGGTCATCATATCGGTACCACCGAGATTTATATATCGGTCTCACCGAGAATTCAAAAGTTGCCACATTTAGTGCAACTCGGTACCATCGAGATTCATTGTGGTGTCACCGAGTTGGGCAATAATGTTATACGGTTGGATTTTGGGGGATGCATGTATATACCCCTCCACCTCCTCTCATTCGTAGAGGAAGCACTCAGAACACACTTACACTTGCGAGATCCATTTTTTTAGAAAGACACCTCCTCATGTGTTGAGATGAATAGATTCCAATCCAACCATTTGAAACATGATATCTAGCCACCCCAAGCTGCTTTCCACAAAATCAATCTCTCTACCCATGGTAAATCTGTGACAGAGTGATTGAGTGTTGAGGAGACTATCTTTTGAAGCAGAAGAACGAGGAGTTCATCATTCTACCGCATCTATTACCTTTTGGAGGGTGGTGCCTCCTAGATTGGTTAGGTATCGCTTGGGAGCCCCTACTTCGTATTGTGGAGTTGAACCAAGAAGTTTGTAATGGCAAGGAGATCACCTACTTTGTGAAGATCTACCGTGAGTGAGGTTAGTCCTGTGTGGACCTAAACCCTGGTGGAATATACAAGGTCGCTTATTCATGGACCCCTTGTGAGTGGATCCCTCTGTGGACTCTCGCATTCGTTACCCTCCATGGGTTGAAGTCTCCACTAACGTAGACGTATGATAGAACCACCTATCGGAACCACGCTAAAAATCACCGTGCCAACCTTTGTGTTTGCTCTTCCTACCTTACCCTCTTCATTACATTTGCATGTCTTTACTTTCCGCTACTATACTCTTAGATATGCATGTGCAGGGTGAACTTGACTAGTCATAATAGCTAAAACTGACCCACAACTAAAATTGGGAAAAGGCTAAGTTTTTATCGTCTCAGGTAGTCTAATCACCCCCTCTAGACATACTTCGGATCCTACAATTGGTATCGGAGCTTTTGTCTCTATTTCATTGGTTTCACACCCAAGGAGAGTATGGCGTCTAGTGAGGGAAATTGTCAACATAGAGGCCCATATTTTGATGGTACAAACTTCACTAGTTAGAAGCGTAAGATGAAAATGCATATTCTTGTTCATAATCCTGCCGTTTGGTCTATTGTTCGTGTTGGTGTGCAAGATGATTTGTTCGGAGAAGGAAGAGAACCGGATCATGATGCGACAGCGGATGAACCGAAGATGTTGCAATACAATGCTCAAGCCTATGACATCCTGTTGAACTGCTTGTGGCCCAAATAATTCAACAAAATGATCCGCCTTGAGAATGGAAAGGAAATCTGGGATACTTTGATTGATACGCACGAAGGTACTAATTCTGTCAGGGAATCTAAGTTGGATGTGCTTCAGAGTCAGCTGAACAAGTTCAAGATAACAGATGGTGAAGGAGTCCCTGAGATGTACTCTAGGCTAGCTCTCATCACAAATGAGATTGTCGGCTTAGGAAGCAAAGAGATGACCAACAAATTCATCATCAAGAAGATACTTAGAGCCTTGGATGGAAGATACGACACCGTGTGCACATTAATCGAAATGATGCCAAACTACAAGGATCTCAAGCCAACTGAAGTCATTGGAAGGATTGTTGCTCATGAAATGACTCTCAAGGACAAAGATGAGTTGCACAACAAGTAAAGTAGTGCTTACAAAGCTTCAAGTGATACTCCTGCTACTTCAAATGTAAACCATGTTACCAATAAAGAGATCGACCTCATGGCCAGAAAATTCAACAAGTTCTAGAAGAGGAGAGGCAAAGAGAAAACCTCAAGCTCAAGATATGATGAGAAGCATTCATCTAGTCGTGAAAGAAACTACTACAATTGTGGAAAGCCCATACACTATTCCAATGAGTGCTCGTCTGCCCACAAACAAAGAGAAGAGTTACCTAGAAGATGAAGCTCAAGAGATGAGTCACCTCATAGATAGAGAAGGAATAGAGAAGATCGTTACGAATGAAGACACTCCCGTAGAGGAAAGGACTCGAATAAGAAGGACAAGTGCACCAAGAGCAGCTCAAGAAGAAGACATCAATCTCAGGTTGGTGAATGGGTTTCCGGCTCTGAGTTCGACAACCAATCTAAGAGAAGCTACCACTCTGACTCCGACTATGGTCAAGATGAAGGTGTTGTCGGTCTTGCACTCGTTTCCTCCAACTCCTAGGACTTATTTGATTCACCAAATGAAGGGATTGGAAACTGCTTCATGGAAAAAGGCCTCAAGGTATCACACCCCGAGTAATTTCTACTTTGATAGTGATGAGGATGACTTGTTAGGAGAAGATGACTTGCTCCTTGATAAGACTAGTGGTAACATTGAAAATGAACTGGAAAACAATCATGCTAGTCAAGAGAAGTTGTGTGATGATGATAAGAAAGAGATTGACCAACTAACTAATGAGTTAAACACTCTTAAGTTAGCTCATGAAACTACTCTAGGAGATCATAAGAGCTTGCATGTATTGTCATAATGTTTCGTTGCATCCATGCTTTAACATGTTGTGGCCGTCATTTGCATGCATTTTGCATTCATGGCATAATATCTTACGATGACCATATCTTTTAAACCATTACTTCGTTGGAGATTATCTATATATGTAAATCGACTAGAGTGACGTGTAGATTCACATGGTCCACTTTATTTTTCCGTTTAACAAGTATAAAATATGTTTAGATCAGATCTGGACAGATTTCGAGATTAACATATGGGATCATTTCGGAGATGCTATATGTTGTATCCGACCTCATTTAAAATGCCTACATAGTGTAGTTTATTATGCTTCACCTCTTGCCATGTTTAAGAACATTTTATATTGTTGTGTACCTAAACGAGAGTGACCTAAATATTTGAATGTGGAGTTTCGTCAATATGCAACTCGTTGCATATTGAGCTTCATTTAATGTGTAGTTTTAATTGTTGTGCTTTGTCGTGTTGTGCATAATTAAACCAGACATGCATCATATGTGTTTGTGCATCATATCATGCATATGTTGTGGTGTTTGTCGTGTGTTGATGGTTGTTTCCAGATTGCTTCTTCTCGAAAGAGTTCCGCAAGTGTGTCGGAGTGTGAGGATTCGTTCGACTACGTTGGTTCGTCTACTTCACGGATTCATTCTTCTTCCAAGCAGAATCACACGTAAGATGACCACTTCCCTAGATACCATTACTATCAATGCCATGCTAGTTGTCTCATTTCTTTTGCTATGTCTCGCTCCCAACCACTTGTCAGGACCGGTTTCAAAATAAAATATTTTATTGGAAATCAGTCATGAATGTCACCAGTATAAAAATATATTTCCCACTGATAGACTCATCTTGATACAGAAAACCAGTAGTACTTAATATTAAACATAGTAGAGCGGAGATTGCTCTACAAATTATTACAAAATGTCTCACACAGACGAATATGTTACAGTCGTCATGGGATAACTCTTCTACTCGTCATAAAGGGGGGCACATCACATCAGAGTAATGTGACATGACAAGTACTACTACGAGCCAAGCGTCAGAGTGAGGCTTGATGATTTATTCATAGTGGCGGAAGCAGTGAAATAATAAAGTGGCAGACTCCAAGATCGCAAGACTGACTGAGAGTCCTCTAGACGTTGGACTGGCTATTGAACACTTCCTCCATGAGGTCTTCTTCATCCATATCTAGTCACATCAAGAAGCAAGTGAGTACTTCTAAAAGTACTTACAAATGGTTTGCACAAAAGATAAGATGCATCCAGCAATTTTTTAATATGCATGGTTCAGGTCATAATTTATCATGATAGAAATGTTAATAGCAGTTAAGTTAGCGGATAAGTCGGGCGGTAATCCTCCTGAAATACCCAAACAGAAAATAAGATGCACCGACCGGGTGTCTGGGGCGATGCCTCAAAAGGTTAACACGTAAATAAATCACCACCGTGGGGCGTCTAAGCGATACCTCATACATGGCATCAAAGAAAGAAAAAGCCAAAGTCAGGCGTCTTAGCGACACCGCAGAAAGGGCAGAAAATAAATAACAAGCCACGGTCGAGCGTCTTAGAGACACCGCGGAAAGGGCAAAAAATAAATAGCAAGCGGCAGTCGGACGTCTTAGCGAGATCGCAGAAAGGGCATAAAATAAATAACAAGCCGCAATCGGGCGTCTTAGCGACACCGCAGAACGGGCATAAAATAAATAACAAGCCACAGTCGGGCTTCTTAGTGACACCACAAAAAGGGCATAAAATAAATAAAAATTATCCAGGTGGTACAACCAACCTTCAGGATAATCTTAGAACTAGGATATTAATAGTAAGTTTTCCACAACACTATTAGATGTCCACATTATTATCATTAAACCACACTTGTTCTCCAGGGACCGACTCTAAGACCGACACTTGACCTCTCAAACAACTGTCCATGACCGTGGACACGGCAACTCGAATAGTTTAGACTCTGCAGAGGGCGTACTCTTAACCCATAGCTCACGGGTTCCGATAGTCAATATGACTAATCCCGCGTAAGGTATTTTAGAAGAAGACGCTCATAATAGGTACACACCCATTTTTACCCTCCCGAAGACCGGCTTCACCCGGACTATGCTGCCAGGGAAAAATCATAAGACGGGGAGGCTCCGACCTTGACTACCATGGGATCAAATTTATACCGCATGCTACAAGGGAGTGCCCTACCTCTTGGTCCCAGACCGGAATCACCCATGCCACCTGAACGGATGACTGGATTTAGTCCACGGCCATGGATACCTTCATCCCGGCCCCACTACTTGGTGTGTAACCGATAATAGGCCTACAACCGACTATACCAAACCCTCTTTCAGGAAACTATGGCAGCACGATAATAAGGTAAGACACTAACAAGACTCGATCTAGGTCGATACTGGAGATATCACTATCTTTTCATCACTGTCATGCACTCGTCGTGACCAGGCCACAACATATCACGTTCCGCGTGACTAGGTTATCCATGGCCTCTCACAACCATAACTTGCCATGGTCATATATTAACTTTGTTTATGCAAGATGCAATATGCTTGATTAATGCTAATGATGAATATTAAATTTGTTAGTGAGCAAACAACACATCAAAATTTCAAACATGCTTACCTGGTTCCACGTAGTTGGGATCGATCTCAGTGAAGTTAACGTCGATGTTTCATTCATCGAAATCTACGTCACACAACATATATCATCATAACAGATAAGGCCTAGCTACTGCCTCCAAACAATTTTGAAATAAACTGAAAATAAACTAGACCCTCAGAGAAAGATTTTACAGAAAGAATGAACTAAAAAGCTTTTATAGATTAGAAGTTATAAGCAAAACAAAATTAGGGAGTATTCTCTAATAAAACAGAATCTAGCGAGGGGCTAGCCTAAGAAAACTCAAAGCGCCCGAAGAAGAATACGTCAACCCGCAACGAAGACGGCTTCTGGAGAAAGCGCCTTCTGGGGAAACGCTTCAGAAAAGAAAAGAACTCTCACGAGGGGGGCCACCCTGTCAGGTTAGAATCTTACCGGCGTGAGAGGCGTGCGGTGATTGCCGCCGGTGATAGACGAAGGGGAAGAGCAAACCGAGGGCATCAATGCACTCACCGAGTATCCATGCGTCGATGGTGGTCAGATTGGGTCGAGGGGAAGCTGCACGTCAATGGCGGCCTTGCTCCAGCGGACGACTCCGTCGGGCACCACCAGATCTCACCGCGGAGATGGCGTGCGACCAAATTTGAGGGTGGCTAAGGAGGAGGAGCTCACTAGCAAGCTATTGAGAGGCTGTGGGCTAACCTCTCCGCTTACCTTGCTCGAAATCCCTCTAGATCAGGGGCAGATCGAACTGGTCGGAGTGGGAGAAGAAGGCCTCTCCGAGGCCCTTCTCTGACTTGGGCAAGGCTTCGGGGTGAGGAGGGTAGGAGGTGGAGTGGTTGAGGTGCTCGACAACAAAGGAGGGGCTCTATTTATAGAGGCCCGAGAAGGATGTCGTGGAGCTTAACTCTGTCGATCAATTCCGACGATCATGGGGCTTAATAAGATGGTTAGGTGACCGGGTCAGTACCTACACATCATATGGGCTCCATTTTTGGCCTAAAACCGTGTTGTCATCGACGGACGACCCGGTCTGACGGAGCGGTCCTCCCTGGGCATGGCAGCAGTAGAGGTCACGCTCCGCGCTGCTCGGGACGTGGCGATGACAAACGTGGCACGCACTGGAGGCCAGGGACACGCGGAGCTCACTGGAGCAAGGGGCAGTGCCGAAACGGCGAGGAGCTGTAGTAGGGGCCTCTGTTGGTCGCGACAGTCGCTGCTGGAGCTGCTGCCGGAGCTGGGTGGCTCAGGCCAGCTCACCACCGATGCCAACAAACGTCCAAGGGACTATGCGGTAGGTGGATAGGCTCGGGGCACAATGGCGAGCTGGCCCCGTCGATACTTCTGAGATTGACATTGCGGCACCGTCTGAATCAACGAAGCACTTCAAGTCTAGATCTTTGACTGAACCTGATTCAAAGACCGATGGCTACAGTGCATACCAAGTGCCTCGTCAAATTAAAGTGGCCTGTGGAAAAGGTTTTTGGAGCTGAAAATTTACGAGATGGGCTCTAATTGAGTGCAAGGACTGTGTGCAAATTTTCAGAATTTTTTAAAATGTTGAAGTCAGGTTTTAATAAAAACTGAATATTTGGTCAAACTTGAGTCAAATCTAATTTGAAATTTCAAACTATTGAACCCAAGGTTTTTGGTGAAATGGGTTGAAGATACTAAGGTCTTCTAAGTATAGGAGTTTGGACCAAAATTGATAATAGAAAATACTTTTAATTGCAATAAAATATGAAAGGTTGTTAAACCCTTCTAAAACTTTGAGAAATCAATAAAAATGAAAACCTAGATGTTAGAGAAGTGCCATACGTTAGAAATCAGAAGGGGTGGAGGGAAAAGAAATATAGAAGAAGGTTGACAAGGGAACCTATAGAAATGTATTCCAAGGTTTTGCTAAAGAATAAATACAAGTTTCAAACCAAAACATTTTGTGAAAACGTAAACAAAATCCTTTTCAAACTAGACATGTTGGGGAATAAAGCTCAAAATATTTCTTAAAAAAGATTTCAAATAAACTTCAAGAGTTTTCATCAAAGCCAAATTTGTAAATCCATTTTTAAAAAACTTAAAAGTCTACAAATCCAAATTAAAAAATTTGGCTGTTACAACACCTACCCCCTTAAGAAAAATCTCGTCACCGAGATTTGAGCCACTTCTCAAGAAGCTCTGGTTGTTCTTTCTGCAGAAAATCTTCTCTTTCCCAAGTGGCCTAATCCTCTGAATGGTTGCTCCATTGTACCCTGAACAGTTTGGTGACTTTCTGGCGCGTCCTCCTTGCTACTTCCTCTAGTATCCATATGGGGTGTTCCTGGTTAGATAGGTCTGGTTGCACTTCTACTTGCTGATCTAGGTGTCTCACACGCTTCCTTAGTTGAGAAATATGGAACACCCTGGGCATATCTGACAGTTCCGTAGGTAGGTCGAGCTGATAGGCAACCAGGCCCCTTCAAGCAATTATCCGGAATGGTCTGATGAAGCAGGGCGTAAGCTTGCCTTGACCTTGAACCTTTGTAATCTTCTCATTGGTGATACCTTGAGATACACATAATCATTTGGATCTAAACCGACATCATAATGTTTTTTATCGTAGTAGCTCTTCTGGCGGCTTTGGGCTGTCTTGAGCCCATCTCTTATGAGTTTTACCTTGACCTCGGCCTCTTGAAGCATTTACGGGCCAAAGATACAACTATCTCGTGTATATGAACAATTTAGGGGCGTACGACACCTTCTTCCGTATAAGGCTTTAAAACGTGACATTTGCAAACTTGTCTGATAGCTGTTGTTGTACGAGAATTCTGCGTAAGGCAAATTGTCCTCGCAACTGTTCCCATATGTGAGTACACAAGCCCTGAGCATTTCTTCGAGAGTCTGATTCACATGTTCGGTTTGTCCTCTAGTTTGGGGGTGATATGATGTGCTGAACACTAACTGGGTTCCCAATGCTTCTTGTAAATAATCCCAAAACCTTGATGTAAACTGGGTGCCTCGGTCGGATACAATGGTTTTAGGTATCCCATATAAGCAGATGGTGTGGGTGAGGTATAATTTTACTAGCTTCTGAGTGGAGTAAGTGGTCTTTACCGGAATGAAGTGAGCTACCTTGGCGAGTCGATTTGTGATAACCCATATAGCATCATGTCCGTGTGGGGACCGGGGTAGTCCGACAATGAAGTCCATGCCTACCTCATCCCACTTCCACTCGGGTACCTTCATTGGCTGTAACAGTCCTACTAGCTTCTGGTGTTCTGCCTTGATTCATTAGCATGAATCACAATGGGCAATGAAAGGAGCAACATCCCTTTTCGTCCTGTGCTACCAATATTTTGCGTGTAGATCCTTGAACATTTTTGTACCTCCAGGATGGATTGAGTATGTCACGTTGTGAGCATCTTACAAAATTTGAACTCTGAGGTCCTCTTGTTCTGGCACGCATAGTCGGTCTCCGTACCATAATATTCCCTATTCATCAATAATAAATTCTGGTGCCTTTCCAAGGTCCACCTTCCTCTTTATGCCTTCAATGCTGGGGTGCTCCTTCTGAGCTTTCTTGATGTTCTCGTCTAGAGTGGGTTGTAATTCTAGTTGCACCATAGTGCCTTCTGGAATGAGAAGAAGATATAGCAGAGCGAACTCTTTGGCAATTTCAGTCCTTAGCTTTGGTACAAGGTCTTTGTCTGAGGTGGGGTTCCTGCTGAGAGCATCGGCTACCACGTTAGCCTTACCAGGATGGTAATGAATACCCATGTCATAATCTTTAATTAATTCTGTCCAACGGTGTTGTCGAAGGTTGAGATCTGGTTGCATCAAGATATACTTGAGACTCTTATGATCAGTGTATATCTCACAGCGATTTCCAAGTAGGAAATGTCTCCACTCCTTGAGAGCATGTATCATGGTGGCCAATTCCAAATCATGACTGTGGTAATTTTCTTCGTGTCATCATAATTGTCTTGAGGCGTAAGCCACAACTTTCCCTTCCTGCATAAGTACGCGTCCGAGGCCTTTTTCTTCAGGCATCACAATATACCTCAAAATCTTTATTTAAGTTTGGGACAATTAACACTACTTTCATGGTCAGTCTCTTCTTCAGCTCTTGGAAGCTATTCTTACACGCTTTAGTCCATTCAAACTTCTTGTCCTTTTTTAGTAGCTCGGTCATGGGTTTGGTGACAGTGGAAAAGCTTTCAATGAATCTTCGGTAATATCCCACCATTCTGAGGAAACTTCGCACATCTATCACGTTAGCCCGTTGCGGCCATTGACTTATAGCCTTGACTTTTTCAGGATCCACAGCTATGCCTTCTTTGGTCATTACGTGGCCCAAAAGTCCGACTTGTTTTAGCCAAAATTCATATTTGCTGAACTTGGCATATAACTAATGCTTACGCAGTTCTCCTAACACAATTCTTTGGTGTTGTGCATGCTTTTTGCGGTTCTTGGAGTAGATAAGTATGTCATTGATGAGGACTACGACAAACTTGTCCATGTACTTCATGAATACCTTATTCATTAAATGCATGAAATAAGCCGGGGCATTTGTTAGTCCAAAAGGCATCAAAGTAAACTCATACAACCCGTATCGTTACATAAATGCTATCTTGGGAATGTCTTCTAAACGTATCTTAAGGTGATGATATCCTGACCGCAAATCAATTTTTGAGAATACTTTTGCTTGGGCTAACTGGTCAAACAGATCATTTATCCTGGGTAGTGGATACTTGTTCTTGATGGTGGCCATGTTGAGGGCTCGATAATTGACACACAGCCTTAGTGTCCCATCTCTCTTTTTGGCAAATAATACTGGCGATCCCCATGGCAAAGAGCTGGGCCTGATGTATCCTTGGCCCAACAGTTCTTTTATTTGTTTCTTTAGTTTGGCCAATTCAGTAGGTGCCATCCTATATGCTTTCTTGTATATTGGGGTTATAACAGGTGCAAGCTCAATAGCAAACTCTATTCCTCGGTCTGGTGGCATGCCTCATAGTTCGTCAGGAAATACGTCCGAAAATTCACACAACACTAGGACGTCCTTTAGCTCAATGGCCTCCATTTTATTCATTCGAGCTTGAATTGGTTTCTTCCTTTCTAAGGCTGCAACTTCTACTCTTTTTCCCAAATGATGGTTGAGCATGACTTTTCGGTTGAAATAGCCAATAAATGCCTTGTTGGTATTTCGCCAATCCATTCCCAAAATAACATCCAAATTATTACTCTCGATCACGATGAGATTTGCCCAAAAAGTCAAACCTTCAATCTCAATGGTAACATCCTTGCAATATTTTTGTGTAACCTGTTGTACTCCCGGGGACTTGATGGTCATCGAATTTTCCAAGGGGACGGTTGAAAAGTTGTGTTTCAAGGCAAAGTTTTGCGAAATGAACAAATGGGAAGCTCTAGAATCAAACAAAACTATGGCAGGAATTCTCTTGACATGGAACATACCGAGTACTATCTCTGGTGCGTTCATAGCATCTTTTATGGCTACAAGATTCACGTGACCCTTCCGGTGATTGTTGCTGGGGTTGAAGTTGTTGCGCTTTCGTGCCGAGTCATTGCTGGGTTGGTTTGTTTTAGGCGTACCATTCCTGGCCTTTGGACACTGTTTGGTGAAGTGTCCAGCCTCTCTGTAGGTGAAACAGGTAACACCGGGGCGGGGAGTAAAATCCTTGTTCCTCGCATAAAAGTGGGTGTTGACTCGATTGGTTGAGGTTGGGGCATGAGGTGTTGGATTCTTTGTGTGCTGAGTATTGTGCTTGGTGTTGCGAGTTGGTGCCGAGTTGTTATGACGGCACTTGCAAATGTCATCAAGCCTGGATGCTAGGCCTCGAGCATGTTGGCCTTGTCCACAAGTGTTTTGAAGTTTGGAAAGTTGTGAACGACTAGCTGGTATTTTAATGATAGAGCGAGTCCATCAAGGAACTTCTCCATCCTTCTCTCTTCTGACTTATAGTCTTCACTTGCATAACGGGATAATTGATTATATTGGTCCAAGTATTCCATTAAAGTGGAACTCCTTTGTTTGAGGTCTTCGAATTCCCTTTTCTTCATTTTTATGACGCTATTTGGAATGTGCGCTCCATTAAAGGTTTCTTTGAATTCAGCCCACGTGATGTTGTTCTCGTGAGGATGTACGCGGAGGATATTTTCCCACCACGAGGTTGCGGCTCTAGTTAGATAGTGAGCTGCATAGAGTACCTTCTCATGGTCGGAACATTGTGCAATACTAAGCTTTCTCTCAATATCACGTAGCCAATCATCGGCTTCCACAGGTTTATCAGTGCGTCGTAAAGTTGGCGGACGGGTCTTTTGTAACTCAGCCAACCTGGAGTGTTGTGGGTGTGGTCCATCCTGATTTCCCATATTCATTAGCTCGTTCATCATCTCATGATGATGTTGGTGGCTCTTCTCATAAAGACAACAAACTTCTGAGAATGCTCGGTCGCTCTCGCACTGACTTGACTGTCTTTGAGTGAAATCATTTCCTGTGTCAGCAGACTGATTTTCGCCGTGCATTCTTGGCACGGAGCGTGTCCAGGGACGGCTCATTTCTCAAAGCTTCGTTAATGTTGTAAAAATCAAATGAGAAATACGAGTTTAAGGGAAAATAAAAAAATTCTTAGCCAAGGAAACACCGCGAATTGTTTTTCATAAAACAACCATCGTGTTTGCAGAAGGACCGTGGGACATCTTACATCGCACATAATTTTACATATCACTCATGTCGTACTCTCGTATTCCTGACATGTTATTTAAGCTAGTGCACTTCTCCTGATCCTACATGACGCAACACGACTACTTCTCTTTAGTCGAAGAGCACACAATCATACATATCATACAATCGCATGAACGTTTTGTTGCACCATCTCCTGTTGGAGTTGGAAGGGACCTGGATCGGCTGGCCAAGGGTAAGTGCCAGATGAGGAGCTGCGGAGTCCACTTCCTCCTGCATGGGCTCTAGGAGGACTGCACGTGACGACGAAGCACAAACTAGACTAGTAGGCATAGCAGCTCTGATGGGGGCAGGAGCAATGACATGATTGAACTCCTCAATCGTAGGCAGCTGGCGGCGAAGCTGGGCTGGCGGAGTGCATGAAGCATAGAAAGATGGGCATGACTGAGGTGGTGTGGAGCGGAGGAGCTTAGTTGTGTTGTAAGGACGAGTAAGGGCCTCCATGCGAGCAACCACCAAGTCATCCACTAAGCCGTCGAAGGCTGACTCCAAGGCCATGAGGTACTGCTTGAGCATCCTAATAGCCTCGTCTTCCTCTCCTTTGGGGCAGGCAAAAGAATAGTGGCTGGTATACGGAACATGGCATGGAAGGTAGTGATAAGGACGAGTCTACATCACTGGGAGGGTGTCCCGGAGACAGGCAATCGACTCCCTGGCAGCCATCTGAATAGCCTACCTCTCCATAGGCATGGCTCTCCCGATGAAGCGAAGACGGCGAACCTCCTGTCGCCCATCGATAAAATGCACCAAGGGCTAATATATAGTTAGGGAGTCGCTGATCTTGTGACAGTAGAACGTGTACTCAGTGCGAGTCTTCAGTCCAATCACGATCCTAGTAATGACCGAGAGTAGTCGCGAAAATCCCGCTGACTCGTTGGCGAACACCTGAGACGGGCAACCGTTCCCAGCCATCTACACAGTAGAAAAATTTTCCATATAGTCATAACACAAATATATGTCGAGTAACATAAAAATATCTGCAGTATGCAGAATAATAAAAACAACTAACCCGGTTAGCAAACGCGCCTAGCGGTTTCCTACAGTCAGCCTAGCTCTGATACCAAGGTTGTCAGGACCGGTTTCCAAATAAAATAATTTATTGGAAATCGGTCATGAATGTCACGAGTGTAGAAAAATATTTCCCACTAATAGACTCATCTTGATACAGAAAACAGTAGTACTTAATATTAAACAGAGTAGAGCGGAGATCGCTCTACAAATTATTACAACATGTTCAAGTCTCACACAGACGGATATGTAGAGTAGTCATGTTATAACTCTACTGCTCGTAATAAAGGGGGCACGTCACATCACAGTAATGTGACATGACAAGTACTACTACGAGCCAAGTGTCAGAGTGAGGCATGACGATTTATTCATGGTGGCGGAAGCGATGAAATAATACAGCGGCGGACTCCAAGACCGCAAGACTGACTGGGACTCTTCTAGATGTTGGACTCGCTATCAAACTCTTCATCCATGAGATCTCCTTCATCCATATCTGGCCACATCAACAATCTAGTGAGTACTTTGAAAAGTACTTGTAAATGGTTTGCACAAAAGATGAGATGCATGCAGCAAATTTTTAACATGCGTGGTTCAGGTCATAATTTATCATGATAGAAATGTTAATATCAGTTAAGTTAGTGGATAAGTCAGGCTGTAATCCTCCCGCAATACCCAAACAGAAAATAAAATGCACCGATCGGGTGTCTGGGGTGATGCCTCGAAAGGTTAACAAGTAAATAAATCACCACCGTGGGGCGTCTAAGCGACACCTCATACATGGCATTGAATAAATAAAATGCCACAATCGGGCTTCTCAGCGGCAGAAAGGGCGCAACATAAATAACAAGCCACAGTCAGTCATCTTAGCGACACTGTAGAAAGGGAACAATATAAATAACAAGCCGTAGTTGGGCGTCTTAGGGACAACGCAGAAAGGGCATAAAATAAATAACAAGCTATCCGTGCACTAAAGACTGGGGTCTCGTGTGCCCGAGACTTGTGCACGGGCGCCGGCAACACCCTTGGTGGCAGTACGCGAAGAAGGATGACGAGAAAGATAACCCAAGCTCACCAAGGCAACACCCCTCCAAGGGTGCGCCCTCCTTGCCGGGAAGACCCACAAGGGCCCGGCAAGCCCTCCTTGCCAGGAAGACACGCAAGGCCCCGACAAGGACTCCTTGCAGATATCCAATGCCTTGGCAAGCCCTCCTTGCCGGGAAGTCGGGTTAGGCCACCGGCAAGGATGCCAGGCCGGCAAGCTCCCTTCGTCCTCTACGTGTCCTTCTTGCCACTATGCCACCGATTCCCATCGCTCAAGCGCATCCCTCATGCGCCAGCACAAAGCCCAGGTGTCGAAACACCTGGGCACGTGTCGATGCCACCTTGATGTAGGTCAGGGGGGGCGTGAGAAGGCATTTACTGCCCCTGACACTACGGTAGATAGATAGCGGTGAACCCTGTGCACTATGCGACTCGTGAACACACTGCAGAGCACTGTTGGTGACCCCTTTGACTATAATAGGAGGCCCAAAGCTCAGTTCTGGAGGTTGGACCTTTTGGGGTTTTAGACTCTTTGTTCACCAGCCTAAAGGCAATCACTGTAGCAAGTGACCCTACAATAAGCACCCAATACAACAAACAAAGCAGGAGTAGGGTTTTACGCGCTAAGAAGCCTAAACCTGGGTAAATAACGTTGCATGTGTTGATCGTTAGTTCGGCTCTTGGCGACACCTCTCTACCTCCGCCGAACGATCAAGGGATACTTGGAGGTTCCCATAGGTGTCATTTTTTCCGACACAAGTCGCAATTGGGCGTCTTAGAGACACCGCAGAAAGGGCATAAAATAAATAATAAGCCACAGTCAGGCTTCTTAGCGACACCGCAAAAAGGGCATAAAATAAAAAAAAATTCGGGTGGTACAACCAACCTTCAGGATAATCTTAGAACAAAGATATTAATAGTAAGTTTTTCCACAACACCGTTAAATGTCCACAACATTATCATTAAACCACACTTGTTCTAGAGGTACCAATTCTATGACCGCCACTTAACCTGTCAAACAACTATCCGTGACCGTGGACACGGCTACTCGAACAGTTTAGACTCCGCAGAGGGTGTACTCTTTACACATAGCTCACGGGTTCCGATAATCAATATGACTAATCGCGCGTACTGTATTCAGAAGCAGACGCTCAAAATTAGTACACACCCATATTTACCCCCGCGAACACCGACTTCACCCGGACTACACTGCAAGGGAAAACACATAAGACAGGGAGGCTTCGACCTCGACTAGCATGGGATCATATTTATACCGCGCGCTACAAGGGAGTGCCCTCCCTCTTGGTCCCAGATCAGAAACACCCATTCCCCCTGACCGGATGACTGGATTTTGTCCAGGGCCATAGATACCTTCATCCCGAGCCCTATACTTGGTGAGTAACTTATAATAGGCCTATGACCGACTATACCGAATCCTCTTTCAGGAAACTGTGGCAGCACGATAATAAAGTAATATACTGACAAGACTCAATCTAGGTCGATACTGGAGTTATCACTATCTTTCCATCACTGCCATGCATCGTCATGACTAGGCCAAAACCTATCACGTTCCGCCTGACTCGATTATCCATGGCCTCGCACAACCATAACTTGCCATAGTCATATATTAACTTTGTTTATGAAATATGCAATACGCTTGATTAATGCAAAGAATGAATATTAAATTTTTTAGTGAGCAAACAACACGTCAAAAGTTCAAACATCCTTGCGTGGTTCCACGTAGTTGGGATCAAGCTCGGTGAAGTTAACGCCGGTGTTTCCCTCATTGGAATCTACATCACACAACATATATCATCTTAAGAGCTAAGGCCTAGCTACTTCCTCCAAACTATTTTTATAGAAATATGAAAATAAACTAGACCCCCAGAGAAAGATTTTGCAAAACTAATCAATTACAAAGCTTTTATAGATTAGAAGTTATAATCAAAACAAAATTCGGGATTATTCTCTAATAAAATAGAATCTAGCGATGGGCTAGCCATAGAAAACTCAAAACGCCCGAACAAGAATACGTCAACCCGCAGCGAAGACGGCTTCTGGAAAAAGCGCCTTCGGGGAAAACGCTTTAGAAAAGAAAAGAACTCTCACGAGGGGGGTCCCAACCTATCGGTTTTGAATCTTACCGGTGCCAGAGGCGTGCGGAGATCGCCACCGGCGATAGACGAAGGGGAAGATAAAATCGAGGGCATCAACGCACACGCCGAGTCTCTGTGTGTCGAGGGTGGTCAAATTGGGTCGAGGGGAAGCTACACATCGACGACGACCTTGCTCCAGCAGACGACTGCGTCTGGCAGCACCGTATCTCACCGAGGAGTTGGTGTGCGATCAAATTGGGGGTGGCTAACAAGGAGGAGCTCACTACCAAGCTATTGAGAGGTTGTGGGCTGACCTTTCCACTTACCTTGCTCGAATGCCCTCTAGATCAGGGGTGGATCGAAGTGGCCGGAGTTAGAGAAGAAGGCCTCTCCGAGGCCCTTCTCTGACTTGGGCAAGGCTTCAAGGTGAGGAGGGAAGGAGGTGCAATGGTTGAGGCGTTTGAGAGCAAAGGAGTGGCTCTATTTATAGAGGCCCTAGAGGGGTGCCATGGAGCTTAACTCCGGCAATCAATTCCGACAATCATGGGGCTTATTCAGATGGTTTGGCGGTCGGGTCAGTACCTACATATCAGAGGGGTTCCATTTTTGGCCTAAAACCGCATGGTCATCGACGAACGACCTGTCTCGACGGAGCGGTCCTCCCTGGGCACGGCGGTAGCACGGGTCGCGCTCTACGCTGCCTGGTATGTGGCGAGTGAAAACGCGGCGCGTACTGGAGGCTAGGGACACGAGGAGCCCACTGGAGCAAGGGTCGGTGCCGAAACGGCGAGGAGCGACATCACGGGCCTCTGGTGGCCGCGACAGCGGCTGCTGGTGCTGCTGCCAGAGCTGGGTTAGCTCACCTCCGACGCTAGCAAACGTCCAAGGGGCCGTTCGGCGGGTGGATAGTCTCGGGGCACAGTGGTGAGCTTACCTCGTCGATACTGCTGAGATTGACGCTACGGCAGCGTCTGCATCAATGAAGCACTACAAATTTCAATCTTTGAGTGAATATGATTCACACACAAGGCTACAGTGCACACGAGGTGCCTGATCAAATGAAAGTGGCAAGTGGAAAAGGTGTTTGGAGCTGAAAAATTATGAGATGGCCTCTCATTGAGTGCAGGGACTGTGTGCAAATTTTCAGAATTTTTGAAAATGTTTAAGTTAGGTTTTTAATAAAAATATAATATTTTGGTCAAACTTGAGTCAACTCTAATTTGAAATTTTCAAACTAGTGAACCCAAGATTTTTGGTGAAATGCATTGGAGATACTAAGGTCTTCTAAGTATATGTGTTTGGGACTCAAATACCAAAGGAAACTACGAGTTCCATTGAAAATTTGCTGGGGTCAAAACTGATTACAGAAAGTACTTTTAATTTAAATAAAATATGAAACGTTGTTACCCTTCTAAATGTTGGGGAATGTTGCATGGGAAATAAAAAAATTCCTACGCACACGAAGACCTATCATGGAGATGATCATCTACGAGAGGGAGACTGGATCCGCTTACCCTTGTAGATCGCTAAGCGGGAAGCGTTAAGAAACACGGATGATGTAGTGGAACGTCTTTGCGATCAAAATAGCCGCCGTCCCACGATCCGTCCCGATCTAGCACCGAACGGAGGGCAGCTCCCCGTTCAACACACGTATAGCTCGATGACAATCTCCGCCTTCTTGATCCAACAGGATAGACGAAGAGGTAGCTGAATTCTCCGGCAGCATGACAGTGTGGCGGTGATGATGGTGGAGCTACTCCAGCAGGGCTTCGCCGTACCGTATTGATCTAGCTACGAGGTGTCACGGAGTACTGGACGGAGAGAGGTTTGCACAAAGGCTTGAGTTGCAAAAACCCTTAAACCCTCCACTATATATAGGAGGAACCAAGGGGTGGTTGGCTTGCCTCCAATTCGGTTTGGTGGAGGAGTCCTTCATATCTTGTCCACCTCCTTCTCCTTTTTTTCTTTTTCCTTCTTTATTATTCTTTGGCCGAAATAGCCTTATTGGGATGGCATCACCAGCCCACTAAGGCATGGTGCACCACCCATGGGCCTACTTGGTTCTCTCCCGGGTGGGTGGCCCCTCCCGGTAAAACTCCAAAACCCATTCGTCACTCCCGGTACTTTACGGGTAATGCCCAAAATCTTTCCGAAAGCCAATTGCAACAATCCTATATATCAATCTTCGTTTACGGACCATTCTAGAGACACCCGTGACGTTCGAGATCTCATCCGGGACTCCGAAAAACATTCCGTTACCAACATCAATAATTCAACTATAAAGAAAACGTCACCGAACCTTAAGTGTGCAGACCCTGCGGGTTCGAGAACTATGTAGACATGACCGAGACACTCTCTGGTCAATATCCAATAGTGGGACTTGGATGTCCATATTGGATCCTACATATTCTACAACAATCTTATCAGTTGAACCTCTATGTCAAGGATTCACACAATCCCGTATATCATTTCCTTTGTCCTTTGGTATGTTACATGCCCGAGACTCAATCGTCGGTATTGCCATACCTATTTAAATCTCGTTACCGGTAGTCTCTTTACTCGTTCTGTAGTACAAGATCCTATGGCTAACTCTTCAGTCACATTAATTGCAAGGCTTGTTTGTGATGTTGTATTACCGAGTGGGCCCCAAGATAACTCTTCGTCACACAGAGTGACAAATCCCAGTCTTGATCAATGCTAACTCAACGGACACCTTTGGAGATGCCTGTAGAGTACCTTTATAGTCACCCACTAACGGTGTGACATTTTATACACACAAGGCACTCCTCCGGTGTTAGTGAGTGACATGATCTCATGGTCATAGGAATGTATACTTGACACGCAGAAAACAATAGCAACAAAATGACACGATCATATCCTATGTTTTTAGTTTGGGTCTTGTCCATCACATCATACTCCTAATGATGTGATCCCATCATCAATTGACAACACTTGTCTATGGCTAGGAATCCTTTACCATCCTTGACCAACAGGTTAGTCAATTAGAGGCTCCCTAGGGACATTGTTTTGTCTATATATCCACACATGCATTTATGTTTCCATTCATAATGTAATAATAACTATTTTATTATTGCCTCTAGGGCATATTTCCAACAATCTCCCACTTGCACTAGAGGCAATAATCTAGCTTCACATGTCTATGTGATTTACAATGTAAGGAATCTAACACCCATACAGTTCTGGTGTTGATCATGCTTTTCTCATGGAAGAGGTTTAGTCAGCGGATCTGCAACATTCAGAATCGTGTGCACTTTGCAAATATTTATGTCCTCCTCCTTGATGTAATCGCGGATGGCATTGAAGCGTCGCTTTAAGTGTCTGGTCCTCTTGTGAAACCTTGGTTCCTTGGCTAGAGCAATGACACCAGTGTTGTCACCGAACAGATTGATTGGGTCCAATGAACTTGGCACTACTCCAAGATATCACATGAACTGCTTCATCCACACACCCTCCTTAGCCGCCTCTGAGGCAACTATGTACTCCACTTCGCATGTAGAATCAGCTACGATGCTTTGCTTGGAACTGCACCAGCTTTCCGCACCCCCGTTAAGAATAAATACGTATCCGGTTTGAGACTTAGAGTCATCCAGATCAGTGCCAAAGCTTGCATCTACGTAACCCTTTATGACGAGCTCTTCATCACCTCCATAAACGAGAAACATTTCCTTAGTCCTTTTTAGGTACTTCAAAATATTCTTGACCGCCGCCCAGTGTTCCACTCCTGGAGCACTTTGAAACCTGCCTGCCATACTTATGGCCAGGCTGGCATCCGGTCTTGTGCACAACATTGCATACATGATAGACCCTATGGCTGAAGCATAGGGGACGACACTCATCTTTTCTCTATCTTCTGGAGTTAGTGGACATTGAGTCTTACTCAACTTTATACCTTGTAAAACACGCAAGAACCCCTTCTCGGATTGTTCCATTTTGAACTTCTTAAAAACTTTATCAAGGTATGTGCTTTGTGAAATAGCAATTAGGCACCTTGACCTATCTCTATAGATCTTTATGCACAATATGTAAGCAGCTTCTCCTAGGTCCTTCATTGAAAAACTTTTATTCAAGTAATCCTTTATGTTTTCGAGTAACTCTACATTGTTTCAAATCAGCAATATGCCATCCACATATAATATTAGGAACACTATAGAGATCCCACTCACTTTCTTGTAAATACAAGCTTCTCCAAAACTTGTATAAACCCAAACGCCTTGATCACCTCATCAAAGCGCTGATTCCAACTCCGAGATGCTTTCACTAGTCCATAAATGGATCGGAAGAGCTTGGACACTTTGTTAGTATTCTCTGGATCGACAAAACCCTCGGGTTGTATCATATACAACTCTTCCTTAAGAAACCCATTAAGGAACACCGTTTTGACATCCATCTGCCAGATTTCATAATCGAAAGATGCATCTATTGGTAACATGATCCAGACGGGCTTAAGCATCACTACGGGTGAGAATGTCTCATCATAATCAACTCCTTGAACTTGTGAAAAACCCTTTGCCACAAGCCAAGCTTTATAAACAGCCACATTATTGTCCATGTCCGTCTTCTTCTTAAAGATCCATTTGTTCTAAATAGCCTTGCGACCTTCAGGAAATACTTCCATAGTCCATACTTTGTTTTCATACATACATCCTATCTCGGATTTCATGGCTTCTAACCATCTGTTGGAATCTGGGCCCACCATTGCTTCTCCATAAGTCGCAGGCTCATTGTTGTCCAACAACATGATTGACCAGACAGGATTCCCGTACCACTCTGGAGCAGTACGTGCTCTTGTCGACCTGCGAGGTCTGGTAGTAACTCGATCTGAAGCTTCATGATCATCATCATTAGATTCCTCTTCAACTGGTGTTGCCTCGATAGAAATTTATTTCTGCCCTCCGCCACCATCTTGTTGAAGCAGAGGTTCCACAACCTCATCCAGTTCTATCTTCCTCCCAGTCAATTCTTTTGAGAGAAACTATTTCTCAAGAAAAGCTTTGTTCTTAGCGACAAACACTTTGCCCTCGGATCTGGGATAGAAGGTATACCCAACTGTCTATTTTGGGTAACCTATGAAGACGCACTTTTCCGCTTTGGGTTCCAGCTTTTCAGGTCAAAGCTTTTTGACATAAGCATCACATCCCCAAACTTTAAGAAACGACAACTTTGGCTTCTTGCCATACCATAGCTCATTTGGTGTCGTCTCAACAGATTTTGATGGTGCCCTATTTAAAGTGAATGCAGTTGTCTCCAATGCATAGCCCCAAAATGATGATGGAAAATCGGTAAGAGACATCATAGAACGCACCATATCTAATTAAGTACGATTACAACGTTCGGACACAACATTATGCTCTGGTGTTCCAGGCGGTGTCAACTGTGAAACAATTCCGCATTGTCTTAAGTGAGCACCAAACTCGTAACTCAGATATTTACCTCCTCGATCAGATCATAGGAACTTGATCTTCTTGCTATGATGATTTTCAACTTCACTCTGAATTTGTTTGAACTTTTGAAATGTTTCACACTTGTGCTTCATCAAGTAGATATAGCGATACCTACTCAAATCGTCAATGAAGGTGAGCAAATAATGATATTCGCCGCACGCCTCTATGCTCATTAGTCCACACACATCAGTATGTATGATCTCCAACAAGTCACTTGCACGCTCCATTGTTCTAGAGAACGGAGTCTTCGTCATCTTCCCCATGAGACATGGTTCACATGTGTCAAGTGATTCAAAATCAAGTAAGTCCAAAAGTCCATCAGCATTGAGTTTCTTCATGCGCTTAACACCAATATGACCTAAGCGGAAGTGCGACAAGAAAGTGGCGCTATCATTGTTAACTCTACATCTTTTGGTCTCAATGTTATGGATATGAGAGTCATCACAATCGAGATTCAATATGAACAAACCACTCACATTGGGAGCATGACCATAAAAGATATTACTCATATAAATAGAACAACCATTATTCTCTTACTTACAGAGTAACCATCTCGCAATAAACAAGATCTAGACATAATGTTCATGCTCAACGCAAGCACTAAATAAAAAATATTTAAGTTCATCACTAGTCCCGATGGTAACTGAAGTGAGACCGTGCTGACGGCGATCGCCTCAACCTTGGAACCATTTCCCACGCGCATCGTCACTTCATCCTTCGCCAAACTTTGTTTATTCCGTTGTTCCTGTTTCGAGTTGCAAATGTGAGCAACAGAACTAGTATCAAATTCCCACGCACTACAACGAGAGATGGTGAGGTACACATCAATAACATGTATATCATATATACCTTGTTTGGCGTTGGCTGTCTTCTTATCGCCCAGATACTTGTGGAAGTTGCGCTTCCAATGAACAGTCTCCTTGCAATAATAGCACTCAGTTTCCGGCTTAGGTCCAGCCTCGGGTTTCTTCGTCGGAGGGCTAACAGCTTTGCCACTCTTCTTGGAGTTACCCTTCTTGCCTTTGCCGTTTTTCTTGAAACTAGTGGTCTTATTGACCATCAACACTTGATGTTCTTTCTGGATTTCTGACTTAGAGACTTTCAGCATCACAAATAACTCGCCGGGTGACTTATTCATCCCTTGCATGTTATAGTTCAACACGAAGCTCTTATAGCTAGGTGGCAGTGACTGAAGAATTCTGTCACTGATAGCTTCGTGCGGGAGTTTATTCCCAGCTCAGTTAGATGGTTAGAGTACCCAAACATTCTAAGCACGTGTTCACTGACAGATGGATTCTCCTCCAGTTTGCAAGCATAGAACTTATCGAAGGTCTCATACCTCTCGATCCGGGCATTCTTCTCAAAGATAAACTTCAACTCCTGGAACATCTCATATGCTCCATGACATTCAAAACATCTTCGAAGTCCCGGTTCTAAGCCATACAAAACTGCACATTGAACTGGTGAGTAGTCATCCTTACTCGCTTGCCAAGCGTTCAAAACATCTTCGTCTGCCATAGCGGGTGGTGCATTACCTAGCGCAACATCAAGCACATATTTCCTTTGGCTAGCTTGGAGGATAAGCCTCAGATTTTGAGCCCAGTCAACCAAGTTGCTTCCATCATCTTTCATCTTAGCTTTCTATAGGAACGTATTAAAATTCAGGGTTGCTACTGCGCGAGCCATTGATCTATAAGATAAAATTTTGCAAATATTACTTAGACTATGTTCAAGACAATTGAGTTTAGCTAATCATATTACTAATAAACTCCCACTCAAATAGACATCCCTCTAGTAATTCGAGTGTCGCATTATCCAGATTCACTAACTCAAGTCAATTCATCACGTGAGTTGAGTATAGTTTTAGTGGTGAACATCTCCATGTTGATCATATCAACTATATGATTCATGTTGGACCTTTTGGTCTGTTGCATTCCGAGGCCATGTCTGTACATGCTAGGCTCGTCAAGTTTAACCCGAGTGTTCTGCGTGTGCAACTATTTTGCACTCATTGTATGTGAACATTGAGTCTATCACACCCATCATCACGTGGTGTCTCGAAACGACGAACAGTCGCAACGGTGCACAGTCGGGGAGAACACAAGGATCACCTTATAATGCTACCGTCGTTCTAAGAAAAATAAGGTGCATAAAAGGATTAACATCACATGCAAATCATAAGTGATATGATCTAGCCATGAATTTGTGCTTCTTGATCTCCATCACCAAAGCACCGGCATGATCTCCATCATCACTGGCGCCGCACCATGATGTCCATCATCATGATCTCCATCATCGTGCCACCATCGAGGTTATCATGCTATCTATGCTATTACTACTAAATCTACAACCTAGCGATATAATAAAAGCATCTGCAAGAACAAATAATAGTTTAAAGACAACCCTGTGGATCCTGCGAGTTGCCGTAGCATCGACATGCAAGGCGATATATAACTATTACGACATGATCATCTCATACATCAAATATATCAAATCATGTCTTTGGCCATATCACATCACATGCATAACCTGCAAAAACAAGTTAGACGTCCTCTAATTTGTTGTTGCATGTTTTACGTGGCTGCTATCGGTATCTAGCATGATCGCATTTTACTTACGCAAAGCCACAATTTTTATATGCAAATTGCTATTTAACCTTCTCCAAGGTCTGCCTCGGTCAAACCTGATTCAACTGAAGTTGAAGAAACAGACACCCGGCAGTCATCTTAATGCAACAAGTTGCATGTCCGTCGATGAAACCAGTCTCTCGTAAGCGCACGAGTAAAGTTGGTTCGCGCCGCTTCAATCCAACAATACCGCCGAATCAAGAAAATAATAAGGAGGGAAGCAAATTGAACATCAACGCCGAAAAACTCTTTTGTGTTCTACTCGAGATATCATCTATGCATGAACCTAGCTCATGATGCCACTATTGGGGAACATTGCATGGGAAACAAAAAAAATCATACACACACGAAGACCTATCATGGTGCTTGGATCCACATACGCTTGTAGATCGCTAAGCGGGAAGTATTAAGAAATGCGGTTGATGTAGTGAAACGTCTTCATGATCGAAATCACCGCCGTCCCATGATCCGTCCAGATCTAGCACCGAACGACCCCTCCGTGTTCAGCACACGTACAGCTCGACGATGATCTCCGCCTTTTTGATCTAGCAAGAGAGACGAAGAGGTAGCTGAATTCCCCGGGAGCCCGATGGCAGTGATGATGGTGGAGCTACTCCGACAGGGCTTCGCAGTACCATACCGATCTAGCTACGAGGTGTCACGAAGTAGTAGAGGGAGAGAGATTTGCATAAACGCTTGAGTTGCAAAAACCATAAAACCCTCCACTATATATAGGATAAAGCAAGGGGTCGTTGGCTTGCGTCATACTCCAAGGAGGAGCTTCGGGCGAGGAAAGGAGGGAGGAACCCTCCAATACGGTTTGGTGGAGGACTCCTTCGTATCTTGTCCACCTCCTTCTCTCTTTTTTTCTTTTTCCTTCTTTATTATTGCTCTAGCCGAAATAGCCTTATTGGCTGGCCTCACTAGCCCTCCAAGGGCTGGTGCACCACCCATGGGCCTATTTGGTTCTCTCCCGGGTGGGTGGCCCCTCCCGTTAAACTTCGGAACCCATTTGTCACTACCGATAATTTACCGATAATGCCCGAAATCTTTTCGGAAGCCAAATGCAACAATCCTATATATCAATCTTCATTTCTGGACCATTCCATAGACACTCGTGATGTCCGGGATCTCATCCGGGACTCCGAACAACATTCGGTGTTGGTGAAGGATCAACACCTATGAGGGCCTCAATGGTCCCCTTTTTACTGGTTTGGCGGGGAGAGGGGTCGCGGCAAGAGCAGAACCAACAGTCAGGGCCCGGCAAGATCTTTTTACCTAGGTTCGGGCCACATGGTGCGTAAAATCCTACTCCTACATGTGTTTAGTTATTCATTTTGGGTTACTGTAGATCTGTCCCTTTTTACAGCCTTTCGATTGGTCAAAAAGCCAAAAGTCCCTACTACTGAGCCTCGGGCCTCCTTTTATAGGCGCAGGGGTCACCAGAGTGGCTAAGTGGGTGAACGGTGGGATGACGAGTGAAACAGCACCGACCGACTGTTACAGTGTTATTTCCTTGTCAAAGGTGCATTAAAAGCTTCAATGGACTTCCCTCACATTGTGAGGGGGGGTTGGACACGTACCCACACGTGGCAACTTCGGGGTGTTGCGCTGGCGCGCGTGTGGACGCGTGGCTCAAGAATCGTCGGTGGCGTGCTCGTCAGTTGAGGCGCTCGCAGGCCCCACGAAGGGCGCCTTGGGCCCGCGCCTCTCCTCGGGCCTTTTCTTCCTTCCCGGCAGGGTTACCTTGTCGGGGATCTTCATGTTCCTTTCGGCAGGGAGGTGATGGCTTGTCGAGGCCTTCTCAATCTTCCCGGCAAGGGTGGCTTGCCGGGGCTTAGTCCTTCTTCCTCGACGGGAGGGTCTCGCCATGGCATTGTTTATCTCCCCGGCAGGGAGCTCCTGTCGGGGTCTCTTCTTCCTTCTCAGCAAGTGAGTGCTTGATGGGGCTTGCAATCAGCACTTGGTGGCTTCGGAGTCTTGCTTCCGACCTAAGCTGCAGCGACGCGCCTTACCGCTGTGGAGGGGCTGCCGGTGTCCGTGCACTAGTCCGGGGCAATGGAGACCCCAGTCTTTAGTGCATCGACAGTAGCCCCCGGGCCTGGGCCACACACGCATGCGAGGCGTTGTTGGGCCAGACCCAAAGCGGTGCGCAGACTCGCGGGCGCCAAGGTTATCATAATCGAGTCGTTACAGGCTTTATTTCCCCATGTTGCGCATTGAACGCGCGAAGTGGGAGGGTGCACGGCGTGCGCGTGATGGCCTATTTATTTCCTGAATATGCCTCTGCCATGTGTAGGACATGCGAAGCGGCGATCGGGCAAGTGGCGATCGTGGCCTCAAAAGCCACAAGCGTGGATGGGCCCGCCCCTGCATGCATTGGCGCATCAGGGTGGTCCCATGTTCCACTCGTGACTTGAGGGCGATTGGGCAAGAGGGTCGGTGGCTTTTGGAGCGAGGAGTGTGGCATCCGAGCTTTGCCCTATGAATTAGGGTGTTTGCGCGGAGGTTTTGCCCATCCATCTCACTCTCTAAGCCTTCAGAGCCTGTCACCTTGCCTTCTCTTGTTTCTTTCAGGTTTGCCGGTGGCATCCGCCCTTAACCATGGTTAGGGGATGGGGCCGGCCTCTGTCGGCTGCCAGGGCGGTAAGGGGATCCCGCTCGGATCATGCCACGGCTTCAGGAGCCACAACCAGCGACAGCCCCGTCGACCATGGTAGGAGAGGCTCGAGGGGTCATGGCAGAGGGAGGTGGAGTGCTGCCTCGATCTCCCTCCTCGTGCCTTCTGCTTCGGGTGGCCACTCGGAGGCGACGCCATACGAGCTCATCGCAGAGCTTCGTGGCCCCCTTCGGGGTCACCTGCATCTCCCTCGCGGCTTTGCCATGGTGATGGAGGTCGACCGACCTCCCGTCTTCTGGCTGCGAGCGCATGGATGCTCCCGTAGCGCCATGCAGGTGCACGCGGAGTATCCGAACCCCCGTTCCATGTTACTTGGGAGCGGCTGGAAGGCCTTCTCCAGGGCTCATGGACTCCAGGACGGCTACATCCTCCGCTTCAAGCTGATCGACGCACGTATGATCGTCATCAAGTTCTACGGGCGCTCCGATGTGCGTCTCGGTTGCTGCAAAGAAGGCTCAAGCGGCGTTGAATTCTGCCCTTCGAGCGACAGCGACGGGGAGGGCGGCAGTGGTGACGGTGTTGAGCCTAGTCTCAAGCCCGGGGGAATCAAATCGGAGGAAAATTCCCCTGGCTTAGACTGAGTGCTTCCTGCACTGGCGCAACCTGGTCAAGCCCCTCCCCCTCCTTGGAGGGGGATCTCAACCGGATTCGTCGCCCCTTCCTGTGGCTTGACGAGGCCGAACCCCCTCCCGTCGGTAGAGTGCTAGTCCCGGAGGAGCCAGCATGGATGTACCAGGGGCCTTGCCGCGTCTTGTCTTCATGAACTCCAATTCCTCCGCGTAGGTCGGTCCTCGTTACAAGAAAGATTCTTTAGGTGAGGACAACAATGCTTTGTAATTGGTATCAAATGTATCCACACAAATGAATGAATAGATGCATCCTTTATCCGACTCTCATTTTGTATGATTATTCCTTTGCACTTTCCGGATGCTTCCCGGCTTGACTTATCCTAACGCGAGTACTTAGAGGAGCGGATCCTCAGAAAACTCAACAGAGGAGGTCGTCACCGGCAAGGCTCCTTGCCGCACTCAGTGCAACCATCTAAATCATCGAGTGCGTCTCGAGGCGAAATAAGGTGCTACATAGCTATCCGAAACGTTGAACGAGTTCGAAACGAGATAAGGGCGTTCTGTGGTCGCTCAAGTCATTGAACAGGCTCGAAACGGAGTCGGAGTGCACTGATCCTAGCAAGGTCCATCTGCGCGCGGGATTCTCATACAAAAGTCAATGCTTTAAAAGGATACTACTAATCTACCAAGAGTCTGGCAAGAAGGTTGCCTCTGTACTTATCTGGCGCGCCGCGGCATTCCTAGCCGCAGCGTGTGAAGGTGTTTCCGGGGAGGAATATCCGTACCCCCGGCAAGCTGATGTTGCCTCCAGCGGCCTCCTTGCTGATGAGGTTTTCACCGATGGCCTTTGGCCACTCTAAAGGAAAGAGGAACGCTGGGGCGTATAACTTTCTCATCTCTTTTGCAAGAGTTTTGCTGGTGGAGCCCCCAAGCACATCTGTCTAGCATCACAGCGCTCCAATGAGAAATGCGAGCCGGAGGGCGTGTAAAGGGGCGGTTCGGGGCCTGAGAAGCGTCCTCGATGACCATGCACCACTCCGGAGATGTGTGCCGGTCGGAGTAAGCGTCGGAGGCCTGGCCGAAGCCCTATGTCACACCCTCGACAGCAGCGCAGCGTTCCAAGGAGGTGTGTCGGTCGGGCGATGCGGAGCTCGGGGCTTCCACTCCTTCCACCTGTCCTCGCATAGCACCTATGGAGGTGCTATGAGCTCTTGCGCGGGAAGAGCAGCCACTGGTTCCTCCCACTCAGGGAAGATGCAGCAGTGAACTGAGACCGGTGGAGCAGACGAGTGGCTCGTCGAATCGGGGTGGCGCTGATGCCAGTGAAGGATCGACACCTATGAGGGCCTCAACGGTCCCCTTTTGCTGGTTCGACGGGGAGAGGGGTCGCGGCAAGAGCAGAACCAACAGTCAGGGCCCAGCAAGATCTTTTTACCCAGGTTCGGGCCGCGTGGTGCGTAAAACCCCACTCCTGCATGTGTTTAGTTATTCGTTTTGGGTTACTATAGATATGTCCCTTTTTACAACCTTTCGATTGGTCAAAAAGCCAAAAGTCCCTACTACTGAGCCTCGGGCCTCCTTTTATAGGCGAAGGGGCCACCACAGTGGCTTAGTGGATGAACGGTGAGTTCACGAGTGAAACAACACCAACCGACAGTTACAGTGTTACTGCCTTGTCAAAGGTGCATTAAATTCTTCGACGGACTTCCGTGACCTCGTCAAGGGGGGTTGAACACGTACCCATACGTGGTAACGTCGGGGTGTTGCGCTGGCGTGCGGGCGGACGCGTGGCTTATGCATCGTCAGTGGCATGCTCGTCGGTCGAGGCGTTCGCAGGCCCCACGAAGGGCGCCTTGGGCCCGCGCCTCTCCTCGGGCCTTCTCTTCCTTCTCGATAGGGTTACCTTGCCGGGGCTCTTCCTGTTCCTCTCGACGGAGAGGTGATGGCATGTCGAGGCCTTGTCAATCTTCCCGACAAGGGTGGCTTGCCGGGGCTCATTCTTTCTTGCTCGGCCGGAGGGTCTCGCCATGGCATTGTCTATCTCCCCGGCAGGGAGCTCCTGCCGGGGTCTCTTCTTCCTTCCCAGCAAGCGAGTGCTTTCCGGTGCTTGCAATCAACACTTGGTGGCTTCGGAGTCTTGCTTCCGCCCTAAGCTCGAGCAGCGCGCCTTGCCGCGGCGGAGGGGGCGCCGATGTCCACGCACTAGTCCGGGGCACTGGAGATCCCAGCCTTTAGTGCGCCGACATTTGGTTACAAACATCAGTAATTCAAATATACCAAAAACATCACTGAACCTTAAGTGTGCAGACCCTCCGGGTTCGAGAACTATGTAGACATGACCGAGACACTCTCCGATCAATATCCAATAGCGGGACCTGGACGTCCATATTGGATCCTACATATTCTACAAGGATCTTAATGGTTGAACCTTTATGTCAAGGATTCACGCAATCCCGTATATCATTCCCTTTGTCCTTCGGTGTGTTACTTGCCCGAGATTCGATCGTCGGTATTGCCATACCTATTTCAATCTCATTGCTGGCAAGTCTCTTTACTCGTTCCGTAATACAAGATCCCGTGGATAACTCTTTAGTCACATTGCTTGCAAGGCTTGTTTGTGATGTTGTATTACTGGGTGGACCCCGAGATACCTCTCCATCACACGGAGTGACAAATCCTAGTCTTCATCCATGCTAACTCAACAGACACCTTCGGAGATGCCTGTGGAGTACCTTTATAGTCACCTAGTAACATTGCGATGTTTTATACACACAAGGCATTCCTTCGGTGTCAGTGAGTTACATGATCTCATGGCATAGGAATTTATACTTGACATGCAGAAACCAATAGCAAAAAATGACATGATCATATGCTACTTTTATAGTTTGGGTCTTGTCCATCACATCATTCCCCTAATGATGTTATCCCATCATCAAGTGACAACACTTGTCTATGTTTACGAAACCTTAACCATCCTTGACCCATAGGCTAGTCAACTAGAGGCTTACTAGGGACATTGTTTTGTCTATATATCCACACATGCATTTATGTTTCCATTCAATACAATTATAGCATGGATAATTCACGATTATTTTGAAACATTAAATATAATAATAACTATTTTATTATTGCCTCTAGGGCATATCTCCAACACTAAAACTTTGAGAAATCAATAAAAATAAAAACCTAGTTGTTAGAGAACTGCCATAGGTTAGGAATCATATGGGATGGAGGGAAAATAAATATAGAAGAAGGTTGACAATGGAACCTATAGAAATTTATTCCAAGGTTTTGCTAAAGAATAAATAAAAGTTTGAAACCAAATCATTTTGAGAAAAGGTAAAGCAAATCCTTTTCAAACAAGACATATTGGGAAAGAAAGCTCAAAAGATTTTATTAAAAAAAGTTTTCTAGGAAACTTCAATAGTTTTCATCAAAGCCAAAGTTTTAAATCCATTTTAAAACAAATCAAAAGTCAAGAAATCCAAATTAAAAATTTTGGGTGTTACACCACTTAAATGTAAGCCTCCCAACATTGCCATGAAAAGCCTCTGACCTTTCCACAACCCAAAAAACCACTGTTTGGCTATGTTACCGCTTGCTCAGTCTTTTTATAGCATTGCTAGTTGCAAGTGCAGTTGCTTCCAAGTGAAAACATTGGTTCATTGTTATATCACCATATTAATTCTATTTAACTTAATGCACATATATACTTGGTAAAAGGTGGAAGGCTTGGCCCTCTAGCCTGGTGTTTTGTTCCATCTTTGTCGCCGTAGTTTCGGCTACAGCTATTATGTTCCATAAATGGGTGCTCCTAACATGCTTGGGGTTGTTATGGGGACCCCCTTGGTTTTTGTTTTGGGATAAAAATCATCTCAGAAGGCCGAACATTAGTACTATATTTTCCCAACATAATAATACTGTTAATTAATTGTCGCATAGGGAGTTAGTGCTACCCAGGAGTAATTCAACATAATATAGGGAGGGCTAGTGGTGATGGTACTGGTTCTAAACAAAGCATTGTGCGGGGCTAACCCAGGGCAACTTGCATGATTTCTATCGGGAACCCGTACGCGTGCTTATCCGTCATGTCCTCAGAATGAGAAATGCGGCTCCTATCGGGATCGTCGACACGTGAGGCGGCCTTGCTGGATTTGTTTTAGCTTTCTCGAATGTCTTGTGCGAGGGATTCCAAGGATAGTTTGGGATATCTTGAGGTTGAGGTTTTCCACTAGGAATCCGAGGAGATCACGGGTTTTCCGCAGTCCCGGTTTTCCATGCAGTGTGTGGTAGTTTGTGATGGACTACTTGGAGCACCCCTATAAGGTTAAATCATTCAGAAGGTCGTGCGTAATCACCCCTATGTGGAAAACTGGTAAACTTTGTTTAACATTTGGTTCTACATGACTTGAAGTAAACTTAATTAAAATATGCCATCTATGTGTGTAATCGTGACTATCTCTTCCAATGAGTTCTACATCCGGAAGAGGACACGATGGGGTTTTGTTTGACTAACTAGGTGTTCAGGATCACTTTGTGATCATGATTAGTTCATGTACGTTATGCATAGATCACCCCCCCCCTTTATTCTTGTACTCGTAATTTAGCCACTCAAATAAATGCTTAGTCGCTTGTTGCAGCCTCACCATTTAAACATACCTCACCCATTAAGCTTTTCTAGTCTTGATACCTTTGGAAATGAGATTGTCGAGTCCATGTGGCTCACAGATTACTACAACAACAGCTGAGGTACAGGTAAAGTGATACTTGGACGTGAGCGTGATGATTGGTCTATTTGGAATTTCTTCTTCTTCATCAATATAGGATGGGTTCGAGGCCGGCAGTCTGGGATAGCAAGGATGGACGTCGTTCTTTTATCATTTGTTTTCGTTCCTAGTCAGACCTTGCTCTTCGACATGGTGATGTATTGTGTTGTTCATGCTCTAGCTTGTGGCGTGTGTAAGCCAATCCCATATACTCATATATTCAGTACATGTACTTGTAACGATATCCATTCTTGCAAAACGACGAGATATACTTTTATCGATGTCAAGGCCCTCGTGCCAAAAATAAGGATAGTATCGCATCTTGGGCATTACAAGTTGGTACCAGAGAAGTACCGACCTAGGATCCCCCTTGATTGATAGAACTTGGACGAGTCGAGTCTAGCAAAAAAAACTACTTTGTGTCTAGTTATATATCGCAGAGTAGGATACTTTCTACTCCTATTCTATGCTCTGGTGAGGTTTACGACTTAGGAATTTTTATTCTACTCCTCTTATCACTCAAATTTTTTTAGGATCACGCGGGTATTTTGGAACCTCTACGATGTCATTGTGTCCCGGATTATGTTCTTGGCGCCTCCCGTTATCGCGGAGTTGAGATCAAGGGGGTTCTTGTCACACTCGCTATCGTTCAGTTTCCATAGTAACTCGGGATGGAGGATGTTCGAAATTTCTTTAATGCTAGTAGTGGTGAGAGGAGTCTCGCATCCCCAGTACTAGTGCAGAGCGTCCTCATGTACTTCCATACTTCGTATCATTGTGATTACGAGTGTCTGAGATAGATGAGTTTCCGAGATCTGTGATTATGTGTTGACGGATGTGATACACTGCACATTGCTAGGAGTTGAGTGATGGATTTTTCTTCTTGTATCTGTGGACCTGATTGAATAACTAGGAAATTTCGAGAGTTCTTAGGTGGGAATTCAAGTAGTTACCTAGGATTATCTTCCAACAGATGCATGATATGAGCTTGGGATTCGGCATCTAGTGGATTCTTTTGTTCACTATCTTTCTTACAAAGTGTCGGCGCACTAAAGACTGGGGTCTCCAGTGCCCCGGACTAGTGCGCGGACACCGGCAGCCCCTCTACAGCAGCAAGCACGTCGCTGGAGCTTAGGGCGAAAAGAAGACTCAGAAGCCACCAAGAATTGATTGCAAGCCCCCGGCAGGCACTCGCTTGCTGGGAAGGAAGAGGAGATCCCGGCAGGGGGAAGAGGAGACCCCGGCAGGAGCTCCCTGTCGGGGAAATAGACAATGCCATGGCGAGACCCTCCCGACAAGGAAGAAGGACTGAGCCCCGGCAAGCCGTCCTTGCCGGGAAGATTGACAAGGCCTTGGTAGGCCATCGCCTCCCTGCCGAGAGGAACAAGAAGAGCCCCGACAAGGTAACCCTGTCGGGAAGGAAGAGAAGGTGTGAGGAGAGTCGCGGGCCCAGGGCGCCCTCGCTACCTGTGAACGCCTCCACCAACAAACACGCCACGCCGATGCATGGACCACGCGTCCGCTCGCACGCCAGCGCAACACCCCGAAGTTTCCACGTGTGGGTACGTGTCCAACCCCCCTGACGAGGTCAGGGAAGTCTGTCGAAGCATTTAATGCACCGCAATAACACTATAACTGTCGCTCGGCGTTGTTTCACTCGTGAACCCACCGTTCACCCACTGAGCCACTGTGGTGACCCCTTCGCCTATAAAAGGAGGCCCGAGGCCTAGTAGTAAGGGCTTTTGGCTTTGTGACCAACCAAAAGGCTGTAAAGAGGGACAGATCTACGGTAACCAAAAACGAATAACTAAACGCATGCAGGAGTAGGGTTTTATGCACCAAGCGGCCCGAGCGTGGGTAAAAAAATCTTGTCGGGCCCTGGTCGTTGGTTCTGCACTTGCCGTGACCCCTCTCCCCGCCAAACCAGCAAAAAGGGGACCGATGAGGCCCTCATAGGTGTCGATCTTTTCACCAACATCTTTGGCGCGCCAGGTAGGGGGATCGCCAGAAGCAGGCCGGCGTTAGCGCCCCGCGAACCGATGAGCCGCTCGTCGTCTCCATGAATCTCAGTTCGCCGGTGCATCTTCCCTGAGTGGGAGGAGGCAGAGGCTGTTGTGCCTGCGCGAGAGCTCATAACGCCTCCATAGGTGCTATGCGAGCACGGATGGAAGGAGCGGAAGCCCCGAGCTCCGCATCGCCCGATCAAA